>NC_081425.1:85012937-85612937 GCF_949786415.1 Peromyscus eremicus | reverse complement strand
AAATACTGTCCTCTGTAGTAACTGACAAGAAACAGTAATAAGTATTATTGGGAAATAATTAAGTTAGATATATTTAAATGACTGCCTAGGAATGTTATTATGAGCTAGGAAGAAGGCTGTGTGGTTTAGCATTTGCCACATGAGCATGGAGATCAGAGTTCAAATCTCCAGAGCCTGGATGGCTATGGTGGGTAGCCTGCGTATTAATACAATCTAAGAAGGGGATCCCTAGAATGATCTGGTTAACAAAGTTGGTCACATTGGCACTGAGCTCTGGGTTTGATTGAGAGACCCTGCCTCAACAAATAAGGAGGAAGAGTAATCAAGAATGATTTCAGACCTCAACATTGGACCTCTGTATGCACATGTACCAATTTGCATGCACATCCCTATACATGTGCCCACACACATGCAAACATACACACATACACAACATATATGCGAAAAGAGAATAATATGTTGTTGTGAATATGCAATTCCTAGACTCCAAGAATTAGAACTGATGGTATCTAGTAGAATTCTGGGCCAAGCCTAAGCTGTGACACAGACAGCACTAGCTGAAAATGTTGCCACTTCTTGAGTCAGTACAGCAAATGAAGGGAAGTATCATAGATTTACAATAGCATTGCAGAATGCTTTCAAAAAACTATTACTATTTATTTATACCTTACTTCATTCCCTAAGGTTTTTCCATTGCATGTATGCTATATCAAGAAAAAAAGTCTATAATTAAGAACAGCTGGTCATAAGAGGGATGAAGCTAATCATCCATTGAATATTTACTAAGCATCTACTATGTAAAGAAAAACTGTGGCCAGGCACCGAAGGGAGCTAGGATAGCAGTTGCCTCCCTCTAGAAATTGGCAGTCATACATAACAACAATAAACAGCCACGCCTGGTGCTCCTTAGCAGATTTGAGACACGAGGCTCTGTTAAAGGGGCTTAAGAGTCAGATGAGGGGCGATGACTTTGGACTCCAGAGGCCAGGAAAAACTTCCCAGAGGAGATGGGATCGGAACTGACTTTCCACAGCTGCCTAGAACTTAGGCAGGTGCAAAAACAGGGTGACAGCCCAGGACGGAAAGGCCATGGTGTACTTTGGGAATGAGGTTCACCAGGTTGGAAAGAAGAACAAAGACCAGAAAAAAGAACGGGAGACAGCTTGGGTCAGGATGCTAGACTATCAGTGACTGAGCTATAACCTAAGGGGAAAAGGGTGCTAGGGGGAAACTGATCTAGGGTGGAGAAAGGCATTTGTGTGTGTGTGTGTGTGTGTGTGTGTGTGTGTGTGTGTGTGTGTGTGTAAAACAGGTGCTCAACTTGCTTACTTCCTCAGTCCTGTGTCACCTACAGTGGTGCAGACAGACTAAGTACCATGTATGTTCCCAGTATGTCCTTCAGCTCTGATCACATCTGCCTAGAGAATGAGCTCGGCCTGATTCTTTATGACTAGCAAAAATGAAAGTTTTGTGCAATTAATTTAGGTTATAAGTTTTATAGCAGAACAATGCAAAGTCTCAGAAACTGAGAGAGTGGCAGGATGCGTACCTGTATATCTACCCCGACTAGCCTGTCAGTATTTGGAGGAATCATAAGTTACACAATTAACACAGCAAGAAGGAAGTTATAATGAACCTCCCACCCAAGTACGAGCCTCTGTAGGATACATATGCGGATGACTTATCAATTATACCAAATATGTTGATTCTATGCTGAAAATTAAAATGTATGTGAGGAGAACAGTGACATAACTGGGCTTTTCTCCCTCTCCATCTCTGTGTTTTCTCTCTTGTTCATCCTTTCTTTCAAATAGAATAACTTAATTAAGCAGTGACTGAGGAGATGGAATTCCTCCCTTAGAAGACTGCACCACTATTTGATGTGATACACCTTAACTCACTCCGATGTGGTGACTATGAGAATAAAATAATAACTAATAACATAATAAGCCAAGAGAAAAATATTGCTTCTTCTATAATAATCCTCATTTCAAGAGTTACACCAAGACAACCTACTTTGCTACGCTCTTTACCAAGTCTCTGCTTGAATTCAGTGAACAACACCTGCAGTAGAGCTCACTGGGTTGATGGCCTTAATCCCTGATGTGTTTCCCACATTCAGTCGCCTGTGAGACCCACACTCATCCCAACACAGAGACATTTGGTGGCTGCTGGTTCTGAGTAACAGCTGGACGATCAAGACAATCCTCCTTCGCCCACCTCTCTCCACATGTTGGTTCCGGGGGGAGGGGCTACAAAGGGAATCCAACAGCATCCCCAGAGATTACGGCAAGATGAGAGAATTTGAGTATAGAAGCCCAGAGCAGCCCCAGTACCTATAAGGGGACCAGGCTGAGTTGGCATTCACAGGAGTGGTCTGCCTTTTGGGGACTTGATCGGTTTTAAAGAAATGTCTCTGCTGGTGGGGGAACAAGTAAATAAATATATTGAAGGAATTGCAGATGCTAGTGTAGAAACATTGGTTAACACTGCCATTAAATATTTTTTTAAGCTGGGCAGTGGTGGCGCACACCTTTAATCCCAGCACTTGGGAGGCAGAGCCAGGCGGATCTCTGTGAGTTCGAAGCCAGCCTGATCTACAGAGTGAGTTCCAGGAAAGGCGCAAAGCTACACAGAGAAACACTTGTCTCGAAAAAAACAAAAAAAAATTGTTTTAAATTAAAAACCATTAGACAATGTGACTGGACAGCTGTTGGCATAGAAAATTACCAGAAAAGGTAAGGTGATACTAAGAGAATTCGACTTGGCAGCTTACCAAATGTGAGCAGTTGGGGATGGATGCATTCTTAAGTCCATAGCCATTTTATCATTCCTAACAACTTCCACCTGGCAGGTGCCTGGATGCAGGCCACAGTATTTACGTGCAAAGTGTGCTCACCAGCTTCTGCTCCCCTGCTTTGGATGTGCAGCATCCTCCCCTGTGAGGTTACTGCTCTCTAATTACAGCCCCAGCCTCTTTGGAAAACCCCAATCCCAACTACAAGATCCTGAGAGATGACATGAGTACACCCAGGCTGTGCACACAGTTGCCTCCAGGGGCATCTGGGAAAAGAAGGAAAAGAGGGGGGAAAAAGCTGAGAAAAATTTCTACCAAGATCCAGGAACCATGCTGGGAGAACACAAAAGCTGATGATGGTTTCTCATGTGAAATTCACAGGCCTTCCTCAAAATGCTCATCTCCCCTCCCTTCCTCTCTCTCTCTCTCTCTCTCTCTCTCTCTCTCTCTCTCTCTCTCTCTCTCTCTCTCTCTCTCCTTGTCTTTCGGTGGTGTAAAGTCTAGGCACAATGTGCTGACATCATTTCAAAGTGATAATCCAGCACATATGTGGGGCTGGCACTCCTCCTGTGAACCCGATCTAAATCCCTAAATTTTGCATCCTATGGCTTTAAGCACATTGTAACCAGGGGGCGATGTATTTTACATTGGCTTTCAGTTTCAGAGTAAATTATCTTCTGGACCCAGGGCTATTCATTCTCGATAGGAAACCTGAGCTCCAAGAGGTTTTCTCCATAAAGTACAAACGAGAAAAGCCAGTCCCAGGCCATCATCATTGAACGTCCATTGTCAAACCAACGGCAAGCAAGCATTTCTTCCACACATGGGGCTTCGGTCTAGAGCAGTGGTTCTCAACCTTGATAACAAAACTTTCACTGCTACTTCATAACTGTAGTTTTACTACTGCTATGAATCATAATGTAAATATCTGATATGAGACACTCTGTGAAAGGGTCACTCAACCCCTAGAGGGGTCATGACCCAGAGGTTGAGAACCACTCATCTAGACTCACTATCCCTTAAATAGAAAGTTCCTTCTCTTCCTACATCAAAACCAAACAGCTACTGTCTCCTGAAATTCTCTCTGATCACTCCAAGACCCCCTTTTTGGAGGCCCCAGATGTCATTCGTTGAAAATTTGACAATTCTGCACCAATATGCACTGATTTGCTTCGTCTGTGTTGGACATAAACAAACATCAGACCCTTCTTTGCTTCTATCCCAGAAGACCTTAGGCTTAAGTGAGAACTCCATGCTTATTGCTACATGTTTAACAGTAAACACACCCTTCCCACTTTTCCCTGGACTACCCTTCTCCTGGGGGGGGGGGTAGAGGGGTGGGTGAGAGAAAGGGAGGGGAAAGGGAAGAATAGAACTTTTAAAAAAAAGAAAAACTCCCCGTTGCATTCAACACCCTTGCTGGATTGATTGACAGGGTCCTTTCTTTATCTGTTCATCCCTCACTTATCTCCACATCTTCTGTCTAGTAGTTTAGAGAGTTACAGACACATCTGCTGGGACAGAAGCTGTCAGGGTTTCACTTCTTGTCGCCATGATGAAGAGCATACTCTGACAAGAGCAACTCCAAGGAAGAAAGGGTTTATTCCACCTACAATTCCAGGTTCCAGTCCATCATAGCAGGGAAGCCAGCGCAGCACGGCCTTGATCACATCCACAGGCAGGAGCGGAGGGAGCACATAGTCACACTTGTCAGTGCTCAGTTTATCATCTGTCTCCCCTTTATAGTCCAGGACCCAAACTCAGGCAATGGCACTGCCTACTTTCAGGCTGGGCCTTTCCACATCTATTCATATAATCAAGACCACTTCGCCCACAACAGCCATGCCACAGGTCAACCCAATCTAAGCAACCCCTCATGGCTATCTTGCCAGGCGAATCTAGACTGTGCCACTTTGACAATAAAGCCTCATCATCACAGAAGCCCTCTGATGTGTAGCTTGCTTGATTGCCTTTTGAGCCCAGAAGTCTGTTGACTGAATATTCAGCAATGATGACACATGAGCTCAGGGCCATTGAGATGGAGCTCACCTCCCTCAAAGGAGAAAGGACCACTTGTGGGCTCATCAGAGGACCAGTGTGAGTTGGTGATTAACTAGGCTGGCGAAATATATGGAATATTCAATTTGAGATCACAAAATTCAGCAACTGCTGCCAGCTGGGGTTTTTTCTCTCTATTTTCTCCTACTTGACAGAAACAGCATAAAATGTATCTCCAACCTGTTTCAAAAAAGGAAGGCTATGCATGGCACAGTAGACAGGAAGAAATCTGAGTTTGTCTGACAGAAGTTCAATATGTTATTCGTCAAATACAATGCTTCAAACTGCTAAATAGCATTATTTGCTTGCTGGTGATTCATTGATGTCAAAAATGCTACTTTTCATTCACCTCCTCTCTCATTCCACTTCCTCACACTTATTTTTAGGTTAGAACAAGTTTGGTCCTTGCGTTATGATCTATATTGTGATAAACAGCTGAAGAGTCACTATAATCAAGTGAAAGCCATCAATATTGAGAATGGCAACAGTCTCACTTTCAACATCGAAAGCTGTTGCATAAAATACCTTCCTTCCATTTGCTATCCCTTTTTACTCACGCATTTTTTTTTTTTTTGTCTGAAGAAGTAACTTGACCTACATGTGTTAAGAGGGGGGTAAAAATCACTTAAGGAGCAGTAAATGAGATGCTATTATCCAGCTCAATATGAAATCACCATCCATCATTTAAACAATTTGATCTGTGGCAGGGATGGGAAATTTCCATAGACATTCTTAAAGACCACAAAATATTTCTCAAGCTATCAAATTAAAAGGCACAGGAATAATTAGATATTGCTTGAGGTCTTTCTATTCTGAAGGGAGAGATTTTTTTTTTTTAGGAAGATAAAATTGTGTGTCCCTGTTGTTTTGATATTTTTTTCTTAATGAAAACAAGCCCATGTTCTAGGCAATGATTGAACTACAGAGTGTCAAAAAGGTCTGTACTAATTATTTTTTTAGGAAGCTAATCAGCACACCCTCCATGTAGAGAATGCTAATGCTTCCTCTTGAGATCTACACACAGGATAGTTTAACACATACCCAACATCATCAGTCCAGTACACATAGCCCCCTCTCTGAGAACCACGGAAAGCGTGTGGGTTCCATCCTGTCCTGACAGTAGTATCCTTGAGAAGAGGTGTCTGGTGGACCTGGATCCTGAGGTACACGCTCGCATCTGACGTATTGAGAACTGGACCTGGCACGCATTGGTCAGTCTCGTGAGTTATTTTAAACAAGGACTTCTGATACCAGGTGAGGGACAGCAGTCACATCCACAGTGGCACAGAGACACCCGGGTGCTGAGAGGAGTCCAGGAGTTAAGGAAGCAGAAGGTAAAATATCAAGGGCAACTTCCTTAGGCCCTTAGGGAACTGCACCACCATTGCCGGTTCCAGTGGGGTTGGTGACATATCACCTAAGAACCTTAAGACAGCTTTGCCAACCTGCCAGCCCTGGAAGACAGCTTCTCGAGACATAAGCTCTAAAAATGACATGGTGATGTCTATTGGGGCTCATGAAGATCTTGATTTGTCAGGTTCCCACAATTCTTGGGCTACTTAGTTATAACTATTTTCAGGCTTGGACCAGCAAGAAAATGTATGCAAGGTCAATTCACTAGAAAAGCTCGTCAAAGTCCTCAGCTATTGTTTTAACCCAGTAGGCCAACAAGAAGAGATTCTAGAAACCTCTCTATTCTACTTTGCAATGTCAGGAACTGGCCTCATTTAAGGACACTGTACTCTACCCAGCATGCCCCACAGTGTGAGAGGCGAAGGGCAAGCTTGCAGTATTTTACTTCCATTCTATTAAGTACCTGTGTTTTCCAATCTACAAGAGTCCAACACTATTATAAGATATAAACTGAAAAGTCCCTCTCTCGAATATTATTATGGTCGAGCCTTAATAATCTTCTTCCCAGGGGCCCAGAAGAGAAGCTACGAATGGCAGGAATTATTTTCGGGAAAAGAATCTAAGTACACTGAGCTCTTAGTCTGTCTACTTATTCCTCTGGGATAAAATCCTATCTACACAGCTTCAGTTCTGTTCTCGTGCCTAGCTCCTTTCTTGCCTGATTTCTCTCTACACTTATCTGCCGTCCCCTCTAAGTTCTACCTTAATTCTCTCATCTTAGTTCTGCCCCATCTTGGTCTTTCTCATCTCGTTCTTCCTCATCTGGCTCTTCCTCAACTTCCATCTCATTCTTCTAGTTCTCCATCTAGTTCCCCAGTCAAAATTCTCTCCCAGTCTCTGAGGTTAACAGTTATATACCCATGCAATAGCAGTGCTCTAGCCAAAGCAAGGTCACCAGGCTTGAATTCTTAGAGGGTAATAAAGGCAGACAAGAGTTTTCCTCAGGCAGTGACCATCAGGCTTTCTTTTACAACCCAAAAAAGAGAGTGGTAAAGGAGGAGGTCAACTAAGAGCTAAAATCAGTTAATATATCAGAAAAAGGGAATTTATGTGCTCAAACTACATTCCTATAGGAGGAATATATGTTATTGTATATTAAATGTTACTAAATTTAAATGTATATTAAATATAAATTAAATACATATATATGTGTTATTGTATATGTAAATGTTAGGAGTCTATAATGTTAGTATAAATAACACTAAGGCTGCATAAGAAAGGAGGATCTGAGTTTAATTTGCCTTAATTCAGGAAATCATTTGGCCTTGGATGCTTGATAGGTATTTCAGATAAAACATGCCATTATGAGTTCTTGGAAGCATACATAGCATACAAGAACATCATTGCAGGAATCAGCTAATATATATACAAAAGCTAAAATATCACCAAGACTTCTTAAGCTATGGCTTGACCTTTGGAAAAGTCCTTGACCTTTCCAAGTAGTAGCTTTTGTGATAGTAGCTGGACTCCATTACATTTTCCTGTGGCTTGTAGGATCCCTCCCATCTGCAGAATGAGTTGTTCAGAGGCACAGCTCTAAAGCTGTTCCCTAAGAGCTTGAGGTCCTGATGAAATACACTCTGCATAATCCCCCTCCATGGAGTGTGGACAGGGCCTGTGACTACGATGGGATAGCAGTTCTCTAAGTTAGGTTATATAATGTAAGTAATCGAGTCTCTGCTGGCATTGAAGTGAGCTGCTGGGACCTGAAGGTGGCTTCTAAGAGTTGAGACAAGTCCTCAGGCAACAACATTCCAGACAACAGGGACCCTAGTGCTATAACCTTGAGAAATTCAGTCCTGCCCATAACTGTGAGGAGGCCCTGAGTCTTGGACAAGATTGTTGTCTATATCAACAACGCTGTTTTTTGTCTTGTGAGATACTGAGAAAAAAACTCAGACGTCTTGTATGGATTATTTACTCTTTTTGTTCCTCTGGCCAAATACCCAAGAGAAACAACTTAACAGACTGTGATGTTAAATATCAGCTAGACAGAACCTCAAGGCACCTGGAAAAAATTTCCGTTGAGCAATTGTCTAGACCAGGTTAGTCTGTGGGATGTTTCTGGGGTTACCTTGCTGATCATGGTGGTTTGAATGAGAAGATGCACTCCCCCATAGGCTTAGACATTTGAATATGTGGTTCCCAGTAGGCAGCGCTGTTTGGAGCGGCCATGCAGAGATGCAGCATAAGGAAGCATGTCACTGAGGGCAAGCTTTGTGAGATGAAAGCCTCATACTATTTCGGGCTCACTCACTCTGCTTCATGTGTGTGGTTGAGCTGAGATCTCTGAGCATCCTGCTGTTAAGGCCAAGCAGCTTGCTGCCATGTCTCTGCCACAGTGGACTCTTAACCCTCTGGAACCATAAGCCAAATAAACCCTTTATTTCCTAAGTCACTTAGGGTCACTAATACAGAATAGTAACTAATACAATTGTTAACTGACAGAGGAAGACACAGCCACAGAGGGCGGTACCATCCCCAGGGCCAGGCAGGGCGGGGCTGACCGTACAAGAGTGAGGAAAGCTGGCTGAAAGCCAATGGGCAGCACGGCTGTGTTCACTTCTGCTCCTGACTATGGATGTGGTGTGACCAGCTGCCTCACGTTTCTGCTCCTGTGACTTCCCTGCACCTACAGACCGGGACTTGGAATTGTAAGCCGACTCAGTCCCTTCCTCCCCAAGTTGCTGTTTGTAAAAGTATTGGCCACAGCCACAGAAACAAAGCTAGAAGGAGGAGGAGGAGACGTCAGAGGGCATCATCGCATGACGTCAGGGAAGGCCTGGCAGTGAGTGTCAAACAACAGCAAACAAGAAGTCAGGAGCTTGGTCTAGAGGTGGAACGGTGCCATCACTCTCCAGTGGCTCGGTGAACCGCCTCTGCTAGCTATGCTCCTGCCTCAGTGACTTCCCAAACACCACCACTAGCCAAGGATCGGGTGTGGAAACACATGAGCCTTTGGAGGACAAATTTACATTCTGACCTCAACACTGTGTTTGGACCAGGAAACTACATGTGATAACAGGGAACAGGTATTATTTATGTTGCTAACCTTGTGATAACTCATTATAAAGCAATAAAGGCAAGGACTGGTTGCTGAACACACTAATGATTGGGTTCTTCTAAGGAGGTGAAATCATTAATGGGAAGAACCAAGCATCCATGTCCTAACTGCTCCACTCACAGCAGCTGTTATGGTCATGTTGGTGATCAGTTCCCAGAGCCCACGTAGACCTATTTACATGGTAAGTAAAGCATATGCATGTACAGACACACTTGCTCACACACACATCAATTTCTATGGACTTTGTAGGCTTCCTACAGAGATCTGTCTATCATTTTCAGAATGCAGCTTTTATCTCTTAGATCACTTGTCTCTCTTCTGATAATTGTCATAGCTGGAGGGCGATTGACCAAATACCCTTTGTATCACACCAGAGAAAAACAACTACTCAGATTCCACATTGGGTCATAGCAAGACCAGATCACCCACCCACCCACCCCCACACATACACATACACATACACATACACATACACACACACACTCCCCTCACTTTAAAATATGGAGCTTTCTTTAGTTGCCTCTTACAATTATTTGACAAATGCTATGGGCACAATTGAATGCAATTGCAGTTCTGGTCTCTGCTCAGCTTGATATCAACAGTACCCCTGATTCTCAGACAAAACACTGAAGCAGATCTTACCAGAAACAAATCTTGAAGGCTGAACTGGGCCCACAATGTATCATCCTTAGGTATTGCTGATGGGGCTGGGGATAGGAAAACACACAGTGTGCTGGCTAAATATACCCTGATGAGCAGAACGAACAGGATCTTCAGAACTTCTTGGGCATGAGGTGTTTCCAACACATGGGTCAGTTTCTTTTTTTTTTTTTTTTTTTTTTGGTTTTTCAAGACAGGGTTTCTCTGTGTAGCTTTGCGCCTTTCCTGGAACTCGCTTTGGAGACCAGGCTGGCCTCGAACTCACAGAGATCCGCCTGGCTCTGCCTCCCGAGTGCTGGGATTAAAGGCGTGCGCCACCACCGCCCGGCTTATGGGTCAGTTTCTACAGCAGTGTACACACGTTATCAGGACTATCTATTTCATAAGTGACAGTCTTAAGTGATACTTACATTCACATTAAACACCAATAGTAAAAAGTCTGACCAAATTTGTCCTGTGTATGTTTCATAGCTAGCAAACAAGACATTGGTATGTTTTATGTGCAGCTATTTGAAAATATGGATTCAAAAAGCACCTTTTGCTATACAGATAAGAAACCAAATACTGGTGTATCTTCTTTAAAATATTTTTACTAAATTCCTTAGATTTTAAAATACATTGGCCTCACACCCCCCCCCCCCAAAAAAAAGGTATTTTTCAATGTTTAGGGCCCATGTGAGTGAGAGAGAGAAAAACCAAAACCAAATAAAACACCTGCTGGAGCAAAGCAGCCCAAGTCTTCAATGGAATGTAAAAATCCATCTTCTGGGAGTGATGGAGCTGAACGGGCTCCACTCTACGCTGTGAGGCAATCACATACTTTTTCACAAGATCCTGTATTATAGACGATGTATAAATACATGTGCCCTGAGAAATGTGTGTACAAAGTCTCCTTCCAGGGGAGAGAACTGAAAATGCCTGCCAATATCAACAGTGTGCAGAGGAAACCGAATTCAAACCAGGAACTGCTGCCCCACCTCTCCAGAGTTGTGACACAGCTCTCGGCCGTGCCACAGGCAATGATGGATAGCTCGTGGGGCTCAGCTTTCAGTGTGCAAGGGATAGCCTGGTTTCCTTACAGACGGGGTCTCACCATGGGGTAAGCTTTCACCCCATCCCCAGGAATGAAGGCAGTCTTCTGTTTTCTAGGGGTGGAGACCTGAAAAGGCAGATGCCAATCCCAGTCTCTGCCACATTTATTAAGATATTCAAGTCAGTGCTACTTCCGATAATTGGCATATGAGATTTTCTATGTATATCTTTTTATTTATCAGCTTGCAAAAAAAAAAGCCCTAACAGAAAAACACAGAGCAGCAATCTCATATCTTACCCTGATTGAAACCAATCTATCCAACCAACTAGACCAAGGACCAGGCAATTTTTCCCTAAGGGCTGGGCAAGTAGAAATATTTTTGGCCTTATGAGCCATACATTCCTGGTTGTTGGGGATACACAACCCTGTAGAATTTTTTCAACAAAAGCATGTAAAGAAATGGATAAAAGTTTATTCTGATATGCTTTCTCCCTCAAGTTGAAGTTGATAGCACTTAAATTTGCATGCGGCAGCTCATAAATGTAGTTCTCTGAGCCCTGACCTTTGATTCTGAAAACATGACCCCAGAAACCCAATAATGTGTCGACACAACCTTTGATAGTTATGATGGCATCATGCCCTTCTGTACACAGCCTCCTCCCTGTGCACTGGAGCTCCGTGAGAATATTCTGAGCACATGGCTTGCCTATCTAAACTGAGGTAACTCCGATAGCCTGGAAGAAGCCCCTCAAAATCCACTTCAGGGAGATTCACTAGCCTAGATAACAATTGGCATGTACAAGACTCCACTGTCTACAGATATTGTGCTTTTGGGAAATACCCAATTCAAATTTGACAAAGTACAGCTGCTTACCATATTGCCGAGCATTGAGGACTACATGTGCCATCGAAGACATGAGGCAGCCATGAAGGAGAAGCAAGAACCATTGTCAAATGTGTCTGACCATGGAACACTTGTGTCCACAGAGAATCACTCAGAGAATTCTGCCACAGGATTCATTCCTTAACATACACAGATTACCCTCTCAATCTAGAATCAATGTCTCCGAAGTTCTCAGCTTCTCTCTTCATCCTAGTACATAGAGCACCTCACTTCCTCAGGCTACACCCTGTGTCATCAACACACTAGGGCCTTTGTCTCTTCAACAAAGCACATGTTGCCCTCCAACTTGCGTGACAGTCATGCTGCTGGGGGTGGAGCAACATCTAATTAAGTAGCTTCTGAGAGTTGAGATTCCACACTTTGTATTTAGAGAGTAAAAGAAATGGTAACTCGAGTACGTATTTTGACAGGGCAAGGCAGTACAATGGTTCGTCTATCTTGTATTCTTGCTGAGGTCACTTCAGGTTTAACTAGAATTTGATCTCCTTGATGGAGAATCCAATGGAAAATTACCAAAACCTATTCTTGGAGCCCAAGGTCAAGATGTCCTAGCTAACTTATCATAGCTTCTGTTAAACTGCATGCTTCTGTGAAGGCCCCTGCAGCTGCCAAGCAAGATACTTGGACATGCTTTTTGCCTTCAAAAACCACATGCTCTGGACACTCAGAGCTCAAAACCTGAGTGTAGTCTCAGCCAGCTGGAATAAAGACTTTCAATTGGCTATAAACTGTGTCTGAGTGGTCATCTCTGGTGGGCTCCCTGTAACAAGTATCTCATGCAAGTTTGATTTAATCCTAACCTAATAGTGAGCAACATAATCCTTTCCATTTGAAATCATGATCTTGGACAGAATAGGACAGACCCTGACTCCTCTCCTTATTCCTGCCTCTAAGGCAGGCAAGTACAGTCACAGAGATGATCTTTTTCCTATAACGCGCAAGTTAGAAACTGCTTCATCTCTCCAGCAAATTATTTACTGGGGATCCCAGAGAACACACGCAGGGATGGATAGGTGGAAGGATGTAAATGGAAATAAATGGCCATAAAGAAGAAAAGCATCCCAGCACACATCCAGCAAATACTAAGTATGACTATTCAAATTAACTGTCTTGTTTCCCAGACGTGTCCCTGTTCTTTTGACTGTTAATAGCCCACTGTTGTTTTTCCACCTTACTTTTTGTTGATACCCAATTTGCCGTGCTGTTGATTCATAGGCAATTTCACACGCCAAGTACCAGAGTAGGAATTACAGAAGGATGGGATGGGGCTGCAAGGAACAGCGTGATGGCTTTTCAGAGAAGGCATGTGAGCCCGTAGCTCTCCCGAGGACAGCTCACATTTCAGGCAGATTGTTCAAGGGCCATGAGACGCCCCTCTCATCCTTCCTCAGCCTTCTGATTGTAAGTATCCTCAGGCATTATCATCCTAATTCTGCAGATGATGAGCCTAGGACATGGAGATATTGAGTGGCCTGCTCAAGACTCACTCTAACTCTGAATGCTAATGCCAAATGTCACAAGTGGTCCTCCTTGCCATCAGAGGGAGAATGTTTCCTTTACTTAAATGAGACCACACATTTGGCTTCACAAAGAAACCTAATGAGTCCTGCATTAGAATGTAAATGATATATTTTTTAAGTGAATCTAATAGCACAAAAACATACTCAGTCCCTTCCTTGTAACTATGTCCTTATGTTACTTCAGGACTTACTTAGCTTTTATTGTCTCTTATCTCTTGAAGCAGCTTTAACAGACAATCTAAAGAGGAATTAAAAAATAGAACAAAAAACTGTCATACTGCCTCACACCTCTGCATCCTCCCCACAACCCCCCTCTTATTAACATGCTGCCTTAGTGTGATACTTGTTTAGTTAGTGGAACATACATTATCAATCCTAATAGGATTCACTCTGGTAGTACGTGTCCTCTGGATTTGGGGATGTAAATGGCATTATTACAGTATCAAACAGAAGCTGTATGGGTCTTTAAGCATTCCCATTCACTCCTCCTCCAACTCCTAGGAGAAACAATCTTTCTTACTGTCTCCATGACTGCTTTTTCCAGAAGAGCATATGGATGGACTCTTACAGTGTGTAAGTAACCTTTCCAAGTTTGCTTCTTTTATTTGTAATCAGCACTTAAGTTTCCTTTAGATCTTCATAGTTTGACAGCTTGCTTCTATTTGTAACTGAGTAATATTCCATTACACGAATGTTGCAAAGTTCGTATATTAATTCATTTCGGTTGCTCCAAAGTTTTGGCTTTGGGGAAGATGATCACTATAAACAACTGTTTATAGTGTTTAGAATACACATTTCCAATTTCACTGTACAAACAGCAAGGAGCTCAGTTGCTGGGCTACAGGGTAAGAATGGGTATCATTTGGCTAGAAGTGACCAATTGTCTCCTGTAATGGCTGTACCATTTTGTAACATCACCAACATCTGGTTAATAAAAGAGGTGACAATTGATTGTCACTTCAACCTATGACAGCTATGGTGGCATATATCTGTTGTACCTCAAGGGGCAACATCTGACTTTTACCATACATGCGTACATATGATCACAATTACTTTCTTCTAAGTTTCTGCAGGGTTCATTTTACTCACTGCCTCATTCACTTAATAAATGCTCATTAAGTGGCAACTCTACACGAGGCAGCAGCTTGGCACTAAAGGCAGAGCTGTGAATAAAATGCATTGGTCCAGCACTCACAGGGCCTCCAGTGTAGACTGACCTGGGATGCTGACATTCAGGTCTCATCACATCAAGAACCCAAGGTCCTCATGGCAGCTTACAGAGAGAATGTCCTTCGTACAGAGCTAGGATAATAAAACAGAGACCCACATCTTTCTTCAAACGTGGCTTTACAAAGTTGCCAGGAAGAATATGCCCCACCAGAACCCCAAGGAAAGAAAACGGCACAGAAGCTATGGCAAGGCAGTGCTGGTTGAGGTTTCAGAATAAGAATGTTTCTCACCACTGAGACTTATTTTGACAAGTCTCAGTGACAAACAAAATGATGTGGGAATTCAACCTTTTGAAATGAATACCTCGGTATAGACTACATAATGGCCCGTTTTTAATAAACTGCACTAACAAATGTGTTCAACATTTCTGATGGGATATTTACTAATATTTAACATTAAACACCCACATTTTAAAGCTACCCTCCCATCTACCCTTTGTGCCTGCTGGTTACTTCCCTCCAAGCCAGCTCACATTAGCTACAAAGGGCTTCACGGGGACAGAGGTGCAGAACCTGGGAGTCACTGCCAAAGTGTAACTCAGCATGCTATGTCAAGGTTGGACCTCGGTGCCAATAAAGATTCATTAGGTACAACAACCTGACTCAGCGGTGTCTTTGCAGTGACCTGAGCCCTTACGTTGGCACAGGGCTTGAGAACTCAATGGGGAGGAAGACAGAGGCTGACACCATTTCTGATTTACAGACAGCACTAGAGAGGTGGAGAAGGGCGGCCCACACAGCAGAGGGGAACAAAGGGAAAAATAGGATAGCGTGAAGAGTGCTGGTTCCTCGGCGCTGCTCAGGCACCTGCCGTGAGTTCTCTCTGGGTGTGGAAACTGGCCTGTGCTGTAGATGCTGGCTTCCGGAGCTGGACACTAGGGATCCTCATCCCAGAGCATGGCAGCAGGGGCCTCTGAGACCAGGAAGGAACTCAAACTAGGATGTGTTTCATCCAGGTGGCCTTTGAAGACCCCTAAATGCTCCAACTTGCAAAACCTTAGCAATCCCTTGGGTCCTGCCCCCAGGCTACCGAGCAGACAGTGAGGACGGAACAGTACAGTCTAGCTATCTGTGCACTCCAGTTTGAAGACTAAAGGGAGTATACAAGGCAAACAGGGTATTTTGTTCACCTGGGCTCTCCATGCTTTCTCTAGACTGTTCCTAATAATATGGCAACCCTCCCAATCTCCACCTCCCATCTCACTCCTGCTCTGCACTTAAGCCCCACAGAGCCAAAGGAATCTTGTATACACATCCACCTGCACTTGTCACAGAAATCTCAAACACAGCATGGCCAGAGCAGAACTGGAGGCTATGGGGTGAGATCTAGAGCTTAGCATTCGTTTTTAGTCTTTCCCTCAACTTCCCACACACACTCTTTCATGGCCAATCCAGAAGCAGTTCCTGACAAATCTAACTTCAGACATATCCTGACTCTACCCTTCTACCCATCTCCACTGATAAAAGCCCATTCCAGGATCTGCTGAAGGATGAATACAAGAGTCCCTGCAGCTGGACCCTTCAGTCCCACCTCCAAATAGCCATTGCGACCCTAGCAAATCTGTCCACATCTTTTACTTCTTAGGATACTCAAAGACCTCTAGCTACCTGAATTCCCAATATCATCCTCAAAACTATATATACTGAGCCCTATCCACCTCCTCCACCCCATCTGGCATAAACAGTGTCAAAGGATCACATCTTTAAAGAGATAGCAATGGCTTCCCCATGCAAGAGGCTACCACCCAATCACTTTCTCCTACCTTATTTTCTGAAGTGTATTTACTATTCTTTATAACACAAAACACACACACACACACACACACACACACACACGCACACGCACACGCACACGCACACACACATCTGCCCTCACTTACATACCCACCTATGAACCTTGTTTACTGAGAGTGACCAGAAGGATGGATGGATGGATATAGGACACAAAGGGCTCTCAATGAGTATATTGTTGGAGGCATAAAAGCTAATATACCTTCACTCAGTAAATCTGACACACTCATTTCCCCCCTCTGGTGTTGCAAGTTTAATTTTTCTTCTTGTTGAGCAAAAAAACAAATGCAGTCATTGGTCCGGTTTCAGAAGTGGCACTGCACAAAAGATATACTTTGGTGAATGCTAGAATCCTGTTCAAACTCCAGGAAAGGCACCTAAGGCCATGGTAGCCCGCACATTCCAATCAAGCCAATCCTAAGCTTGCACACTTAGCCACCAAGTAGAATAACAAGTGGGATTCAACGCAATATTTAAATAGTTTTATCCATTTATTTTCTTCTGGCTGAATTCTCATTAGCGAAATGGATTTTGCTGAAGAGTAAAAGCATTTATAGAAAATCCCCAGGTTCACAAGAATGAGACTCAAAGACACTGGGGGGTGGGGGCGGTGGATGGAAGCCACTAGAACTCCATTTGACTTACAGTTCACCACAGTACCATTTGTCTTTTTTCTTTTATTATTATACTTGCTTTTTTTTTTAAGGCTTCAAAAACACCCTTCATACTTTATAAGCTTTAAAGTAATGGAAACACTAGTCATTGTTGACTTTTGCCCATGCCTCAAATTCAATTTTAAAGAGATATCATCAGGGGGGCTAAAAGGCCCTGGGCTGTACTTAAAACCATAGTAAACTGAATCATGTCTCCCTAATTCCCCCTGTGAGTATGTTTGCAGCAGACTTACAAAGTGCACACTGGTGCCAATAATTCTAAGGAGAAAAATTCTTGTGCTTCCAAGAGCTGATCCAAAGCAAACAGTGCACAGCATGTCTGGGTAGGTGTTGAGGGGCTGTGAGGCCGAGATTTATGAGCAAAGATGAAAAGACCTTGAATGTGTATAGCTTGGCTAAGGAGACATGATAACTGCCCTTAAATATTTGACAGGGTAAACACCAAAGGGGAAAGAAAAGAGCAGCCAAAGCTACACAAGGAAGGCAATTAGACGGTAATGGGAATCTTGGGCAAACATGATAAAAAGCTATCCTGGCAGGAAGACTGGGGTGGAAGAATAGCTTGCTTTGGTCCAGGACTCACTACTACCCTGGGGGGCCTTTCCTGGGGCTCCCCACCTCTCTCCTGCAGCAAGAGCACTTGGCCAACTTCCACACCAGCACAGGATGGCAAGAAGCCGAAGCCTGTGGGGAGGCACTTGGCCAAGTGCTCTGGAATCTCAGCCCCATGCTCTTCTGCCCTCCCTGCAGTCTACTGGTAAAGACAGAAAATGTTTCCACAAGGTCATCTCAGGATCTAGACTTGGAGTTTGAGGTTAGTGTTAACATACATGACTCTGAGTTCCAGCACATCAGAGGAGGACTGGGAGGGAAGGGGAGAAGAGGAGGGCCAGATCCTCACCAAAATGCTGTGTACATCATCCCATAACCTTGCTACAGAGCTGAGCTTCCCAAGCATCATTGAGAATCATCCCACCTGGGAAATGAGAGGATATTCTCATAGTCACAGCTGGAAGGCAGAGGACAGATTGAAATCCAAATATCTGTCATGCTGGTACAAAGAATACAGAGAATTTACACTCAGTCCCTGGTCCCAGAGCAAGAGGAGTCACCACTCCTTCCCAGAAATCTCTCATTTCATCTTTGTGTTTCTTTCAATTTTCTGTGATACAGAGAAACTCTCCTCCCTACATCCCTACTATTTCTGACTTGGAAGAAATAACTATTGCATGAATGTTCACTGCACAGCATCTGTCAGGTCCCTAGGAAACCACCAAATATACTGACCAGAACCCAGCAGGATTCATTCACATTCAAAAATTTCTAAGAAACTGCTCCTGAGGTTTGCATGTAAAATAAGTACATTGTCCTCCTACTCGATCATACTTAAAGATGGCATACGAGGGGCACACAGGAACTTCTAAACAACCTCACCTAACCGTCAGAGCCATGTGCCATCCAGTACAGGTGCCACTGTTACCTCAATGACCATGAATTGTCTAGTTCAGCTGGGAAAAGGACTTAAAAACCATAGTAGCCATTGTTTTTCTGTTTGTGACTTTTCTACATACAGGCTTATTTATAGGCAACTCCGTAAGTTTGAGTCAACTTACTCAGGTTTGTGAGATTGACCCAGACCAATTCGTTCAGGTTCAGCTCACATTCACAAGTATTGAATGCCTTGGAATAGTAGTACTAGGAGTACAAATAAGAATGGAACACAACTGCAAACATCCTACCACTGTCGCTAATTCTGACCAGATCAGGACTCCATTCTCCTAAGAATACCATGAAGCAGGTGCTACTTCTCACAATGTACTACAAAGACAAGGTTCATGGGAACAGAGTCTCACGTGTGATGAAGGCACCGGATAGAGCTGGGACTGAGGTGCACCTCTGCTTAGGCACCTCCACTGGGGTTACAAGGACAAACAGGAATGTCTGGGTCATCAAGGGCCTGTCATCGACTGGAGAAATGGAGACAAGCATGAGGATCAGTAATGTAAAGTACCAAGGGCTGTGAGGACCAGGAATGAGACTCAGCTGAAATTCAGAGGGTGAGAGGTCACTGAGGAAAGAACCAGAAAAGGAAAGATTCAAGATGGGTCAACCACATGAGGAGCTGGGGCCCACTCTGAAGATCTCTGAATAGAGATTACACCAAGGGAGCCGAGTGAGGGACGATAGACCCAAACTTGACTGTGGTTTTGTGAAGTTCCCACACAGTAGGCACGACCATGAATAGAAGAGTTGCCCAGGAGCTGCGCAGGAGTTCTACAAACTGTCTTGGCAAAGAAGAGCAAGGTGCTTGATGAGGAGAGTGAGTCTAAAAAGTGTTGTCTTAGCGAGTTTGCTGAGTCTCTCTCCACGGGACATAACGTGGAGCCATGCAAACTGTGAAGGCAGGTCACTCTTCAAAGTGATTAGACCATAACCACCATTGGTTAACCAGAGCCTTCAAACATGGAGATGAAGCTAGGGATGAAGGAATTAAACACTGACTCTGGTCTCAATGCCATTCTGACAATCCTCTTTGTATGTTTTCCCACATCCTGAGGTATTCTGAAGTAGGGAACTTTTAAAAGATGGCAGAGCAAGAAGCCACCAGTGGCTGATAAGAAAAATAGAGACAGATAATTCTTAAAGACCAGAGATTAAAAAATCCACAACTGTCTGGAAATATTTGGCCCAGAAACAGACAACCTCTGCATTGTACTATTGAAATAACTACATCACAAATGGTTATTAAATGCAATGAGTCGGGCCTCAAAGGAAGTATTAAACTAGAATACTAACCATGTAGGCAGATAGGTAGAGACTACATGGAAGACATATGTTCTGTAAAACTCATACATTTTAACAGGCTGATGCTTTGACTGTCTGGAAAGATCACTCCTGCAGAACCTTTGCCTGGCATGTGAGCAAGAAGATGCAATATGCTGGTGATGATAATAAAACTCATGGGCTAATCATTCCAGAATGGCTAAGTGTTTCTGACTACGCTCCGATAAAGCATGCATAAAACACAATGCCATGAATGAGTCTGCAGTTAGCTGAGAAGAATCCAAAGTAGTGTCTACCTCTACAGCAGAGCCTCGGAAGGCTATTTTGATGCACCCATAGTCTTCCACCTCTCCTGACACCCACACATTCAGCTCACTGAGAGAAAGGCCATGCTTTCTCCATGCACCTCTATCTCATGAGGTACCTCCTACAGAACCAAACTACCGTGGGTGCTTAATAAAGGGTTGAGTAATAAAAAGTAAATGAATAAATGATGATCCTCAAATAGGAGAACACTGACTTATGTAAGCATCTATTTAAACAAATGCCATTAAGAACTGGAGTCTCATTGTGAAGCAAGACACAGTTGGAGTTTCCAGAAAGAGATTTCAATGACTTTATCAACCTTTGATTTAAAATGGAGAAAACCTCACTTCCCTGTCAAATGTGTTTCTTTTTATGTTCCCACAATAGAAGCTCAAGAGAGAAGAAGCATGGAATTGGAAGAGAATGGGGACATTAATACTGGATGGATCCAACCACCAACACATAAAACAGTTGCTGCACAGTCAATGTCTAATCCAAAGGGCTCTTTGTCCGAAGAATGAATGTGTTCAATAGTCTACATCTGCCTGGCAGAAAGCAGGCAACTGTCTATACAAAAGTAAACACAGAAGCCATTGAACACTGAGCTTGGACTCCAAGGTGAGAATCTGAGGAAGTCCCAGCTGGACAGGGTGAGGGTAGGACAGGACATCCCCTAAGACACCAAGACTCAATAGGCACAGCAGATTTGCTGGATGCCTGAGTGGTGTGGTTTTGCAGGAAGCTTTGCGGACAAAGGGACTTAAACCTAATTAAAATGGAAAAAGGCGTCTCATTGGTGATTTTATAGATAAGGAGGAGAATAACAAGAAAATTGAGGGAGTGGAGCGAAATATACAGCAAAGCTCTGGGAAGATAAGGTACAAACAGCTTGGTGCTGAGTCTGGGGAGACATTAAGGGCCGAGGCAAGAAGGAGTGACAGATGGGGCTGGCGCTGCGGATGGGCTCCGTGTTGTCTTTGCTTCTGAATTCATAAAAGGAGCTGCCTCTTAGGAAGGTCTCCTAATGAGAGCTTCTTAATGAGAAAGCGCAATGTTCAGAACGAATGGATGCAGGCCAGGTGGGCAGATTCCGGCCCCGGTCCCAGCAGGCTGGGTTGTGGAGAGGATTGGGCGAGCCTCTTGCTTTGCTGTGTGCCCTTCTCCGAGTTCCTTGTCTGGAACCCTGCAGTGTGACCAAAGAGCCCAGTGTTGCAAAGGCAAGCACAGCTCAGAAATTCAGCATGCCTGTCCTGGGAATGCTTCTCTTGGGGGGTTCTCTGCCAACTTGCCTGCCACGGGCACCCACGTCCTGCCCATCCCTGGGCAGATCAAGAGGTTCTCAGTTCTACTGCAGGATCCCGACAGAAAAAGCAGCCTTTGCAAGCAGGTGTTTCCTGTCCAAGAGTCTATCCTCAGCAGAAAGAGATGAGCATAGAAGCTTAGTGCAATTCACAATAATCCTCACAATGAGAAACTCTTGAATTAGAGGCAAAGAAATAGAGGCATTTCCTCTGCAAACAAGAGACTGCCTGATGATGTGCCTTGAATTTCCATTTAAAAAGAAATAAATGTCTCCAAGAGTTCACAGTATCAAGTATTCTCTAACTGAAACATAATATGTAGATATCAGAGTATCAGCAAGAAAATTACTAGAAAATTACCCATTTTTACTTCAGTAGGGAGATTCTGTCAATTAAAAAAATATTTTATTTCACAGTTAAAATGTTAGATTGAACCATGGGTCATGGCTCTTGCAGCCAAAATGGAAATGGATGAAGGAAAAAAAGAACCCCACTAAAAGGCATCAATACAGATGCTACCCTATTAGCCATATATTTATGGGTTATAGACCCATGGGTTCAACCAACTGTAGACAAAACATACTTGGGGGAAAATGTGTGCATGTTGAATTGTGTCTACCTATATGTGTGCCTATATGTATGTGTGTCTGTGTCTCTCTGTGTATGCAAATATAAATGCATATATACATATGTGCTGGATAGTTATGTCAACTTGACACAGGCTAAATTCATCTGAGAGGAAGGAACTTCAATTATGACAATTCTTCCATAAGATCAGGTTGTAGCCAGGCCTGTGAGCCATTTTCTAAATTAGTGATCAATGGGGGAGGGCCCAGCCCATTGTGGGTGGTATCATCCCTAAGCTGGTAATCCTGGGTTCTATAAGAAAGCAGGCTGAGCAAGCCATGTGGAGAAAGCCATAAGCAGCACCCTCCATGGCCTCTGTATTAGCTCCTGCCTCTGGGTTCCTGCCCTGTTTGAGGTCCTGTTCTGGCTTCCTTCAGTGATGGACTACAATGTGGAAGTGTAAGCTAAATAAACCCTTTCTTCCCCAGCTTGCTTTTTGGTCATCGTGTTTCACTGCAGCCATAGAAACCCTAACTAAGTCAATGATCTTCCTTCCTTTTCTTTCTAAATTCTGAGGTTACAGGTATGTACCGCTGTGCTTAGTCAGATCTATCTCTCTCCTCTCTCTCTCTCTCTCTCTCTCTCTGTGTGTGTGTGTGGGGGGGGGGTGATGAGTGAAAGCACACAGAGATCAGAAAACAAGGACAACATGGGGCTTTGGTTCCATCTTGCACCTTGCTTGAGAGAGCGTCTCATTGTAGTTCACTGCTGTGTATACCATACTACTTGGCCAGTGAGCTCCCAGGAGTCTTCTCTACCTCCAGTTTCCCTGCAAAAGCACTGGGGTTGGTTACAGATGTGTACTGCTATGCCTGGCTTAACACAGGCTCCACCGATTCAAACTCAGGACCTCATGCTTGTGTGGCAAGTACTTTACCTACTGGACTACAGCATAGTTTTTTTTTTCCAGTTCTATAAATACAACAACCACCCTAAAATGTTTGGATCAGTGGTTCTCAACCTTCCTAATGCTGGAGCCCTTTAATACAGTTCCTCATGTTGTGCTGACCTCCAAGCATAAAATTATGTCATTGCTACTTCATAACTGTAATTTTGCTACTATTATGAATTATAAGGTAAATATATGATATGCAGGATATCTTATATGTGACCCCTGTTAAAAGGTCATTTGATCCCCAAAAGGAGTTGTGACTCACAGGTTCAGAAGCATTATTGTTTTATATTGTCTCAAGTGTTATAAGAAATCTAGAAATGACTACAAGTCCAGCAGTTATGTACTAAGAACATTTTATATGAACATTTGCAGAGTCAAATATCCATGGGACATCCTAAGACAAATCTCCCAAGCTTCCTGCCCTTCTATTTACAATGCATCCAAAGATGCTTCCTATACGCTGCACAGGGTCTTCCTGTCCTCTACTGTGCTTTACCAATCAGTAGACTGGCTCCAGACGTCTCCTCCAGGGGGGCTTCTTTCTAGATTAAACACATTTTCCAGAGATTGGGGGCTTAAAATTTTCCTTGATATACCAAATTGCCTTCAACTGTGTAGCATCTAAGGGGGACCCCCTGAGCAGGGAGTATGCTGCACTGTTAGTGGCGTTTCTGTGAAGACTGGAAAGTTGAGATGGAAAGGAGGGGCCACACACAGAGCCTCTGTGGGGAGTGGCTCCTGCTTGAAGAGACTGAGACTCTGACAGGGCCACTGTCCTCCCAGGCCAAAATTACCCATGCAAAAGCTCTGACATCAGACTGGTCCTGGTTCATCTTCTGCATTGTCTTCTTGACTGTTGGTGTCCAGGAAGAGTTTGCAGAGATTCATCCAGTTGGTCACATGTCTGCCACCACTATCATCATTGATTTGTAATCTAATATACTGGAGAAAGCATGAGGCCCTAAGGTCTGAAGCATCAACTCAGCTCAGAAAGGAGTCCTGCTCCCAAGCCCCTGGTTATACTGTGCCTGAAGTGGTACCCACGCCACGCCTCCAGCTAGCCTAAGTGTATAATCAACTGCCCTCTGAGCCTTCCCTGCAGAGAGATCATCGTCCTCCATCTCCACATTCGAACAGAATTTAATATCTTTATAACACTACTTGGTCCTGTCACCACCTAAAACAGCCGTGTGTGTGTGTGTGTGTGTGTGTGTGTGTGTGTGTGTGTGTGTATGTGTGTGTGTGTGTGTGTGCATGTGTGTGTGTGTGTGTGTGTGCGTGTGTGTGATTTCATCACTAGACCAAGACAATAATCTCTGATTCTGCAGCTGTCTTGCCCATCTTTAAATGTCTGCCACATACACAGCATCATTTAGTGATGGCTCAGAGATTAGCAGCTTGGGAAACTCCAGTTAGGACACTCCAGGATAAACATTCTCATATGGATAAAGATGACTCCATCACATTATACCACATCTGTATTATTTTTACATATTATTAAAATAAATATTATCTCTATGTTGATGGGCCCTGTTCCAGGCTCACCCACCTGCCAGCTGTGTGGTCTTTGGCAAGTAACTTAGTTCTAGGTGTTAGTTTTCTCTTCAGCAAAGCAGGGAAATAGCACTATCAGTCCCTTAATATCAGTGTGAAGATTAAATAAACTCATATGTATAATGGGATTAGAATCAGGCCTGGCCATTGGAAATTCTTAAATTGTTATCTATTATGCTGTTATCATGACAATGATTGACTCTCCTTATTGACCCCCAGGGTACTTAGACTATAAAATAAAATTAAAATAAAATAAAATAAAATAAAATAAAAACAAAAAGCTTCACTCTAGTACAAGAATCAGGTTAGAAATTGTCGTTAATTACTTGAGCTGTGCAAGCATCCCACTGGGAGCTTAAACAATGTAAAGGACTGTGAGTTCACCGACAGCAGCTGAATAGTGCAGGTTCTTAGTGCTGAGCAGCATCAACTTCAGGAGATACTACCAATTCTTGGCAGCCTCTCAGGACTTTGAGTACACAGACAAGCAAATGCCAAGATCTCATTCCCAGGCTCTCATTCCCATGTACAAAGCCATCTACCTGTGGGTATCTAATGTCAAGGAGAAGCAACCTTCGTGGCCCTTCTGTGTCTACACTACACCTCCAGGCTTCATCGTATCTGTGCATGGTCTCCAGTTACATCTCCATCAAGCTACCCATCAAGTTGAGAGTGGATGAGCACTATAGCTCAGAACTTGGGGACCAGGTCAGGTAACCTGCCCCAAGGGGCTTTATTATGAAGTAGCCAGTCAGCCATGGGTGGAATCTGAAAACTTAGGAAGAATGGAAGATAGAGTGAACAAGCTCTGAGGGCAGTCTGAAGGAATGCACACTTTCTTCTGAATCTTTAGTCGCAAAGAACAGAGGCATAACTCAGAGACACTTTTGCAAAAAGAGGAATGTGATAAGTCACATGGCCAAAATGACCACAGGTGTTATTTTAGGTGACCAAGGAAAGTCTCTGAGAACTGACATTTAAATAGAAATAAAAACAAAGTCCAGAACACATGGCATGCCTCTCTAGGGAGCAAGAGGTCCAGGTAAGAGAACAGAAGGCAGAAACAATCGGAGGGAGGACAGAGAAGGGTTAGTATAGCAGAAGATGCCAGGAGGCAAGGTCAGGTAGATGATGAAGCCAGAGACACTTGGGCCTTCTCCCCCATGGCAAAGAGTATGGTGACCTATTTAGCAGACTGCCCACATTTTATAGATCAGCAGTCATGAAGGGACAGAATCTTAACAGTTGCTGTGTAGAGGGGACAACAGAGATCCAAATGTTTCCTCTGGTTAGAGAATGTCATGTCTTCCCAGTGTAACACTTTCTAACTGAATGTTCTTCAACTGACGGGTAAACAAACTACAGCATGCCTCTGAGATGGAATACTATGCACCACTGAAGTATCTTACGGGCCTTTCTTCTTCCAATTCTCTTGCTATCATCTTCTGAGTAAGTATGTTATTTCCCCTCTTTTATACTGAGTGTTTTCAAGTATGACCTTACATTTTAAAAAGCATTTGTTTCTTTTTCAAAGCCAAATAAATTGTCACAAGTACTAACAACAACCAGGTATGGTAGGGCACACCTGTAATCCAAGGTACTTGGGAGACTGGGGAAATGGGATTGCTGGAAGCCAGTACTTTGGGGCCAGCCCAGGCAACATTGCAAGATCCTGTCTCCCCTCAAGATGCCACTGACAAGTCTAAAATTTACCCTTAAATACACCAAAAGTAAAATATATTCATGGATGACTAAAGGGAAAGACAGATGGACAGACAAGGGATGTTTGTCTTAATTTTGCTATATATACATTTGAACGTTTTCATAATAAAATATTGGTAGAGAAAAAATGATAATATTATACTTACTGAATAACAATCGAAGCAATATTGTAAATATCTTTGAAAACAATGGTATTAACATGCCTGTAACCTGCTTCCTGGAAGTGTGTTTCTTCAGCAGAGTCATTTTTCCTTTTGTCATTGTCCATCATAAACAAGCTGACCACTGTAACTCATAATCATTGGAAAACTTTTTCCCAAACAACTGTCTGCCATCGCTAAACACAGGAGTACAAAAGTCATGATTACTCCATAAATATTCGCATGTTATCACACAAATTATACCCTTTAAAGCCGCAAGAAAATCAGAATTTGAAGGAATTTTGGATCTCGTCACTTCCCACCCTGAAACTGAAGACACACTACAGTGTCATTATGAGTTTTTAACTCTTAACTTCTAGAGTGTATTCTATAACTCACTTGCAAAAAACTATGTCATGGCCTTATATTTTAAAATGCTTAGAATTGGTGAGGATATTTTTTAATTACTTGGGTTTCAAATCTTTTGTAAGTGAACTATTCTGATCAACTCTCTGGCTCACTAGAAGTCTGACTGATTACACACATTATTTCACTGAGCACCTATACTAGAGGAGGCACTGTCCTTGATGACCAAGACACACAGGACAGTCTTTCTCCTCTAGGGACTCAGATTCTAGTGTGAGAGAAAATGAAAGCAAGATGCACTGGAAGGTGCTGTAAGTAGGCACCATAATGTCACTTGGGATGGCTCTTCTTGCTTGTCAACTTGACTACATCTAGAAGTGACTAAAAACCAAGTATCTGGGCACATCTGTGAGGGTTTTTTCCCCCTAACTAAACCATTTGAAGTGGGAAGACCCACTTTCAATTTGATTCTTTTGAGGTGGGAAGACCCACCTTTAATCTGGTCTACACCTTCTGCTGGCACCCTATATAAAGGACATGGAAGAAGGAAGCTTGCTCTCTGACTGCTTGCTCTCCCTAGCAAGTCCATTCCCTCACTGATATTAGAACCTACTTCTTCATGATTCCATGATTCTGATATATACTGAAGACCTGCCTCATGGACTGAACAACTACTGGATTCTTGGACTTTCCACTAGTAAACAGCAATTGTTGGATTAGCTGGACTATAGCCTTCAAACCATTCTAAGAAATCTCTCTCTCTCTCTCTTTCTTTCTCTCTCTCTCTCTCATATATATATATATATATATATATATATATATATATATATATTCTACTTGTATGTGATAATATAATACATTATAATTTATATATATATATAAATGGATATATATATATCCATTCTCTAAATTCTGTTTCTCTAGAGAACCCTGACTAATAAATCCCCCAAAGGCACAGTGTTTTTAAAGGCTTGGTTCCCAGCAGACACTATTGGAGGCAAGGGAACTTGGAGAGGCAGGATCTAGTAGGTGGACTTTAGTTCTTTTAGAGTGTGTCATTGAAAGCTCTATTGAAGGAAGATCATTTTCTTCTTCTCTTATATCCCAGCCATGAGGTGAGTTGCCTTTCTTTGCTATCATGCCTCCCAAACACATAAGGGCCAACTAACTATGAACTGAAAATGCCAAAACTATGAGCCAAAGTAACCCATTCGTATATATAAGTTTGTCCACCTCAGTTAATTTGCTATAGTAGAGAAAGGTGACTATCAGACAAAAGGTGATGTTACACACTGTGGTGGCTTGAATGAAAATGGTCCCCATAGGCTCGTATATTCGGATGCTCAGTCCCCAGTTGGTGAACTGTTTGGGAAGGATTAGGACATGCGGCCTTCTTGGAGGAGGTGTGTTCTTGCTGGAGGAGATGTGTCACTGGAGGTGGGCTTTGAGCCTTCAAAAGTCTATGCTAGGTCCTGTCTGTCTGTCTGTCTGTCTGTCTCTTAGTCTCTCTCTCTCTCTCTCTCTCTCTCTCTCTCTCTCTCTCTCTCTCCCTGTTTGCCTGATGTAGCTAGAGTTTTCCTGCCTGGCCCACGGTCAGGACAAATCTCTCTCACCCGCCAGTCCCACAGCCGCTTAGACCCGACCAAGTAAACACAGAGACTTATATTGGTTACAAACTGTATGGCCGTGGCAGGCTTCTTGCTAACTGTTCTTACAGCTTAAATTAATCCATTTCTATAAATCTGTACCTTGCCACATGGCTCGTGGCTTACCAGGATCTTCACATGCAGCTTGTCATGGTGGCGGCTGGCAGTGTCTCTCTGTCAGCCTTCCACTTCCCAGAATTCTTCTCCTTGTCCCGCCTATACTTCCTGCCTAGCCAATGGCCAATCAGTGATTTATTTACTGACCAATCAGCAACACACTTGACATACAGACCATCCCACAGCACTTCCCCTTTTCTTTTCTTAAAAAGGAATTTTTTAACCTTTACATATCTCCAAAGTCAGCTTGGTATATTTGGGAATTTGGGCGTAGTTTCTCTTACTACTTCCTGCTGGAGGGGGGCGCTGTATCTTATGGGGATACAAAGAAAATTTTAGAATTATGGAATAGTCCATGAGGGTATGTCGTCTGAGCCAGTTGCCTTGAAGCCATTCTGGATGTTGGATCATCAGGGCCATGGTGTCATCGGAGACCTTTCAGGGGGTCTTGACTGGTCAAACCTGATGTATCTTAATCTTGAACAAATCCATAGCCTCTGGCTTTCTGTGGAAACAAAATCAGAGCCTCCTTTCCAAAGCAACATATCCTTACATCCAAATTTTGAAGTCAAGGTACTTTTAAAATATACATTTTGGCATAACTCAACAGCTTTTGTAATCAAATGTTTTTCTTCAGTTACAAATATCAAAGAGAACATAATCCAGATTCTCTGTGTGGTAGCCATCTTTACGTGGCTTATTTTTTTATATTTTTTTATATTTTTTTATATTTTTTTATATTAGCTTGAGCCTATTGCTTTAAACTGCAGCCTCCTGGCGCTATGGCTGCTGGCTCCGCCCACTTCAGCTTCCCAACATGGCGGTAGTAAGTTTTCTGCCAGCTCTGGGAGCCATCAACTCTCAGAAATAGTGGGTCTATGCTTCTATCAAAGCAGCGTGTAGCCCAGAACCTCTTTTTTCTTTTTTTTTTGTACTAGCAAAGGCTAAATCCACCACACAGCTTAATGTGCCACTTGCAAAGGCCTCATTCCCGCCATACTGCAGGTCGAGCATGCACGCCCGGAACCCGCCATAGTAGCTCAAACATGCAGGCTGCCACTAGCTTGAAAGAGACAACTAGGAGCTGTTTTTAGCTCCGTTTTAGAATCTTTTTACTCAGGTTTTAGGTGGAAACTCTTGTCAACACGTTGGGCACCATTTGTAGCTAGAGTTTTCCTGCCTGGCCCACGGTCAGGACAAATCTCTCTCACCCGCCAGTCCCACAGCCGCTTATACCCGACCAAGTAAACACAGAGACTTATATTGGTTACAATATATATATATATTGGTTACAAACTGTATGGCACCATGCCTACCCATGTGCTACCATGCTCCTCACTGATAATGGACTATGTCTCTGACACTTTAAGCAAGCTCCCAACAAAATGCTTTCCTTTATAAGAGTTACCTTGGTCATGGTGTCTCTTCACAGCAAAAAGGATACTAAGACATACACTGATGAATTTCATGAAGAAACCATATAAACAGGACAACATGAGAGAAAATAATAGCTCAATGGTATGGGAGATAAAGGGAGGTAGAGGTGGCATTTTAAGGTAAGGTAGGAGGGTCTCCCTCTTAGACAAGGCAGAGAGAGCTCGCTAAGCATAGACACTCAAGTGAAAATGTCTAAGGAGTGTTGGATTTTGTCAAATGCCTTTTCAGCATCTAGTGAGATGATCATGTGGTTTTTTCTTTGAGTTTGTTTATATGGTGTATTACATTGACAGACTTTCGTATGTTGAACCATCCTTGCATCCCTGGAATGAATCCTACTTGATCATGGTGGATAATTGTTTTGATGTGTTCTTGAAGTCTGTTTGCCAGTATTTTATTAAGGAATTGCTCAACATCCCTAATCATCAGGGAAATGCAAATCAAAACAACTCTGAGATACCACCTTACGCCTGTCAGAATGGCTAAGATCAAAAACACTGAAGACACCTTATGCTGGAGAGGATGTGGAGCTAGGGGAACTCTCCTCCACTGCTGGTGGGAATGCAAGCTTGTACAACCACTTTGGAAATCAATATGGCGCTTTCTTAGAAAATTGGGAATCCATCTCCCCCAAGATCCAGCTATACCACTCTTGGGCATATACCCAAGGAATGCTCAACCACACCACAAGAGCACTTGTTCAGCTATGTTCATATCAGCATTGTTTGTAATAGCCAGAACATGCAAACAACCTAGATGCCCTTCAACTGAAGAACGGATAAACAAAATGTGGTACATATACACAATGGAATACTACTCAGCAGAGAAAAACAATGACATCATGAGGTTTGCAGACAAACGGATGGATCTAGAAAAAAATCATCCTGAGTGAGGTAACCCAAACTCAGAAAGACAAACATGGTATGTACTCACTCATAGCAGGATACTAGATGTGGAACAAGGATGACTGGACTGCTACTCACATCACCAGGGAGGCTACCTGGAAAACAGGACCCTAAGAAAGACATGGGGATCACCCAATGACAGAGAAATGGAACGAGATCTACATGAACAGCCTGGACATGAGTGGGGGTAGTGAAGGGCGAGGGTCGAGGGAAAGAGAGCTTGGGGGAGCGGGAGATCCCAGCTGGATCAACAACAGAGAGGGAGAACAAGGAATAGGAGACCATGGTAAATGAAGACCACATGAGAATAGGAAGAAGCAAAGTGCTAGAGAGGCCCACAGAAATCCACAAAGATACCCCCACAACAGACTGCTGGCAATGGTTGAGAGACATCCTGAACTGACCTATTCTGGTGATGGGATGGCCAAACACCCTAATTGTCAAGCTAGAAACCTCATCCAACTACTGAGGGATCTGGATGCAGAGATCCATGACTAGACCCCGGGTCGATCTCTGGGAGTCCAATTAGCGAGAATGAGGAGGGTTTATATGAGCGAGAATTGTTGAGACCAAGGTTGGATAAAGCACAGGGACAAATAGCCAAACGAACGGAAACACATGAAATATGAACCAATGGCTGAGGGGTCACCAACTGGATCAGGCCCTCTGAGTGGGTGAGACAGTTGATTGGCCTGATCTGTTTGGGAGGCATCCAGGCAGTGGGACAGGGTCCTGTGCTCATTGCATGAGTCGGCTGTTTGAAACCTGGGGCCTATGCAGGGTCACTTGGCTCGGCCTGGGAGGAGGGGACTGGACCTACCTGGACTGAGTCTACCAGGTTGATCTCAGTCTTCGGGGAAGGCTTTGCCCTGGAGAAGATGGGAATGGGGGGCGGGCTTGGGGGAAGGTGAGGGGGGCGGGAGGGGGGAGAACAAGGGAATCCATGGCTGATATGTAGAACTGAATTGTATTGCAAAATAAAAATTAAAAAGAAAATGTCTAAGGAATTAGATGGCAGTCCAATAGAGGTCCCTCTGGGGATTCAACAGGGGCAGGGCTGGAGAGTCAGGAAGGGCCAGAATCATGCAGTGGGTCTACCAATTGCTTTTGATTTCATTATAAAAGAAATGAAAAATGATGGGAGTGATCAGGTGTCTGTAATTAAAAATTAGCTTCCTGAATCCATACCATTCCTGGTACAAAGAAACTCCAAAGATTGAAAATACCAAAGTCAGTGAGAGTAATAAGGCTCTGGGGAAACGAGAAGGTCTGTGGAGGCAAAGACCACAATGGCTGAGGTACCAAGCAATAACTAGAAACAACAATTAATGAGTATCTTGCATGTATCCAGAATCAGGACACATGTTCGAGGTCATACATTCCTCATACCCCAAGAATCAGGTCAGTCAAAGCCCTCATTTTACAGTTGGCCTTCCTGGGGCACAGAGAGAAAATTGCTTTTCTTTAGTCACATGGCTCCCAAAAAGCAGAGCCAGGACTTGAACCAGGATCCAGAGGAGTCCAAGATCTATCTTCTTCACTGAAGTCAAATGTCTGTAATACACAAACACTTTGGATGGCATGTTGGGGAACACAGTCTAGAGGCAACACAATGGCTCAGCTGATAATGGTACCTGCACTGAGCCTAACGGGCTGAGTTCAAGCCACCAAATCCGTGTGGAAAGAGAGAACCAACCCCTGCAAATCATCCTCTGACTTCTACCCATGTGCCAAGGTATGTACATGCACACACAGGCACACCTAGACAGTAAACAATTGTAAAAAAATAATAATAAAAGGAAAAAAGATAGTGTCTATAAACTGGTAATTAGTAGGCTAAATATTCATATTCTCATAGTTCATCATCACACAAGTACACACACATATACATACACAAACATATATACATACACACATACAAATATATGCACACACATATACACACATACAAATATATATACATACACATACACCCACATATGCACATACACACATACATATACACATACATACAAATACACATATATGCACATTGGGCTGATAATATAAAGAGGAGAGAAGACAAAGAAAGAACATGGTTGGACATTTTCAGGTTTGCCGTCCTGTCTGCATCAATAGCCACATGCTCACAACACGCTTAGTTCATAAAAGAAAAGGCGCGCACACCACAGCAGGCTAGAGAGGTCTTGTGTTCCTTCCTGGTCCAAAGTAAACAAGTTAGTTTTATTCCTGGGACCCATCACCCAAGCTGCAGGAGAAAAACATTGTTCCCGGGTGTTTTCTTGCTACAGCGCCTTTGTGCACCCGTGATTGCTGTAATTTAACCTCCATAATAAAACAGAATCATTACCGGATGACAAGTTACAGCAGCTTCTGAGCTGGTTGCTTCTTCCATCACCTTCTATTGTCTCTGCTGTTTACTGGCGTTGTTTCCCTTTGGGAGCCCTGGTACAGCTCTGTCGGCAGCCGCTCCGCCAGAAAAGACATGAAAAGTACCCAGGCATTTTGAAGGAGAAGGGGCAGATATGTCGTGTGTGTATGTATGTGTGTGTGTGTGTGTGTGTGTGTGTGTGTGTGTGTGTGTGTGTGTGTGTATACACATGTGTGGGCAAGTACACTCATTCGAGGGATATGTGTAGACATTGGATGTCATCCTTGATGCTTCTCCATCATCGCTTTTGGGTCAGTGTCTCTCACTGAACGTGGAGCTCCTTGTTCTGGTTAGAGGTATCTAGCCAGGAGCCCCCAGGGGCTGCTTGTCTCTGCTCCCCAGGGCTCAGGTTACAGGCCCACGTCATCGTGCCTAGCTTTTCATGGAGGCCGGGGTTTCGAACTCAGGTCCTCATATCTGCACAGCAAGCACTTTTCCCACGGAGCCCTCCAGATCTCAACTCCAGATCTTAAAAAAGGAAGGAGTCCGTATCTTGATCTAGTGTGGACAATTAAATCAATACAGAGCATCCCAGTGACTTGGCCATCCTGCCTAGCCTGGGGTCTTCCTGTAAGCTTAGGTTCACGTAGCCCCTCAGTACAAGAGGCAAGCATTCAGATGCATGTATAAGAGGCCATTTGAACATTAAAGGAAATTAAAAGACAGGAGATGGCACTGAGATAATATGGCCAAAGACCCAAGGAGCAAAGAATGATAAAGCATGAGCTTTGGAGGCACTAACTCAAGTATCAGGACTGGCAAATGGCTGCACTGAGAAGCTATCCTGTGCTAAGAAAGATCCAACCTGGTGTCCCCACAGGGCCTTCAACTGTTACAGGACAACTCCACTGTCTGCTCCTATAGGGAGAGCAGGACTCAAGCAATTCAGACTTTAGCCTGGGTGCTGTTGCAAGTGCTCCCATCTTTTTTAAAAGTCTTCCTTAAGATACAAGGGCAGGGTATAGGATAGATAAGAACTTTTTGGACCAAACTGTGTGCATTTGTGCTACCACACATTCTTTCCAGGATCCTGAACTTTCTACTTCTGTCTTAAAGAGTGACAATACTACAGCTCCAGCTTGAATATGTTCCCTCTCCAATTAGTGTGGTCAACATAACAACATTGAGACGTGGGGTCTTAACAGGCATATAGGTGATGTGAGCTCCTCCCTGGCACTTGGAATTGATGTTCTTAGGAAGGCACTTGACTTTTATCTTCTACAAGAAAGGTGCAGTAAAAAGACCCTTGCCACCTGCCAGGACCTTGATTTTGGACCTCCTGACCTGCTGAACTATGAAAGAACAAATGCTTGTCTTTTATATACTATCCAGCCTCCTGAATGGAGTTTTAGCAACAGGAAGTAAGCCAGGTCAACTACTAACCTCCTAAGGGTTGTTACAAGGTCCCAATGACTTGGTACATATAAAGCACAAGAAAAAACCAAGCACCAAGAAAGTCAGCTAATTATGAGTGATAGTCTTCCTTTGTACCAAGGATAAGGCCTCAGACATTGGCACATCATCATCATCATGTACCACAGCAGCCTGCCTGGCGTAGCCATCTGTCTGTCATCTGTCTCTCACTCTGTCTGCTTACACAGAAAGTTGAGTTACTCATGTTCAAAACATATAATCATCCTTGGCCCCTCTCTTGCCTGGCATTTCCCCCTTCAGACCTGCCCTTCACAAACCCTGTTCTCTCCCTTTATGGCATACAGCCTAACAGACAGACTTGATGGATGTCCATAACTATGTATGTATAAAATGAATGGGTGTTTTAAATGCTTTTCATTTCATTTGCCATTATTTCATTAAAGATCAACATGGGTTATTCACTGCTTCTCCTGGCCATATCCCTCCTATTCCCTCATGGCTGGTTCGAAAGAGTCTCCAATCACCCTCCAGATCATGCCAGTGTGAGTAGCCTCCTTGCTCTCTATTCACTGCATTTCTTTAAAATACCTCCCATAGCTTTCATGAACTTGCTTTAAAGAACATGGATAGTTACTTTTGACCTAGGGCCGTTTACAATGCATATGTAACTGCTAAAGTTGTTGGGCAGGTGTAATCAGCCCTGGGCTCCACATGGGCTTCAGTACACTAAAGCCTGACCTGCTGCCTGGCCACTCTGTCTTTTGCTGAGCTGAAAGGCCAGGCTCCTGAGCTCAGGTTAGTTTCCTCATCTAAACACTCTGTGGGATTTCCTGCTCTGACCTTCCTCAAACAAGCAATGGCAGTGAGAGGAATCATGTTCCCTTGGCCTCCAGAAAACAAAGACGTGTTCCACCTGGACTACTTGTCCATCATTCTTCTTGGGAACCCTGCTAGCTGACAGGCTCCTGAGGAAGCCAGCCTCACCAAACAGGAGGCTTTCTTGTAAATAGGAGATGGTAGGTGGGGGCTCTCCACCTGGGATTTTGAGGAGGTAAAGTTTACTCTAAGGGACCTCCCTAAAATAATATGTGCCATGGAACTGAACATATGAGTGGGGTACAGTGCGGTAATTCAACACACATACAGAGTACTAATGTAATGACCTCCTTGGGAGATGTAAAGAGGTACATGTTCATCCCCAAAAGGCAGGGCACTGACAGGTCCAAGAAAGGATTTCATTCAAATCCAGCCTAGTGAACCAATGAGTGTAAGGAGGCTACTTACGAGAGCATGGCTGAATGATGGACAGCTACACTATCAGGATGACCGTAGAACAGCTTACTGGAATTTAAATGATCAATGGTCCTGTCCTAGTCAACTGTTTGCCTCCTATGCAGTGGTAACTGGAGTCTCAGAGAAGAAAGGAGCCTGCACTGAAGATCTCATGAAAACCTTTTGATTCTTCTGACTGGCACCAGGGATAAGATGCTAATGTGACCACTCTCATGAGGGCCTCTTGGGGGCGACCAGAGCTGCTCGGCTTCAAGCCAGCAACGATCATGTCAAATAAGAGGAAACGTCTGTGCAGCCTGTTCACGATCACAAAAGGCTAATTACCATTTCCCTCTCCTACCTTTATTTGTAGCCTTCAAAATCCTCCCTTCTAGATCTCCATGTTGTCATGGACTATAGTCAACCCCACACACGCAAGCACACACACACACAGAATTTCCTTCCCTGGAAGATACATAAACAACCCCTCTCTCATAAGGTCCCAATGACAAACTAAAGTTGGAGTCCACCAAAGTTCACCCCTGGAACCAATGAGTTTACTAGGCTTACTTACTGCACTAGGAAGTTTTCACCCAGAATGCATCATGGTCTCCCCATAGCCCCCATAGACAAAATTCCTTCCCATGAACCTTCCCCAGCCTTCTTACTCTAGTCCGGTGGTTCTCAACCTTCCTAATACTGAGACCCTTTAATACAGTTCCTCACGTTGTGGTGACCCCCACAACCATAAAATTATTTTTGTGGCTACTTCATAAATGTAATTTTGCTACTGTTATGAATTGTACTGTAAATATTTTTGGAGATAGAGATTTGTCAAAGGGGTAGGCTCACAGGCTGAGAACTGCTGCCACCTCTCCCAGCCACTGCTGAGGCCGTATGCAATTAGGATAAATCACATGCAAACGGCTGGGAGATGTGGCTGGATACTTAGGTGAGAGTCCAGTGACCCTCCCTAGCCCTTCCTTCTGTGTATGGGGATGCCCATACCCATAGGGCCCATAATGATGCCCTTTGCAAGCCAGCAAAGCTGATTTGATGAAAGGGGCAGCCATTTGGCTTGGAGGCTAACACGATACAAGACAGACACTGAGCTAAAGAACTTTACATAGAAAGTTCCTCGTATTGGCTAGGCATTGTAACCCTGCTGCATAGCTGACAATATTGGAGTATAAGAAGTTCAAGTGAGTCAGACAAGATGGTTTATCTATTAAATGACTGAGATGGGACCAGAGCCAGGTCCTACTGGCCTGTTACATTTCACACTCACGTTGCTGATAAAACTCACACTCATCAAGTCTTCTGACAGCCCAGAGCTAGGATCATGCTGCACCATGTCTCCTTCTTTGTCCCCACGTTGGTACTGATGTCACCTGCATGGGTGTTTCTACTCAGACAGGTAGCAGGTGACCTGGAATCAAACACTGACCTACCACTATCCTTAATGGGACCTGGTCACATGTCAAGGTGTCCATTTTACAGGTGAAGGAATTGGGAATGGGCCTAGATACCAGGCTGTCAGATATTCTGCTCCACAAAGAAGCAATGAGCCAGCTTCCCAAGGGTTTCCTGGGTATCTGCACAATTAAATGCCCCAGAAGCAGAAGATGCACTGTAGGCAAATGTGCTGTGGTCCTGTTTCCACAAAAGAAGGTCCTTCTAAAGCCAGACTCTTAAAATCGCTAGGATCCCCGAGACACACTAAGAGCACCTGCTTTAAGAAGCCATTACTGAAAGTCAGCAAATTACAGCCTTTCTCTTTATAACTGCTTTCAGCATTGAGGCCCAGTGGGATGTAGGCTGCAGAATTAACAGGTGATTGTCCCTCTTGGGCTGGCCCCTACTAGGTTCCTTCCACCCACTAATTGCCCTTGTTGGGTGGCAGACTTCTCAAAATAGAACAGTCTTAAACTGGTCCATCTGCTAACTGAGCTGGAAGTAAAGTGAGGGTCTTTTTGAACAGGATTCTGGGACCTGCAAGTATTGCTTCCAAGCACTGAGTGACTCTACACTCTATGGATGGTACACAGCCCTGGTCTCTGCCCTTAGAGTATGCTCAGGGAGGTGGGTAGGAGAGATGACCAGCCACAAAGGAGCCAAGACTTGTCCAAGAACACTTGTTGTCCACCACGTTAGGTTTGGGAGGTACTGGGCATGGAATGAAACACCTGAATCCTACCCTCGTAGGTGTTTGGGGGAAGCATTCAAATAAATATAGCAATAAACTGCTTCTGTTACCCAAGAGCTCCACCCTACAGACTTCACAAGAAGCCCTAGTTTTGCGAGAAGCCAACCTTACCACCATCTACTTCCTTTCTCAACTCCTTACTGTACTCCACTCTCCATCCCTCTCTGCCACGACTTCTACCCTGAGCCACATGCCAGCCTAGAAGGTGGCCAGTCATTTTTGCTGTCCAACTTGTTCTCCGTAGGCACCACCTAGATGTAGATCTCTCTCCTCCTCTAACTCCTGCCCAGTAGGTATCTCCCCAAAGGCTCTAACAGTGTGTCACCTGGGGTCCCAGGACAGTCTAATACATAGCCTATCCTACAGGTGACCTGTCCCAGGAAAAGTGGTCCCAGATAAGTGAGCACTGTGCACCTCCATGCAGGTGATGGATAGATAAAGGGAGCTTAGGGCAGAGAGAGAAGAGAAATAGCAAGCTGCATCTCTATTCTTGAGTTTTTATTGCTAATTCTTGATATGACAGGTGTTCTTAAAGAAATGTACCCTTCATCCTACTCCCAACGGGTATTAGTTCAAAGCGTTCCTCAACCCTTCCATTCACAGCTGCAGTTCCCAGATAAATCATAGAGCCTGAACTTGACTCACACATGTATCCAATGTGTTTCGGAACAGCCTAAGCAAATACACATGCATCTCAGTCATATGTGAAATACATCCCAGTAAAGCATCTTAAAAGAATGCAAGAGTAATGATGTTCTGTGTTTGGGGGAGGGGGAGCAATGATTAAATGGCTGTTATTTTAAATCCTAACTATTCAGTTATTAAGACAAGCTACACACATGACAAACATCAGGGAGGAGACGTGAGAGTCTAATTTAAAGTCATTGACTATGCAAATGTGAAATTTCGAAATATGTAAATGCACCACACTGCGATAAAAAGGAAGGATATGCGGGGCTAATTTCTTCCTGTTAATTCTGCTAAAATAACTCCTTTATTGTTGCGTTCCTGTCACGGCAAGGTCTCTGTGTTGTTGTTGATGAAGGCTTAATGCTCTTTTCCTAGAATGAAGTTTGATTAATTATTTGTTTCTATAAGTTGCCTGCACAGCAAGATAAGTGCAGCATATTCAAATGCAGACGCTCCGAGCATTCTTCATCTCCTCCTCCACCTGAGAGATATGGCGCCAGTCATCATTCTAGTGTGCTGGGGGGAAGAGAGTGCCACTCCGGTGCTTTGGTTCTTGTTTGTTTGGTTTTGTTTCTAATTCTACCAATGAGATCAGACTGGGAATGATTTCCACTAGGTCAAGACCTTCTTAGAGACTGGAAGAAAACACACAACTTGACAAGGAAGACTTTTGCTAGCTAAAAGCCTAAACTAGGGCTGGATGCCTAAAATGTTAAAGGTGAAGAAAATCTCGGGACAAGTCTGAGCTGGGGGTTTGGAGAGAGAGGAATCCCATAGCACCTTAAACTATTATATTACCTGGAATCATCTTCCCCCAGGTTCCACTTAACAGTTTTATTAATCTAATTTCACAGAGCCCTATTATTTAAGTGGCATGATGTGTGTGCAGCACCGCACAGAAGCTTAGCAAATAAGAAAGGATGTTATTGTTCTCTCTGCTGTGACAACTACCTTATAAGAAGCACTCTAAGGAAAGAGTCTTTGTTCTGGCTTACAGTTGCAGGGGACACAGTCTATCATAGTAGGGAAGGCAGGTTAGCAGAGCTAGAGGCTGGCTGGTCACACTGTATCCACAGCCATGATATAAAGAGTAAACAGGAAGTGGGGACAGGAAGTGAAACTTCAAAGCCAGGGCAGCATTACCTACTTCCTCTAGCAGGGCTTCACTTCCTACAGGTTCTGCAGCTGTCCTAAACAGTTGGGGATCAAGTGTTTGAACACAAGAACCAATGGGGGACCTTTCATATGGAAGTAGCAATAGGCACAGCATGACAATGTTGATAACTATGATGACCATGTGGATAACAACTGGGACCATGCCTCCAGCTAGCTTTCACAAGGTAGGCACCGTAATTACAAGAGCTGTTAAGTGTCCTGCCTAGAAGTTTCAAACTTCATCTGCTTAAGACAGTTATGTTCCCTGAATGAGGTTGTAGCCATTTCTGACTGATGAATATGGTGGTTATAAACTCAGTGATTTCAAGGAGAGAGTAGGAACAGCTATGCCTGGGAACTAAGTGGACATCAATGGACCAGGTAGTCCTGGTTAGGTTAAGCTCTATGTTAACAGGGCCCTGGATGACCACACCTCTCCATCTCTTAAGCTTTAAATCCAGGTATTTTTATATTATTTCGTGTTTCTCTTTTCAGCAACTGTAAATTTTGGAAATTTACTCTTCCAAATTTCTTTATATAGATACAAACTTTTATTTAGACCACTGGTAGGAAACTATGCATATTGCTTTGTGACGAGATCTTTTTATCATATGAGCTAGCTTTCTGTAACAATAAATAAAAACAGACCTACGTCACTACTTTAACAGCTACATAAAAGTAACATTATTCTTCTAGTTTTCTATATAATTCCTCCTTACCCTTAAAGCCTATACAAACAGATCAGGACAGGCCTAGAGTCACAGGCACATATTTCTGATACACTTTCACTTTTTTCTTTGTCCATCTCTCCTAAAGCAATACCATGAGAATGAATCGATTCACCATCACATGTGTTTGTAACAGACTCTCACACACACGAGAGTAGACCTAGGACAATGGCCACCGACTCAACTCCCCATACTATGTTCACCTTTGCCAAGCAAAGGCTGGGTCTCCCCTAGAACTAAATCATCTCTATCACAGCTGACGTAGAGGCCAATTCTGATTTCCCTCTCTCAAGCACAAGGGCTGTGCACCATCCTCAGACCATGGCTACCACAGCAACAGGCTGCACAGGCAGGTAGGCAGACTGGACTCCACAGCAGCCTAAGAGAGGCCACAAAGTTGCTTGCCTGCCCTGCTTTCCTGCAAGCTCCCCAGCTTTCTGCAGGAGCCCCTTGTTCACTCACTTCTGGGTGAATATGTTGGGGGCCACTGTCTGCACAGCCACAAGTTTTCACAAGTTCACTCCCTGCTCAGGGGTGAGAAGACATCTCATTGGCTGGTGTGGGATGCCACAAGCCACTCCCATGATGACCTAGATTTTCATCTCTCCTCCACCTGAGGCTTCCAGAAGGCTCTTGGAGCTGCTTCTTTTGAACCTAATAAAACGACCAAGAGTCACTGTGTGGGACAAGAAAGGCTCTCAGAATATTCCCCAGGAATTGATTAGCCTCACCAACTGATACAAAAAAAAAAAAAATCAATTAAAAAGCATATGAAGAAATCTCTCCATATTTGTTCCTGATGGTACAAAGCAGTACACATCTTCTATTCAAGCAGCCAGCGAGCCAGGGACGTGCAGCGAACGACCTTCTAGCTGATTTTGAACAAAGCCTCTGATTACCAGCGAGGGCTGTCATCTGTCTGCTGAATGCAGCGTAAATGAAACACCAATGAATCCCTAACTACCTTTTCATTTTCCCCTCCTAACCTAATTTAGAGAGCGTAAATAATTTCACTGTTTGCAGGCCCAGCTGCTCCTGTTCTCCATAGGGGAAACTGAGTAACGACCCCAAAGCTGCCGCCAATGCCACCAACCATCTCCAGTTGCACATAGTGAATACGCATTCAAAATATTGCCAGAAACAGTTGTTCTGCTGTTAGTAATTTATACAATCAGAACCAGTGGTCTTTTATTATTGTTATTATTATTACTGCAATTATTATGGTTTTATTTTGTCATTTGAATCTTTTGATGGTGACATGTCAGTAATTCGCTGTAATTTCCTGCCACCCACAAACCTTTTAAGATTTCTTTCGCTGTGGCTGAGTATAAATTAAGTGACATTATTTCCTGCCTAGCCCAGTGTGTTGGAACAACATTATACTTTGAAAACACCAAGCTGGAACAAGGCCCTTGGTGCAGCCTGCCTTCCACAGCCAGCCCAGCCCACCCGCTCAGGTTGAGCTGTAGACTAGGCATACACTCCTCCTCCAGAGCAGCCCCAAGGTCCTAAACACAAGGAACCAGATGGCCCAAGAGCATAGGTAGGGTTATTACACAGTCTCTGTAGAGACTTCCTGGCGAGACATAAGTGCTCTTTGGCTAATGGCAGAAAACAGTGTTGTAATTTCATATGAGGTGAGCATTCCACGGCCACAATCCTCTTTTCCAGGATGCTTGGACCACATGCTCTCAAGCAAAGTCCCTGGAAAGCTTTCAAAACCAGATTTCGTAAAGGGAGAATAACAACAAGCAATGAAAAGTGGGAAGTAGGATTTTAAATGACATTTTGTTACGAACACAGAGATTTTTCTTTTTTTTCGTTTTCCTCCTCTGTTTCCATAACAGAAACCAAATGTAAACTCCACAGGTGGAACCCAGGAGCAATAGATCCTCCAGGGCAGAGAAAGAATGGCTAAGGTGGCACTCATGGGAATGCTGTGGCTCTTCAACACTCCGTCTTGGAGCAAAGCTTCCTCCAGCATGGGGTGCTCACCCATCACATCATCATGACCCATGTGGCAAGTACACTCATTCGGAAATTCACTAAACAAAGGGAACACGGTGTCAGGGTTCCTTCCCTGGTGACCTCTTGGTTCTAGTAGGGGACTGAACAACAGGCACTGAGGTAAAACACTTGGAACTCTCCACACATCATGATGTGTGGATTTTAGACATTACTCTGATTCAGCCACTCCACAGCTGGGACCCATCCTGGACCAGATGAGGAGTGGTTGAAAGGAACTGATGAGACTGCTCTAAAATTCTCCTCTCTGACCTCTCAGGGAACAGCTACCAAGTTTATGAAGACTTCTTGTACAGGCTTGGAACCCAGCTTGCTGTACTTCACAGGCAATGAGCCATCCATGCCCACCACCTGCTACAAGTGGAGAAGTGAGCACAAGCTCATGGGAGTCCAGCTCCACACTCCAGCATCCTGCTCATGGCTCTGGCCAGGCACAGGGATGAACATGGGGGGGCACATCTGGGGGCATACGTGAGCTCCTCTGTTGAGTGAAGGCCTCCCAAGGCTGACTTCCTCCTTACAGCTCTCCAGGAATCAGGGTCCTCATTCTCTCTCTGTCTCTGTCTCTCTCTCATATGTATGTGTGTGAGAGGAGCGGGGGAGAAGACAAGAGGATAAATGGAAGGAAGAGGGGAGGAACTGAGGGAGAAAAAGAAATAAGGAGGAAGGAAGGAAGGAAGGTCGAGAAAGAGCTGTCTTTACTTAGCTCTCTCTCTCTCTCTCTCTCTCTCTCTCTCTCTCTCTCTCTCTCTCTCTCTCTCTCTCTCTCTCTGGAAATCTTTAATATCAGAACAGTAGACTTGGTCTGACCTCTGCCCCTTCCACTCACCTACTTCAGGAGAGGCCCCACTAGGGACCAAGTTCATAGTTGGTCTAAGCAGGAGCCAGCTTGGCATGGACGGCGTGCAGATAGCTCATTCACGTGAAAGAGGCAGGGGAGGGTCTGGAAGACCCCAAGACTTCTCTGCACTTCAACTCAAGTATATTTCTCTTTACTCGGGCTTTTTCTGGCCACAAGAAAGAGTTATAGCATATGTCCGTCACTCAGGGTTTGGTTGATCTTGACCCCAGAGTGGAGATCTGTGAGTGAAGTGGCAAAGCCTTGGGGAGCACTCTGTAGGTTTTAACACTGGTCAGGTTTAACACTGGAATAAAGGAAACGCACAGCACAGCATTAACATGGGTAATGGTTAATAGGCAGTTAGCCAAAATGGTGAATAAAAAAGTAGGCAGTGAGTATGTATAAAGATGGTTAATGACTATGTACTACCTTTAGGAAGAGTGGGCCAAGGTGATTTGGGGGCTTAGCCTATGTGCCCAAAAGGCACAGAAAGTGGGACTTTTCTAAGGAAGGGGCTGCCAAGTGTACCTTTTCCTAGAATGGGGGATTTCTCCTCCAGAAGAAGGATCTAAAACACTGTGGTTATGACAAGACTGAGAAGCTGGGGTTTCCAGAACTCATCTAAACAGCTTGCAACCCACACACAGGAAGCCTAGTGTACAGGAAGATAAAGAGAAGGGGAGGATCCCCAAACATGTCCATCAGAGTGCCTGAGCTCCAGACCTCCCTGTTAGAGGGTGAGGTTTCCCCTGGGCCTGGCCCACTCTCAAGCTGTTCTCTCTGATTTGGTGTCATTTGCTCCACACCCCACTAGGGAGCTGGAAGAGACCTACCAGCACCGAGGAAAAGGCATGGAGAATGTGAATCATCACTTCCCGCCTATAGGATGAAGAAGGCCAAAGGTCAACTAATGGCCACTGAGGGAGGACAGTGCAAAAACAGTGTCCCACCAATCCCACAGGCAGCAGCCTGGCAACTCAGGCCCAAAGCCTTGACTCTGCGTCAAATACAAGGCCAAATTTCTTTACAGGAGAAGATATTATGTTGTTGCCAATAACAGTAAAAGGCCTACACTTGGCCTCAGTATTCATTGAGAGAACTACTTGTGTGTAACACCAGAGAGTGCATTATTCTATAATTATGAAAGCTAAGAGAAACCTATATTCATCATCATGTAAAAATGTTTACAATATGTATTGTTTTTAAATGCTGGCTGCCAACCACTTGGCATTAAACACATTGGACACAGAAATTCCCAGGTGGGTAAAAAAGCCCACACATTATGAATATTCTACAAGGCTGACTGGCAGCTTCAAGCTTTGGGACTGTGGAGAGCTGAAATGCCCCAGATCCAGAGCCAGAATCACCTTAGACTATCTTTAATCCGCTCAAAGCCACCTCACCTACCTACTGTATATGCCTTCACAGCCTTTTAACTACCAGGCAAACCCTTTGGAAGGCGTAACTTAACTGACACTGCCTTCCACCAACCCCAAATCTAAGAATGTCATCAGACAACAGTGTCTGAGACTTACAGTTGAGCTCCACTCACCTGACTGGGTCCACCTGCCGGAGACTACCACAAATAAGTTAGGTAAATGCCTTAGTTAATAACTTCCTTCCTTCCTTCTGTGACAGTAAGTGTTCACTTAACTGATTCTATGCTTAAACATGTTATTTGAAGCAATCCAAATCCATGCTCCTGGGCTACCTGGGCCACTCATATTTGGCTCATAATAAATGGTCTCTTATCCCCCTGAGTTAATAACTGTGTTTTGTGTCAGGGTTTTGGCATCCCATGTGGGGCTCCAAGGACAAGCCTTGGACAACACAATACAGAAAGAATAACAGGATTGGTGTTAGGTACCAGCATGGGCCTTGGTGCCCAAACAACCCTGCTTCCTTGTGTGGATTTTGATGAGTTCTTTCTGTGGCCCAGATAACCAATTTGTTTTGTACAATAGTCCACTGGTTTATTCTGGGATGGCTGTTGGTTATTTTCTGATTTTTTTTTTTTTTTGAGAATTGTAGTTGTTTAGGAATATCCAGTCAGAGCATGTATCTGAGAACATTCAGCTTTTCTCCTGCCTTTCCTCAAATAGATAATTGTGTTTTCTGTGCATTCCCTGTTACAATCTTGCTCATTTTTAGTTAAAAAAATTGAACAAGTGCCAGACCATCAAAACACAAAATATCCACACTCCTTGTTCCCTCCAGCTCAACATGGTAGAGGCGTCAAGGAAAAGTCCCCGGAATGTGCAACAGGCTCCTAGGGAGGTCCAAGACAACAGAGACCATTCTTGGGTGAGATGGAAACTTATTGGCTCAGCCACAAAGACAGACACGCAATATTCACTCTACCTCTCAAATCCCAAGATACAGTGGGAGGAGCTAACCTTGGGGTGGGGGTCAAGGAAGCTACAGCCACGAGCAGCACAGAACCCTGACACCAAACACCATTCCCTTCAGCTAGCACAGAAGGATGGCATTCTCAGAGAACAAACAAGACACTAAAATGGGAGAGAAATTCAAAGAAGAGGGTCATATTAGGGGGAAAATACCATTTAGTACTTCAGCTGGTTTTGTATTGGATAATTATGTTAACTGAACATCTCAGTGCTTTTCAAAATAAGGACTATTTGACATTCTCAAATTCTTTGTTTTGTTTTATGCATGGATGGATGTGTACAAGTGCAGCAGGAACGCGTGTGTGTGTGTGTGTGTGTGCGTGTGTGTGCGTGTGTGTGTGTATGCGTGTGCGTGTGCGTGTGCGTGTGTGTGCGTGTGTGTGTGTGTGTATGCGTGTGTGTGTGTGTATGTATGCGTGTGTGTGTGTGTGTGTGTGCGTGTGTGTGTGTGTGTGTGTGATTCTGGGATGGGGTCTCTCCTTGACCTGGACCTCAGCAGTTAGGTTGGAGCAGCTGATCAGTGAGCCCCAGGGACCCTCCCCTTCTCTGCCTCTCAAGCACTGGGACTTTTACTAAATTTAAAGGAAGGCCCTTACTCCTTAGTCTCACCTAGACTGTGACCCAGCGTCTTCCTCCTTCTTTATCCTTTCCATCTGCCCTCTTTTCCAGTAACCCCAAGTGAGGCAAGTTGTTTCAAAAGCCTCTTTGAAGATAAACCCTAGTGGGAGAAGTAATCCTGCCACCACCTACACTCACCGGGCAAACACTGGGCAGAACGCTGCACCTATGAGGGTCCCTCACTGGGATTCTCTGAAGAATGTCAGAGGACTCTACTGACAAGATTTTCTGGCTTTTATCAGAAATGTTCATTCCTAAGGGTGTCTCCTTCCTGCGGACTCGCTCTTAAAACTGGGAAAGAAATTAATCTAATCTGAATAAGCAGCGTTACCTTTTGATTTTTTTGTCTTTCATTGGGTCACTCTTTACAAAGACATCAAGACGTAAATTATTTACCTTGCTTTTGCTGAGAGCAGTCTGCTTTATTATAAACATTATATATTATAAATATTATATATCCATTGTGTGTTCTTTAATCTGGGCACATGGTAATAATGATTTCATATCATTGCTTATGTGTCCTTTTGTCTGCTGGCCTGTTAGTCTGTGTCTGATCTAACAGTCTTGTTTGAGACTACAATACAGACATTTCTGGCTTTCACCTAGCTATCTGGGTTTGGATTTGGAGGGTTTTGTTTTCCTGTGCTTTGTGTAAGAAAATCAGTAAGTTGTTATCTCAACTCCATTTTATCTAATGGACAAACTTCCAAGTTAATTATCAAGCTGGTTTGGAAACAAGAAAAAGAAAACAAAAAAAGAATCTTACTTACTTACTGATTTATTTATTTATCTACCTATTTATTTTGAGACAAAGTCTCATGAGACAGCCCTGTCTGGCCTGGAATTCACTAGGTAGACCAGGCTGGCCTGGAACTCACAGAGACCTACTGCATCTAAGATTGGCTTGGTCCTGGATACCTGACTGACTGGACAAGAGGATGAAGAAATCACAGACACACATACAGAAAAGCTGGGACTGGGTAGATGTTCTCACTCTAATAGAGCTGTACTGTCTACACAGCATCCTGGAATTTATGACATGCAGCACAGCTGGGAGAGTCAACTACGGATGTCTGCAGTAGAGTAGTCTCAGGCTCTGCCCATCCAAGAGGAGAAGCTGTGGTAGATGCCTTCTGTACACTGTGTCAGCCTTTATACATGGACCAGAGGAAGGCTTTCCCAGTTCCCACGGGTCTGAGGCATTGGCCATTATCAACAATAGGTATTCTCTCAGGACTTCATCTACTGCTTGTTGGGATAACCTTTTTGTACACTGTGTGAAGATGTGTCTCTGTCCTTCCTCACCTGCCTAAGGAACCTTCTGATTGGGTTAATAAAGAGCTGAACAGACAGTAGCTAGACAGGGCTTCTGGGGAGAGATAGGAACTCTGGGAAAGAATCTGAGGCCTGGGAGTTTCGCCAGCCAGACTCGGAGGAAGCTGGATGTATAGCACTGAGGAGAGGTAACAAGCCACACGGCAGAATGTAGATTAATATAAACGGGTTAATTTAAGTTTTAAGAGCTAGTTGGGAACAAGCCTAAGCCAAGTCCAAGCTTTCACAATTAATAAAAAGTCTCCATGTCATTATTCAGGAGCGGTCTAAAGAAAGACCTGTTATAACCGCTTACAGATTCACTCGGGTCTTTCTCTGCTCCCCACAGAAATCTGCCTGCTTCTGCCTCCCACATGCTGGAATTAAAGGCATGTGCCACCATGCCCAGCCACAAAGGAGACGCTGTTTAAATCTAAGCAAAACTAACAGCAGCAGCAGGGAAAGGTTTCAGAGTTTAGCCAGACAGACACATGGTCTTAACTTATTTCATTCTGTCTCTGACCTAGATTCCTAATCACTTGAAGTTGGAACATTAGTTTTGCTGTGTCTTATGACAAAGCTTTAACACGAAAGTCATAGTAAATTGGCTTATTGGTGGTATATATTGTTTCTGTACATTACACTTATATGTAATATTATGTGGTATGTCCACACTATAAAGTCTCCCCTGCAATGGTTCAATTCAAATTGGCTTATAAAATAAATGAGTGCTCACATAAAATTATATCAAATTCAGTGACTCCCATTGGCCAAGGACTGACAGTGTCTGAGGAATCTAGATCCTGAGGACCTGGTGTCTCTCATTCTGGACTCAACATCCACAAAAGGGAACAGGAATGCTTGTGAACATTCCCTGCCTTGTGCTTTTCAATTTACTAATTTTTAAATTTATTTTTTATTAATTTTTTGAGAAGTTTGTACAATGTGTTTTAATTACATTCATTCTCTCCCCCCAACTGATCCCAGATCCAACCTGTTTCCCTACCTACCCACCCAACCTGGTGTTTTCTTTTTTTCCTTCTTCCTTCCTTCCTTTCTTCCATCCTTCCTTCCTTCCTTCCTTCTTTCCTTCCTTTCCTTTTCTTTCTTTCTTTCTTCCTTTCTCTCTTTCTCTCTCTTCCTTTCTTTCTTTTTCTCTCTTCCTTCCCTTCTTTCTTCTTCTTTTTTACCGATTGTGTATAGTTTATACTATTTCTATTTTCTAGGATGTGTGGCCTCTACTGAAACAATTTAGAAATTATCGACAAAATTGTTCATTCCATCCCTAACTGAAAATGGACAGCGTTTGGAAACTATGTCCCATCAGTAGTTCTCAACACCTGTAAGGGTGAGCTTTGAAGCCAGAAATATTCATTCTGCCCCGTAACAATTAACCACTCCTGGCTCCTGTTGCTGCTGCTGGAGTCCGCCTTAGATGTCTTCAACTTCCTGTGTGCTGCGGTGTATATATTCACATGGCAGTGTAGGTGCATTTTATAATCAGACATATGTAGACACACATCAGTCCAGAAACGGCTAAAGAAAGTTGCTTTAATAGTACCCTCTGGCTTCTTGAAAGACCGGCGCAAATCTCTTCTGGAAGGAAAAGAAATTCATTTTTTTCTGAGAAGGTAAATGTTTATTAAATGCAAATGCTGATATCTATTACCTAGGAAAAGTGACTCACGGCATGTGGAATTTCTAGATAAAAAGCTTTCAAGTCCGAGGTTTCTCCAGATAAGCTTCTATCGGGGAACTGGTGTGTGAATGCGCTGAAATTGAATTACTGTACAACAGCAATTACTTTGCACAGCACAGCTATAATAGGAATCAGTTCCACAGCGAACAGCGGGTAGCTGGAGGAAGGAGACCTGAACACAAAGTCTAGTCTCCTTTAGTTCCTCCAAGAAGCGAGCGTGCATTCTTAAGCAAAACACTTTTCAAGTGCCCAATTTCTCATTTTACCAACGGAAATCAGAAAGCAGGAGCAAGGGGGTTAGGCTTATTTACAGCGATGAGCTGCGAGTGGTTGGGGGAATTCATTAAATATCTCATCCAAAGGTTTGAAAACAACAAACTCTTCGTGTTGTGAGTGTAGTTACAACTTGCATTCTATGTCTCCTCCCTGTCCTCCTTGAAGTTCATTTTGTCAGATACTACAGACTATTCCAATAGTCAATTAAGTACTTAGTTCTGCTTGATAGTCTACCAAAATAGGCACTACCTTTTCATGCTTCCCTATCCCTCTCTCCCGGAGATGCATTTAAGTTCATGGGTGTCTAACCTCTGTAGGACTCAGCGCAAAGCCCACCCTAACCTTTGCAGCAACCAGGACCCCAGAGGAAATGGGGGGAGGGGCTACAAGTCTGCCCAAATCTAGACGGTAAAGGCCAAGTGTCTCTGCATGACCCAAGGCAAAAGTCACTCTACAGATACCCCATTTCAGAAATGAGGGTGTGCCTAAGAATCACAAATTCTCCACAGTGGCTCTGCCTACTCAGAGTTCCCTGGAGCTAGAGCGGATGCCTCCGGGTGACTGACAGTTTCGGCTGCTCCCAGTGAAGGGCCAGCTCTGAAAGACAAAGGCTGCCTGCCCACACAACCAAGACCAGGTAATAGCCTATCCATCGCCTTCCTCCTCTGCTAAATCAGGGTGCTTTTCTTGCCATCAGCTGCTCAGCAATGCCAAATTTGCCTTCTGTCAATATCTCAAATAAGTTCTGACTTATGTCACAGACAAGCAGTCCAGGTGTCACTTAGAAGGGCCCAATGCAAGAGTGCCACTGGCAGGAGACAGGTGCATATTATTTCTGCTAAATCTGGAATTTGGAAAAGCTCCTTGAGATGCTAATAAACTAAAAACAAATTGATTCCACTTCTTGACCCTTCAAAGGAAGTGGAAACTTGATATAAACTGCTCAGCAACATCCACTGAGGGCTGGATAGCATGTACATATTTGAAGAGGGAAACAGAGAGATAATGCCTAACCCATAACTGCTATATACAAAAGAAAGCGGCAGTCTTGCTCCTTCAAACAACCTGGCTAGCCTTTGAGTGGATTCACAAAAATTATTCAAACTACCCATGGCATGAAAATTTGCTAGAAAATAGAGTTAAGAGAAGCTGTCATAATGATGGCACCATTATGTTAATGGCAATTATGGAAGCTAAGGTTATTTATAATTTGCTAGTCCGGGAAAAAAAAAAAAAGTTGCATGTAGTCCATTACCAGCTGTATGACAGAGGTTATATAATGGGCAGGCCACTTTAGGTTTCACATTTACCTCAGACATCTGACGGGCAGAAAATAGGACTTTCTATGATAGGATAATTGCACAGTGGAGAAGAATTCAAATCGGGCCCAAGCATGATAAAATCACTCTGATTCAACTAATCACTGGGCAAAATGATGGAGGAGAATGATGAAATCAAGCCAGAGAGACAGAGAGAAAGAACAATATTGTTCAACAGCCCGGAGATGACAGGCTGTGTGTGTTAAAGGGCTGGCTTACTGGAGTCTGGTCTCCCCAGTGCTAATGGGGTCTACCTACGAAAGCCAAAGGCAGCCTATGGCTCCAGACAGCTTCAAGGCACTCCACACATGTCAATGTAGTTTGAATATTCATTGTCTCTTGCAAGCCAGGTTTTCCTTGTATATGTTCTTAAGTAACAAGGATGAGTGATATGGGACCAAGAAGTATAAACGGAGGACCCCAGGACTCTGGTTTGATGTAGATTACTAGAGGTGAGGCAGGGGAGTTGGGGAAATGACAGTCCTAAAATATGTTCTGTTTTTGGCCCATTGTTTACCTTGTGAGATTCCTGGCAAAAGAACACCCTCCTTTTGGATTGGATCATTCTAGTGAAGTATTGAAAGGGGTAGCTCCAACGCAAACTGGAGGTCTTTGGCTCATTCAATGCTCACAGACCCCAAAAGGAAGCTTCCTCTTGAGGAAGCAAAGTGTCATTATAATATGAAGAATTTCAGTCACGACTTCCTTGGCTCCAACATAAGTCAGCAGTTCATCCCAGATGCCACGTAGCTTTTAATGGCTGCCAACAGAGGGGCATGGGTCACAAGGGGGACTGGGCCAATCTCAACTGTCTCCAGATAAAACCACTGGAAGCTAAAACTTAGTGGAAAAACACTGCCTAGGAGGCATGAAGTCCTGGATCAGTAGAACAATGAAAATAAAAAGCCCATGGGTGAGAACCATAGAGGTCTAGATGCAATTCTCAAGATGCAGCAGCATCCAGTTTACGTACACAGGGTCTGTATGTGTATTTTAAAATACGGAAAATATGCATTTCAGAGTGTGCAGACTGGCCATATCCTGGGAACATTTCAATTCAAACAGGGCAATTTCTTTTTTCTTCTCAAAGAAACAGTGCCAGCCACATCAAATGTTTTTTTTATTTTTTATTTTTGAATGTCACTAATTTAAGGGAAAATGGTTTCAAAATAGGCAATACAGAGAGGCTGAAGCCAGCTCCTGCTTCCTCAGGTCCCTATCCAGGTGCTTCCTGCAGCCCCGGGACTCCTCTATCACATGCTCACAAGATGGAAAATACTTATCCAGAAGTGCATGGCATGCTTTCTGTTTGTCAGGCACCAGACTTTGCAGGGACATAAAGCACAGCTGTACCCTTTCCTTGAGGATACAAAAACTAAAAACCCCACTGAGCCCTGGAGTGTGACCTGGGCAAATGACTTCACCGCAGCTCAGCCTCTTTGCTCGTTTCTAGGACAATGATAACTCCTGAAGTTGACATGCATCTAAATGGCATAACCTCCTAGCCCTGGGCCAGGTGCATCCTGAGCTCAGTAAACCCAGAAGCATGTACTCTGCATGGCTCCAGGGAGGTATGAGAGGAAACAAGATCCATGGGGCTGCTCAGCTGTCCTCAGCAGCTTCCCACCTTGGAGCAGGACAGAAATCCCAGTAAGAATGTCTACAGCCCGTGTTGCACACATTGCAAAGGGTCAAGGTCCTGGCTATGGTGCTTCTGCCAAGGAGCACCCTACACGTGCACTCCCTCAAGTGCCCCAAGTCCCTGACCCTAGGCCTTTCTTGCCTATCAACTGCACAGACAGAATGAATGGCTACTTCTTTTCTTTTCTTCTCTAAAACTCTGTGATTTGCAAAGAGATGTAAAGGAAAACAGAGAGTCTTGACTGCACAGTCAGACCCAGTCTCGAAAATATAATAACCAAATAACAAAAAACAAAAACAGCCCTTGAGAAGGCTAGCTGAGCAGATCAGGGCACTTGTTGTGGGGTCTGGCCATCTGAATTTGATACCTAGGACCCATATGGCAAAAGGAAAGAGCTGACTACTGAAAGCTGACTTCTCACCTCCACATGAACAACATGGCACATGTATCCCCTTCCACAAATATGTACACACACACATACACATAGAATATATAACTGGAATTTAAAAAATAGAACCCTGGAATTAAAAAGTAAAATGATAAAGTAAAAACAGATAGATAGATAGATAGATAGATAGATAGATAGATAGATAGATAGATAGATAGAGAAAGAGAGAGGTAAAATATATTATGACTATATATATGTATATGTATATATGCAAGGATGACTCAGGAAAAGAGCACTCATATACCACTTGGAGGGGCTCTGAACTAACACAATCTTATGGGGACAGAAATGGGTTTTTTTTTTTTAAGCACAAATAACTTTAAAGGTAGGTTCAGAACATTTTAGATGCCTTCCAGTTTAGAACTTCCCATTAAGGAAAACAGTGTGTAGTCTAGGATAGTGGGTATATGGAGGTGATGACGAATGCAGACTCTGGTGACCTGGAGCACCATACTCAATGTGACTGCAGAGAAGCTATGTAGCTTCTACCTCTCCATGTCCCCTTTGTAAACTGCAGATGGTAACAAAACCCTCCATCATGGGCTATGATAAAGACAAGATATGTGAATATTGGCAAAATCCTTGAAGAGATGCCCACCAACTAGATTGCTTGATTTATTATTGATATACATGCAGATTCACTGCAGTAATATTGATTTTAAAGCCTGCAAACAATTTAAACGTACAAATAGGTAAAAGCAGAAACAGTGGAATCAATTAATAAACCTATGTCAGCCATCTAAGGAAACCACAAAACACAGTGACATGAGAAATTACCAAAGAATGGTTGGAAGAAAGGATAAAAGCTGGATTATAAGGACAACAGGAGCCATAATTTTCAAATTTGAAAAGAAGAAAAATACAAGCACACACATAGAAAGGCAAAGAAAACAGACTATAGAGAAAGTACACAAGAAAGCAAAAATCATAGTTTTCTGTCACAGGGTCACAACTCGAGATGACACTTTCTCTATATGTGACAGTTGATCTTGATTTTCACAGAATCTAGGATCATCTAGGTGACAAACACCTGGGCTTGTCCGTGAGGAGACTTCAGGATTGATTTAACTGACACGGGATGGTCCACTCCATATCTAGGTAGCACCACTCCCTGGGCTATAGTTCTAGACTGAAGAAAACCAACCTAGCCAGTGAGCTGAGCACCAGCACTCCCTCCCCTTACCCCTCTCTCTCTCCTTCCTGACTGCAAGTGCCATGTGACTAGCTACCCCACACATTTGCTGCCAGACTTCTCTACGACATTGGACTGTGTCCTCCAACTGTGAGACAAAGTAATCCTTTCCTTCAAGATTCTTTCCATACTCAGTCAGCCCAGTGACAAAAGCAACTGATAGACTTTGCTTTGTATTTTTTTCAACATATTCTAAAAGTTCTACCCAAGAAGCCATCCATTTTGTAAACAGAAACTCATCATGATGCTTTAAAATTACTATTCTTCTAAAAATATTTATTGTGTTTATGTGTATTTGTGTTTACCTCCATGTGTGTATGAGCACCATGGCCACACAAGGCGTGCAAAGTTCAGAAGAAGGTATGGGATCCTCTGCAAATGGAGTTACAGGCTGTTTGGAGCTATCTTGTGGATGCTCAGAACTAAACCCAGGACCTCTACAAGAGCAGCAAGTACTCTTAACTTCTGAGCCGTCTCTCCAGCCCTTCATCAGTATTCTCACTTCAGGGTTCTGCTTCTGACATCTGAACGGCTACCAAGCTGCCATACCCATTGGGAAAAATAAGGCGCCATACTCAGAAAGATGAATCCAGGCCTGGGGATGTAACTCAGTGGTGCAGTGCTTGCTTAGCATTCATGACCCCGGGGGCCATTCACTAATGCATGTTTCCTCTCAGATGCTTTAGGGCGGTGATGCAAGACAGGTCAAAGGCCACCATGCAGCCTCCAGGGCACTACTGGTATACCATGCTTGTGGCAGAGAACAGAGGCTCTTCAGAGCTCCCATCGGGAAGCTTTCAACAAGAAGCTCATTCACAGCAGCACTTTCCACTCACTGAGTGCACCTCTTCCTGTAGGGCCTGTGCCAACAGCAAGCTTTGTCATGGTCCCACCTCAGCTGTGAGACTGTCCTGTTCTGCAGATGAGAAATTAAGGCTCACAGAGATGTCTTTCTACCCAGGACAGAGCCTACTAAGTGACAAGGAAGGTTCTAGACCCAGGCCAAACTCATGCTCATACAAAGACACAAAACGGATATAACTGTTTATTTAGAGAGTGTGAGATTATCCACCTTGGGCAGAAATACTTGGAGAAAAATTTGGTTTGGTGGTTCAGCATGAGAAAAGCTAAAGAAGGAAGTGATTGTTTCTAACAAAATGCTACTGAGAAGATCATGAAAATCAAGCAAAGTAGACACAGGAATGAAAGACTCTTCAGGTTGCAATTTTCCTTGCAACTGTATATCAATATGGCTGTATATCACGACCAAATCATGAACATACGATGCCCTGTTTGGTCAACAGTAAAAAATAAAGTAGAAAGCCAACTTAGCAATACACACACGCACACACACACACACACACACTGCAGTTCCCTTCATATGGCTGATAGGAAATCTCAGTGAGCTACTTGGATCAATACAAACACTGTAATCTCAGTAATGGCCCACTAAAGCAAGAAGAATATCCAACTTCTTCCAGACTTCATCTGCGCCCCCTCCACGAATTCATTTCCACAGAGCGGCAGTCGTTTTTTAAAAATGTTTTACAGCTGTACAGTGAACCCCAGTGTCCCCCTGAGTGATCCTGGGAAGTTAGTGAGAGCATCAGGGTTGGGGACCCATCCTTTGCAGCCCCTATGCTGAAGGCATAGCATCCAAAGAGAAAAACTGGCATCAGAATCCAATATGTGAAGAGGGCAATGAGGAACTGCTTTTCTTGGTCACCAGAACGAAGAAATAAGCAGACAAGAACATTCACATAGTGGGTAAACTTTGTAAGTTGGGTTCGTCACCAACAGGCCTGAAGAGCTAGCCTCCTGTGTGTCTTTGGACAATATAATGCAGACCCTATAAGACTCACCCGCACTGCCTCAGACTTCTTGTGAAACATTTCCTCCATGTTCTTAGCCAGCTTTTTCACCAGTTGGAGACCATCGATTTCTTCAATAGCAACATCTTTCTCATACTCTTTGTATTTCTGAAAGGAGAGAGGGCAGTATTAGAGGCAAGTGATTCTAAGGTACCACATGTATGATGTCCTCTGATGGATATAAAAATAAAACTTTATCAACGTCATTGTCTATTGGGAGTAGGAGACAGTAGGTTATATTTGATAATCACTAAATCAAACAGAAACATGAAAAGTGCTGAAGCAGCACCCAGGAAAGGAACACTTGTCAGCTAATCAAAGGCTGTCACATCTAAGGAATGTCCTAAGGGGCCAATCTGACTCATGGTTTCCTCATCATCTCAATTTAAGACAGTTTTTTCTTTAAAAATCCATGAAACACTAGAAATCAGATCATCGTGTTAAGCAAAATAAGCCATACTCCAAAAGCCTAATACTGGCCTGCTGGCCTGGGGATATAACTCAGTGGTGGAATGCCTCCTCAGCATGGATATGGCCCTGGGTCCACTCACTAACGCTTGTTTTCTCTCAGATGTGGAGCTTATAATTTGTTTTGTTTATTCTTTTGGAAGTAAAACATGAAAATGGAAGGAGGTATGTGGGAAGAGAAGAGAGATTAGCAGGAGGGAGGGGTGGACCAAAAGAGAGTGAGAGGATGTATTCACAATCAAACTAAAACATCACATGAAAATGTCACAATGGGGCTAAGGAGATAGCTCACTCCGAAAAGTACTTGCCATGCAAGTACCAGGACTTGAGTTCTATCTCTAACACAAATAAATCATAATAATGAAGAAGGAGGAAGAGGGGAGGAGGAAGAGGAAAAGAGGAGAGGAGGAGGGAAAGAAGAGGGGAGGAGGAGAAGGAGGAAAAAGAAGGAGAAGGAGGAGGAGGAGGGGAAGAGGAGGGAAGGAGGAGGACAGAAGAGGAGGAAGGAGGAGAGGAGGGAAGGAGGAGGAGGAAACCAGCAGCAACAGCCACCCCACTGCCACCTGCAGGCAGGGTGGCACACACTTGTAATCCCACCGCTTGGGAGATGAAGACAGATGACTCCCTGAGGCTGGCTGGCCAGCTAGCCTACACTGCCTTGCAAGCCCCAGGTCAGTGAGCAGCCTTGCCTTCGAGAAGAAAAAACGGAAAACAGAAAGAACAAGCAGAAGGTGCCTTCAGTTTCCTCTGGCTGTGCACACAGGTACATACATGCTCACTTGCTGTCCTGGTGAGCTTCCTGTTGCTGTGATAAACCGCTCAGATCAAAATGGTGAGAAAGGATTTATTTCAACTTAATTTCCACCTAACAGTACACCATTGAGGGAATCAGGGCAGGAACTCAAGCAGGAATCTAGAAGTAGGAGTTGATGATGCATAGACCATGGAGGATGCTGCTTACCAGCTTGCTTCCTCTTCTGCTCAGCTCGCTTCCATGTATAACCTAGGACCACCTACCCAGGGGAGTCACCACAAACAGTATGCCAGGCTCTACTCTAGCAACTAGCAATCAATTAAATGCCTCACAGACATGCCCAAAGTTCACACTGATGGGGGCAATTCCTCAACCAAGGCTCCCTCCTCTCAGCTGTGCCAAGTTGACAACCAAGATAAGCCATTACACCTGCACACATATGAACACACACACACACACACACACACACACACACACACACACACACACACGAAAATATCACAATGAAACCTATAATTTTATGGACTGACCACTCACTAATTTAGTGCTGTAGGATGGTCTGTATGTCAAATGTGTTGCTGATTGGTCAATAAATAAATCACTGATTGGCCAGTGGCCAGGCAGGAAGTATAGGCAGGACTAACAGAGAGGAGAATTGAGAGAACAGAAAGCTGGGTGAGGGAGACACTGCCAGCAACCACCATGACAAGCCGCATGTGAAGATGCCGGTAAGCCACAAGCCATGTGGCAAGGTATAGATTAATAGAAATGGAATAATTTAAGCTGTAAGAACAGTTAGCAAGAAGCCTGCCACGGCCATACAGTTTGTAAGCAATATAAGTCTCTGTGTTTACTTGGTTGGGTCTGAGTGGCTGTGGGACTGGCGGGTGAGAGAGATTTGCCCTGACCGTGGGCCAGGCAGGAAAACTCTAGCTACAATTTAGAAGATAATTACATACTATGATAACCAATCTGTTTAAAGAGGCAAATAAAAAAAGTGGTCCAAAAACTCCTGAAGGTTCCTCAGACACTCTGAGAGGTCCACGGAGTCCTCTTTCCAACAGCATCTCTAGGTGAAGCTGGCTTACCTCATGGATATCAACAAATGGCAACAGATTGACACAGACACATGTGTGAGAATCCACCTGTCTTTGCTCAAGTCAAACATTAAGGAAATTTGCCAATAAAGGGAGAAGTACCAGCAATTGTTCATAAAACACATTACTTACATAACACATTTTTGTCTTTTTAATTAGTTTCTCTTTAAATTTCTTAGTTTTAAAATTTAATATGATAAATATCAATAGATATAACCCACATAAATAAAAGCTCTGATGGACTTTAGTACTTTGTAAGAAGATAAAAGGATCCTAAGACAAAAGTAAATTTGAATAAAGACTTAATTTTGTTCCCATTGAACAAGAGTTGTTTCTTATTGAGAATTCCAACAGGAGTTCACAATATTTTTATGTCAGTGTGAAAACGGCATCATGATGCTCATGTCCTTATAAAAAGGCTGAGGCACTGAAGTTGTGGGGACTATATGTTGCTTTACTTGAAACTCACCTCAAGCTTCAACTTAGGAAAAACTCAGGGTACATGCTGCAGCTTGGCTCTGGCGTGTCGAGCGAGTTATTTTTTAAGTGATAGGTATAAGCACATGGCAGGATAATTCCCAAGGCATAAATATCTATCTTCTCTTCACTCCCCCACCTCTACCTTCAAACGTGGGAACTGGAGAGAGGCACCATTTTTCCTGGCCAGCAGAGGCCAGCCTTCTACCCAAGGCTCAGCTAGGAAAGTAGTATGTGGCCATGTGTCACTCAAAACACATCCTTTTCCAGTTCCAATTTACAAATCCTTTGAGGCAATACAACAAAGCTCTATTTTAGGAGAAGTTGGGATGGTGGGCGTGTTTCTCCAGGGGTAAAGCTCTGGTCCAGATGTGCAGGTTGGACCCCTGGCACAACCCGACAAAAAGAAAATCACTTCTGGCTTGAGGACAAAGGCAGAGAGCACAGGGAAAAGAGTGAATGTCAGGAAGGATTTTCCAGATTCCTAAGACTTAGGGAAACCCCTAACAGCCGGCAGTGAGCACGGCCATCTGACCCTGCATTCTACAAGCAGCAAATCCCACTCTCACTCCAACAGCAACACCCACTATCAGACACCAGCAGAGGATGAAGGCAAGAAGAGACACTGTTACTGGACATAGAAACCTCTGGCCTGAACACCAGGACCAATGCGTTCTTAGAATGAAGGTGACTAGGAATAGCATTTATATTCCTAGTCACCTGAGAGTGAAGAAAGGTAGAGATCTGCTGTGATATTTCTGAGCTGCTATGAATGCAAGGGCCTGTGAAATCCCAGGAGTTACAGGTTGATCCTTCTCCCCAGTACCCAAGAGCATATGTAAGGATCACATGAGTTACTCTTGGGGTCCTCTCTCTTGAATCTATCCAGGAAAATCTTTATTCCCCCTTCTCCCAGTGTCCTCTTCCTCCTTCACATCAAAGTTGTTATGATCCCTGCAATGTTGCACCTACGTCCCAGGACTCAAAACCCAGCCAGAAGAGGCTGGATTTAACTATCCCGGTACTATAGATGAGGTGGCCCAGGGGGCAGGGCCAAGTCCTTATGGATACTGATCCACAGCTCATTATAATAGAGATTTCTGAATAAAGCTTGATACCAAACGGATAGGAGGTGATAATGGTGGTGGTGGTGGTGGTGGTGATGATGATGATGATGATGATGAATATGATACACTGCAATGTGATGAAAAAACTGAGATGTAGGTAAGGAGGGAGGCATGCTGTCCTTTGGCTCTCTAATGGTGACATCTCCCACCTGTGGGAAGTGGGATGTGTTGGTCTTGGATATGGACCCAGGATAGCCCAACCCTGGCTAACAGGGTTCTGGTATATGAATAAAACTTCAGTGACAATCACTGGAAATTTTTACTAAGTTCAAAAGCCAGCCAGGGGATTTCCTCTGCTCGTCAGATGTGCTCCAAAATTCACAGCAGGGGCTAGGTTTTATGCCCAAGGCTAACTAAGTACTGAAAATACAAAAATGTTTTGAGTGTGTGTTTACAGAAAGGGTAACATGAATCTCAGCCTTCAGTGAATTCTCATCTGACCCTTTGGTTTTCTTATCAGGCTCCAGTATTCAGTGTTTGGATGTGTTTCCCTTCTAAGCATCCAGAAGGGAACTGGCTTACTGAACTCTTGACATTCCAGTAAGATATCCCTGCATCTCTCCCCTGAACTCTCTCTGTGAGAAGGAGCTGCTGAACTGACTGACCTCCTGGACAACTTGTGGTCATGTTACAGTCCCTAATCTCAACACAACATGTACCAATCCAAGATCCCAGATGCGGGACAAATCCAGCCGTTCACTGTTTCCTTCCTACCTGCCTGTTTTCTCTGCAGCCCGTATGCCATCAGATGCCCTTTGCAATGAACCAAGTGTACACTACTCTCTTCCTACCCTGAGGAAGATGCCCTGTCTTCTTAGGATGCTAGTACCTGCTGGAATCAGGATAAGCGAATGCTTTGGTCTTGCCAGGAAATGTTTCATGTTGCTGGAATCAGAAAAATTTGAAGAACAGGGAGAGAAAAACCAATGAGTGTCTAGAATCAGCAGCAAGCCCTTAGTGGCCTACACCAGTAGCATGCAGCAAAAGCCTTAGAAAGGAGCCTACAAAGGAGATCAGTCCGATCTTAGCAACTGCATGAATCCCACACATCCACACCAATCTGTATCAAAGAATGAAGGGAAAATGTACATAGTATGTCAATTGACTCATTTCTGCTTTGAATCATTAATCTGCACGCACAGCTAGAAGACATCTAGTGTGTTTGAAGCAGGCTATGCAACCACAAATGATGTTTTTCTCCCTTCTCTTTTTTTAAACCTTAATTTTTCCAACTTTTATGCTGAGTCTATCATTTTAAAAATTAAGAGTTATGAAATTCATTGTTCTATTTATAACAGAACAGGGGTCCCTTCTTGTTTTATTTATTTATCTATTTTAAATGTTTTTAACTGAGACAGAATACATCACTTCTCCTCTCTCTTTCCTCCACTACAGACCCTCCCAGCTAGCCACCCCAGAATCCCTCCCACACCACCCACTCTCAAGTTGATATCATAGTCAAAACACTAAATCTACAGAAAAGAGAAAGTATTGAAAGCTACCCAAAAAAACCACATATAAATGAAAACCCATCAGAACTACAGCTGATCTCTAAATAGAAACTCTGAAAGCTAAAAGAACCTGTGGCAAATACACTGAAAGTACTAAAAGACCATGACCACCAACCTAGACTACTATACCCAGCAAAACTATCTGCCAAAGTTGAAGGAAAAAAAAAACGTTCCATGATCCAAAAAGCCTAAAAATCTTCAGGAGCATATTTTATACAGGGGGAATCTGAGTCCAGGTCAGAATCCCTGCAGATAACCTCTAAGAGCAGCATCTTGTCCACTCAGTCAGTTCAAGCCTGCACTGAACACCTTTCCTGAATCTCCTGGCGCTAGCTTCATCACTCTGCTGAGGGCTGGTGCTGCCTGTGTGCTGCAGTGGGGAGCTGAGGTAAAGAGGGGTTTACTTAGCTGGTGAAAGCCAAAGGTTTGGAGAGAGGCTTTAAACCTAAAAAGGCCTGACATCTAATTGCTCAGACTTTTGAACTTTTTCAGGGTAGAGAGACAACAGATTGACAGGCCAAATATTTTCAGACTTGTTTTGAAAGGCCCGTGCCAATCCCATAATCACCTGTCTCATTGATTTTTGCCGTCAACACCAGCTTGGACTTTGAAAAGAGTCAAATATAAAGAACTGGGGACAGCCAGTTGACAAGAGTGATATATAGCCAACCAAAAGCAGGTCAGGGAAAATGAACGCCATGTGACAGGCACAAAGGAGGTGCCAGCAGTGGCCTCCACCCTCCTCAGGGCCTCCAAAGGGGAGCACAGAGACAGGGGTTAAGGAGCACACCCAGCTCTTGCCAGTCCAAACACCTGGAGGCAGAGGAGAAACCAACTTGGAAAGTGCCCTGCAGCCTCCCTGAGAGGCTCTGTTCACTGTCACCTGTGGTTGCAGCCCCCTCCTGTTCTGCAAGGCACCAAAGAAGGCTTTAGTAAAAGCCTTGACCCCTCCCCAACAACCTCCCACACAGCTGTGTGAGCATGGCTTCAGGGACCACACTAGTAATGACTTCTGCGTCAGGTATGAACGTCATCCTCCCTCTGTAGAAAGGAATTGTTAGGGAAGTATGAGGACATCCCCACGGCCACACAACAGGAACACAGGAAAGACTGACATCAACAAAACATGGATGCTCTCCCACAACACAGGCTGGAGCCGCCATGCATGTGTGCCTGTCTCTACCACTCCATTTATTTGGTCCACAGACTGTGCTGTGTTTCCCTGGTAAACCAGGCAGGACCCTGGACACCATGCCCATGATGGTGAGTGAAACAAACACTGAGGAAGCCTGAGGTTCTGAGTCAGCATGTGCTGTGGGATGAGTGGGCAAAGACGCAATGGGATGAAAAGAACCACATCTTGTAAGACCCTGAATGGTGACTAGGCTGAGAAAGTGGGGAACTAGTCAGGGTAGAACATGTGAAAGCAGACCCAGGAAGGTCTAGAGTAAGAGGCTGCCTGTGGCTCAGCAAACTGTCCTTGTTTTGTGTCGCTGGAGAACATGCAGCTAAGGCATCTGGAGAACATGCAGCTAAGGGGAGGCATCTGGAGAACATGCAGCTAAGGGGAGGCACATCTGGAAAGGCACATCTGGAGAACATGCAGGTAAGGAGAGGGGCATCTGGAGAACATGCAGCTAAGGAGGGGGCATCTGGAGAACATGCAGCTAAGGAGAAGGGTATCTGGAGAACATGCAGCTAAGGAGGAACATCTGGAGAATATGCAGCTGAGGAGAGGCACATCTGGAGAACATGCAGCCAAGGAGAAGCACATCTGGAGAACATGCAGCTAAGGAGGGGGACATCTGGTAAATATGCAGCTGAAGCAAGGCACATCTGGAGAACATGCAGCTAAGGAGGGGTGCATCTTGAGAGCATGCAGCTAAGGAGGGGCACATCTTGAGAGGATGAAGCTAAGGAGGGGTGCATCTTGAGTGCATTCAGCTAAGGGGGGCACATCTTGAGAGGATGAAGCTAAGGAGGGGTGCATCTTGAGAGCATGCAGCTAAGGAGGGGCACATCATGAAAGACAAGGCCATCGAAGTGCAGTGATGAGAGCTGGAAACATTGTAGGAGGACATCTGGAGCCACCAAAAGTCTTGGGGAGAAGAAAGACTAGCGATCAGAAGTGGGCAAAAACAAAACTCCAGTGAATAAAATCGGGCAGAATGGAACCCTAGATAGAGTGCAGAACCTAGGGTCAAGAGGCAGAAAGTCAAGAGGTGGCTTCCCCAGACCGGTCAAGGAGGCTGACAGTCGGAAGAAGTTTGGAATGGAGGCTATACAGCTTTAAGCAAGTTAAGCCCCTGAGCCGCAGTGTCTTCGTTCAGAACACCAGGGATAATGATGCCTGCCCTCTAGCACTGCTCTGTAGATGCCCTGGGAGAACATCTGCAAAGGTCCCAGCATGACGTGACTCACAAAGAACCACCTCAAGTCCCTAGGGCCCGTTGTTCTTCTTTCTTGGTATTGCTGTTCCAGAGGACCCTACTGCTGTGGCACAAGTGTGTTTCTGAAAGGAAGGCCCTGTTGTAACAGACAAAGTCCAACAGGGTGTTTGATGATGCTCACACTCCACACGCTGCTGTTCCTGCCTCTCTTCAGGAGCTGAGATGCCCCAACACTGCAGCCTGCATGTCTAGGTAAGAGAAGAGTCTAGGTAGAACACAGCCCTCCAGAGATCCCTCTGAGCATCTGTGTCACAGAAGAAAGGCAAGCCTAAGAAACTTTGCCTTCCTCTGTCACAAGAGAACATATGAGTCTTCCCACTCCTTCTGTTAGCAGAATCAGCGTTTGGCAAGAAATCCCTTGGTGAGCTGAGAACATTTATCACTTGAGAAGGGAGACATAGAAATGCATTATTTCTGCAGCATCTGTTTTGCCAGATCATTTCACACAAACACCAGCAACAGTAAAGCACTATTTCACTGTCAGGACACTTAATGCTGCTCATACATTTGGGTCTTTTTCCCCTCCCTACATGATAACTGCATATCTAGAAATGAGTCACCTGGAACTGCCTCCCCCACCCCCTGGGCTGGCCCAGAGGGAGTGGGACTCAAGTCAAGAGACTTCTGACCAATCACAAGTGATGCCAATCATAAAGCGGGGCTCCAAGTGTGCCCAGAATCAGGGACCAGTGAAGAGGTCGGATGCAGAGAGTGACGACCAACGGCCGAAGCACAGCTGCTCCCGAGCATCGACTCCTGCGTAAACTTTCTCCTCAAAGCTAAAACTGTACCTCTGCAATGGGCTTCATAAAAATCACTGTGTAAGGACTGACAGAAGGTCCAGGGGAGGGGGTGGGACCCCAAGACCCTGCCCTCCCCAAAGTGAGACATGGGGAGCTTGTCTCCAAACACGGGATTCTCCTGCTCCTCTGGAAAAACCCCAAAGCCAGACACCCTGATGATTCCTGTCTCTGGAAAAACAACTGCTATGGACTGAATGTGAAAGAGGCTCCCACCTCCGACCCAGGCCACATGGTCACGTGTGTGAACTCTTGGTCTCCAGCTCACAGCACTGTTTTTGAGAGATTGTGGGACCTTCAGGACCCAGAAGCTTAGCTGGAGGATGAAGGCCACTGAAGTGGGACCATCCTTCCCCCTCACCATCACCCACCCCCCGTTCTCTCTGCCTCCTGATTCTCCATATGTGAACAAGCACATTCCAATCTCCCACCAACCACAAACTCCACCACGCCTTCTGCCCCAAAATGGCAGATATCCATTAAAACCATGAGCCAAAAGTAAGTGTCACTTCCCTTGATTGGCTGTTTGGTCATTTTGTCATGATGACTAGAAAAATGAGTACTACAATGATACAGAGAACACCTAGGCCCTGAACCTTTCCAATTAATTCATCCTGAAAGAGTTGCATCCCTACATTTGGGTTCAATCCTTTATGTTATTTTCATCCCTTTGAGCTCCACAACAACTACAATGCAAGACAGAACTTCATTAAGCCAACCTTTTATTTTTTTTTTATTTTTTATTTTTTATTTTTTTGGTTTTTCGAGACAGGGTTTCTCTGTGTAGCTTTGCGTTTTTTCCTGGAACTCCCTTGGTAACCCAGGCTGGCCTCGAACTCACAGAGATCCACCTGGTTCTGCCTCCCGAGTGCTGGGATTAAAGGCGTGCACCACCACCGCCCGGCAAGCCAACCTTTTAAGTCATCATTACACTAACAACCACCAGACACAAGGGAGCTTAAACTGAAATTATTACTATTTATGTTCATCAAACAAATAGCCACAAATTTCTCACCATGGACCAGAATGCAGGTTCAGGAGACAGAGAGGGCATATTGACAAATACATGTAGTTGCCCCTGCTTTATCAGAGGCCATACTGGTACCCAGGACTCCAGGTAAGCCCAACACCCCTGCTTGTAGCCACCAACACTTCCTCAGAGCCCACAGAGCTTTCCCCACAACAGACCCCCTTCTCATTACCATATCCTGGCCCCAAACTCCAGCAAAGGCACCCTGCTTTACCAGAGGCCACAGTGGTACCCAGATCCCTAGAGGTCACACAGGTTGCCAGAACCCCAGCAGAGGCACCCTGCTGGACCAGAGGACTTACAGGCCACCAGAACTGCAGGCAACTCAGGCCAGATGACCAGAGAAGAAACAGAAACCAAGGGAAAAACACCCAGCCAAAGACAAACTCATAAATCAGTATCTAAACCCCAAACCCAGATACCAAGACTCCAGTGTAAGAACACAATCAACAGCAGCCAGGGCAATATGTCACCTTCAGAGCCCAGCTATCCTACTACAGCAAGTCCTGAATATTCCCACACAGCTGAATCACAAGAAAATGGCCTTAAAACTAACTTTATGAAGATGACAGAAGTTCTTAAAGAGGAAATGAATAAATCCCTTCAAGAAATCGAGAAAAAGACGAACAAACAATTGGAAGAAATGAATAAACCCCTTCAAGAAAGCCAAGAAAAGACAAGCAAGTAAAGGAAATGAATAAAAACTGTTCAAAACCTGAAGATGGAAATAGAGCAATAAAGAAAACAGACTAAGGGAATCCTGGTGATGGGAAATCTAGGCAAGTGAACAGGAACTACAGACACAAGCATCACCAACAGAATGCAAGAGATGGAAGAGAGAATCGAAGGCATCGAAGATACAATAGAAGAAACCAATATATCAGTCAAAGAAAATATTAAATCTAAAAAATTACTGACACAAAACATTCAGGAAATCTAGGAGACTATGGAAAAAAAAACCAAACCTAAGAATAATAGGAACAGATGAAGGAGAAGAATCCCAGCTCAAAGGACCAGAAAATATTTTTAACAAAATCATAGAAGAAAATTTTCTGAACCTAAAGAAGAACATGCCTATAAAGGTACAAGAAGCTTACAGAACAGCAAACAGACTGGACCAGAAAAGAAAGTCACCTCACCACATAATCATCAAAACACTAAACAAAGAAAGAATATTAAAAGCTGCAAAAGAAAAAGGCCAAGTAACATACAAAGGCAGACCTATCAGAATGACACCTGACTTCTCAAAGGAGACTCTAAAAGCTAGAAAGGCCTGAACAGATGTTCTGCAGACTCTAAGAGACCACAGATGCCAGCCCAGGCTACTATTCCCAGCAAAACTGTCCATCACTGTAGATAGAGAAAATAAGATATTCCATGATAATGTCAAACTTAATATCTATCCACAAATCCAGCCCTACAGAAGATACTATAAGGACATATACATATGGTTATTCTGGGATACAAAGATTTTTGGGGGTCCAGTAATAAGCATACGTTAAAATATAGTTATGTGGATCACACCCATCTAAACTTGCACTTCACATCTGACACAGCCATTCTCTATGTGTCCCCTCATGAGGACACTTGTGCTTGTAGTGCAGAGATGTCACTCTTCCAGCTGTGGGGAATGACTGGTGGCCACAGTCACCAGGTAGAAAAGAGGGCCTCTGAGAGGGTTGGAAAATGACAGATGAGACAGAGCTCTTAGAAAAGGGGCTGATGGCACAGGATATAGTTCCCTACCTCTAGTCTATAAAGGACCCTGTGAATGTAATGAGACCATCATGAGCCACCATAAGGTAACTGATAAACCAAGAAGGACATCTTTGACAGAGGTTTAATGGACAAGAGACCAAGAGGAGGGGAAAAAAGAGGTGGTATCTTAGGTGGCATATAAACAGCTAGCTTTATGTCCCTCCATTAGGACAAAGTGATGGAGTTATTGCTCTGTCCACTCTATGTGACTCCTCCTAGTCAAGACAGCTGACCATGACAGGTCAGGAAGGCAAGAGTGCATGCCCACTGTGTGACAATGCCTCTTGCTAAGTTATAGAGCACAAGCCAGCTGCTGGTGGCTCGGGATCGAATGAGAGAAGGACCACCAATGTGCACCAGCTGGGCAGTCTGTCAGGGGTTAAAGCCAGGAACTCTGCAGACAGGCTTCATATGAAGGTCAAGTCTGCACAGCACAATCTGCTGTCCACGTTACAAGCTTCCTGCCCTCTGCCAGCCTCCATTCTTTCACAGAAAAATAGATGACATCAGGCCCCACGGTGTTCTTGGAACAATCGGATGAGGTAAAACATGTGGAGAGCCTAGGGGAAGCTGGACATGGAACGAAGAACTCAAGGTGGTGACAATGGTGGAGATAGCAATAAATCCCGACCGGTGTCCTAACTTCTAAATCAAAGGTCATTCTCTCATCTTAACAAGAAATAACCCTCAACCAATATCTACCACCCAGCAGACAAACTAACTCCGAATGTGACTCCAGGCCATGGCAGTTTTCAAGTGTGTTCATAAAGCCTCGAGTGCTCCTGGCTAGTCTCTGTGGATTCCGCGCTTCTGACAGAAATAGGTTGCTGGAAGCCTATATGTTTGGAGAGTGGGATGACAGCTTTCAGATTTATCACTAAAGGTGTTGCCATAAAAACTAATCATCTACAATTTTTGGGTCTCTGCTTATAGGAAGCTTTATTTTCTTATTATGACATAAATGCACTTAGCATTCCTCTCAACTCAATTATTGCATACAGAGTGTCACTTCAACACACGGCACTTCAGAGCTATTATGTATCCAAGTAAATACACTTGCAAATCTTTTAAGCTGACGTTAGGAACACTTCTTAACTGTGAACATAACAGAACTAACAGGCTTCATAGAGTTCTCAGTCACAGAACAACATTTTTTTCTTCTGAATGTGGAAAGTGTCACGTTGCATAAATCATCCTGCTTTATACAAGTATGGCCAAAAAAAATTGTCACCAAGGTCAAAAAGCAAATATTATTTGTGTTGTTCTTTTCTAGATCTGTGAAGTTTGAGGTAAATCCTTGAGGAGTGCAATTTTCTCAGTCAACTACATCTGACGTCACTGTGCCTTAGTGCAGGGAGGAAAAGTCCCAAGAATCCTGCAAGTCCCCACCCCAGAGTCCCTGGAGTACACACTCCCAGATAGCTGCTTGGAGGGGCTGCTAAATCAAGGAGCCACAGGGCAGTGGGCTCCACACCGGGTGGTCTCTCACAGATACCTAGTGCGTCCTGATTGACAGCTCCTGAATTAAAAGATGGCTATCTCTCCTCAGCCTGTCTACTGTCCTATATGTTTTCATCCTGAAAACCACATAAGCTTTTACCGTTCAACATAGTCCACTGGACAATTGCCACTGATAAATTTGAGCTCTGCGGTGACAAAATTGGGTGAGGATGTGACATTATTTCATATGAGGACATTAAGTCAGAGGCAAATGGCTAGACTGAACCATGACTGTCCTGGTGTGCTGGTGTAATATGGTGTTCAATATGGTGGGGAGTGTCTGCCTACAAGACCAACCACATGGCCTTAGTGCACTCCTACGATTTTACTTTTGTTTGTATGTATGTGTGTATATATCTCTATATGTATGTGAGCATGTACACATATATGTGGGTGCCCGTGGAATCCAGAAGGCACCACATCTCTGGGAGCTGGAGTTATAGGCAGTTATGAGCTGCCTGACCTAGAACCTAGGAACTGACCTTGAGTCCTCCACAAGAGCAGCGAGCACACTTAACCACGAAGCCATCTCTCCAACACACTTAATGCTTTATTTTTAATCTGCAGTTTCTGAGGATTTTCTAAACAACTGCATAGGTACCCAAAGCTCTGAAATTTGACCATCTTTGAGACACAGACTCCTTACAATCCCACAAACCAAACAATGACTGCAGGTCCCCATGTGTCAGAGGACAAATTTCTCTATGCCCATCAACAACTTTAACTAGAGCCAAGGCACAAAGGATCAAATGCCACTTGACTGAGTCTGTGCTTCGTATGTGAATTACCCTCTGCAACCTACTTTTGGTTACATTTTCTGATGCTCCAATCGAAAGCAATGCATTCTTCTCACTCCCCCCCCCCCAAAATCAGAGTGAATGACAGAGACAATTCCTTATTAATAAGAACAGCCTGTGCTTACTGAGCACTTGCATTAGGTCAGGTCAAAGTCATTCCCCTCATTTTACAGGTTAGGAAACTGAGGCACAGAATGTTCAAGACACGTGCCTGAGGTCTCACATTATCAACTACTTTATTAATTAAGGGATCATAAGCTATCACAGCATCCCCAAAATCTCAAAGACCTAACACAATAGAGGTATATTTCTTACTCACATAACCATTTCTTGATGAGCAGACTGCTTTCTATGTGGTGATTCAGGGGTTCATGATCCTCCCACTGTGTGGCTCTACTCATCTCTCTGGCTTTGCATTCTTCTGCATTCAGCCAGTAGGTATGAGGAAGGGCTCAAAAAAGATACACCCACTTCTTGACCTCCTAAGCCTGGAAGCAACACTCATCAATTCTGCTTACCTTCCATGGGCAATAGAAAGCCACACAACTCAACTGGATGCATCAAGTCGAGGAACTCCCAGCTTGGAGCTGCTTGTAGGGTCTAAGTGATAGAAATGGGCATTGAAACCATAGGGCAATGCAGGATTTGAACCCAGGCAGCAAGGCCCCAGTGCCCAGGCCCTTAACATCACACTTCAGTTTTAAAGCTTGATAACTGACATCAAGATGAAATCTCATGCTAAAACTGGGCTGGGAACAATTTGCCCGATGGATACTTGAGAGGGGACGCAATCAAGTCTCAATCTCCAGAAAGGAAAATGTGACCCAATCACTTGTATGTGTAATTAAGGTCACACTCAGATGGAAAGGCCAAGCTACTACAACCCAGAAGCAACACATTATAAAATATTCGTGGACCTTTTGCCTGGTTTCCTTAATCCCAGCACAAATAAAACTGCTATTTGAATAACATCAATGACCTTCTCTAGCACACCATATTAGTTGCTCAGGCGCCACAAAAGTTAATTGGCTTAACTAAAGTCTTTTTAATTCTATATCCAAGATGTCCTGGAAATCGAAGGCAATCAATGAATGAGCCTGCAAGATCTGTAACGAGCTTAGAGCTAATGCTATTTGCAGCTGCTCAAGTGGTTTCTGTAGTTACAGAGCCCCAAACCAGAATGTATGCTAAGACCTTGCATCTGAAAGAACCTTTAACTCTGGCCCTTCCAAACTCTACATAAGAAACCACCAGTGTATAGCACAGCTGGACCTTAGGTTTCTACTGTGACTATGGAGAGCCATCATGATTAACAAACTGACCAACCCTCCTCCCTCCTGCTGAAGGGAGATGTTGATGCCTGAGCTTCCTGCCTCCTGAAAGCACCCTCTGTACAAAAGATGGGGGCAGTCTGGGATTCAATTCCCTATGGCTGATATCAGAGGTGAGAAAAAAAGGACTATAGTACCAGCCTTCTTCATTCAAACATTGTGCATCACTTCTCAGCCTTTTGGCACCTGTTAAGTGTAAAACATCTCTTCCCGGGCTAGAGAAATGGCTCAGCAGTTAAAAGAACTTGTTGCTCTTGCAGAAGATCTGAGTTTGGATCCCAGCACCCAGCATGTTTGGATCAGGCAGCTCACAACCACCTGTAACTCCAGCTCCAAGGGATCCAATCTCCTCTTCTAGCCTCCATGGACGACCACACAGCTTGCACATGTACTCACCTAGTTTTACACACACACACACACACACACACACACACACACACACACACACATACACACACACATACACATAAAAATAAAATCTCAAAAAAAATCTCCTTATCTCCCATTGCCCAGAGGAGTCTACGGGTCTTCTGGAGTTTGCAGTAAGGGACCCTCTGATTTTATCCATAGGATAGCCCCCAAATGAGGTCACTACATCAGAGCCTCCTCTATGCCGAAATGAAAAATCATCTGAGCCCTCTAAAAATATCATCAACTTCAGAACCAAATGATTTTCTGGTAGATTTAGTTAAGCCCAGCACACAGAAGTTTTTCCTGATAGCTTTAAAATCTTCGGGGTAATTCATTTCAAAGAGACCAGAGTAATCATATATTAACAAGGGAGATACTAAGGAGTCTGGGGTTGGTAACAAACAAAATATTCCATCCCATCTTGATACTGGAAAGTTCTCGGCCTCTTCTGATCTTTGTGTTTTAGGGTCAGAGAGACATGCCACAGTTATCCGATCTTCTATTTGTTAAGAAAAAAAAATTGTATATTTATGTAAAAACGCATAGTCTAGCTCTTTAAATACTTCAGGACTCTGTAGTGCAGCTGCGCCCTCCAGGTTGGACATGGCCATGGCCATCTGGAAACACTGCAGGCTTCATGGCCTGCATGAGACTTTCGTGACATGTAGCCTATTAAAATTTCTTCATGGAGGGAGGGAGGGGGTTGTGAGACTAAGGAAGTCTTCATAGAGCTTCATTAGGACTCTTCTCTCCCCCAGTCACCTTGGAAGGATTCTTCAATGGTGTAGCTGACCAGATGTCACCCAGGGGACGTTCTGGTGTCACAGCTGTCCACAGTCACCTATGCTCTTTTAAGTAACCCCAATAAACTCATGTATTCACCAAGCTGGACATGGGTAAAATCCATTCTTTGCCCTGATGCTACACTTCTCCTGGGGTGAAAAACAGACAAACAAAACATTTTTATGTCTCCTCAGGAAAAAAATGGTACAACATGGTCAAATGCAAATGTCCCTATATATCTTCCTCCCTAGTCATCATAATGTGAGGAAATCAGGACCCTCAGTTATGACACAAGTCCTTGGCTCCTCATATTTGAGGTTATTAATTATGGAATAGAGTCCTAAAAGCTGAAGAGGTAAAGAAATTAAGAAATGTCCACACATTACTCTTTTTCATTTTTCTTTCTTTCTTTCTTCCTTTTTTTTTCTTTTTTTCTTTCTTTTTTTTTTTTTTGATAGAACTTAGTATTATAGCTCAGGCTAGCCTGGAATTCACGATGTAGTCCCAGCTGGCCTTGAACTTGATCCTCCTGCCTCAGTCTCCCTAGTGCTGGGTCTATCAGTATAAGCTAACCCTCTTAACCCCTGTGTTGCTCTTGAGATGCAGGTTTCTGCAGCACTTTGAAGAATGCAGGGAAACTCAACTTTCTTTCCCCCTTTCTCATACACTCACACATAAAATCACTATACCACACATATTTTTTTAGGAAACTCTAAGCAGACCTGTAGTTTGCATTTTCTTTGGGCTGGCAACCAGTTCCCAAATAAAGATACGGAGACTTATTAATTATGAATACTCAGTCTTAACTTAGGCTTGTCCCACTAGCTCTTTTAACTTAATCTAACCTGTTTCTCTTCATCTATGTTTTGCCCGAGGGCTTTTTACCTTTCTTTCATTCTGTATATCCTACTTCCCTGCTTCCTCTGTGTCTGGCTGACTGGCCCCTAGTATCTCCCTGGTGTCTCTTTTTCTTTCTTCCTCAAGCCTAAATTCCCCCTATTTACTCTTCCTGCCCTGAAGTCCCATCTATACCTCCTCCCTCACTATTGGCCATTCAGCTTTTTATTAGACCAATCAGATGTCTTAGGCAGGCAGGGAAAAACAGCAACACATCTTTACATAGTTAAACAAATATTCCTCAACAGAGACTAGTCAAAGTATCCATATAGTCCTTATTATGCTGTGCTCTGCCTTCAAGATGAGCAGCCTTGAGGGGACAAACGCCTCTGGCTGCTCCAGTCAATAAACTCAGAACCACTTCTAAGAACTGCTTTCTTGTGGAAACACATAAGAAGAAAATTGTACTAAAACCAAGTCTTCAAATGCTTAAAACACAGATTTGTGGCACCCAAATACAGCTGTTTCCTCAGGAGCACACTACAGAGAAGATCAAGGGTTGATTCTATGGCCATTATGGTTAGCAGTGTGGAAGGTGAGCAAGAGCAAGGAGATGTCTTCACCAACCCAGACACGGTATGAAAACATCAGTGACAGCTACGGTGACAAAGTCACAGGCATTGCTGTGGCTTATCATCTCCATTTCTAAGTTAAGATGACAGTGAATTTTGGCTAGAAGTTAGTGCAAATAAAAGAGTCATTGCTTTCCCCTCTCCTAAGCTCATAGCCCTCTTCAACCTTTCTATAGCGGTAAACACGCGGTGAGAGTTTCTGTGTCCTATTCATGAGCATCAAGAAGATCCAGAAATGTTTCCTGCTGCGTGAACAGAGACTGGGATCTGGCTGTGGCACACACACAGCATCAGGACACACAATAGCCCTTGGCCTCTGCTGGTCCTTGTCACTAGGTCATACGCAATGTCTTTCTTGTCACAGCCATCCTCACACTCACTAAATAGCTGCTAATAATATTGACCTCTTCCTGTCTCCATCTTCCAAATACTGGATCTCACGGGTGTCCTGCCACACTGAGCCTATGTGCTTCTGGGGATTGAGTCCAGGGCTCTGTGCACATTAGGCAAGCCCTCTACCAACGGAGCTATATCCGCAGCTCCATAAGGTCTGAGCACTAGCATGTATTCACAATATAATTTAAGGTTTCTGGGTAGTAAACATATGAACTAAATTCAGGGCATCTCCTAAAACATGTAATTCTGTTTCCAGGTGGTTTTGCTGTCAGTGTTAGTGTCTATTGGAACATATGATTTTTCCTGGCTGTTCTGACAATAAACGATGATTTCTCTAATCAGGGAATGGCAAACACTAAGCTGCAAATACTTTATCTCAGTCCAGAGTCATAGGGTAGAATTAATAGAACTATAATTTCTCTCTATATAACACTGGGTTATTCAAATTCTTCATGAAGAGCACACATCCATTCATTATTTGTGTGATTAAAATATATATAAAGTGTCAAATTCAAAGAAATGTACTAATAACTGATATAAAATGTAATAAATGTACTAAGAGGAGTGTGACAGACTCAGGTGTATGCAAGGGACATTAATTAAACAGCTCATCAAACAACCCTGGCCTTTGTCCCAGACTACCACTTACCATATCCAAAAAAAAGAGGCTCAACCAATGTCTATACAACTGTGTGCTATCACAGAAGTGAGTATATGAAACTACATTAAGATACATATTTTACAAGCAGATTGTGTTGAAAATTAAAGCCATGTAAAAAGATAAAGCTTGAGGCTACAGTGAAATTCTGTTCACAGTGAGGCTGGGTATGCAGCAGAATTTGAAAACTTTTGGTTTGGTTTTGTTTTCTAAATTCGTTGTGTGAGCATCATTTTCAAACTGGGAAAAATAAAGTCTGAGAGAGAGATAAATAGAAGGTATGGGAAGGCCTCCCATACAGGCAAGCTGGCTCAGGGGCCCCATCCTGACCTCCTGAAGAATCTTCCTAAAAACTTTGAAGGTAAAATGAGACATGTTCCCTTGTATTATATAAACAAACCATGCTTACTATAGGGAAAATAGACAGATGGCAAATATAAGAAAACAGAGAAGGAAGAAAAGAAAAAACTTTACCCCTGCTTCCCAAACCGTATCCCTTAGTTTATAGCACTATAAAAGGTTATTTTTAATATCAGATTTTATATATATATATATATAGATAGATAGATAGATAGATAGATAGATAGATAGATAGATAGATACAGACTGCTTTAAAATAGTTTCTTACAGAAGTTAAGTAACAAAAATCTTCACCCTCTTACCCACCAAAATAAAGATGGAGAATGTCTGAGGCCTGACAGCCCAAGGCCCCTCACCCCGAACCACTATTCCCTAGGAGCAGGATGGTTGAGGCAATATGCTGTGGGCTTCTTAAGGAAGAGGAAAGGGACATTAAAAAGCAGCTGCTCTCAGCCAGGCATCACTTGGTCCTGCAGCAACCCTTGGCAACCTCTGGTGACATGGTGGGTTTTCAGAACTGGGGAGCTGAGGAAACACTTGTCAAGTCAGATGTGGAGGTCAGGTGTACCACTGACAACTCTCCATGATGCAGGGCACTTACCTGCAGCACAGACTCGAATAAACCAAGAAGCAGGGGTGGAGAGAAGCCAGGATAGAGAATTAATTTCCATAAGGAATGCCAAGAATATAAATCTTGATGGCCCTCAAGGCAGCAATGTCTCTCCAAAAACCAAAGTTCTGCCCAAAGCACCCCGATCAAGGAAGTGAGCCCTGTGCTCTTGCACGGAGAGGGTTTTGCCATCTATTAAGGACACTCTCCCATTGCTGGACAACCCTAGCATGGAAACATGGACTCTCTGAGCTGCTATACCACCTGTCCTTATACTGCCAGGGTACAGACCCACTCATCACAGAGGCAAGTCTTATTCTGCCTTGCAGTTGTTCAAGAGGAAGATGGAGGCCTCCTCCACTGAGAGCTTAGGGCACAGAGGTTCTGAATGGGACCCCAGTCACTTCACTGGCTCTCTGTGAGTTCTTGGAGATGGTGTCACAGGCAGCCTCTGACTCAGTTTCTCATCCGAAAAGTGGGAATGATGACTACAATTATCTGACAGGGTTGCTGAGGAAGTTCAACGAATTTCTATGTGTCAAGTGGTTAAAGAGGTACTTAGCAACATCGGCTATTCAGGTCACCTTTTTCTCAGGCTAAAATATATCCAGTCCCACACTCCATGGATATACATGGGACATGCATGCTAGAACCCTTCCCACCTTGCTTTGTCACTGTTTGTCACTGGTCATCTTCAAACCTGGAACCTCAAATTTCCAATGTTCATCTCTAGTGTGTACTGACCACTACTACAAGACCTGGGGCCTCCACCATCCCCTGAGCCCTCTACAACCAATGCCTGCCAGTGACCTCCAGTGTGGCACTAGCTTCAGGGCAGCAGCAGGTCTCACCACAAAGGCAGCTGTCCTCTCTTCGCAGTCCCATGCCAACACAGAGCAGGTGCACCCAACCAGTCACCCAGTCTATCATGATAGCAGCTAATAGTAGCAGAGCCTATGAGCCAGGATTCCTGTGAAGTGTTTTCTCACATCACTGCCTTCTCCAGACAGCTCTGGAGATTGACAGCACTCTTGATAAGTGAGAAGTCCGGGCCTCTCTGAATGAACACCCTGGGCTTCAGAGCCATGCTTTGAAATTTCCTATGGGTCAGCATACTGCAAAGAGTCTAGTTGTACATTCTACACTTAGATGTGAACATGCTCCGCTGTGGAAACTGTGCTTTCAAAATGGTCCCAGGAATTTCCTACATGCACTCATTTAGTAGAACAAGGAACTCTTCAACAAAGCCGAGCAACACATTCATCTGAATTCCAAGAAAACCGTCCCTTTTACCCATGCATTCGCAAGGTCAGTAGAGCCACAGACCAGCCTCCTATCCTCTTATTCAACAAACATTTATTAAATACCTGTTAAGGGCCAGATGTCACCCAACAATCTAAAAGGGAGTCATTAACCAAATAAATTCACAGAACACACATGTCATTGTATCCAGTGCCAAATTCCTCTAGCTATGACATCAACAAAGGAGAGAGACCCAGTGCTTTCTCCGAGGAACTCCTCTCACTGCAGAGACTCCAGGATGGGTCGAGAGGCAGAGGAGGAAATGGCAAGGGAGATACTGGAGGGAGCACGCAGTCTATGTGTCTACCCCACACACCGGGAGGACCACAGGGAAAGCAGAAATAACTGAGAGCAACAGTGACCGAACAGGAAGCTGCTGTGGGATGTCTTTCTGTACGCTGTGAATATGTGTTGCTCTGATGGTTGATAAATAAAGCGACATTGGCCTATGGCAGGGCAGGATAGAGCCAGGCAGGGAAAATCCAAGGGAAATAGGAGAGAAGAAAGAAGAGTGGGGCGGATGCTGCTAGCCACCACCAGGAGAAGCAAGACGTAAAGGTACCGATCAGCCACAAGACACATGGCAAAGTATAGATTTATAGAAATGGGTTAATTTAAGATATAAGAGCTAGCTAGCAAGAAGCCTGCCATGGCCATAGTTTAAAAATAATATAAGCCTCTGTTTATTTGGGTCTGAGCGGCCACAGGACCAGGCAGGACATAGGAAAACTTCCAACTACAGAGAGCAAAGTGAGAGGACTGCAGAAAGGATACCATGGTCCAAAGAACTGTATGTGCATGACTGGATGGAGGAGGTAAGCTGAGAGAGGAAAAAAAGAGGAACGGGCCATTGTGAGAGACTGACGTCATAATCCATCAGTTACTGGAATCTGGGCATAGTTTCCCCCTGGTACACATCTACTTCCAACTTGAGGGAGGGAGAAGACTCATAGGATTGAACAAGACAAAAGTGCTTCACAATCCTCAGGCAGCTCAGAAAGTTACAAGATTCACTAGGTCCATCCCTCAAGTTACATAAACAGCAGACAATCACTGGGCAGGAGGGACTCTCCAGTGGAGATGCCTGAAAATTGCACAGGGAGCTCCTGAATACAGCTTTCATGAGTTATTGCCCATGGTACACTGGGCTGTTCAGTGATAGATCCACCTTTGAATCACCCAGGCTCCCGTGGGGGGAAAATGATCCAGTTAACTCTGGTTCACCAAGCTACATTTGGATGGAATGGTTTCTTTCGTCTGCCATCCATGCCCCTGCTGGAGTGAATGGAGGTTTGCTCACATCTCCCCATATCCAATCAGAATTTGTGAAAAGTAGCCCTATGTTGAGCATTTCCAGCTGCTCACAGGCTGTTAGGAGACGAGTATGGATATGCAAAGGATGCATGCTTAGCTGTGGGGATGCATGCTCAGCTGTGGGGATACCTTTGGTGAACATTCTAGAAAAAATAAGCAGGAAATCAATAATTAGAGGAAGGGGGCCTGCAAGGCAGCTCCAGGGGTAAAAGTGCTTGCTGCCAAGGCTGACCACCTCAGGACAATCCCCAAGACCCAAATGACAGAATGCAAAAACCAATCGCCAAAAGACTTCCTCTGACCTCCACATGTACCATGGCAGGCATCAACACACCCACACACCCATGCATGAGCCACCATATTTGGCTCCATTTTGTCCTGAGGCCTTCATGAATTATTTTGTGGATGCCCAGTAAGTACTAAGAAATTCACTCAGCTAAAACGTCACCTTCAAATACTCTAAAAGGAAGGTGGAAAGCCCACACCACAAACAAAAGATGGTTTTAAAGCAGATTTCTGAACCATCTCAGCCATTTCTAAACCTCCCATCTCTTATGCTCTCACTGAGAAGTAAGAGCCCTGGAGGCCACGTCTCAATTTTACTGCACCTGAGAGTTGATAGAATTATTCCTGACAGAAAAAAAAAATCACAAGGCTTTAGAAGCCTCAATTGCAAGGAGTTACCAGTAAGAGGAAAATGTGTTGCTCAAATGCCCAGATTTCTTATGAAATTAAATACGATAGTAAGGATTTCAGTAAATCTGGGCTTGGTGTTAAAAAAAAAAAATCATGCGAGCTAGTAGAGGCTAAGTCAGGAATCCAAAACGAGAAATAAGGACTGCATAATGCTGTCTCTGTCTTTCCTTTATTGGCTTTTGCAGTTCTGTTTCAGAGAAATGCTTTCTTCTGTTACATTGCATATTCTGCAATGTACTTCAAATCTACATGATGATGTTTGAACAATGGTCCAGGTGGGAGACATATGCTTGTGTAAGCCATGATTCATCTTGTCTAGATATGTGTTGATATAAAAGCAATACGTCACCAAGTGAGTCATCAACTCTACTTCCCCTGTAGCCCACAAAGAACTGTAGCACAAGTGTGTGTGTGTGTGTGTGTGTGTGTTCGTGGTCTCATGTGTGCATGTTTTATATTGTGGAGCAAGATGAACTGAATCCTGGCAACAAAACTAGAAGGGACTGTTTCAATGGGTAAATAGACCAATTTTTATTTGGAAATACTAACTGATAATGATAATACCTTTGCAATTTTAATAATATTAATTTCTTATATTAAAAAAAAACCTTTTCCCTTTTCCTACATTCTACTAAATGATTGCAACTTAGAGAGAGAGAGAGAGAGAGAGAGAGAGAGAGAGAGAGAGAGAGAGAGAGAGAGAGAGAGAACCCAAGGGCCTTATACATCCTAGACAGATGTTGTACCACTTAAGCTATTAATATATTCCCCAGCCATTTTTTTATTTTGAGGCAAGGTCTCTCAAAGTGACCTTGAACTCAGTCTATAGCCCAAGTAGGCAAGCTAGCACCTAAAGGCCCAATTTAACTCATCTTAAAGGAATCCATTCACCCAACTGACTCAAAAGTAAGAGTTGGGGGCTAGGGTTTTGACCCAATGGATAAGACACTTCCCTTATAACTGTGAGGATTTGAGTTAGGCTCCCCAGAACACATGTTAAAAGCTGGACGTGGTGGTAAACTCCTGTGAGTCTGGCAATGGTGAGATGACAAGAGGAGAGAGGTAAGTCTCCGGAAGCTGCTGGGAGGGTTAGCTGGGCCCATGTGGCAAAATTCTAGGCCAACGAAAGGTCCTGTCTGAAATGCAAGGAAGAAGGCGGCTCACGATAAATATCTGAGGTTGTCTTCTGGCCACCAGATGTGATCTGCGCTCCCCCCAAAAAAAACACACACACACACACAGAGGGGGGGAGGGAGGGAGGGAGGGAGAGATGGAGGGAGGGAGGGAGAGAGGGAGGGCGAATAAGAACTGTTAACAGTGGTATTTTAGGCCTTATGTATTCCCTGAAAGCAGAATAGTTGAAAGTCAAATATATAATTAGAAATTCATTTACCATATGAATGGAAGGAAAGAAGGGAAAGCAGGGGAAGAGGCTCGAGTGAAAACTAAAAGCAATGGTCGAGAGACAGCCTGAGCTGACCTACTCTGGTGATCGGATGGCCGAACACCCTAACTGTCATTTAGAACTCACATCCAGTGACTGATGGAAGCAGATGCAGAGATCCACGGCCAAGCCCCAGGTGGAGCTCCAGGAGTCCAATCAACAAAAGAGAGGAGGGATCATATGAGCAAGAGATATTGAGACCATGACTGGAAAAAGCACAGGGACAAATAGCCAAACCAGCGGAAACACATGAACTGTGAACCAGTAGCTGAGGAGCCCCCATGGAACTGGACCAGGCCCTCTGGATAAGTGAGACAGGTGATTAGCTTGAACTGTTTAAGAGGCCCCCAGGCATTGGAACCAGAACCTGTCCTTGGTGCATGAGCTGGCTTTTTGGAACCTAGGGCCTATGCTGAGACACTTTGCTCAGCCTTGGTGCAGGGAGGAGGGGACTGGACCTGCCTCAATTGAATGTACCAGGCTGGGCTGACTCTCCAGGGGAGATCTTGCCTTGGAGGAGGTGGGAATGGGGGGTGGATTGTGGGGGAAGGCTGGGGGTGGGAGGAGGGAGGACAGGGGAATCCATGGTGGATATGTAAAATGACTAGAAAATCTTTTATATAAATTAAAAAAAAAACTAACTAACAGTAAGAGAGTTCAGAGTCATGTCAGGGACTGACAATACCCCACCCTTCTCCTCTAAGCAGCAGACTATATCCTAAAGACAAAGAAATCATAGAGATTATCAGAAAAATCAATAAGCCTTTGTAAGTTAATGAGTCAAACAATCCAACCCAACATCCTCTAAAAGGGTCAGATATAGGAAATTCAGAGAAGGGGTCACATGACAGGGACTACCTATGGCACATCCCACCTCAAGGGTTCCACCTGCTGACAGGGCATCACATCTCATATCATGTCTGTCCATCAGGTAATCTGCCATGTTCACTGTCAATAGACAAGACAGGATCCAGAGGAAATGCAGGACAGTAAGGGTGGGATGAGCAAAGAGCTAGCCCAAGGCTCCTATTGAAAGAAAGAACTTCCCTGGTGAAAAGGAATGATCTTAGCCCTGGCTGCAAATTATTCTTATTAAGTTCTAAACTAACATCTTTGATTAGAGGAGGGGAAATCCTTTGAATCAGTAGAGTACAAAAAAAGTGCATTGAATGTTGAAAGGGAGAAAAAAGGAGGGGATAGTACCCTTTGTGTAGGATCTACACCACGCCATGTTCATCAGCCCTGAGATCCTCCCCATGATGGAGAAACATCACCAGGCAAGAAGCAGCAACAAAACACTTGCAGGTTTCAATTACCAAATATTTATCTTCCAAATAAATCTTGTGTCTTCTAACCCTTACAGAAAATCGATTTGTTAATTCACTTCAATCTCATTCTATAACGTCTCCTTTTGTTAATCCTCTGTCCCTGGGGGACTCTTGGCAAATCTTGTCACTAATCCGTTTTTTGAAAAAGTTCCTTTTTCTGAATTCAAGGTGAATTGCCCTTAATAAACAAGCCCTGCATTTATCTGCCTTTGCTTACATTTGTTTTGCATGCTATGGGCTCTGGTTAAGGGGCGCTTCCTTAGGCTTCCCATTTCCTAGTTATCATGGTACTTCCTTTCATCCATGTATCGTTCCTTAAACACAGTGGTAGACTACAAAGAATTAACTAGGAAAATAAAAGGGGGAATCAAAAGAAAAAAACCCTGAAACCTCAGAAACAGAAAGTGGAAAGTAACTTTAAAAGGCAGTATTTAGGGACATAGCTCTGTTGGTTGAGTGCACACACAAGACCCTGGGTTAGACCCCAGCACTGCATAAAGCTGGTGTGGGGTGTGGTGGCACACATATATAACCCCAGCATTTACAAGGTGGAGGCAGGAGGATCAGAGGTTCAAAGTTATCCTTGACTACATAATAGGTTAAAAAAAGAAAGCAATGGTATAGGTCACCTAGGCAATCACTGTCCTTGTAAACCTGAGGGCAGGGATCATAGAGTGACACTAGAGTTCTCCCAGGTCTTGATGCTGCCGCCCAGTCCTAGGCCAGAAGCAGGAGTGAGCCTGGGCTCTCCCCATCGGCTACATTTTCGTTTAGTAGTAAGGCACTGATCTTTATTAAGGGTGGGGCCACATATTTGAAGGATAACAAGTATGAATCCCAGGAGTCTACAAACGAACCAAACTTTCCCAACGAGCTAGAGGAGTAGCAAAATTCCCTGTCACAAATGAACACAAAGACCCGTGGAGGCTGTGACAGATCCCAGTGTCTCTTAGAAGTGGCAGAGCATCCAGCTAGGCTCAGATGCCAAGCCCATTTTTATTAAGCCCAAGAAACAAACCTAAAGTTGAATACACTCATTGTGAAGATGGTTGACCTGTACCAGAGTTCCAGCACAGGCGGGATATGAATGCTGAGCTCAGGAAACCTCAATACCCCATGGACAGAAGTCAAGGCCGGTCAAATTATTTTGCTACTTTGTTTTTTTGTTTTTGTTTGATTTGTTTTGTTTTGGATTTGATTTTTTTTCACCCAACTTTTTCTCTTTGAAGTCCCTATCTGCCTCACTCTCCCCAGCCAATCTCTCCTTTGTCAATATCCAGGTCAAGGATCACCAAGTACAGGAAATCCTCTCATTCCCTGGGGTCTCTGAGACTTGGGCCAACCTCACTGGTACTTAGTGTTATTGGTCCATCTTCTGGTTGGCAGTGAATCATCACAGAACCTGGCTTACTTTAATCTGATAGGAAGGAGGAGTGTCCAAATGCAGGTTCTGATGTCAGTTCTGGATGAGGCTACAGACTTTGGTACCTCTAGTTCCTAAGTGATACCAAGGCTATTGATCCATAAACCACAACTTGATTTACGGAGAGAGGTCTGTGGGTTCCCTTTCTGTATCACCACTGCAGGGGCGTTTGGACATGTGGGGGAGGGGGCAATTCATTGACGAAATAAAGACTGGTTGCTGCCCAGGTGCTGGGTGGTGCCGCTGCTTGTCTACTTTTTAAAAAATTATTAACATCTGGCTTTGGAAGCCAAACATAATGATTCACACCAGTAATACCAGCATTTGGGAGGCAGGAGAATTACTGGAAGTTTGAAGCCATCTTGGTCTATATAGCAAGTTCCAGGTCAGGCAGGGCTGTATTACAAGACCCCATCTCAAAAAAAAAAAAAAATCCAACATTGGTTATTACATAAAACAGCCCATTTGAAAAAGTGGCTGGTCACGAACCAAGGCCTTAGTCTGTACTCTGAGTTGATTCTCGCCATACTCAGCTGACTCCCACTCTGCTCTGATACCATCCTCAGCATCTCAAATTGCTCCCAGGTTAAAAACAACAGGTGAGAAAACATGATATTCTGGGGAAAAATAAATGAGGTTGTCAGCATTCTCGGAAATTTATGGCTCCAATAGGGCTACTGGCTTCCCTTCGCCATAGCCTGGTTTATGAAATCACAATACTGCACAGCCTTAACCTTCCCCCCAGGGGCTAATAATGCTAGCAATAATGGCCGCTCAGCAGAGCCTTGAGCTCACTGAGCATCTGCCCTGCCTGAACACTGATCCAAGGGCTCCTCATAAAACAAAGTGGTTTAACCCCATGACAATCCAGGGAAGGAGGCACAATTGTCACCTTCAGTTTACCAAAGGCCAGCATGGCCACATAGAATCCCAAAAGCCCAGAGTTGGTTCATAACTGGGCAAAATTGAAACACAAGCTATCCCCCTCATAACCATGCATGTATGAGAGACAAGGGACTGTGGCCATTCCAAGGTAGGCTGGAAGAAAGATAAATTCTGGCACCTAAATAAAAATCTGTAACGGGGGAGGGGGGGCTGGAGACACAGCTCGGCGGGTGAAGCATTGGCCATACAAGCATGAGAACCAGAGTGTGGATTCCAGGACCCTATAAAAGCCAACTCACAGTGGCTTGCCTACAATTCCAACTCTGGGAAGGCGGAAACAGGTATCGCCAAAGCCAGCCGGCCAGCTTCACCAAAGAGGTAAGCTCTGGGTTCAACTGGGAGACCTTGCCATAATAAAGAGTGCAGAAAGTGATCAACAAAGTCTGCCAATGTCAGTCTAAGGCCTGCACACCCATGTGCAATAACGTACACACACACATGCACAAGCACCTACACACAAGTAAGAATATGCACACATAGCATACCCGTACCACACCATACACCCATACATACATGCAAGTAAATGAATAGAAAATTCTATTTGGGAAGTGGAAGAGGTATTCCCCAGAGTCTGTAGAAAGGTCCCTCCAAAGAGGTCAGATCCACCCAAAACACCAATGGGGTGTCCACTACACTCCTATTTTACTTATGTGTCCTTTATTTTGCATGGAATACATTTCTCTCTTTTCCTCCACAATACAATTCTCTCTCTCTCTCTCTCTCTCTCTCTCTCTCTCTCTCTCTCTCTCTCTCTCTCTCTGTTGGCTTTTTTAGTTAAAAACAAGAGAGATGAAGCTTGAAACCTAATTAAGGAAATGGCCCGTGAACAAAGAAAACAGCCAGGGATCATTATTCAAATGGCAGCCTCTCTTTTCATTTTTGAGGGGAAGCTAATGACTGCTCTGCAGTCCAGTGGCCTCTGCATCATCTCAAGCACACATCCCGTCATTAGAGGATAATGTGAGCAATTGGAAAACACGGTGGAGGAGAGCGTGCACAGATCCCTGTTCTCACTTAAAGGCTGTGTTGATGGTTTAAAATAAAGACAAATGTTATCCTGGGAGATGCAGAACTGCCCGTGGCCAAAGCCATTCATCTTGTGGCAGTAAAATGCCCTCCCTAAGAGAATGAGGGTTTGTGTGAGGGGCCAAAGGCAAGAAATGAGAAAGCAGCAAGCCTAACTGTGTCTCCCCAAGAAAGCACTGCATGGAGGCATCCGTGAAAGTGAATTAAAAGGAGCAATGAGAGACAGAAAGCAAAAGAAACTCCCTGGAGAAGATCTGGGAGTTGCTTCTCCAGAATTCGCTGCCATCTGTTGACTTCTATGCATTCTGACAGCCAAGTCCAGGTCACACCCTTACCCCAACAACTAAACATCTTCTCAGTGCTGCCTGCCTGAGTCCTCACTGGCAGCCACTCGCAAAGCTACCCTAAGGTGCACGCCTTTCTGAGACTAGACAAAACTGGACACAGCCCGGGAGACCTCCTCCACCTGCACTGGCCAACGTTTCCACCCCTGTCCATCGACATCCATCATGCTCTCATGCTCTAGCCCTGCTGAACTCCACCCATCAGAGTCCAGTCATTTCGTGAGTTCTAGGAGGGAGACTTGAAGCCTCTGCAGTGAAAGTTCCCCATCCCCAAGGTCCTCCTCACCTCTCCATCCCCAAGTTCCCCTCACCTAGCTGTCCCCCGAAAGTGAGATCTGCTCTGCTTCTCCACAAGTCCTGATGACCTCCCTAGCCTGAGGAGAGCACCCCTGGATCACCATGCTCTCTTAAGACTGCCATGGTCCCCATCAGAGCCCTTGTCACCCTGCATGGTTTTGTAAGGACTCTTTAAATGTGCCTCCTCCTTCCTAACCCAGGGCACACATCACCAGGCACAAATAGGCAATCTATTTAGCCTCTAATCATTACCCTCTCCTTGATGCTATATACATAAAACATAACGTTTGGTATTTTTAGTCCAATTTATTTTACCTGGTGTGCTGCATCTGAGTCAGCCATGTTTCTGCATATGCCAACAACACGCTCCTTTATATTACTAAACAGCATTCCAATACATGGATGTACCACTGTTTGTCCTACTTGAAAGGTATTTGAGCTGGCCTCAGTTTTAGGCTGTTACAAATCAGCTAATGCAACCACTCAGATATAGATAGTTCAGTGCACATAACTTGTATTTGTTTTGAATACACACCTCAAAGCGAAATGGCTAGATATGCTTGGGTATGCATTCAACTTCTAAGATATTGTCAAACTATTTCTCAAAGGGGTGACATAAATTCACAGCAATAGATGATCATTCTATTTGTTCTGCAGCCTCTCTCAACATCCAATATTAGGGGTTCTGAATATTGGACATTTTCATAGATTTATAGTTATGTCTCCCTATGCAACTGCCATGTGTTTTCTTGATGACTGATGATGTTTAACACATTTTCTTGGACATATTTGCCATTTGTACATCTCTGGTAGAATGTCTGTTCAAAGATCATCCAACTTTAACTGTTGTGGTTTGAATGTGAAATGTACCGCATAGGCCCACGTGTTTGATGGAGGTTACGGAACCTTTAGGAGGCAGAGCCTTATTGGAGGAAGTTGGTCACTGAGGGTGGGAGTTGAGGTTTTACAGCCTGACCCCATTTCCTATTCTCTGTCTACTTCCTGAGTGCCCAGACACTGTCATCAGCCAACCGCCTGCTCCTGCCACATTGCACACCCCGCCTGTTACAAGGTTTCCCCCCACCCTGATGGCCTCTAACCCTCTGGGATCATAATCAAAATCAAAACAACCAACCAACCAAAGCCCTTCCTCCCGTGAGTGTCGCTGTCAGCTGGGATTCCAGCAACAGAAAAGAAGTAACTGCAACTGTGTTGCTCGTTTTCTTGTTCTTGGGTTTCAAACATTCTTTTACATGGTCTAGATACAGTTCCGGTGCCATAGACTGGCAAATAGTTCCTGCTTCTCCCTAGTCTGTTCTTGTCTTGCCATGTTCTGAATAGTGCCATATGAAAAGCAAACTTAAATGTTCAATATGGTGATATTTTATTTGTGCTGAAATGTGATTTTTTATTTGTATGTTAATAAATCAGGTTGCCTGGAGATCAGAGGTCATAGCCATTAAGCAGAAGTCTGGCAGTGGTAGCACACGCCCTTAATCCGATCACATGGCAGGCAGAGTCTCAGTGTGTTCAAGGACACAGCCAAGCATGATGACACATGCCTTTAATCTCAGTACCAACCATAGAGACCTGGAGGTCTGTATAGACAGGCAGTGATGAGGAAGTCATGTGGTTGGGTTTAGAGCCAATGAGAAGGCAGAACAGAAAGACAATAAAAAGACAGGCCACAGAAAGGTCTCTCTCTCAGGGGAAGTGACGGCAGTGAATGGTAAGCTAAAGGGAGTCGTGGCTCTTGCTCTGATCTCTTAGACTTTAACTCTGTATTTGGCTCTGTGTTTCTTATTTACTAAGACCGTTTAGAATTTCATATACAGTACAAACAATTGTAAGTTTGTTTAGTTTATCTTTTAAAGGATCAGATTTCAGTGTCAAGTTTAAGAACTTTTATGCCTGATTCATGATCACAAATTTTCTCTTGTGGTTTGTTTGTTGTTGTTGTTTTCCTAGAAATATTATGGTTCTGCATTTTTTAATTGGGGTTGATGATCCATTTTGAGTTAACGTTCATATAAGATGAGGAGGTTGAAGATTATATATTTTACAGACATCTTGGGCTTTCCAGCACCAATTAGTTCAAACTAACATATCTGAGAGGGGGGGAGCTTTGAAATCTGTTTAATGTTAGAAGAGTGTAGCGATTCAAGTGAGAAACATCCCTCATAGGGTCCTCAGTTGGTGGACCTGTTTGGGGAGGTTTGGGAGGTGTGGCCTTGCCTGAGGAAGCACATTACTGGGGGTGGACTTAAGAGGTTAAAGCCTCCCCCGACTTTCAGTTTACTCTCTTCCGTGTTGTGATTACAGGTCAAGGTGTGAGTGCTCAGCTTCCTGCATTACACCATGCCCACTTCTGATGCCATACCCCCTCCCTTCCGTTATGGACTCCTATCCCTCTAGAAATGTAAGCCAAATAAAGTCTTTCTTCCTTAAATTGCCTTTATCGTGGCATTTTAATCTCATCAACAGAAAAGTAACTACTACACAGAGTCACGTCAGCAGTTCACAATTTCATTAGAAAATAAAGGTGACGAAACTATCTTCCCACAGGACGTAAAATGAAACAGTGTCAAAATGTTTGTGAATAAGATTCTTCTTCTCAATCCAGTCTTGAGTTCATACATTATCTTCACTGTGGTAAAATGTGCCTGGCAGGAAATATTCTACTCCAGCCACTCCAAGCATGCCATTTTATGTCACTAATTTTTGCTCACCACGTTGTACAACCATGACTTCTTCTGGAAAGTTTTCATCATCCCAAATTGAAACTCCACTGCCATTCAACACCATCCCATCTCTCTGCTGTCTCTAAGGCATCGCCTCCACTAGCTACTCCATACAAGAAGAATCCTATGATGTTTGTTTCACTTGACACAGCATTTCAAGGTTCATCCACGTGGTAACTGTGGAATAATATCCCTTGAACACATTTACCATGTTTGACTCTTCACGTGTTGAGGGGTACCTGAGCTGTTCCTACTTCTTGCCTGTTCTGACTAATGTCACGAAGAACACTGCTGTGCCAATGTTGCTTTGAGTCCTTTCTTTGACTCCTTTTGACTGGATACTTACAACTGAAGTCACTGAGTCATTTAGGGATTCTATTTTTAACTTTTTGATGTTTTATCCAACTGTTTACCTTAGCGATTTATCATTGATATTCCTGCCAGCAATGTATGAGGCTTCTCATTTCTCCCATCTTTGCCGACATCTATTATCTAGCTTTCTGTTTATAATTATGCTATGGGTGGGGTGTGGGGTGGCATATCACAGTACGGTTTTTAGGCGGTGGCGCACGCCTTTAATCCCAGCACTCGGGAGGCAGAGCCAGGCGGATCTCTGTGAGTTCGAGGCCAGCCTGGACGACCAAGTGAGTCCCAGGAAAGGCGCAAAGCTACACAGAGAAACCCTGTCTCAAAAAACAAAAAAAAAAAAAAAAAAACTACATTTAATTAAGAGTGTGGGAGGGAGGGAGGGAGAGAGAGATTGTATATACTTAGAGAAGAGGAGATCAGAGGGAAAGGGTGAAGTTGGTTCGCTCTTTCAACCATGTGGGAACCACGGATATCGTCACCCTTGGCAGCAAGCACCTTTATCTACTGAGAATACTGCAGCCCTCAATGTGATTTTGATTTATATTTTCTGGAGAGCAAATGAACTGAGGCATCTTTTTATGTGTTTACTAGCCATTTATCTATCTTCTTTGGGAAAATGTTCATGCTGCTCATTTACCCATTTTTAAGTTTTTCTTTTCATTATTTGCTTGTAAGAATCCTCCATATATTCTAGATATAAGCCCTTTATCATATTTATATATATAAATGTGATTTTTAACTATTTTCCATATTGTAAAGTATCTTTTTACTATTGTTTTCTTAATTTTACTTTATGAGTATGAGTGTTTTGCCTGCATGTGTGTCTGTGCACTACATGAGTGCCTGGTACCTAGAGAGTCCATCAGATTCTGTAGAACTGGAATCACAGACAATTGTGAGCCACCATGTGGGTGCTGGGAATTGAACCCAGGTCCCTTCAAGCACAGCAAAGCAAGTGCCCTTAACCATTGAGCCATCTCTCTAGACCTCTTTCCCTTTTCTTTCTTTTTTTTTTTCTTTTTTGGTTTTTCAGACAGGGTTTCTCTGTGTAGTTTTGATGCCTGTTCTGGATCTCACTCTGTAGACCAGGCTGGCCTCCAACTCACAGAGATCTGCCTGGCTCTGCCTCCTGAGTGTTGGGATTAAAGTCATATGTCACTACCACCCAGGCTTCTTTCCCTTTCCTTGACAGTGGTTTTTGCAGCAACAAAAGGTTTTAATTTTGGTGAAGACCAATATAACAAATTAACTCTTTTCTACTTTGTTTTTTATGCTTTTGCTCTCATGTCTAAGAATCTACTGCCATGTCCAAGGTCATAAAGATTCAAATCTGTGCTTTCTTCTAAGAGTTTTACGCTATTAAGTGGTACATGTAACCTTTGGAGTAACATTTAGGGTTTAGAGTTAGCTTTTGCATGTTGTATGAGGCTCAGATTCTTCTCCATACGGCTCTGCAGCTACACCAGCAACTGTAAAAAGAGCATTCTCTCCCCTACTAAACTGGCTATGTAATAAGGTCTATTCGGAGTCTCCCCGTGAAGCCAGTTCTTTTTAAAAACTTTAATGTTCAGGCATACACCTACTTTGCTTCATTAATTACCCATGTGCTCAGTCTTTCTGGGATGTCTCATGTTCCTCTACTTCTAGCACAATATCCTACTCATAACAGGAGCTTTATAGTCGAGTGATGATGGATGGATGGACAAAGGTGTGGATGGACACATGGATTCGCTCCTTCCTAAGACACTATTTTGTGAGCATGTCCTGCATTCTCCTTCCCTTGAGCAACTATCTCCAGCTGTCCACCCACACTTTAAGAACAGTGCACAGCTTATGATTTCGGAAATTTTGGAAACCTAACACAAAGCCACGTCAAGTGGGCAATATACACAGGGAGACACAGCTATGAGGAAATCAGCTGTTACACCTGGTTCTGTCCTGGGCAACGGGCAATGGCACACTTACACGTGTACAGGAATTACTGCTCGCCAGCAATGTCTTTGAGAAGATCACACATGCAAATAATGCCACAAAACATCAATGGCAAAAACGTGGCACGGGGTTCTGAACTGCGACTTGGGCTTTCAGAAGAACGGAAGTCAAAGGAACAGACAAAAGGCTAGTGTTTCCGGAAAGAGGAACCTCAACAGTAATTTCTAAGAGCAGCATTGACACAAGCTTACACACGAACACACCATTTTCCTTACCCACCTGAGAAATAGGACATTAAATGTACCTGCAGCTGATTTTAAATTTGTGTAGTGAGGGTGAGAACAACGGCTTTTTTCTTCTTTAAACAGGTAATACTAGTTGCCAGTAAAGCAGGAAATTGACATAAATAAAACACAAACAAAGATCAATTATAGCCCTCAAACCAATTTGAACTTGTCTTTTAACATATAGGTTATTACAAGGGTTTGTTTGTTTGTTTGTTTGCTTTCAAGACAGGGTTTCTCTGTGTAGTTTTGGTGCCTGTCCTGGATCTCGCTCTATAGACCAGGCTGGCCTTGAACTCACAGAGATTCACCTGGGTCTGCCTCCCCAGTGCTGAGATTAAAGGCATGCGCCGCCGCCGCCGCCACCACTGCCGCCACCCAGCACAATGTTTTATTTCATTTTATGTGTTTTTGAGACAGGGACTTACTATGTCTTATCACTATGTTTTCTATTCCTCTGTGCATGGTCTATACACAATTTCCTCATATACTCTTTTAAGATCTGGGGTTTTTTCCCCATATATCAAGAGTACTACTAGTAACTGCTATAATCCCAGCACTCAAGAGACTGAAGGAAGAGGGTCACCAGTTCCAGGGCAGCCTGGGCTACATAGCAAAAGAGCAACAATTAATAACAATAATAACAGCAACAATGGAGGCAAATCCATTGTATCCTGACCCCGTGACTGCTGTCCAGTGTTCCAGCGAATTGAAGAACCATTATCTACAGAAGCAATCTCTTCATTTAGAACATCACCCTCTCTTACAAGCAGGGCTACAGTAAATATCCTCCTCTGGGTCTCATTTCAGGAAAATTAAGGACACCAGCAATGTGATGGCTGGTTCTGTGGGAAGCACCAGAACCAGAAGTGATCTCTTCCGATCTAACTCATTTCATACATCTTATTTTTACATATCACTATTATATCTAACTCTTGTCTATCAAGATATTAATGTTTACTGCTCAGAATATGCCCTATACCAACTTTAAAATGAAGAAAACTATGACTTCAGTTTATCTATATAGAAATAATTCTAGTGGTTTCTCAGAAAATTGGGAATCAATCTTCCTCAAGACCCAGCTATACCACTCTTGGGCATATACACAAGGAACGCTCAATCATACCCACAAGGATACATGCTTAACTATGTTAATGGCAGCATTATTTGTAACAGCCAGATCCTGGAAACAACCTAGATGCCCCTCAAACGAAGAATGGATTAAGAAAATGTGGTACATATACACAATGGAGTACTACTCAGCAGTAAAAAACAATGACATCATGAAATTTGCAGGCAAATGGATGAATCTAGAAAATATCATCCTGAATGAGGTAACCCAGCCTCAGAAGGACAAACATGGTATGTACTCACTCATAAATGGATACTAGATGCAAAGCAAAAGATAACCAGACTACAACCCACAGCTCCAGAGAAGCTAGCTAACAAGAGGACCCAAGGAGGGACACATGGATCGCCCTGGGAAGGGGAATAGATGAGATCTCCATGAGTAAACTGGGGATGAGGGGTGGGCAATGGAGGGTAGGGGATGGGGGAATGAGAACATAAGAGTATGAGATGGTCGAGCTGGAACATGGATTGAGTGGGAGAGCAATGAAAGAGATACCATGATAGAGGGAGACATTATGGGGATAGTGAGAAACTGGGTGCTAGGAAAGTTCCCATGAATCCACAAGGATGACCCCAGCTTAATAGTGGAGAGGGTGCCTGAACTGGCTTACCCCAGTAATCAGATCAGTGAATACACTAACTGTCATCATAGAGCCTTTCTCCAATAATTGATGGAAGCAGATGCAGAGATCCACAGCTAAACACCAGGCCAAGCTCCAGAAGTCCAGTTGAAGAGAAGGAAGAGGGATTCTAGAGCAAGGGGCATCAAGATCATAATGGGAAACCAACAGAGACAACCAAACCAAGCTAGTGGGAACTCATGAACTTTAGACCAACGAGGAGCCTCCACAGGACTGGACTAGGCCCTCTGCATAAGTGAGACAGTTGTGTAGCTTGATCTGCTTAAGGGGCCCCCTGGCAGTAGGATCAGGATCCATCCCTGGTGCATGAGCTGGCTTTTTGGAGCCCACTACCTATGGTGGGATACCTTGAACAGCCTTGAGGCAAAGGGGAGGGGCTTTGACCTGCCTTTACCGAATGTACCAGGCTATGCTGACTCCCCATGGGAGGCCTTACCTTCTTGTAGGAGGGAATGGGGGGTGGGGGAGGGTGGGGGAAGGCTAGAGGGGTGGGAAGAGAGAAGAGGGGGATCTGTGATTGGTATGTAAAATGAATAAAAAATTTCTTAATAAAAAAGAAATAATTCTAGGTTTATACAAAAGTTACAGAACAAGTAGAATTCCCCCACACCCTTCATCTAACTTTTCCTGAAGATAAATGCACATATATTGTATATATCCATCAACAAGCATAAAAACAAAAACAAAACCCTAACATTGGCACAGGTTATATAGAGATGTTAGCAATTTAAAAGAACCCCTCCTCCAGCAGGCATCTATGGGGACATATACCTCATGACTCCAAGGAAACAGTCTTACAGACACAACAATTGATACACTTATTAACTCACAGAGACCACGACATCATGAGCAAGATCTGAACAGGGTCAAACCAGACAATTCCCAGCACTGAGAATGATAACTGGACACAAAGTCCCATCCCTACCCAAGAAACTATTTTTAGTGGGTACCTGCTGGGGAAAGGTCAACCAGTTTTCTCCAAAAGAATGTCACTACAGCAATCGACTACAAGCCAGGCCAGGCTCCATGTCCAAGAGCAGCTGGCCAACACAAAACAAACTCCACGGGAATTTTTTTGGTTTTTTTTTTTTTTTGTGTGTGTGTGGGGGGGTGTTTTGTTTTGGTTGTGTGTGTGTGTGTGTGTGTGTGTGTGTGTGCTTTTTATTGTTTTTTTGTCTTATTGCTTTTCTTTTTAGTTTGTCTGTTTTTATTTTTGTTTTGTTGTTTTTTAAATTATTTTAATACACACAGAGAGAATATAAAGTTGGGTGGGTAGAGAGATAGAAAGGATCAGGGAATAGATAGGAGAATGAAAAGAATATGATCAAAAATATAGTATATGAAAAATAAAACTAAATATTTTTTTAAAAAGCATCCCCTTCCTCTGGGAATACAGTTGGATTTAACTATATAGAGACACACCCTTGGTGTCAGAAAATCAAAAGCAATCCTGCCATGTTCAGTTTGTGCAGGATAGGGTGGTCCAATGGGAATAAGTCACCAGAGATGAGTCCTCATTGGAGGAATCACTCTCACACACAACACTTGCTCTCAGATGACACTGACTCTTCCTTACCCAGTAAAGCCAGCAATGTGAAGCCAGCTACATGGAGGAAGCCACAAAGGCGATCTCTTTCTTTCACTCTCAGTACCCAATGAACTGAATCGTTCTCATTGTTTGCAACTAAACTCAAAACATTTACCTGTTAAGTGTCTCTCTCTTTCTCTCCTGTTTAACATTCAGAGAAAAGAGCCCAGAATCCCACTTTTTAGTTAATATTCTGTGATGAAAAACACTGACCAGCACCAAAGGCAACCAGCTGTGGCGTGGGCACCCTCACAGCCTAGCCCTTGCTGTGTAGACGAAGAATTCTGTCTCCAGAGAAGGCAGAGCTCTCCCCTGGACAGTGAACAGTGGGTACGCCAGCTAGGATTATGGACAGGCATTTCTTTTGAAACCTCTCCACCTTCCCTATTAGTTCTTTTTGGACAAAACTGCTGCTCCCTCAGATTACACAATGCACAGGCTATAATTATAATCACATTGCTAAGTCATGCCAGCTCCATGCCCAAATCAGCGTCTTTCTTTCCTGCCACCCCTTCTAAAGTAATGATGACTTTACTGTCACTCAAGCCACAATTTTGGATACGAAACCTGCTTCATCAAAAAGTAAATTCACTCTCCGAAATACAGATCTGTTTCGCAGCACATTGCTTCCTGTGATCTGTTTGATCCTGGGCTTTGGTAATGAGCACGAACAGTGCTGGCTGTTACACCCTGCTCAGGTTTGCGGTGCGGGCAACAACCGCCATGGTGGATGGCTGGGAAACCCTAAAACTTGCCGTCTGCACTCCTCTCGTCTTTAGAGAGCCCATTCCTAGACCAAGTGGTGTCTTTGACTCGTTCATGCTGCACCCTAGTGAGGTTTTTTCCTATGTAACACTTAGCACAATTTACAATACACTCCACATTTAATATGGATCTCATCACACTGTGAGTGAACACTGTACACCCAGGGCACAGCCCAAGGAGTGGTTATTGTAGAACGGTGGAGACAGCAATGCTCCCCAGCACAGTCATGTCTCTACCTGGGTCACTCTAGAGTTCTAGAAATGTTCGTGATATTAACATGAAGACTCTAGACTGCCATACTTTACTCCACAGCTGTCAGTGACCACTTGCTGTGAAGGCCTCAGAGACCTGGAATGATCCACACCGTATTCTCCAGGTCTATGTTGGTACCACTGCTCTGCCTACCTCATGCTTTGTCCCTTACCCAATGTCTATTATCCAGAGGGCTATGAACACACCAACTCAATCTTAAAAAATAGTAAAAGAAAAGCTTGCATTTACACAACTCCAAAGCCTAACTTTCTATATCAGTTTAGTGCAAAAAGCTATTATCCATTACAAAAAGTACTGCACATATTCAAAATGAAAAACACAGCGGTAATTCCACCACGCACCACTCCTAATAACAACAAAAAGCATGACTTTAAGATCAGGGTGTTATATGGTTGGCATTTTTTGCACTAAGTTGAACATACACATTTTCTTCTAAAAATCAGAATTGTTCTGTGGATGCTATTTTATGTGATGCTTTTCCATATGTAATAAAAGGCTTTATATGTCATTAAGTAGTTTTCTGTCACCCTCGCTTTTATTAGTCATACTTTGATGCTCTGAGGCCACTCTGGTAATCCTTTTGAATATTGTAAAAGCTAAAAGTCAGTCAGCAATGACTAATGTACATAACACGGAGAAGGAAGCCTCCGCTCTATTCTGTTTGCTGTACGCCCTTAGCTCACTTTAAGGCAGTGTGGTATACAGCTCCCACTAAAGGGTCTCATAAGAATACCAGGACTGACCATCTATTCTCCAAGAATCACTGTGGATCCAGGCTTGGCTTCCCTCCTCACAGGCTGCACAACACAACATCCCTCATTTCTCCTCACTGACAATCTGTGCAGTGGTGCAGCCATCAATAAAACATCAGTGCATGGACTGGACCTGCCACAAGTCCTCTGAGGTGTGCAAGGCTCCCATGTGACCGCCACAGGCACACATCTATGTGAGTTGTTCTTGCTCAGCAGTTTGAAGAATGAAGGATTGCCTCATTACAGATCTGTCACGTCTGAGCAGACTCTGGGATCTGCCTCCTCTCCCGAGAGCCTGCTTTCCCCCCGTTCACGGACCACAGTGACACTGAGATGGTGGGTAAGGGTCCCATGTTTCCTGTATACATCGCTCACCTGTTCCAATCCAGGCAAGCAGGAAGTCTTGTGGGGTTTGGCTACCTGGATATAAAATTGGAAGAATGTGCACCAATCTACCGATAATACAATGATGCCTTCTTGTTTTAACCAAGCCAGGGGAGGGCCAGAGTTCTTTACACTATTTTCATCTGTATTGCCCATACACCCAACAGGATGAATGACTTACCTGCATATACTATCAAGCTTCCTGTAGCCAGCAGTACCTCAATTCCATATAGTGTAGGAGCCAGACTCATTCAATGTTCATTCCCATAGGCACCCAATCAATTAAAACCTACCGAACTGGTCACAATAGTGTATGCCAAAGACAGAGGGTGGAGCAAGACAACCTTGGCCCTGGCCTCTGGGCACTCAGAGCCTTAAGAAGTTAGAAAAAAGCCAAGAAAGCAATGTTCAAGTGTGTGCTAAGGAAAGGGCTGGGGCTGTGAGGCCAGTTTTAGGGAATGATATTCATCTCAACCTGAGGGTCTCAGGGTCCTTCCAGAGAAAGAGGTGCCTAGGCTGAGACACAAAAGCTGAAGAGCAGTCAGCAAAGACAGGCAAGGGTGAGCAGCAATAAGAGGATGAGGCTCAGGGTGCTGATAGAGGGCAGGAGGTAGAAAGAGCAGAAACAGATAAAGGCGTCAGTTGTTATGGCTGAGAACCAGGAGTAGCTGCCTATGGAAGCGGCCAGCAGGCAGGATCAGATTGCTACAAGGCATCTGCTTAGCTCCAAGGTCACCTCCTAAGTGAGGCCCACCCCATAACCCCCAATTCTCTCAGTGCAGTGCTCACTGGAATTTCACCCTTTGCTCTCCTTCATTTATTCAGTAGGCTCAGTCATGAACATGAGAATTCTTGAGTTTTCATCCCTGATGAACACCAACAAGGCTCCCAGTCTCACGAGTGCTCCATAAATATGGATTGCCTGAATAACAATTCTCTTCACTGGTTCCACCCAGACATGTCTGACCTGTGCTTAGGATAGCTATGAACAAGGCTTACCAAATACAATATCATCAGTTACTTAAAATGTTACAAACTCTCTCTGCTTTTGCTGTTTTGAGATGAACAGCATGTTTCTTATGCCCAGTCACTGTAAGTGATGGTGTCTTTTCACAGTATCTGAAGGTTGGACATGCCAGTTCTGCCTTTGCAATCAGAAATTTTCCCTGAAACACTATGCAGCTAGTACTAGTCCGTGGGACACGAAAGAGGCTGAGGCTGTAGGGTGGCTTACAAGGGTAGGGTGAAGGGGCGTCATAGGTAGCCATGGTGAAGACGTCAGGGAAGGAGACTCGACTAAAACATACTTTGTTCAAAAATGACATAATGAAATCTAATACTTTGTGTGTAAATTTTCAAAATACAAAACATTCCTTAAATAAATAAATAGCAAAGAGTTACTTTAAAATGCATGTTGGACACGGGAGTGCACACCTGTTATTTCAGCACTTGAGAGGCAGAGGCAAGAGAATCACTGCAAGTTCAAGGCCTGATGTGTCCACACAGCTAGTTCCAAGCCAGCCAGAGCTACCCATCAAGGAGCCCCACCCTCAGCTCCCCATGAAAGATAAAAGGAAAATTCTGGATACTCTATCAAAACAAACATACAAAAAAAAATTCCACCTCATTTGGACCGAAAATGTAGGGAACATTTGCTTCATATAAAAATCATGCTGTGGGGGCTGGGCAAAGCCACAACAAACAATCCCACACATACCCAGGCCACAACCACAGCCCACTGGTCACTAGATAAAAGCATCCACCCAAAGCTTTAGCCTCAGTATGAGAAAGGAGGACCCAGACAGAGTTCAAGTTGTTACAACTGAGTCAGGTTTCTTCGGTAGTCAACAGAGTTCTTTTGGAGGCAGAGAAGGAAAATTCTGGAAAATCCAGGCACTATGTGAGAGCTCCATTCACAAAGTGCACTCTGAGCACAGCCAAGGTCATCTCTGGACAGGGCACAGTCCAGTCAAAGCTTGTCAGGATTCCAATACTGAATAACTCCCTGGTCCCTGGGGAAATCACCCAGCCCTATTGGGTGTGCAGAACAGGAAGACCTTTCAGTTTGGGCCACACTCATGCACACACAGGGAAGGTCACCACCATCCACCTGCCTGCCATTGGTGGCCCAGAGGTGTCACTGAAATGACTCTGGGCATTTCAGCTACTTAGAATCTGCACCTCAGCCTTGTACTTGTGCATTCCACTTGTGAGACTGGAAATTAAGTGAGTCATCAAAGTGACACAACCAATCTCCTCATCGCTGGAGGCTCCCAGAGGAGGAGCAGAGCTTTGGGGAAGGAGGAAACAAGTCCATTTATAGCACAGAATTAGATATCTTCCCAGGATCCATGTACAATGAGGAATGCTAAATTGATTCTCGTCAGCTGGGTGGCTGGGCTGTCCACAGCAGTGTGTTTTTAAACAGTAAGGAAAGATCAGAAGTTTTCAAAATGGCAGCAGCACAGTCTTGCAGGGCAGGATGGGGGTCCCTCCCTGGACCAGGATTTTCAGGACGTAGTGTGAAGGCAGGATGGTACACCAGGTCTTCATCTTTATCGGATGCTTCTGTGACATGAGTCACAGTTCAGGTAATACGGCATCAACAAAAGAGTTAGATCCCTGACTTGAAAGTGGGGAGTGGACCTGTGGGACACAGTTAATCAACCCTGGTTCCAAGTTAAAAACATCACAACACAAGCATCAGAGAGCAAGCCTGTCAAGTGCAGCCATCTTAGTCTGATCCTCAACTAGAGATAGACTTAAAGACAAGTATTCCTGAAAGAGAATCAGCAAATTAGAACCTCTATGTCAATCATTGTCAGAAATACACAAAGGAAAAAAATTTCAGCATCCTGTCTCCCCATTTCTTTCACCCCTAAGCCCTGGGTTTTGTTTCCACCGTCCTAATACCTCCTTTTCCCTCAAAACACCAAACTACAACCATCATCATGGCTTCTGTGGCTGACCCTCCATATATTTTCACCACCTACTCCTCTTCTTCCTTGACATCAGCCCTAGCTTCCCAGTATGGGCTGGGTGGCCATTGCACCTAATGGCAAGATACCAACTAAGGAGCCTTTCACCTGTGGCATGATGGGAGAACAGGGGCTGACATACACACAGGACAACTGGTCTACCTGTTCAGGTAGAGGGTCTTAAACAGGGCTTCAGGACAACTGAAAAGGATCAGATCTTGATTTTCACTAAACTCTCCTTAAATTTCATTATCTCATTGAGTTTTATTTTTTTGGGGGGTGGGGGTGTCTTTCTTTTCTTTGTTTATTTGGTATTTTAAGACAGGGTCTTGCTATAGAATCCTGGCCACCTTAAAGCCCACATCATGGATCAAGCTGGCCTTGAACTTTTGGCAATTTTCCTGCCTCAGTCTCTCCAGTGGTGAGACTACATGGCATATGCCACAATGCCCAGGTCCACTTCATGTTAAAAGTGCCTCCATCATTCTGAATACACTTCTGCACCACCCCAGAAATCACTGTGAAATTTCATGATTGGCTTAACATGAAGGAAATAAAAGCAAAATCACTCAGAAAAAAAAAGTAAATAAATTCAAGTAGTATGAAAAGACCCTGCACATTTGACACCAACAGACATTTTACTACTGTATTTGGTTACTGCTTTGACTCGAAATAACAGTTATTTTCATGGCAATTTTGAAATGAAATTCTGATGGTCTAGCTACTTAGAGTGTTAGTGTATGTATGTATATGTGTGTGTGTGTATGTTATCATAAAATTGAGGGTTTTTAACATATTGATAACTGCATTTAATTATAGCTAGTTTCCAAATACTTCTAACTCATTTTAAGTACTTGTACATGCCTTTCCCTATAAATTATAGTCTGCTGAGTGGATGATAGCATACGGAAGGTTGAGAACTGTCTGCCTGTGTAGGCTCCATTGCCATGACCCTAAGGCTCAGTAGATTTACCCGGTGAAGTTTCAAAGGCAGGAGTTGTGGAGCTGCACCTAGGAAGAGAGCTGCATCTATATGCTATAGAATTCCAAAAGGCAAAAGCACAGTGGAGCAGCTCCCAGAGCACTTGCCCAGGAGATACTGTCTATGACTCACAGTGCTGGAACTCTGTATCAGTGATGTATTTTATTTCTTAAGTATCCTCCAAGGGTCCATGCACTAAAGGCTCAATTCCCCCACTTGGCACTATTCAGAGATAATGGTAACCTTAAGACATGAGACCTATAGGGAAGTCTTCTGGTCATTGAATGTGTATCTCTGAAGGATGTTATAGACTCCCAGCTCCTCCTTCCTTGTGTCCTAGCTATGAGCTGAGTGGTTTTGGTCCATCACACACTCCTGCCATTATGTATTAGCTTAACAAAAGCTCCAAAGCTACATAGCCAAGTGATCATGGACTAAAACTTCCAAAATCATGAGCCCAAATAAACCTTTCCTTTTTATAGGCTGGATATCTGGGATGCTTGATACAGCAATGGAAGTCAACTAACAGAAAAGCAGGCTGAGAAGTAGAAAAATTATTACACCTGAGGGGAGGTAGAGAAACTTCTAGAGTTTGTTTTCTCAAAATTTGCCTTGTAAACCATCTAGAGCTGAAAGAATTCTGAAAGCAGAACTTAGTGCAGAGTAATAGTTGAGTCCCAGAAGACACAAGAATGTTGACAGGAACAGGGACAGTGAAGGGGACTCTACTAGAACTGAATGGGCCCACCATAGCAAAGAACCTGGATGTATGTTCTCTGTGCTCTGAGACTTTGTGGGAGGCTGAGCTTAACAGTGATGGGCTGCTGTATGTGGAGGCAGCCGTGGTAACAATGCACTCGTCTGCAGCATGATTATCACTTGCTGCTTCTAGCCAAACTTACAGTGAGAACTGGAGACAAAAAACAGCAGGGTGGAAAGATTCAGGAGAGTGTAATTTAACTAGAAAAGAAGCGTGTTTAAAGGTATTCCCAAAAAGACTTCAGCCAAGGAGAATACCGTGGTTGGCACCCTTAAGAGGAAGCCAAGGGCTTTAGAACAAGGGAAGGATGCATCAGGGCACCTCGAAGACTGCAAAGCTACCTCTCCCCTCCATCACAAGCTCATGATAGAAGAGTACAAGTTGATTTCAAAGACTTCCTCTGGCACAGTCTTTTGCAAAGAACCCTGGTCCTGCTCACTCAGGACTGCCTGGGGAATCACTACAGACTGAGTGGTCGATGCAGTCTTTCAAAGAGGCCTAAGTCCAGCTGCCTTGGGTCACAGACTTTAGCACTGCCACATGCTGCTGGCTTTGCAGACACATGGAATTCCAGGGTTATGGGTTCATAGTGATACCACTGAAATCTCAAAGGAAGAGTGCGGGGCAAATTCAGGAGTCAGACTCCCTGTAAGCATCCCCTGAAAGGGCAATGCACAGAGCTATAAGAATGGAGCCAAAGCCTCAAACTAGATCTCAGGAAGAAAGAGAGGCCGGAGCATAGAACACCTTCACTTGCCAAGGGAAGCCACAGGCTGTTTAGAAAACCTGGCCTACAGAAGGTCCGTGTAATATAAAACCATAGGACCAGGGATGCCCAAGATTTCAAGAGCCCTCACCCTGCCACACTGAGTCCTAGGAGCTGGGCATGAAGCTGTAGGACATAATGTTTGTCCTGCTGGATTTTGTTTGACTTTGGTCTGACCCCTTCATAATCCTTTTTAAATTTTGTTAATTTCCTTGTTATTGTTTGGTGAGTGTTGCACATTTTTTAATGCATATTATGGTACATGGATACCACTCTGTGTGTGTGTGTGTGTGTGTGTGTGTGTGTATACAGAGGACAACCTATGGTAGTCAGTTCTCTCCTATAATGTGGGTCTTTGGGATCAAACTCAGGTCATCAGGCTTGTTGGTAAATGTCTTTACCTACTGAGCCTCTGGGCCACAACCTCCCTTTATTAAACTTAATATTACTCCATTATTTCAGTCTGGAACAGGAAGTGTTACCTTGAGTATACACCATTATATCTTGGAAGAATATAACTTGTCATTTGAAGTTTTTCAAAGGCTTACAATTGAGTCCACCTCCAGTCTTGGAAGAGACTTGGGATTTCAACCTTTGAGTAACGTAAAACAATTAAGACTTCAAGGCTCTGAAGATAGACTGAATGTATTATACGTTGTGAGATGGGCCAGAACTGTGGGGGTCTGTCTGATGCAGAATGTTTTGATTTGGATCTTAAATATATCCCAATAGCCCATGTGGCAAAGGTTTGGTGCTCAGTGTGATGCAATGGGAGTTGGTGAAATTCTTGGAGGTCTGGCCTTGTGGGAGGTCTTTGGGTCATTGGAGATGCCCTTGAAGGGGACTGTAGGACCCTGGTGGCTTCCTTCCCCCTCTGCTTCCATCTCAGGCAGAAAGTGAGAAGTTCTCTTCGGCTATGTGCTCCCACCACGCTGTCTGTCATCGTGGCTAGCCCGTGATGCCTGGTCACTTCTGATACTGTGCACCAAATTAAAGTTTTACTCTTTGTAGCTGATGGTCTCCAGTATTGGTTGTAGTAATGGGATAGTAACTAACACTCTCAGCCATAACATGCACTAGCCTGAGAATGTCTAACCTTGGGATGGAAATTGCTGGGAATTTTAGACCATAAATCCTGAATCCTCTATAGACAAGCCCACCTCAGCCCAGATGCAATGCCCTTGCACCTTACAACAAAGAAAACCCTGCTAAGGATGACTCCAAATCCTTTTGTGAAAGAAATACCTGGTAACTGATTCACACTAGATACGGGTGTAAGAGCTTGTGAATCTGACTCCAAGGTGGCCCCCGGAGACTAGTCAACTAGGATTTTCTAAGAACCACAAATACAACACAGCACCAAAGAAACAGGAAATGGTGCCGTTTATCAGGATGATTGATGGGGCAGAGAGAAAACAGGAAAGACAATTTCTCCTCTCCAACTCCTGAACAATCAAAAAAAGGCAGCAGCCTGAGCAGCCAAGAGTAACGAGATGAATCCAAACCCTTCCTTCCAGCCAACAAGCACATCTGGGTCAGAAGAAAGAACAAGTCTGAGGCTGTCGCACACTCCACAGGCCTTCTTACCAAAGGGCATGCTTGGCTCAGACCCGCAGAACCACAGAATCTGCTTCCTTTGGGCATGTTCATCACAGTGAGTCAGGATAAGCACTGAACACAGGGAGGACGCCACGTGAATTTCTAATCTGCTCCCCAGGAGAGGCAGCTGGTGGCTCTCATACCCTGTGGTAGGACACAAAATAAGAAAGTCCACGACTTGGCTTTTAAGTCCCTGGAGCATAATATTCAGGGGATGAATCTAGCCGGGGGCCAGTGAGGTGAGAGGCATCAGAACCACTTCTCACTCACCCTGCGTATCATGTACCCTGCGCTGAGACCCGGCCTACTCAAAATAGAAAGGCTGGAGAGCATGCAGGGGAAAGGAAAACCAGATTACGAAGGCCCATGGTTAGAGGTTTGGTAACCAGTTGGTGGCACTCTTTTGGAAGGTTCTAGAACCTAGCTAGAAAAAGTAGATTGCTAGGGAAAGGTCTTTGGGGGTATCTTGTCCCTGACCCATTCCTGTCTCTCTGCTTCCTGTTCGCCACGAGGTAAGTACCTCTCCTCTGCCTCGTGGCCTGGCTGTCATGATGACCTGCCCAAGGCCACTGTTCAAAATGACAGGAACTGACCCCTCTGAAACCATAGCCCAAATCAGTGTTTCCACTGGTAGGTCGTCTGTGCGTTTTGTCTCAGTGACCAGAGAGTAGCTAATACACAGGTCCACACAGTCCGCAAACAGTGTCTTTGGAAAGAAGTGCTCTCACAGTTTGTTATTCTTCCCTGGCCAAATCCAGAGATGGAGAAAGAAACAAGAAGCCTGGGAGGGGAAAAAAACCCACCAGAAAGCACATGTGAATTCTATTCATCCTTAAAGTTAGTAGGAGGCCACAGAGTAGACAGCCCTCCATCCTAGCACATTAGGAGCAGCTGTAGTTCAAGTACAACCCTTCCAAAGCGCATGCAGAAACACAATTCCCAGTGCAGCGATATTAAAATGGAGGCTCAAGTGGCGAGGGCCACTTTGTGAATGGTAACAGCATCCTTATAAAAGGTCTGAACTTGAAAGAGGAGGCTTCCTTCTCTTTGCTCCTCCTCCTGTGGGAGGCACCATCTTAGAATCAGAAAGCAGCCCTCACCAGACAACAGGCTTGACAGCAGGATAGGTGATTTCCCAGCTTCCACAAGTACAATAGTTTAATGTCCGTTCTTTATAAATTACCAATGTTGTGTATTTTTAATAGCCACATAAAAGATAAAGAGAAAACGTAAATGATTCTTTTACCATGTATTAACAAACAAATCTAGTGCACGAATATTAAAGAACAAAAGGAAACCTGAGCTGAATCACAAGCCATCGCTTACATCTGCTGTCCCTAGCTTTCTGCTGAAAAGGGCCTCACACCCTTCCACTAGTCTCCTCTCTCAGTCACATCCTTCAACAATGAAAAACCCATCTCTCGGACTAAAGTGCTCTTTTCAGTTGGATAGTGGACGGGTAACAAGAAAAGGCTCAAATCACTGTGTGGTGTGGATACATTCAAGATCCACAGACAACCTCAGGACTTTCCAGAACCTAAACTGTAAAAGTTAAATGTTTTTCTCCCTGTCCGGGGGCAGCATGACAAAGCACAGAGGGCTAGCAACCTGCTCCAGTCTGGCCCAGAAGGACGAGCAAACGCAAACACAGCTAAAAACGAATCAACAACCGTAACAGCAAAGGGCAACGCTTGCAGAGCGTCGAGTCGTCACTCACGACACACACGTTTTCAGCTTCCCTGAGGGTGGGTGGAGCCTCATGTCCAGCTGTGACCGGCCATATGGGAAGGCACGTGTCTCACCCCAAATACATACTCAGGAATTTCAGGTCCACTCATTTCTCTCTCCTGATTGCGTGGCTAGAAGCCACAAGAAAGACACAGCAAAGTCTGATCACTGTGGAGATGGAAGACGGCCTGAAGAATGATCAAACCCCAAACCTACTTGAGACCGTAACCATGTACTGCCGAGTTTTAGGGCAAATGTGTTATGGGGGTACAACCTATCTTCTCTTTAAAGAATCCAAAGACAGCTACAAACATGGCTATCATCAGAGCTGACTTCATAGGTCACAGCGGAGCATCAGAGGCCCCTTACCAGCAAGCCTCGACTTGGTTTGGGGCTCTGGAATATGGATTAACCCAGGGAGAGGCATTGAGAACATCACACCCTGGTACATTCTGTTTCAGCTCTCATGGGCCAAGGGCTCCAACTGGGAATTAAGTTCAATTAGAGGGAAAGAGAGTGACTTTTTCCACACACCTCAATTTGTGGCTTGAAAACGGAACCTGCTCCCCAGATGTGTGCCTGACAAGCCAAGCAGAGACCAACTGGCTCTTCTCCGGCTGTCAGCAATTTGGCCAAGGGAGGTGATAATTTCTCATTGGAGAGAACTGTGGCATTTGGGGATGAAATGAGACCTCCGAGCACTGGGATGATACACGAATTTCATCTCTAGTGCCAGCTCCACTGGACCAGTGGTGACTTCCTGGAGGGCCATGTCAAAAGGGTTCTAGGACGACATCCAGGCACAGTGGGGAAGAGTGGATGGCTGATTAGCAAAGTTTGCCAGGAGAAGTCAGAATAAGAACATGTGAGCAGGGAGAGAACAAAAAGGAGGGGCAGGAGGAGGGAGGCAGTATGACCTCAAGAGCCCAGATGTCTCATTTTACAGGTGATGAGAATGAAGTACTGAAGAGCACGCCTAAAGATCCCACGAGAGCTCCTAGAGTCCAGACTTGAACCCTCATCTCTCCTCCAGCTCATGATCATCCTGCAACCAGCAGCTGTCACTTGGAACTAATTACTTCTACAAATGCAAATGAGGCGCAGCCCTCCTGCCCAGCTCAAGCATCTTTCGGTAGCTTGCTGTCCCTGACTTTATATAAAGTAATATACGAAACTTAAAAGCAGAGAATTTCCGCCGGGTGGTCCCAGCACTCAGGAGGCAGAGGCAGGTGGATCTCTGAGTTCGAGGCCAGCCTGGTCTACGGAGGGAGTTCCAGGAGAGTCAGGACTACACAGAGAAACCCTGTCTCAAAACAAAACAAAACAAAACAAAAACAGAAAAACAAAACAACAACAAAAAAAGCAGAGAATTTTTCTCGCTCTTCAAGCAAGCAGGAAGGCAGCGATGTGAAGCTTGGGAAAGACTCAGTACACTATCTGGCTTTGAAGAGAGAGCTAAATGAGAGGGGAAAGCAGGTAGCCTCTGGGGTTGAAGACTGGAGAAGAAACAGAGGCCTAGTCATCTTGTGAGATAATGAGGTTGGAGCAGGGCTGTGACCCTCTGGACTTCTGACACACAGAGTCTTGAGCTAATGAGAGCTGTTTTAAGTCACTGGGTTTCTGCTAAATTGTTGCGTGTGAGTTTCTGCTACTTTCTGGCCAACTTTAGAAAGTGAAGTGTGTCCTGACACTAAGGAGGCTCCCAATGTGATATTTCAATCCAGCTGGGGCCTCTCTTCCCTCTTCCTGCACTCCCAGCTCTCATCTGGACCCCAGACTGGCTGCTTGAAACACTGCTGTTGTTCTTGTTCAAATGAACTGAAAGCTTAAGGACCAAGCTAAGCTTACAAACTGTGATCTCCATCCATATCAGGGTCTTCTAGACCCAAAATAACTAAAGGTCCACACCCACGGCACGGGCCTCTGCATTGGCTGGTTCCTTTATGAAGATACATATTCCTAGAAGGTTCTTTTGCCATGATAGTTTCAAACTGCTGCCTTCAGGGCTACTCTTTCTAAAACTTCCTGCACCACATTACATAATTGTTAAGCTACAGAAAGAAGCCTGGGGCCAAGTTCCAGTAATGCCGCTCAGCGGCAGGGTGTCCTTGGACAAGTCCTCTAGCCTCTTCAGACCTCGGTCACCTCTCTAAGATGGTAACAATAAATATTATGGTTTGTATTATTTGTTTGTTTGTTTGTTTATTGTATGAGACAGGGTCTATCTCTGCAGTCCTGGCTGACCTGAAACTTACTATGGAGACCAGGGTAGCCTGGAACCCACAGAGACCCGCCTGCCTCTGCCTCCAAAATGCTGAGGTTAAAAGTGTATGCCACCACACCTGGCATGGTTTGTATCTTAAATGTTCCTTGGAGGCTTTGTGTGTTAGGGGGTGGGGATATTGAGTGCCCTTGGCAGACCTTGGCATTGTCCATGTTGTTTTGGTTTTCCACACTTGCAGAATGCAAGAGTTTCTGGGTTATGGAGGCTTCCATCCAAGTTTCAAAGTCTGGGAAGCCAGGAAACATGCAGCAGGTTCACATGCCCTGCAGGCCGCCCCTCAGGGGGTAGTGTACAAAGCCATGAGAGCGAAGTCAGAGATGGAGAACCCAGGAAGTGAGACATTCCAAGAACATGGGTATCTGCTAAGGAATGCTGCAGGCTTTCAGAGTGAGCCCAGGAGAAAAGTCTCACGAGCAACAGGGAATGAAGTCTTTGGGCAGGGCTACCCAAACCTTCTGGAAATTTACATCCCACTACTGTGTGCCTAAACATTGGACAGTTAGGTATTTACCTTCTTGGGCTCTTCATTTGCTTTGATCTCATTTCCCATTGTTATGTCCTATTCCTTGCTTTGGGATTGAAAATGTATGTTCTACCCCACCATCATATGCTAGGAATATGAAGTTTGTTTTTTTAGAGGGGTTTACACCTCAGAGTGTGCCTTGAGTCTCAGGGGAGATTTTAGACATGAACTTTTGACAAAGCCTGGGGTTGTTATGATATTGGAGATTCTTTGGGGATGGATGGCATATGTTTTGCGTTTGGAGATGGACATGAGATACTGGGGGACAAGGAGGCAAAGGGGTAGAATGTTATAACATCTGTCTGATGTGCTCCCTGAAGGCTCATGTGGATGGCTTGGCCACAGCTGATGGTGTGAATTGAGAGGTCACTAGATCATGAAGTATTAACTTCATAAGTGGATTATCCCATTAAATGTCATAGCTAGGTGACCTACTAGAAGATGAGACCTAGTTAGGCCACCAGCAAGGGTGGTCTTGAAGGCTGTGTCTTATGTTAGGCCCCTTCCTTGATCTCTGTCTCTGTCTCTCTCTTCTTTCTTTCTCTCTGTCACTCTGTCTCTGTCTCTCTCTGTGTCTCTGTGTATCTCTGTGTCTCTGTCTCTGTGTCTCTGTCTGTCTGTCTGTCTGACTCTCTCTCTCTCTCTCTCTCTCTGTGTGTGTGTGTGTGTGTGTGTGTGTGTGTGTGTGTGTGTCCCCGTCCCCACAACCCTGGCTTTGAGGTGAGTAGCTCTGCTCCACCAAGCCCTTCTAACATAATCTTTTGCCTCTCCATTAGCCCAAAGCCTGAACAGTCAGCCTCAGACTGCAACCTCAGAAACCCAAGAGATCCTTTCTCTTTGGATCGTTTTCCTCAGGTATGCCATAATAGAGGTGGGGAATGAATACATACATATCCTTGATTCACAGGGTCATGTTGCCATTCAACACTCACCTAAGAGCAATGGCTAGCCGATGAGAACAGCTCATCAGTGACAGCAGTCCACCAGCTCAGCAGCACGGCTACAATGGCCCCGAATAGTCACACAACCCAGAACAGAGAAGAAGGAGCCCTTACATATGGGCAGGGGCTCCCGGCCCATTAAAAATTGAGCATACAAGCATTTTCTTTCAGTCTCTTTTTCAAGGTTCCGTGCCACAGCTCAGAATATTATTTCCCCACTGCCAAAGCCAACACACGGATCTGATTCTGAACATAAACACATACCAGCCCTAGGTTTCAGGCCATTAACTTCTTGCCTTTTCCTTCCTCTTATTTTATCATTTCTAACTTGGAGCAACTGTGGGGATTTATATTTTAACCATTATAAAAACATCCCCCAAACATTACTTGCTCCCAGGCTGCAATCTTTTTGTGCCATTAGCTTAAGCCCAAAAATCGTTATATAGATGGATTGAAAACCTCTGAAAATTATGTGTTTAGGATGAAAAACATAACTCAGAGCAGTGAGTTCTGGGGAAAAAAATCATTTAGAATATACTGTCCCACTGACACCAAGACATTACAGGTACTTCATTTTCCATGTTTCACTCTCAAAATATTTGCTAGGTTTTAGTCATATATGGCACAAGAAAAGCTTGAGACAGGCAGGGAACAGATGCCCTTTGACCCTAGTATTGGCCTTCAGTAATGGTTTTGGATTCATATCCAATTTGGGGCACGTGAAAAATAGTGGTTAAAATAGTGGCTAAATTATTTCTGATTCAAAAACGATGTTGTTAGTTCTACTTTGAAAACAATAGAGCTGGCTTCTGTGCATGAGAGACAGCATGTTTGTATTTCTGGGTCTGGGTTGTCTCACTCAGAACAATTATTTCCACCTCCAACATCTACCTATGAATCTCACATTTTAATTTTTCTTTGTAGTTGAACAATGTCTCCTTGTGTACATGTACCACATCTTCAGTATTCATTAATCAGCTGATGGACTTCTGTTTCCTAGCTGCTATGAACAGAGCAGCTGTGAACATGGATGAGCAAGTGTGTCTTCTGGTAGGATATCGAGTCCTTTGGGAATATATTTGAATTGTGTGGTAGAGCTATTTCTACTTTTTGAGGAACTACCACACTGATTTCCAAAGTGGCTGTACCAGTTTGCATTCCCCATATCCATGCCAGCATTTGCTGACATTTTTTTTTTTTTAATTTTAGCCATTCTTATTGGGGTAAGATGAATCTTTAAAATAGTTTTACTTTGCATTTCTCTGATGCCTAAGGATGATACATGTTTTAATTGGAGTACCCATAGAACTCAGGAAACTAGAAAGAGACCTGGATCAGAAGGTGGAATTCAAGGGAAGAGAGATAGTACTCAGGTGGTATGATCGGGAAAAATGGAACAGAAAGGGTTAAATGTGGGAGGTGCAGAATAGAAGAGGGAATATGGGGAGAGATGACCAACAATAAAAACCTTTGAAAATACCATACAGGAACATACTATTGTAAAAGCTTCCTAAGATGTGTGTGTGTGTGTGTGTGTGTGTGTGTGTGTGTCTGTGTGTGTGTGTGTGCGTATGTGTGTGTGCGCGCATGCGTGCATATGTGTGTGTGTGTGTGTGTGTGTGTGTCTATGTGTGTGTGTGTCTGTATGTTTGTGTGTGTGTGTGTGGTGCTTGAATGGAGTTGCCCTATAATAGGAGGACAGTGTCTCTCCCAGATACTATAGGCTATCAATAAGAGGCCCAGTTCCAGGTATGGGTCCCTCTTTTCAAGTTGCTGATTTGGGGCCTCATAGGACTTATGCCTTCCCTTAAACATTACAGAATATTTTACTCTTGGTCATACTCTAGAACTTGATGTTAAGAGCCTATTGCTGAAATCACCACATATTTGAGTTAGAGGACATGGAAAAATCAAACAGGTACTGACCTGGAAGCTTTATCCTTAATGGCTAGCTTTCATAGTGCTGGAATGTTCTATGCATGCTATGGAAGGAGAAGAGTAATGTAACTCAGGTGTGAACCCTGTAAGCTACAATAACAACCAGCCTAGTAAGATATGTAGACTGGACACAACAGTGGCTTGAATGTTATGGGAATAACCACTTCCTGGTTAGATTTAAAGCCCACTCCACAAGATAGAACTCAGGCCTGGTACCATTAACCGGTCCAACTGCCCCTGACTGACTAGATCATGGTTCCTAGAAGAGAATCTAATACTATTATTCTGCTACATAGATGTAGCAATCAACTGCCCCCTAAGTTCTTACCTTTATATCCATTGATGGATGCATATTTCAACCCTCATGAGAGAAACTTCTTTCTGTAGTAGATGGTAACTAATACAGAGATCCAAAAATAAATCGACATACAGAAAAGAAGTGGCTATGGAATACTCAGCTCTAAATGAGAGATCTATATCACATCTCCTCCTGCAAGGGCTCAGGGATCATCACAGAAAAGGGAACAGAAAGACTGTAAGAGCCAACAGTAGTGGGCATCTTCAACGAAACAGTATTTGCTGGGCATGACAAGGCCACTACATAAACTCACAGTGGCTTTGATTTCATGCACAAGATCAAGTCAGCAAAAACCCTAGCACGGATGGGAGGGGCTCATGATGTCCCACTCCTGAGGAGCTATTTGTAACTGGTTGCTGCTAGAGGATGGAAAGTCAGTTTTCTTCGGGGATGTGGCCCTTGCAAGGCTACCCAGGCTCCAGTAGATGGTCCCACACTCATGCAAATAGAGGCAGCACTAAGTGGAGTCAGTAGGCTTCGAAAATAAAGAGCTCGTGAAGATGGGAGGGAAAAGTGATGGTGGAAAGGATGAGGAGTTTGAAAAGGGGGATGGGAGGTGGATTGGATCCAAGCACATCATACGTGCGTATGAAATTCTCAAGCAATAAAAGATGGAGAAATGGCTTGGCAGTTAACAATACATAGTGCTTTCACAGAAGACTTGAGTTTGTTTCCTGGGACCAATGATCGAGGGTCACAACTACCTGTAACTCCAGCTCCAAGGAATCTGACACCCTCTTCTGGCCTCAGCAGGCACTGCACTCACGTACCCATACTGCACCCTCATCAACAATTAAAAAGAAACCTGCTAGTCTCCTGAACTAAGGTAAATATCCATAGGGAGATACCTAGGCCAGACGGACACTAGGTACATAGCTTTGTTTCTTGTGCAAATCAAGCTCAGATGCTCCTTTCTTGCATATTCTTAGTGGTACCTCTAGACTTCCCTTTTGACATTTAACTTAAAACAAAATGGCTTTTTACATACCAGGTGCATCAAGCTGACACAGGTTGCCTAGCTACCCCCACCCTGCCAGATAACAACACAGTCAAGTTTTACAGAGAGTGTTAAGGCTCCTAAAGAAAAATAGGCAGTTTTATTTTACTCATGATTTATACTAACATTGTAGATTCCTAACATTTTACCTAACCACTTCTAGGAATGTAATTTGAGCACATAAATTCCCTCTTTCTGATATATTAACCAATTTCAGCTCTTAGTTGACCCCGCCTCCTTTAACCATTCCCCTTTTGGGTTGTGAAAAAAAAAAAGTCTGACAGTCACTGCCTGAGAAAAACTCTTATCTGCCTTTATTATCCTGTAAGAGTTCAAGCCTTATGACTTTGCTTTAGCCAGAGAATTGCTGCTTTGTATGGGTATATAACTGAAAACCTCAGAGACTTGAGATAGGATTAGAGGAAGGAGATGGAGGATGGGGAAGAACTAGATGGGGAAGAACTAGGTGGGAGAATTAAGATAGAATTTAGAGAGAACAGCAGAAAATGTAGAGATATCAGGCAAGAAAGGAACTAAGCATGAGAACAGAATTGAGGCCGTGTAGATAGATTTTGACTCAGAAGAATAAAGTATATGGACTAAAGAGCTCAGTGTACTTAGATTCATTCCCTCAGATTCATTCCCGCCACTGATAGCAACTCTTTTGGACCCTGGGGAAAAGACTATTAGAAGCTGGACCCCAATAGTCTTTAATAAGCCACACAGCCAGCCACAGAATAAGAGTGAAAGTAAGATTTACAGAAGTAAGAGAAAGGTAAAAGCCCAGAAACAAAAGGTAGATGGGATAATTTAAAGTTAAGAAATGCTGGCTAAAAACAAGCCAAGCTAAAATCAGGCATTTATAAGAAAGAATAAGCTTCTGTGTGTGTATTTATTTGGGAGCTGGGTGGCGGGCCCCCAAAGAGGGAAAAAAGTAAAGCGCCCAAAGAGTAAAAAATAACTAATGGCATTTTGGTGTTCAATGTGGGGCTAGAGTAAAAAATAAATAATACATACATACATGCATACATACATACATACCAACAACAACTTCTCACTTCTACAAGGCTCAGACCAACCCAACCCATTTTCTGGGTTGGACAACAACTAAAAACTTATAAGTTCCAATAACCAAAACCAAAGGATATTTCTGCTGCTTTTCAATGTGAATAGATATACAGATTAAAAAAAATGTCCCATATTATTCTAATTCTTGTGTCCTTCATTCATCAGCTGCTTTCTCTGGGAGCTGTCATTCAAGAAGGCCTTGGAGCATTCTCTAAATCTTTACCATTTCTTCCTGCTTTGAACTAGCAAGCCCCCCCCCCCCCGCTAGCAGTACACTAAATTTGAACCTCAAAAAACATTAGGTCAGTCTGGAACTTAAAACTCCTCAAAGTGCAAGTGGTTTCTAATCTAAGAGAAAAAAAACGTTTTCCTCTCTTAAATATATTTTCCATGCTTTTTTTTTTATTCTTAACAAAGTGAGAAAGGCGTTATTTAAAAGGAAGGCATCTCTGTTCAAATAAGCTCTTTATGCTGTGAGGGGAAAAAAGATCCGGTGGTTTGGGGTTCTAAAAGTAAAGGTCATAATGTAATTTATCCAAGTGCTCCACAAATGAACAGCCAAGCAGTCTACAGCAGTTAGCATGAATCCATCTGAGCTCAGCTAGGAGTCCACTAGAAATGGAAAACTGGGACAACCACTTGGGTCAAATCACCTCCATGGACTTCCCTTCCATTGAACAGCTGGTATCCACAAAACAAAACAAAACAAATGTAACAACAACAAAAAAAATGATGAGAAGGGGTGGGGCAATGGTTCAGTGGCTCATGCATGAGAACCTGTTCCGATCCCCCAGGATTAGAGGCGAGCAGACCCCGCAGCTCACTGGCCAGCCATTCTAGCCCAATCCATGAGCTCCAGGTCCAGTGAGAAACTGTCTCAAAAAGTTAGGTGGAGAATGATCAAGAAAGACATTTGACATGGACCTCTGGCTTCCACATGTGCATATACACAAGTGCATGCATATCACTATACACACATGACATATACCCACATGACCACATACAAGCACCATACATATGACAGGCACAGAAAAGAAAAAGATGAGATATTAAGCCTTTTCCAGTTCTAAGATGAAAGATGAGGGGAAAAGCTGAGCCCATGCCTTCATCTGAGCCTTCAGGACAACTAAGGAATCCTCTAGTTCAAAGCCATCTGACTTTCACTTCCTCTATACTTAACTGTTCTCCTGATTTTCAAAGAACAAAATCACAGACACTGTGATTATCTTTCATCATCACACAAGATACATTAAATATAAGAGAACCTTTCTATGACTTCATATTATTTTAAACACTAGAGCAGAAAAAAAAAATCAACCCATAGAAGTGATCCAAGGACAGGAAGTGAGAGAGAGTGGCTTCCTGAAACACTGGGCTGCAATCTTTGTAATCAGCCAGGGACACCACCTACTGCATCTGGGTGGGCACCACAGCCCATTATGCTAATTCTGATTGAGCTGGATGAATAGCAAATCGGCCACATTGTGGCTGGGCAGCAAGTGGGCATAATACTGCAGCACTCAGGACATGCCGTGGGGTGGCTTCCTTCTGTGCAGACACAACATGACAGCAGGCAACAGTGTCACTACAGAACAGTAGAGTCACTACAGAACACATCATTCATGCAGCTTAACAAATGCCACCTTCCAGGCAAGGAAACACAAGAGTCCTGCTCTGCCAGGTACAGACACGCATGTCTTCTGCAGGTGATCACTCAGCACCGTCCTCCGTACTCTATGTTTACCTCACTGCCCACTGCTGGGGACTAGGAAGAACATGACATATCCAGGCTGCTCGGTGGACGCTGGGTGAAAATCAATCTAATAAATGCACAGATGCAGGCACCATCCAGTCACACTCAGCTCTCTAGGATGAAGTGAACATCGGCTATTCCAGAACTCACGGGTGCTCAGGAAAGCCAGCAAATTCTGGGCTCTATATGGAACTACTGGTTTCAGGTCCTGCATTATTCCTCCTTTTGTGACCCGGGGCAGATTTCTTTATCTCTCAACTTGCCTCGTCTGTGAAATTATGATTAAGTATGAACCTACCTACCTGAGATATTCTTATGATCAAATGGAAGATCCACGTGAAAGACTTAGAACCATGCCTGGCAAGCAGTAAGCACTCAGTAAGTATAAGCTCTTTTCACCAACTATTTTTACTCAGTCAGGAAGAAAGATACTAACTTAGAAGAGTCCAGACAATATTATGGATAAGCATAACTTTCATCAGTGGTTAAAACTGCCAACTACCTTCACAGGTATGAAAATGAATTAACACAAATGGACTACAGAGTAAAACAAGAAAGCCACAAAATGCATGTACACAGCATGTATTGCATTTGTTAGACCAGAGTAGGCACTTTCCATAGGTGTGCACACACACACCAGCACCACCACTACCACTCTATCATACACCCACACCCACACACGGAAGTATAACAAAAATTCTCTATAAAAGCATAAGTCTATCATAGAGTGATGACCTGGAATGAGGGCTGGGAGGTCAACAGAACTTAGGTTTTATCTGTAATGTTTTAATTATGAGGCAAGTAGATTATTGAATTGTTTAATTATAATTAAGATTTACTTTAATCCCAGCACTCGGGAGGCAGAGGCAGGTGGATCTCTGTGAGTTCGAGGCCAGCCCGGTCTATAGAGTGAGTTCCAGGACAGGCTCCAAAGCTACACAGAGAAACCTTGTCTCGAAAAAACAACAAAACAAAACAAAACGAAATTGAGCAGATCTTTACCACATCTACTGGAAATCCAATAAAAGTGAAAAAAAAAACTGGGTTGAAGAGATGGGCTCAGCAAGTAATAGTGTTGGAGAGCATGCATAAGGATCTGAGTTCAGATCTCTTAACACCCAAGCAAAAAGCCACTACTGGCATTTATAATGACAGCACTGTGGGAAGCAGAGGCACGGAGGTCACTGGAGCTTGCTGGCTAGCTCCAAGTTCAGTGAGAGACCCTGCCTCAAAGGAATAAGGTGGAGTGTGACCAAGGAGGACGCCCAATGTCCTCTGACGTTCATGCACACACATGGTGCTCATCCCTCTCCCCTGTACACATGTGCATATACCAGACATAAAGAAGAAAAACGGTCATTGCTTTTAGTACCAGTGGGAGGGGTGACTTATCTTGGAGCTTCTGAAGCCGGGAACTGTAATTGCATATGGCCCTCATCTTTCAAAGTTTCTACTTGAAGCTGTGCAAAAGCCACATGCGCTAAGTGGAAAGCACACCTTTAATTGTGACCTTTGATCTTTTCCTGGGTCAGCCATAAGAGATCTGATACATTCACCCGACGCTGGACAACGGCAGCAAGCATCAGTCAGGCAAACCATGAGGTGCAGAATGTTGTGTTGCCGAGATGGGGTGTCCCAGAGGTTAGGCAGGGCAAAGGCAACCTGCAGTCTCAACATACAGTGGTGTGGCATCAGGACACATCCCAACACGAGTTGAGAAGCATCTGCAATTGTGCAATTGCACAGTGACTTCTCAGCTGGACTGCAGGTTCTGCCGGCAGGAAAACGTCCCCTCCTTCCCCTTCTCTGGTGTCCCTGTCTCGATCACTACACCAATCAGTGTGCACACAGATGCCTGTAAACTGAATCGGTGGATTTTTTAAGACTAAAATCTTTTAAGCAATTCAATGAAGATTCTTCTTTTTTTCTTTGCCTATCTCTTCTGAAAGCCTGAACACATTTACCTTTCAACCTCTTGCTAGTCAGGGTTTTAACCAGGATGTTCATGTGACAGATGTAATACAGAGCAGGGGGCACCTGCCTTGTCTATAGTGGGGCCATTTATTTCCCACATCCTCCCAACTTTCTCCATTTTAGGTAACTGTCTGTAAATAGTGCTTCTTTTACTATGACACCCCATCTTATATCACGACCTTGAAGTCACAACAGCTTTGCTTCCCTGTTCTCCACCAGAGCCTGAGCCTGTGAGATGATATGCCGACGTGCTCTACCAAGTCTTGCAGCTGAAGCAAACACGTCAGCAAAATCTATCCATCGTTGCTATAGATTTATGTCGGTCCAGCAATTATGCAGCCTGTCATGGGTTCTGGGAACACGCTCAAGTGAAATATGGAAGAGTTCCTTAGAGAGCAGTAGCAAATAATTGAAACTCAGGCTCCCTCCCCCAGACCCCCAAGCCCACTTGCTTCCACAGACCCCCTTCCCCAGGATAGCCATAGGGGTTTCATAGAGTTGCTGTAAGAGCCACCATAGCAAGTCCTACAAAGGGATTTCTACAGTGCTTACGGAGGAAGCATAAGGACTATACATCCTCCATGATCCAGGACTCCAATAAGTACAACGTACATTTGTATGTGTTAGGTTAAAGCACTACGCTCCCCCTTCTCACATCTCAGGTAGAGTAGGTGAGACACGGCATCGCTGACACCAGAAACATATCTTTCTCCACTTGGCTACCTGTGTAAAGGGAAAGCAGCCTTTACATTTCTTCATCCCCTGCAGAAGAGCCCCTGAACCAGGCACTGTAATGTCTTTCCATCCACGATAAAGCACTTTCACTCATTCAAGGAGATTCTGAAGTTGCCAAACCCTGTGTCCAGACCAGACACAAGAAGGGACTTCAGCCAGCACCTCCTACTCCATGGTTCTCATGATGAGCACTCAGGCCTTGGGCACCCACTACCCAGGAGGCACTCATAGGCTGGGAATATGTGCCATAAATGAAGCAGTCGTGGGATCAAGAGTCAAGCCCAGCAGCAGCAGAAGGTAAGATCGAATCAGCTAGGCCTCGTGGTACACATAACAGGAAGGAATCTAGATGTCCCTGAATGAAACTCCACTCCAGACACAAAGGAATATGGGCTTGAGTATTGCTGGCAGTTAAAGGTATACACACACACACACACACACACACACACACACACACACACACACACACACAAATTAGAGAATCAAAGGGTCTACTTAAATTTGAGTGTCCCAGTCTGCCTCTCCTCCCTGCCTAACAGAAATTGAGGGGAGATGCTGAGACCAAGTGCCAAGCTCCCTTAGGTGAGGTCCCTGGGTGGCGCAATGGGTAGGCCATGTAGCCATTTGTGTTTTGAAATTCTTACTGAGATCTACTGTGTGTCAGGACTGAAGCGTCAAAGGCACAAGAGGGAATGAGACAGGCAACAACTCACTTTCCTGATGCTATAATCTACAGGACAAAGCGGGGAACAGCGGGCAATGAGTTCCAATTTCAGATAACTGTACAGAAACAAATCAAGGGTGCATGATATGATGCCCCTGAGCAGAGGACTGCCCGGGACAGCCTCGCTGGGGCTAGCTCTTTGAGATGACTCAAGCTGAGGCTTTAGTGATGGGCCAGGGGTATGACAAAGTAAAAGATGAACATGGAATGCAGAAGCAGTGTGACAGTCTGGGTCCTGAGGAGAGAGCTGGCATGTTCAAGAAAGAAAAGAAGAGTCTGCATGGCTGCAGTCTTGCTACATACCAAAGAGAAAGAGAGGATGTGTAGACCCAAGACACATCCCAAAGGCCACGTGAAACAAGACAGGGATTTGAGGCACTCAATCTAGAGGCCTGTTCCCCCAAAAAGAGAAGGGTTGCGAAGAGTCACATTGCTGTACTGAACCGTAAATAGGAGTCTGTTTACAAAGCAGACAGGTTTGTCACGTCCTTCTCCGTGTAACAAATGACTGAGAAAGAGCTGACTCCACGCTAACCTACCCTAAACATGACTGGGTTCAGCTCTTAGAAGACACAAAGCTGAAGATTCCACATTTCCAAGGAGGAGAACGAGGAGGCATGTTTAATCAAGGCGTCTCTACCCGTACATTACTGAGAGTAGCAGAGCAGCTGGTCCCTCACCGAGCCCGAAAATGCCTGAGCACTGCAAAAGCTGAGTGGTTTGAATGGCGGCTTCGCTGCAGCAGCTGTGGGTTTCTGAGAAGTCCCGATTCTGCATTTACACAAACGTACTAGCAGGCTTCTGTTTTCCCCCGAATGGACTTTCAGTTTTGTGTTTCCTTCACAGAAAGCCTTTGTGATGGATATTTATGATGCAGTCATCATAAAAGTTACTGAAGGGGATTCTTTTGGTCATGTGGCTGCATGGCAGGGCCACACCAGTTCAGAGGCTAGGTAGCTGGGCCCCAACTCATCACATCACCTTGGGAAGATCTCTTCCACTATAGCTGATGATGAAATGTCCCATTTCTCTATGGTACCAGACAACAGACAGGAAGTCTCACTAACGTGGCTTCACTAAGAAAAAGGTGCTTCAGGTTTTTCTTTGGGGAAGGTACTTTCTGCATTTCAATGTTTTCTTGTCTAGACAGGCACTCGAGAGAATCAGGACTTCCCAGCTCTGGACCAGATATGTGTCTGCTCTGATAGCCTCTCCCACCTCATCCCAGCTCTCTGTTCTGCCCAGTTTCCAGCCACAAGCAAGCTGTTCCAGGGGCTAGGTATAAGCACGTCACAAAGGCACCCTGATAGGAAGTGCATCTTTCTCCCCAGCTCCTGAAGGGAACCCTCTGGTTGGCCTACAATGAGCTACAGCCCATTTGTGGGGGGAGAGGCAATTCTGTGTCTACGGAAAGGTGAGTCCTTGAGTGGCCAAGCCTGGACTCTAGCCAGGATGCTCTATGACAGGAGGAGCTCAGATGGTCCCAGCATTAAACACGAGGAGAGGAGACCCAAAGGATCCATAATATGGAAGTAGGAAAGCATGGCCATCAGGTTACTGTTTTATCTGTCTTCTGCCACAGACGTGTGGGTTAATGAAGCTCCACACTGTATCTAATCATGTCGGATTGAGTAATGTGCCAGCCAGCATCATCCAGGGCTTCCCCCAGCTCTCCTGGTCTTGCAATTGTAGGTTATTCATTATTTATCACTTCTGATCCCTCCAGGAGTTATGAAAGTGTTCAGTCAATACTTTCAAACATTTACATGACTAAGTGAATATAAGATTCCTTACCTCTAGCTCCTACCCTGTTCTGAATGCTGATAGCCTGAAACAGCCCGCTCCATGGTATAAAACAAAATCTGTGCTGCACAGACATCTCAAAGACAAACTATGTTCAATGTTTCATGCAGCTTCAGCTCCATGAGCTACACTGGAGTCAGACCTATTGTTCTAGAGTCCTCTCTCCTGCTGTAATAAAATACTCTGACCAGAAGAAGCTTACAGAAAGAAAAGGTTTGTTTAATCTTTTACTTCCAAGTCATAGTCAATTATTGAGGGTCATCCAAGCAGGAACTTAGAGGCAGAAATCATGGAGTAACACTGCTTAGCATGCTTATCTAGCTTTCTTACACAGCCCAGGACAGCCTACCTAAGGAATAGTGCCTTCCACAGTGGGCTAGACCTCCTACATCAATTAATAATCCAGACAATGCCCACAAACATAACCACAGACCAACCTGACTGAAGCAGTTCCTCAGTTGAGATCTCTTCTCTCAGATGATTCTAGGCTGTGTCAAGGTGACAATTGAGACTAGCCAGGACACATCTCTTATCTTTTTCTTGACTTTTATTTCTTAATATCAGCCAAAGTTCTTGTTCTCTGCCTAATTTCCAATACTATCTGACATTATCTTCTGTATTTGGGGAAATGGTTGCTGTCGGTCTTCCCAAGATTCACACGAGGATGTAACCTTCAAGATCTAGCTTCTCATGTACTTAGGTTACAATGGAACCTAAACCATTCTGAAACATAGCAAGTGCTCAGTAATTGTCTACTGAATCCCCTTTTCCATAATCAATTCTCATAGCATCTGTGACATCTCATTTTTCTTTTCAATTTGACTGGACTAAGAAACACAGAGGATTAGAAAAGAACACTCCTTTGTGTGTGTGTGTGTGTGGGGGGGGGCTCTATGGTGGAATTCCCAGAGACTAGTATATCACAAGAGCTCGGACCTAATGAATAGATTAGATTCTTGATGGATCATTAATACAATGGCATTACTGGGGAATGGTGGAAGGCAGAAAGTGGGGCCAAGTTGGAGGATGTAGGTCACTAAGGGTGTGTCTGGGAGGGCTATAACTTACCATAGTTTCTTCCTATATTCCCTTTCACTTCCTGCCTCCTCTATGCCAAAAAAAATGCCTCTACCACACTCTCCTGACACCGTGTTGCTCTGCCCAAGCACACGGGGCCAAGCACTCATGACTGCGTACCCTGAAACCGTAAGCCAAAGAATTCATCCCTTTAAGTTAGGTCAGGCATTCTGTCACAGTGACATAAAATAAGTGGAACGGGAGTCATTCACACATAGAATCAGGCCCCAAAGAGCCCCTGTGCTAGCTTCCCACTTATCTCCACCTGTAGTAGATCTCCGTCTACCCAGGACTTCAGGAAGGCCTTAAGGGTATGAAGGTCACAACGCTTTGATGACCCTCTGTTTCTACAGCCTTTGAACTCCCGGCACCAGCTAGGAACTTGTGTACCTAGCTTCCCGACAGAAATACATGACGGTGCCTCTCTCAATTTCTGCCACCTTCCTGATGTTCTACAGTGCAATGCACAGGAGTTCTTTGAGCATGGAATGGCCCAGCCAGCAACTGTTGGAACCACACCACAAGTCTCTCAGTAGTCTTTTTTGGTTTTCTCCTTGGCTGCCACTAGCAGTTTCTCCTTGACAGGCTTCTGAGTGCCACCGTGCTTAGAGGACCCTTAGAAAGAGGATCTCAGGTTTTCATTAGCCACTTATGGTAGCTAGCAAAGAGCTTTCAACCCATTGTCACCTGTTTGATTTTTCTTTTATATCCACTAAAACAGTTTTTAGGTCTTCTTGTTCTCATTTTTCCAACAATCCCTCTTTAGTCATGTCATATAGAAGTGGCTATACTAAACCTAGGAGCCAATAATTACAGAAAACATATCTGTCTTTCTGAGGTTGGCTTAATTTGTAAAATCTGATTATCTATTTAATTTATTTTAATAGAAACAGTGTAATTTAGATTCTTCTTTATGGATTAAAAAATCCATTTTGTGTATATTCTGGTTGGTTTTTGTCAGCTTGGCACAAGTTTAGACATATCCAGGAAGAAGGAACCTCAGTTAAGAAAATGCCTCCATCAGATTGGTCTGCAGGCAAGTCTGTGGGCATTTTCTTGATGGATTGATGTGAGAGGGCCCAGTCCACAGGAGGTGATGTTACCCCTGGACTGGTGGTCTTCAGTTGTATAAGAAATCAGACTGAGCAAGCCATAGAGAACAAGCCAATAAGCAGCATTCTCCATGTCTCTACTTCAGTTTTTGCCTCAGGTTCCTGCCCTGACTTCCCTCCATGATGGGCTATAAGTTGTAGGCTGAAATAAACCCTTTCCTCTCCAAGTGGCTTTTGGTCATTGTGTTTTACCATGGAACTAGAAAGCAAACTAAGACAGTATAAATATGCATTTTCTTTATCCAGTCCTCTGTTGGTAGACATGTAGGTTTGGACCATACCATAACTATTATGGCCACTGCAGAAGTAAATGCTGATGTGCAAATTTCTCTATGATATGTTGACCTGGGGTCCTTTACCATCCATGAGTGTTATAGCTGGATCATACAGTGTATCTATATTTTGAGAATGTCTATGCTGATTTCCATAAGGGATAGACAAGTTTGCATTCCTACCATCAGTGTATAATGGTTTACTTTGTCCACATCCTCACCAGAATTTATGTTATTTGTTTCCTTAGTGACTGTCCTTTTGACGCGGATGAGGTGGAATTGCAAGGTAGTTTTAATTTTCATTTCTCTGACAGGTAGCTATAGCCACCTGTTTTTTGACAAAGATGCCAAAAATACACAGTGGCAAGAAGACAGCCTCTTCAACAAATGGTGCTCAGAAACTGGATATCCACATGCAGAAGAATGAACATAATGATCTCTCGCTCTGCACAAGGATCAACTCCAAATGTATTGATGACTTCAATGTAAGCCTGGAGCTCTGAAATTATTAAAGGAAAGAGTAGGGAAAACATTCCAAGATATAGATATAGGCAAAGACTTCCTGACTCTGCTTGCTTAGGAAGTAATGCCAGCAATTGACAGGTGGTATCTTGTGAAATTAAAAAAAGCTCAGATCTTGATCCACAAGAAGGAGGCAGAGAGCTACACTGGGAAGACATGTCTTTTGAAACCTCAAAGACCACCCCTACTGATATACCTCCAAAATGCCCACACCTCCCAACCCCTCCCAAATAGTTTCATTAATTAGGGAACAAGTATTCAAATATATGAGCCTATGGGGACCATTTGTATTCAAACCACCACAGGTATCCACTCTTTCTACTCTTACTCATTGTAGTGTTTGAGGTCTTAGCTAGAGTAATACAAGTGAAGGAAATAAAAGGGGTATAATTAGGAAAGAAAAGCCAAAGTATTCTTAGTTGCAGATAACATGATTCTATACATAAGAGATCCAAATGACTCCACCAGAAAACTCTTAGACCTGATAAACACTTCCAGCAAAGTGGCAGGATACAAAATTAACATGCAAAAATCAGAAGCATTAATATATACAAACAATAAACATGCTGAGGAAAACATTCCCAATTGTATTTGCAGTTGCAAAGAGAAAAAGAAAGAAAACCTAATCAAGAAAATGAAAGACCTCTACAATGAAAATACCAAATAAAGAAATTAAAGATACTAAAAGATGGAAGGACAGCCCATGTTCATGGATTGGAAGAATCAATATTGTGAAAATGACTGTACTACAAAAGCAATCTATAGCTTCAATGCAATCCCCACCACAATTTTCAATGATGTTCTTCCAAGAAATAGAAAAAAATCTTAAACTCACATTTAAGCTACAAAAACCCTGGATAGTCAAAGCAATCCTTAGTTTAAAAAAATCATCTGGAAGGTATGATATATTTGATTATAGAGGCATGGCAAAAACCTAGCATGGAATGTTGACACTAAAACAGACATGTAGATCAATGGGAAAGGATAGAAGAGCCAGATTTAAAAAACACACAACAAAGAAGACAATTATTGGATGCAGAGGTAGCCCACAGAATGGTAGAAAGTCTTTGCCAGCTATACATCTTATAGAGAAATAATTTATAGAATATACCAAGAACTAAAATAATCTAAACTGGAACTCAAATAGCCTAATCAATAATAATGAAATGAATAGGATCCTCAAAAGATGATATACAAATGGCCAATAAACATACAACAAGATGTTCAATTCCTCTACCTGTCAGAGAAACATTGCAATTCCACCTCATTTCAGTCAAAAGGATAGTCACTAAGGAAACAAATAACAAATACTGGTGAGGATGTGGACAAAGTGAACCATTATACACTGATGGTAGGAATGCAAACTTGTCTATCCCTTATGCAAATCAGCATGGACATTCTCAAAATATAGATACATTGTATGATCCAGCTATAACACTCATGGATGGTAAAGGACCCCAGGTCAACATATCATAGAGAAATTTGCACATCAGCATTTACTTCTGCAGTGGCCATAATAATTATGGTATGGTCCAAACCTACATGTCTACCAACAGAGGACTGGATAAAGAAAATGCATATATACGTAAATGCTTTGAGTCTGCCCTCATTTAGTATAGTACTGACTATAGGTTTACTATATCAAGCCTTATGTTGAGAAAAAGTCAATTATATTTCTATTTTATCCAGAGATTTTTATTATGAAAATATGTCAAATTTTTGCCGAAAGCCATTTTTGCATCTATTGAGATAATGTGATTTCTGCCCATTAGTTCATTTATGTGATGTATTGCATTTATTGATCTGCATTTGTTGAACCACTCATGAATTGCTGAAAGGAAGTCAACTTGATTATGGTAGATGACCTTTTTGATGTGTTCTTGAACTATGTTTGCAAGTATTTTATTGGTTTTTTTTTCTAACATACAAATAAACCTACATATGTTTATTAGGGAGATTAAACTATAATTTGCAAATTTTGTCTGTGGGTCTTTATCTAGTTTTGCTATCAGAGTAAAATGGTTTCAAGGGAGATTTTTCTAGTATTCCTTTCTTCTTCATTTTATAGAATAAACTGAGAAGAACTTTGTGCTTTTTCTTCAAAGGTCATATGGCATGCATCATCATGAATCTATCTGGCCCTAGACATTATTTTAGCTTGGAGATTTTTTTATTATTCCTTCAGTTTCATACCTTGTTATAGACCTGTTTAAACTAGTTATCTCAATTTAATTCAGCTTTGCTGGGCCATGTATATCTAGAAATTCATCTAGTTCTTCCATATTTTCCCAATTTAGTAGAATACAAATTTCTAAGGTACACCCTAATGATTTTATGACTTTTATTGTGTACTCTGCAGTGTTTGGATAGAATATTCTGTACATGTCCATTAAGTCCATCGTATCTATAATGTCACTTAACTCAGACGCCTGTCTGGGTTTTTGTTGTTGTTGTTTTGTTTTTTTAACTTGTCCGTTGTCACCAAAGTCAGACACTATTAATGTGCTATCATTAATCTGTTTCTTTATATCTAGAGGTACTTGCTTTATGAAATTACAACCTCCCTTCTTATATGAATAAGCTTTTAAAAAAAGAAGTTTGCATCAACTGCAATCAGCCTTCCTATAAGGCAACTATTCTTTCTGCCAAGACAAGACATAGTCAAAAACAAGGGCAGCAGAAACTGCAGCCGAACAACACTGCTGACACCTAAGAGAGCAGGGGGGACTAGTCCATAAACATTGCAGAGGCAAAGCTCCCCCAGCTCCCATGCTACATGCAGCAACCAATTACTCTCTCAAAAGAAGAATGCAGGTCTTACATGGAGTGGAACAATTAATTTCACGCTTGTCATCCTGGCCTCAATAGTAAGTTGATTTGAATCAGATATTTGCGGTACATTACAGCTTGCAGGGGACAGTTCTGGTGCCTCCTGAGCTGACGGACTGCCTTGATGGCTACCATTGTAAAACAATCCATCAATAAGAGTAATTATGGTATTGATCAAAGCGGTTGGCTGCTTCAGATTGGAATCAATTCTCAGGAGTTGCTGGGAACAGAAATGTCTAATGGACTATTCCATCACTAGTCACTACAGCAAGTGAAACAGCTAATATTCTGGAAAGTTCTTAATAATCACTCATTGGATCTGCATTTCTGCTTCAGTAGTCATAACTAGACCCTGCTTACTCTAGCCTGAAAGTCAGTCCAAGAGGATGAAGAAAGGGGCAGATACAAATCGATAAAATGCCAGAATGAGCCCCCCAAAATGGAATGGAAAATAGGGAAAACTGCAAATAGCCCTCCATAATTTTATATTAATATGAGATTCTCATTAACATTTTCCAACGAAGAGAAACAGGGGCTGGGACAAAGATAGTATATTTTGTATGGATAGCTCTTAACAATAGTTCCTAACAGGAGAAAAAACATTTTCAATGTTGACAGCATCAAGAGAGAGCACAACATCATCAAAGAGAAATTCTGTGTGCGCACATGTGTGTGTGTGTGTGTGTGTGTTGCTGTTGTTGTTCCCCACATTCTAGCACATTCAGGGTGTTCAGAGCTGTCTGAGAAATAAGTAAGTCTTCCCTTGACTCAAGCTTTGCCACATCCAGGGACGCTGCCATAGGACACAGGTGGACCCCAGAAGCTACCCCATAGCTCAGCACATGTGCCTTTCCTCAGCAGGTTCAAGAATGGGTAGCTCTGGTCTTCTGGATGTAATAAGAATTGACTTTAACAACTTCAACCAGACTTCCCTGGTGACACAATTTCAGGTCCACCAGAAACGTTGGCATTCTCAAATCTGAGGGTCTTCCATTTCCAGGACTCCATCTGTTGAAGCTTCTTTCAGGATATAGTCCAATGTTATGTCTTCACAAAGCCCAGTTTTTGTTCATAAATTTGACAATGACGTTCTATAACCAACTTCAATCTTTTCCATTATTTCATAAACCATTTATACTATGACATTTAACCAATTTGTAAACTCTATGTATCCATTTCTACTTCAACATATGAGGGCAAAATAATTCATTCTTAGGACAATGTGTGTAGAAACAACTTTCCTGGGATACTGAAGGATGATTTAAGAGAAAGCTACAAATCTTGGCTGTGTTGATGGAGAAAGAGGTTCACAGCAGAGTGTACAGCCTAAGCGAAGGTCTGGGGACACAAACATGGGAACACCCAGCATGAAAAGGCTAGGGAAGAGCTTGCCAGAGCAGCCTGAGAAGGGACTAGCATATGGAGCTCCAAGGACTATACTTCACTACAGACAATGAAAGAGTGGTACTGGGCTTCCAAGCACAAGAGGCATCTGACAGGAACACTGCCCGAGGACAGGTGGCCCAGGAATTGTTGCAAAAGATGGTCCATCCAGGAGGGTCCTGTAATCATCGAGGAGAGGCAGCGCTAAAATGCCAGAGTCGTCAATGTGAATCGCCCGTAATTGGTACATTATTTCAAGTAGCAAGGTAATTAATGCGCATGTGGCCTTCTGCCAATGTGTGCATTTTTTTTTTTTTTTTTTAGTTATTTGTGAATTTAAAGGGTGGCCACAGCATCAGAAGGGACTTACAGGACCCATAGTTGCCCTCCTTTCACACGTCAAAGCTCTGCCAGATGCCCAAGTGAAGGCTATGTTTGGTTTGGAAAATTTGAAGATGACAACACCATATTTATGTAAAGGCTTAGTGGGTTTTAATGCCAGAATAACTCTTAACTCTCCTCAGCTCCACAAACTTTACCATTAAATCAAACATGGCTCTATTTTTAAAGGGGAGAATCTAGGCTGAGACATTTTTTAACACAAGAGGAAAACGTGTGCAATAGACTGTAAATGGCCATTACGTGCAGGAAAGCTCGAGAGGCCTCTCTTCCCTCTGCAACCAAATATTCTTTCCACTGATGGAGAAATTAGGGAGGCTGACCATACTCAACTGGGCTAGTTCTAGTGCTTTCATCTGCATTTGGCAATGCCTTTGAGCTGGGCTTGAGGACAGGGAGATGTCCTATCAATACTCTTCATGAGCGATCCCAATGACGACAAACTCTCCACTGTAGATAGGGTTACCATTACAGCAGAACGTGTGCCAACCCCTTTAGACACACACACAAGCTGCTTTGAACACCATTTTCATGGTTCTTCTTGTTAGTTTCTATAAATTCCTGGCCGGGAGGATTTCTGATAAGGAAGCTGTAAGGAACTTACTTTATTTCAAATATGTTTACAGTAATAGCAACAACAATACTATATAGCAATACTTGCTCTCACATAGCACATGCTAAATGTTGTTTTTGGTGTTTAGCATTCGATCTTTACAACTTCATATACAACATATTATTATCAACTTCAGTTTGATACAGGTAAACCAAAGCTCAGAACGATCAATTTGAACAAGGCCCTAACTTTGCAGATCAATGCACTTAGATCATGCATACAATCACAGAGAAGCTCCCAGAAATTGTCATTTGGTAGATATATCACTGCAGTCCTATAGAATGCATTTTTTTCATTGTTCCAAAATATAATAATAGTTCATTAGAATCAATGAACTGGTCCCTGGGTCATTTGCCCCAAGAAGGAGAAATGGAAGGGAACAGGGAAGTAGCAAGAGCTTGTGAAACAATAAACTCTCTGGAAATGAAATTACCTCCAGGGAACAGGCAGTCCACGCACTGTGGAAGAGATTCTTCCTTAGGGGAGTGCCTTGCATATAGTCTAGGGAAATGGGAAAATCTATACTTGTGGGTTCATCTCAGATCTAAACCAGTAGCTCAATGAAAGGTTCCTACATGGAATAAGGTTTTAAGGGAGATTTTTATGTGATTTTATGGTGACTCTCTGGATTAGGAAATGTAGTCTTTTGTCTTTATTCAGCCCCTATCTAATCTAATTTTGTTGCCCAGTGCATTGTCCAAATATACCCAGGACATACAATCCCACAAACACTTCCTCCAAATTAAAACATACATAACAGGAAGAAAACCAGTCACAACCTCTTGCTCTTCAAAGAATTTAATACCTCGAGGCTCATTGAGCTGAGCAAACAAACACATTAGAAACACGGTGTTATTACCATCCTTCAACATGAAGATGCGTAGGTGACAGTGCCTGGATGAGCTAGCCAAACCTGGGATGAGTTTGAACTTTAAATATTACAGGTCATATTCCAGAGCCTTGTGTTAATGAGATGGGCACAGAAAACTTGGATGAGAATATAGATCAAATCCTTGTTTTAAAAGACTAAAAAGTCTCTGCACATGTGCATGAGGAAAAAGATGGAGTCAAGAGCAAGATTCATGAAAGGGAAAGGTGTCTAGGTTTCCTGGCAACCAAGTCCTCTAATACTCTTCCAATCTGGTACGACCATACTTCTCTGCTTCAACACCCATCTCATGGTACCTTGGTCAACAGCAAGCTCCGGAAGGGAGGGTACAAAGAAAGCATGCTATGTCTATGCACTCATGCAGACATGTGGGGTTACAGGAAGGAGCAGGGGAGTAACAGTGAGCTGCTGGTTCCCAACGAGAACATAGCTGAAAGCAGAATGCAGGGGGAGGCCAACCACAGGACAGACAATGTAAGTCCTTCAGGGAAGTATGTCAAGTCCAACTTCAAGGAATTACAACAAAATCCTAGTGACATAGTCATCAGTCAGTTAGAGTCTTTCCAGAAGCCCATATAATAGTTCTAAGTGACGATGACAGAAAAGGTAGTCCAGTGAGAGAGCTGGGACATGAGCTAGCTGTCCCTAATCAAAGAAATGAGACACAAGCTACCTCCAACTTTGGTCCCATGAACAGAGGTGATGGCATCGACTAATTGTTTGTGGTGTGCCCACTGGAATAAAAGTTGTTCCTATATTCCAACCAAATTGGTGTGAACTAAGGCTCAAGAAATCTGGGGAGAGGAAATGAGGATATGGCTCTGGGTAACGTGCTTGCCTTATAAACATAAGTCAGATCCCTAAACTCCACAGGCACAGCAGTGCATGCTTGCAACCCCAGTTCAGGTGAAGCAGAGGCACAGCAGTGCATGCTTGCAACCCCAGTTCAGGTGAAGCAGAGGCATGGCAGTGCATGCTTGCAACTCCAGTTCAGGTGAAGCAGAGGCACAGCAGTGCATGCTTGCAACCCCAGTTCAGGTGAAGCAGAGGCATAGAAGTGCATGCTTGCAGTCCCAGATCAGGTGAAGCAGAGGCATAGAAGTGCATGCTTGCAGTCCCAGATCAGGTGAAGCAGAGGCATAGAAGTGCATGCTTGCAGTCCCAGTTCAGGTGAAGCAGAGGCATGGCAGTGCATGCTTGCAGCCCCAGTTCAGGTGAAGCAGAGGCATGGCAGTGCATGCTTGCAGTCCCAGTTCAGGTGAAGCAGAGGCATGGCAGTGCATGCTTGCAGTCCCAGTTCAGGTGAAGCAGAGGCATGGCAGTGCATGCTTGCAGCCCCAGTTCAGGTGAAGCAGAGGCATGGCAGTGCATGCTTGCAGCCTCAGTTCAGGTGAAGCAGAGGCATGGCAGTGTGTGCTTGCTACCCCAGTTTAGGTGAAGCAGAGGAACCACAGCAGTGTATGCTTGCTACCCCAGTTTAGGTGAAGCAGAAACAGACAGGTGCCCAGAGCTCATTGACAAGCCAGCCTGGTCTTATCAGCAAGCTCCAAGGCCCAGCAAGAGATCCTGCCTCAAAATTAAAAAAGGAATGACACCCACTCCAACCCCCACACACATGCCCATACATGTGCCTATGCACCTACACATGCACGCATGCAGCTGCATACATCCACACCCTAACAAACAAACAAACATCTAAGGTTAGCCTTCTGACAATGCTATCATCAGACCACCCTACAAGAAAACAAAGATTTCCCTTTAAAGATCTAACTGCCCTTTAAAAAAAAATGTATAAACAGAATGGGTAGGGGACGGAAGAGGAGAACTGTAGGATCCTGGTACTTTACACAATAGTATCCTGGAAGTCCAATTAAGGAGGATTTCTAAAGAGATTACCATATGAATAAAAATTACATAAATGCATAAATAGAGAAGGGACTGGCTTCAACAGGAAGGCTGGGACAGTAAAACACCAGGCCTGCTATAACTCGGCAGGTCTTTGAGTGTCTCACCACGACTCTGTCTTGTAGTGCCATCATTTTATGACAATATCACTTTGAGATTTCACTAACTAGTCCCTTCAAAGCAGGTCACTTGATACTATTTCTGCTCCCTATCAGCTTTATACTCGGTTTCCCTACTCATAATATTTATTTGCTTTTGAGAGAAAAGATACAGATTGGATTTCGAGGGCCGGAGTGCATGCTAAACAAACATTGTTGAGGAAGGAAGCAAGACTTCATGTCTGAAATTACCCTAGGAGTTGGGCGAGATGGGACTTCTCTATAGCAGGAAAGACAACAGCCCCTGTGTTCAAAACAGATTTACCTTGAGGGTCCCACTCATTCTTGCTCACTACGAATGCAGATTCTGAAAAAAAACAGGTGCAGATAACAGGAAGGATGCTTCTGCAGAGAATTTATCATCGTATTCCATTATAAGTAGCCTGCGGTTTTGAGGGAACATGGCTAAGTAGCTGGAGGTGTGATCATTTCACTTAACTACAAACACGCAGAGTTATGATAGAGAGCCCCTAAAGCTAACTCTGCGTCTCCCACCTCTGGCAGTGCAGCCTGAGCCTGGCACCCCTTCCTCAGCTCCTGCACAAACCTCTTTGCCGTCTTCCTACTGTACACCTGCACCCCAAATCCACCAGATCCCCTTTCCCAAAATCCTGAGCAGGGTTCTCTCCACGCAGGCACCAAAAGCCAATGGACTTCTGCCGAGGCTGTGTTTCCTTCCTCCCTGCCCACTCTGATCTGTCTTGTTTACCCAGAGTGCTCTAGGTCTCCCCCCGCCACCCAGCCCATGGTTCAGAAGATCTATATGTGACACCCGTAAGCTGCTGCAGCCTTCAGGCCCTTACACCACCACCACTGCTTCTTCCTCAAAAGACTCTCTACTCTGACCTCAAGTGCTCACGGGGTTGATATCGACTGAGGCCTCTCTTGCATGCCACCTTCTTGCTGTGTCCTCATATGAACTTTCTTGTGTGTATCTATGACACAACCTGGATGTCCATTCATCTTATCATAAGGATACCAGTCCTAGTGAATTAGGGCCCATGACTATGAGCTTATTCTCTTCTTAAAGGTCCCATGTACACTGGTAACTGCAGTTTTACAGTAGTGATTTTTTTTTCATTATGACAAGAATAGCTTGAGGGAGAAGAGACAGATTTGCACTCATGATCTCCGAGATTTCAGGCCATAGTTGCTTGGCCTCCTGAGCTTGGGCAGAACACCACGGCACGTGAAGTCTTTCGGAAGAACTGTTAGGCTCATGGAAGACAGGAAACAGAACCAGAGGCAGGAAGGGAACAATGACAGCCCCAAAGACTGTTCCCCAGTGACCTACACCTTCCAACTAGGTCTTACCACCTAAGGTCTCTACCAGCTCCCAAAAGTGTCCCCACTAGTTGGACAACAAATGTTCAACACATGAGTACATGGGGAGATGGTTCACAAACCATTACAGACTTCAACCTACAGATTTTGTGGAGGGACATAGTTCATTTCGTAACAACTTTATAATATTTACAGGTAATATATAGCAAGTGATAAATAAGGAAAATAAAATCATTACCATTTCTAAACTTTCTTGGGAATCTTTTATTTACTCATCAAACTTTAATACATGTGGCCAACAGTTGAGTACCTACTATGTACCAGGTACTGTACTAACAATGGCAGACATAAATAATGGATGGCTGACATGGCATCAGTTTGTTTCAGAAGTTGGTATCATGGGCCACTTTCACTTTATGGAGTCCCAACATAGAGCTTCAAATCATTTTCATGCCAAGAAGTTTTTCTTTAATTATAGATAAACATAAAGCTTTGGTCCTTGGTTTGTTTTCTATTTCAGGGGCTCCTATTAGTCATGTGTTGGATCTCTTTTTCCTGTCTTTACTATGTTGTTACATGTTTTTTCTATTTAAAATGTTAATTTTCATATACTACCTCCTTTAATGGGTTGGTTATCTGTTGGGTTTGTTCACATGTTCTTTCTAGCTCAGTTGTTATCATTCAATTTCTTTTTTATATTTTTAAGCTTCCAGTGCCTTATTGGCAAAATTTGTTTTTTTTAGGCTTATGTCATACACTCCAACCCTGTGTTTGTGTCTTAGTGGGTTCTTGGTCCATGTTCGTTAGGCAGCTGCACTTGCCATGTGCTGCTCTGGTTTTATCTTGGAGTGTGCTCTGTAGACCTGTTGCTCAGCTCTCATTTTCAGTTGTACATTTTGTCTTTGCCTGGGACTTTATTTCCATCCTCTTTCTGTGGCTCATTTTCATAGGAAATTAATTTTCCAGAACTTCCAGGAGGATGTGTGGGTCATAGCACCATTGTTTCTAACTTCCAGGCTCCCTTTCCTGTACTTTCTACACAGTGTCAAAGAAATATGGCCACTGCTTTAGGGGGTCTGTGGCTCTCCTTCTATACATATGTCTTCTTTTATCACTAAAACTTAAAGAAGAAGATTCTGGCCATCAACATAAAGTGAGAACACAGGGCACATATCACAGCACCCATTAAAGAACAAGACATGAAAAAATATAATAATCTATGATAGAAGGGGAGGAGGAGAGAAAGAGGAAAGAGATAAGGAAAAGATAAGATAGGCTAAGGATTTTTAATGACTTTAAATCATAAAGGACATATCGGCATGTAAGACACCAGAGAAGACTGTTCCCCCGAGCCATTTCTGAGAAACATACTAGGGGATGAGCCTCAGGCTGTCAAAATACCAAAAGAGCACAGACTAAGACTGGTGGTGACTAGCAGAAACACAGATATTTTAAAATTAAGATGGAGGAAAATTATGAGGGAGGAAGAGGCTATATGCTCTCAAAACAAAGATACATACAAACAGGAAAGACAAGTATGAGGGCATTCTAAATAGTCATCTTCATGGGGACTGCATCATTCTGGGATGTATTCTATACAAAAACTGATCAAACATATGAGTTAGTATGAAATTTCTATCAGCCGTGTACCCCTAGAACCAAGGTTTTTGCTTTCTTGTAGTTATTTGCAGGGCGGTGGTTAGTGTGAAAGAAAGAAGATATATGTTTGTAGTATAAAATGGTAGGTGGAAACCCTGTGAAGCATTATTTAAAAGCCGAGTAAGAGAATGAGTAAGTGTATAGGCTAACCAGCTTCCTACTGTTTCCCCTGAGGAGTATTAGAAATAAGGGCTAAGCAGAAACAAGGGACAACCTTAGCTCCCAGACTGTGGCCTCCACACAGAGAGAGGCGGGGGTGAGATCACACAGATAGACAGCCCACCAAAGAAAAATCACAGTGTTGCAGAGAAATGGCTGCTTCTATGTCTGAGACAGTAAGTATGCAAATAAACCTAAGCGATGTTGCCACATCATGTGTTAGGGAAGCTATCAGAGATACCAAGTCACATGGTGCCAACTTGAAGGCTCTCCTGGCACAAGATTTGAGCTTCAATGAAGAAGATGATGCCAGTTAAGTGTAACCTATAAACCATGGGTAAATCTGTTTGTTTATCAGAGTATAGGAAATAAATAGTCTCCATCAGTTCTTTCAAAGGATGTAAGGGAAAGATTCACGACCTTGCATCTACTGAACAAAGGCGAAACAACAATAACAACAAAGTAGTGAGAGGCCAGGGAGGTGGCTTATTGGGTAAAAGCACTTGCCACCTTGCCACCAAGCCTGACAACCAAGGAGCACATTGAGAGAACCAACTCCTGAGTTGTCCTCTGAGCTCCATGCATGTGGCATGACATACACATAACCTACACACACACACACACACACACACACACACACACACACACCTAAATAAAATATCATCATAAAAATTGTCTTTTAAATCAAAGATTTACCTTGTCTATAATTTATGAATTAAACTGAATTAAAATCTCAAGAAGAAGTGAAGGCCACATCTCTTGGAAAGTCTCCATAAGTTCAATGATATGGTCAGGAGATCACCATTTTGTCACTGAAACAAATGAACATACTACGCACTGAGCAGCAGAGTACCAAGAGAACAGAGAGGGAGGACCATGGGCCCCAGGAGCCTCCCAATGGAAGAACCTGGGGCCAGTGCCAGAGATCTATCAAGGATTCAACCTGAACCCGGCCAAGCCTCTGGGTCATCACTGCAGACACACAAAAACATTCCAGGTCAGAGGGCCAGTGAGCCCTGCCATGAGTGAACAAGACCCAAGCTACAGTGAGCACTATATGGGAAATAGCCTGTTTTCTAGTAGAAATATTAGAAATGGGAGGGGGGAATAGGGACCGAAAGGAAACTATAGATTAAAGACAACTTGTCCCAGGGAAAGAAAAGAAATAACGTGAACTACAATGTCTGGGAGCATACATGTGAGCATACACTGCAAAGACATGTAAATGGCCACCTTGTACCAGCCGTCAGTCACTGTGACAGAAAATGGAGGGGAGAAACACTTGAAGGAATAGAGAGCTCAGTGTAGGGAGGCAGAGTATCATGATGGAAGCCTGGTAGAGCAAAGCTGCTCATCCCACGTCAGCCAGAAAACAGAGGGAAAGAGGAGGGGGAGGAGGAGCGTCCTGTAAAAGAAACACCCTTCAGAGTCATAACTTGTGGGACCCGGTTGTTGCAGCTAGGGCCCGACTCTTCATAGCCCAGCCAGCTATGAGCACAAAGGTGAGGTTAGGATCTTCATGGTCCAATCACTTATTGACAGCACCATGAGCAGAGGCCAAGCCCTCGGCATGTGATGCCCTTGGAGGGACATAACAGCAGGAAATCAATTAAAACAGGCAAGAGAGGATATCCCCGCATTAAGAGGATGGTCTAGTGGGCAGGGAGGCAGATACAAATAAAGCTGAGCCAAAAATAAAATTTAAATTCCAAAGCAATCAAGCTTATTGATAAAGATTTCCTGTCATGGGTTGTCATGTGGTACCCTTAGTTTAAAATGTCCACTCTTGGAGCTAGAAAAATGGCCCAGTGGTTAAAACATCTGCCACACAAGCTTGAGTACAGGAGTTCAGATCCTCAGAACCTGTGTACATGCCATGTGGGTGTTGACACTCCCCTTGATTAATTCCAGTGCTCAGAAGACAGAGGCAAGGATCCCCAGAGTGAGCTGGCTAGCTAGCCATGTCTGTGAGCTCTGAGTTCAACTGAGAGAGCCTGCTTAAATGAATATGGTAGAATGTAACCAAGGCAAAGACCTGATGTCCAACCCAGGGCCCTCCCCCTTCTCTCTCTCTCTCTCTCTCTCTCTCTCTCTCTCTCTCTCTCTCTCTCTCTCTCTCTCTCTCTCACACACACACACACACACACACACACGCATCTGCACATACATGTGCATCAACACACATTCACACCATAAACATATATATTACAGAGAGCAAAGCATCCATTCTAGTTCTGCATCAAGCTTAACTAGTCATACTCACAAGCTCTGGGTCTTTGAGAGACCCTGCCTCAAAATATGAGGTAGAAAATGATCAAGAAAAACTCTGAAATTCAATGTCAGACAAAAACATGTATGAGCACACATTCCTGCAAACATATATATGTGCTCACATATATGGGAATATGCATAAACCACACCACACTACACACACACACACACACACACACACACACACACACACACCATACACACACATCATGCTGAAAAACATCAACAATAAAAATCCCAAATACACCAAAGAAAATGTTTCCATTTTCTATTTTCACTGTGCTACAGTGAAGACATGACTGATATGCAGGCCTGTAGTGTTTTCTCCTAGTCTTCATGTGGAAAGGAGTTGACAGCTTTAAGATCAGGATATCAATGATTAAGAAAAGGCAAAAAAAAAAAAAAAAAAAAAAAAATCCGAAAAGAATTTGGAAGCATGTGGCAGCCCTCACCATGGCTCTTGCATCCCATGTCATTCTTGGAGGCAGAGTCACAGTGACTGTGAGGTCTGTATGTAGCTATGCTTATGCTTATGAAATGTGAAGTAGACTTGAGGGTTTTTTTAGCATCCTCAACTAAAGCTTTTCTGTATTTCTGACTTAAGCCTCATAGCAACCCATTTTGTGGAACTCTTCCCAAATTTTACATGAGAAAATGGAGGCTGGGGAACTGAAATGACTTGCCCAAGTTCACACAGGAAACCAACACTGAAAGCATTCCCCAGTCATCACCACCGAACACTTGGCATTTGAAGCTCAGTGCGTTACAGCCTCCAAATCCAAGCTCTTATCGTCCCACTCTGGTAGCTCACTGTGATTGGAGTTCCCTGCCATTACCAGCCCAGCTTCCCCTGCTTTCCCTGTGTGACAACAGCCATGGGAGCTAGCATGGATGGCCCAAGCCAACATACAATGTCATCCATACACTCTGCATTGAAAATGTCCACCTTGGTCTCCTGAAGCCCATCTGCTGAGACACGCAGAGCAGGACACATCTTCCTGTCAAAGGTTTCCAAAGGTGTGTGTCCTGAGAATGTTGGGTGGTAGACTCTAGAAGCAAAGGACAGTCCTGAACACCGTGCCCAGCCCCGCCATGATAGCTGTTCTCTTCACTAACACACTCACAGTGGGAAGTGATTGCAGGGGCACCTCGCAGGCAGAAGTCTTCAGTCACAATGGTCTCACCAACAGCCCCGAGCGAGTCACTGAGACGTCACATGTGAATGTTTGCCTTTCTCTCAGAAACCACGTGTGGTGGCAAACAGAGGCGAAGAAACACCGTGGCCCTAAAGATGTCCACCCCTTAACTACACAGCCTATTTGTCAGGGACTTCAAATTCCATTTGGTAAGAAGGCTCGGCCAGGAAAGGTACTTGCTGCCAAGCCCGACAGCCTGAGTTCTAGGCCCGTGACCAACAAGAGAGAAGGAAAAAACAGACTCCCACAAGTTGCTCTCTGACCACAACCACACACGTGTCATGACATGTGCATGCCCACATACATACACACATAAATATATCATTTTTTAAAAATAATAAAGACCCACGCCCACCCAGGGATGTATAGACATGTACTTTTATGTGGATCTACTGGCACCAGATCCTAAGGTATTTGTTCCCCTGTCCTCTGGGTTTTCACCTCCCGCCTTTCTCGGGATTCAACTCGTTGTACAACAGCAGTGGAGAATTAAGAGCCTGAAATCAATTCAGAGAATCAGATCACAGAGAACTGTGAGACAGGTGAGTCCAACTCCTCACCACTCACCATTTCCTGATGGGAAGGCTGGTCAGGTACTGAGCCCAAATCCCTCTAAGCCAGCCAATTAGCATTCTGAGTGGGCGCCCCTCCCAAGGCAAACCCTCTACAACGTCTGTCCTTCTGATCACGCTGAAGTAGCAGAGGTTTTCCAGCAGACGGTTCCAGTAACCATCTCTGACAAGCATTAATATATCTGGTAATTACTGTTCTCTTGGGCAGGTTGGAACAAAACAGACCAACTTAGCATCACTGACCTTTCACCCCAAACTTCTGGGTCACTGACCATCACCCCCACCAGCACCCCATCTCCAACAATCAACCAACAGGACCTGCCAAACCATTCTGTGTCTCCTGCCCAAGTACATTTTCACTTAAAAAGAAAGAAGGGAACCCTGTGGCCAATTATTTTCTCCTATCCTTATGGTTTAAATATTGCAAATTCTCTTCTTTAAAAGGCCTCTTTTAACATCTCAGACCACCCAGGGAATGCAGGCATAAATGCTAAAGCGAAGGATGTTCTATGTTTCTAAATTATAAGTTAAGTTCTTTTTTTATTTATTTGCGTGCCATGTATGTGGCATAGGCAGTTTTGCACCAGCCCCAGAGTATGTCAGTATCAGACAGCAATGGCCCATGGGAGCCCGTTCTCACGTCTGTCATGAAGGTCCCGGAATTTGAACTCAGACCATCAAGTCTTGGCAGCAAGCACCTTTACCCAATGAGCCACCTTGCTGGCCCAAGGTATTTATAAGAACCCATTCCCTACTCTGTGACCTTCAATCCTGGCCCCAAATAAGATGCCACAGGTATTGTTTGTGAGGATGATTACAGGAGCTAATATTTAATGACACATTGCCGAGTTCCCAGGCTAGCATCTAGAAGCCTTATTTCAAAAGCATCACCGGATTTTACAGTCAGAGATCTGATGGTGGACACTGTAGTCTTACTACATTGTAAGTAGTAAGTAGTAGAAGTAGATAGTAGTAGCCCTATCTACTTCAATGGTGTCTAACACAAAAAAAAAAACCATTAATTTGCCCCAAATTCAAGTTAGCCCTTCCTTCTTCTGAGCAGCACTTCCAGGGTGTGACCTTTACTGGACACAAAGGCCAGAGTAAGTGCCCTGGCACTGAAGTCCTGTAACCTTTCTCTCATCTCCCATCTGAATCATATCCACAGCAGCCAGAGAGGGGCTCTCGGTTCGCCACCCTTCCTTTGGCATGCTGGTTACTCCATAAAAAATTATTTTTCTCTTTCATTTCTCTAGTTATCCGTGATAGCAAATGCCAAGAATCTCAAAAGTTTTACCCCTGAATTTCTCCTGCTATCCAAGACCCTTTGAAGGTCGTAACTAGACTCCAAGCCAAGCGTCACCTAGAGCCTTGGTTTCACTGCCTCCGCCATTTGTGTACAATGCTGCTTGGTGTCCTATAGCCTAGCCACAGGGCTCAACGCTCACACCTTCTTATGCCCAAGATATTAATATTTTGACAAGCAGTAGAAAAAAATGACAGATAACTGATGATTTATGGGCGTCACGTGCACAGAATGTTTACACTTGACAATAAACACATCTGCTGGTTTATATGAAGGTAATAAAATAATGGGAAATGATCTGAATGCTTCAAATGAGTTTGTTAGCGCTATGGTCTATGTTTTTGGTAAATACCACTTTCAGAGGGAGGCCTGTGCAAACTGATGTTCTCAGATCATAGGCTGGAGAGTTGATGTGAGCGACTGTGCTTTAGGCGGTTCAAACTGTACCACGGGGGCAACAAAATCACAAAGATAACGTCTCCAGAGCTAAAGATCCACAAATGAGAACTGGGCCACAGAAGAAACTGGGCCACCAGGGCAACTCCACCACCCAGGTAACTGGGTCATTAGGGATAACTGCACCACGGGGTGTCTTAACTGCAGCACAGGGGCTAACTGCACCTCAGGCAGTTATGTCAAAGGGCAACATTGCCACAGTGGTACCTGCCTCCACGGGGGTACCTGCCTCCACGGGGGTACCTGCCTCCACGGGGGTACCTGCCTCCACGGGGGTACCTGCCTCACAGGGATACCTGCCTCCACGAGGGTACCTGCCTCACAGGGGTACCTGCCTCCACAGGGTACCTGCCTCCACGGGGATACCTGCCTTACAGGGGTACCTGCCTTACAGGGGTACCTGCCTCCACAGGGTACCTGCCTCACAGGGGTACCTGCCTCACAGGGGTACCTGCCTCCACAGGGTACCTGCCTCACAGGGGTACCTGCCTCACAGGGGTACCTGCCTCACAGGGGTACCTGCCTCCACAGGGGTACCTGCCTCACAGGGGTAGCCGCCTCAAGTCAGCCATCTTTTCAACAGCATTTGCAAAGCCTCTGCACTGTTTAGATTGGAATTACAAATGACCTTTTGTGTTGCTGTGTCTTCTCGGGAAAGCCAGGTTGCCTTCGCTTGACTGCACCCACTTTTCAACAGTTCCCAGCAGGTCTGACAACCCATGCCATGGAAGTGAGACCTGCTTCTGTGTCCTCGAGGCTCAGAAGCACTGCTGTGATGAGAGGAAAATGTCTGATCAGGTGCATCCACCTTTGGAGCTTTCGCATTAAAATAAGTCCACATAGTGGGGCTGCTAAAAGAAAGCAATTACAGCATCCGAATTGGATTTTGTTTTTCTGCATAATCATTTGACATGATTTACTCTACCTCTGGGTTCAGTTGCAATTTACTTCTGCCTCTTTAATTTGCAAAGGTGATTGACAACTCACTAATAACTTGGTGCCAATACAGGAGATTACAGGATGAAATAAAACCCAGAGTTCTACAGAGTTTCAGCCTTTCTGTTTAAAAAAAAAAAATACAAATATATATATATTACAGGAGTGAGGAGCTAATATGGTGGAACATTTTAATAATGTGTAAATTTGCTGCAGACAGTGGCGGACATAGGAAAAGTAATGTGGTGATGTAAAGAGGCTGGAAAGCAAAAGAGAATAGGATTTTTCAAGGATGTTCCTTTTACGGCCTGTCTCCCGGGTGCTCCCAGTCAGCTTGGTCCCCAGTTTGTGGAGCTATTGTGAAATTTATGGAGCCTAGGAAGTGGGGCTTGGCGGGTGGGAGTCAGGCATTAGAAGCTGGCCTTTGAGAGTTATACCCACCCCTGGATCCAGCCTGGGTATATTGCATCCTGATCCACAATGTGAACGAGCTGAAACCTAACGCTCCCGTCCACCCCAGGCCTCTCCTTGTGCCTTCACAGTAGGATGATCCTAAATCCTTCAGAAACCACGACCATAAACCCTTCTCCCTTAGGTTCTGTCTCTCGGGTATTTTGTCACAGTGAGTAGAAAAGTAACCTATATGATGCCTGGGACACTAATGCCTCTGCACCAGGCTCCAGAGCTATGGTGAGGAGACAGGATCACAGGAGCTTGGAGATGAGCCACCCCACTGCCCCAATGCACATCAGCAAAGCCAAAGCTTTGAAAAGCCCTGCAGTGAAGAACCCTTCTTCCCTTGGTGTTTTTAAATGTATCTACTTACAAACAATCTGTTCCCTACTTAGCACTTATTAGCGTTTATACTCAAGACTGAGGAGATGGCTGACTGGGTAAGGACACTCACTATACACACATGAGAGCCTGAATTCAAATCCCCAGAGCCCTTCTAAAAAGCCAGGTGTACTTGAACCCAGGCACTGTGAGTGGGGCAGAGACAGGGGGATCACTGTGGCTTGCTGACTGCCAGTCCAGCTCCAGGCTCAATGAGAGACCCTGTCTCAAGGGAATAAGGTAGGGATTGATATAATGGGACACCTGACATGCTCCTCTGGCTTCAGAAAGCACACCAATATGTATGTATATACATACATACATACACACACACACACACACACACACACACACACACCCCACAAAAATAAATGAATAGCTTAAAAAATAAAAACTTGGGCTCAGGTGGCTTGTGGGGAAATCCTGCAACTGAAAAGAGAAAAGACTGGAAAAATGCAGCTAAGAAGGAAAGAAGCCAAGGAGCTGACTTAGTTGAAACCAAGGCTGCAAGAAGAAATGCTTGGATATTTTTACTAGGATGAACACTACCAACAGAGCAGTTACTGGAGGCAGGAAAAGGGCAATTAAAAACTTGAGCCCTATAAAGAGGTCTCTGTGGGTCTTCTGGTATCCCACCTCATAAAAGTCAAGTTCCTCAGATCTAGCTGCTTGGGTAAGGATTAATCTTTATCATGTAAATCTGTACAATAGCTTTTGACTCAAATTTCATTTGTCCGAGTAAATCCAAAATGCATGGCAACTTAGATAAGCAGGAGTCAAAAGATGAACTTTTCTCACGCAAGCCACATGGGAGTCAGCCCTGGGGAGATCCTGGTGGCTTGGGGATGCAAATAGCTCCTCCTCATCCTCTGTTGGAACTCCTTTCTGCTCTCCAGGCCCCTGCCCTGCTCTAGAACAAACCTTAAAAACTCCCTCCACGCCACGTGCTTCTTCTCCTGGGGATGTGAGCAGCTTGAGAGAGATGGTAACAGGAAACACAATTACTTAACACGACTCATCTTTCCACGTGACACTGGAGACGTGAAGAACATGTATGACCTAGAAGAAGAATGTCCTCTTGGCCTTGAAATCAAATAACTGCCGTACCATCTACCTCTGAAAGCAGAACCCGAGGCTTGTGTCCACAAAATGTTTCCACACGTTAAAAAGGGAAAAATCCTCATCAGCAACAAACACCACGAGCTAGGGAACAGCTGATGAGCGCCACGGACTGTGCTCGGTGCCTCGCATACAGATTCATGTCCCATCTATCCTTTAGGATGTCAGTGGCGCAACATAACACGATGTTCACTTTATAGATGAGAAGCTGAGGGGCTGAGTACATCCATATGTATCAAATTCCCATGGCTAGTGTGGCCTAGGGCTGGACTTGAATCAAGACAACGTTTTTAGCCACTATGTTTGGTTTAGCCAATGTGGGACATGGTATTTTGAATGAGTTCCGCATTATTCAAAAAGTTATCAGTTGACCTTGGCAAGAAAATCCCTGACTGCTGTGGGATGTTCTGTATGGCAAATGTGTTTCTGATTAGTCAATAAATAAATCACTGATTGGCCATTGGCTAGGCAGGAAGTGTAGGCAGGACAAGGAGGAGAATAAAGCTGGGAAGTGGAAGGCTGAGTCAGAGAGACACTGCCAGCCGCCACGATGAGAAACAGCATATGAAGATGCCGGTAAGCCACGAGCCACGTGGCAAGGTATAGATTTATGGAAATGGATTAATTTGAGCTGTAGGAACAGTAAGCAAGAAGCCTGCCACGGCCGTACAGTTTGTAACCAATATAAGTCTCTGTGTTTACTTGGTTGGGTCTGAGCGGCTGTGGGACTGGCAGGTGAGAGAGATTTGTCCTGACTGTGGGCCAGGCAGGAAAACTCTAGCTACACCTGACAGTACCTATGCAGAGAGTTTTGATTGAGCTAGCTTCTTTAAGCCAACTTTCAACCTCTGTCCATAACAACATATATTGCCATTGTCTGTGATCATACCACACCAAACATGTCAAATCTGATCGCAAAAGCTAAACTGGGTTGGGTCTGGTTAGCACTTTGATGGGAGGACATATTAGCATGCTTTCTTAGCATCCTTCTGTCCCCTCCAAAGAGGCAATAACCCAGTAGGTATTTAATGTGATTCCTCTCCCTGGCTGGCTTCAGAACTATTGCTAAGGAGGACAGCATTCCCATCTGTCCTGTGCCCGGGTTCCCCATTGTCAGGCTCTGACATTAGCTTGTTCATTCGTCACAGAAAGTGAACTAAAATGGAGACACTATTATGAACAAAAGTCAACACTCAGAATCAATCATTCAGATGCCCTTAGCCTTTTCCTTGTCCTTTTCCTGCACCAAGACCCCTTCTAGGATATGACACTGTGTGTGGCCATCACATCTCACTAGGCTTCTCTGATCTATCATGAATCCTATGGTATGTTTCTCAGTTTTGATGAGTACAGTTTAGAGGTCCTGGAGAAGTGTTCTATAGGTTGTTCTCAGCTGGAGTTTGGTTTGGGGCTCTTCTTGTGATTATACTGGGGCTCTGGGTTTGGGAGAGGAAGGCCACATAGACAAATAGCCAATTTCACCATACCTTATCAACTTGACTTAGCATGGTGGAAACTGACCAGGTCACCTGACATTAGCAGGTCCCTCGCCATACACTTGTTGGTTTTCCTTGTCACCCCATACGTGGACTTTGCCGGGAAGTCACATGTGCAGGCCACACCTGAGGAGAGGCCCTTCCCTCATGGAAGGACAAAAGAGTTGCATAAATTCTTTGGAATCCTTCTGTGGGGGAGATCTATCTCCTCTCCCCAACCAACACATGCCATCAGTGTTTGCTTTATGCTTTCGGTTATGATCTAATGCTACATTAAAGAAATATGTTGCTTGAATTGTTCCAGCTTTGGCCACTGAGAGCTTTTTGGGTGGATTCCTGTATCTCTCTGGCATGTACTCAGGGTTGTGTTTTTATTGTTTGTTTGTTTAGCACTTCCTGACTTTATGGTACTACAAATGCTCCAAGCTCAACTAATAAATTCCCTACCCCAGCCCTTTCTCCATATAACCCTGGTCCTTTTTTTCTGTCTTTCTTTCTTTTTTTTCTGAGAAATGGTATTAGAAACCAGGATCAGAGAGAGCTGGTGTTTTTTTTTTAAATGCTCCTGAAACCCTGCTTGGTTTTATTTTCCCATAGCCAGACCATCCTTTGTCTTCTAGATAGAATCAATTCCTGTCTGGTACAATTGTACAAAAGAACTGAGCAAAAACTGTATGATGAGCCAGCAGACTTTCAATCCTTTATACGTAATGATCTCTAACTTCTCTTCAAAGGACATTTAGAATCTCACGTTCCAAGGCAACTTCTTAGATTAGATTATCGAGTAGCTAGCCATGTCCACACTGTTCATTTTCTCAATGCTGTATAAACTGTGTACCAGCACAAGCCACAGTTACTTGGAAAGCTGAAGCCACATGTTCAATGCTAGCCTGGACAACATTTCAATGCTAGCCTGGACAACATATCAATGCCCTACCCCCACCTCCAAATTTTTCTTTACCAAAGAATGACTATTCCTAAACTGCTCCAGAAAACGGATCCAAAAGTCACTGTGTGGCTTTGCCAGTGTGATGTCATTGGATAGGTTTCCAAAAGTATACAAGGCTACAGACACCAAAATATGTGGTGCTCACCATTGTCTGGCCAGTCACTTCACATGTATTACACACTCCATAGCTCCTACTTAATAGCGTCATCTATCACTCATTCAGTTCACGGTGTACTAGGCTGGACCACTCCCTAGGGATGCAAGGCTGAACACTAACAGGGTAAGCTCCTGCTCTCACAGCTGATAATGGAAAAGGCAGAAAAATCAGGTGGTAGTAAGTGCTGAGGCCAGAAGACGGGTGAAAAAGAGGGGGCACCCAGTCAGGTGCCTCCCCACCTGAGGGGCAAACCTTGCACATGCCTCCATTCCCTCCACCACCCTCCCTCTCCTCAGACTGCTGCATTTGTTTTTCCAGCAGCGTGGCAGCAGGCACAGCATTGAATATAACTATTTATCTGTCCATCTCCTTAGTAGACACAATTCCTCGGGGGCATAGCATTTTACTATGAGGACCAGAAGCCAAGGCAGGTAATGGGCATGAGAGTCGGCATAGAACAGCTGCATCGTTTTCAATGTGGCTGTGTCATGGCTTTGATAAAACACCATGACCAAAACGACCTGCCGAAGGAGGGTTTATTTGGTCTTAGGGTTCCAGGGGGATAAGAATCCATCAGCATCGGGGCTGGGAAGTATGGCAGAAGGCCGGCATTGTGACAGGGCAGCAAACTGAGATCTCTCATCTCAAACCAACAGCAGGAGAACAAGTGGAAAAGGGTGCGTGGCTTTTGGACCTCAAATCATGCCTGTTCCCCTCCCCTCCCCCAGCCCCTGTGACATGCTTCCCCCAGCAAGATCACACCCCCAGCAAGATCACACCTCTTCAACCCACCCTAACAGCATCACAAACTGAAGTCCAAGTATTAAAACATCTGGGCCTAAGGGCTCCCGGGAGGACAACATTCTCCTTCAAACCACAATGGCTTTGTGCCTGAATCGTGTCATCTGAAGCCTGTCACTTTGTTATTGCCTCTCTGCTGCCATAAACCCAAATACCTATGTTCTACACATCAGCAGGTTCGCAGCCCAAGTTCTCCAATGCCACAAAAGAGCTTACAACACACACACACACACACACACACACACACACACACACACACACACACACACACGAGTGAAAACCTTAGGTGATGGAAAAGCACACACCCAGGAAGCCTGATGGGATTGAAGAATGTGTTCTAAGCGAGCATGGCAGTAAAGAACTCTAAGCAAAGCAAATGAACAAATTATTCCTGCAATTCCCCACTCCCAACACATTTCCTTGGAGACTTAAATTTTCACTGTATGATACTGGAGAGATGGGAGCTATTGGAAACAGCACTTGTGCAAGCAGGAAGATCTGAGTTTGAATCCCAGCACCCATTTTTTGTTTGTTTGTTTGTTTGTTTGTTTGTTTTTTGTTTTTTTTTTTTCAAAAAGCGCCAGTGTGCTTGCATGTGTGTCTCTAACCCCGATGCTCTGGGGAAACAGAGACAGGAGGTCCCTGGAGTTTGCTGCCTGCCAGCCTACCTCTAGGTCCAGTGAGTTACCCAGTCTTAAAGGAATAAGGTAGGGTTGTTGATCACACATGATGTCCTCTCCCTCTGCCCATACACAGATGTGCATTCAAACACATATATGCACAGACACAACACATACATACAAAAAAGCTTACCTTATACTATATATAAGTAAGATCATGTACAAATTCTTAGGACCCAGCTCCTAATATGCCTTAATAAGTGGAATTAGTGAGAAACTAGCACTCACATTCTTACAACTACTACCATGCAATCCACTTTAAACTCTTTTATTTGTTTGTTTGTTTGTTTGTTTGGTTGGTTGGTTGGTTGGTTGGTTTTTCAAGAAGGGTTTCTCTGTATAGCCCTAGCTGCCCTAGAATTCACTTTGTAGACCAGGAGGCCTTGAACTCACAGAGACCCGCCTGTTTCTGCCTCCAAAGTGCTGGGATTAAAGACGTGCGACACCATGCCTAGCTCCATTTTAACACTAGCACATTCAATGCTCCTGATAAATCCTGTGAACCAGGACATGTGAATTAACATCCCTACCTCTACCCCACTCAACCCCTACCTGTGGCTGAAATCTTCAAGTTCTAAGAGACCCAGTGATTGTCCTAGAAGCAAGGAGCCAGCAAAAGGCTGGCCTGAGACTAGAATCCACCCACTTCACCTACTAAATCCTTCTATTTGTTCTCTCTGCCTGCCAGCCCTGCCTATCCTTTCTCTTGCCCAGCTATTGGCTGTTGAGCTCTTTATTAGACCAATCAGGTGATTTAGACAGGCAAAGTAACACAGCTTCACAGAGTTAAACAAATGCAACATAAAAGAATGCAACACATCTTTGCATCGTTAAACAAATGTTCCACAGCGTAAACAAATGTAACACATCTTAAAATAATATTCTACAACATATCACTCATTGTACTGTCCATAAAAGCCATCATTCATTCAACAAGTTTTATAAGTCCACCTAGTATCTACCAAGAAACTCATGAATACTAGAAATACATTTGTGGATATGGTAGGTAAAAATACCTTTAGTGTAAAGCAGTAGCCCAGTGGTGCCTAGAGGCAGTCTTACGGTATGATTCGTCACTGGTTACATACACTGATGCTCTTTGACCTGAAGGGACCAGTCAAGATAAACCCATCAACTGATAACGTGCTTTTAGCACCTAAGTATTGAATACCCCAGCTTGGCCACACGGTTCCCTGTTGAGCACCTGGTATTTCCCTAGTGATCACAGGGCAGACTAGGAGCTGTGCCCAGTGCGGCTGCTCAGAACTAACAGAGTTTTATGCCACATAGTGCCAGTCCAAAAAAAGAAGTTAAGAATTCAAAAATTAAGGTACAGTTTCTATTGAATATGTATCACCATGACACTATCAAGAGGCTAAACACTTGTAAATTGAAAAGGCTCTCCACATTTACCGTATTAAGTTGGATAGTAACATGGAGGACCCATGTTTCCCTCTGGTTAACTGGCAGAGTAAGGCCCATGGGCAGGTTGTCTATGTAAATTCTGCTTAGGACAGAATTTATCAGAATTGAACACACCGAAATGTTTACACATATCCAATACTTGACAGCTATGACATCAGAGCCACTCATTTTCTAGAGACCCTCAATCCAGCCATCAGGTACTGCCCCAGTCCTGTCGCTGTGGGGAACATAAAGGCATTATGTCAAACTGCTGACCACTGAGCCCTGGCCTGGTGGATACATTCATACACACATACATCATACATACATACATACATACATACATACATACATACATACATACATACATACATGGGGGGGGTGGGGGGTGAGGGGGTGTTTGTGCATAGGTAGATGGATGGATGGATGGATGGATGGATGGATGGATGGATATTTGTAAACTATAGCCTGTAGCCAGCACATCTAAGCAGAACCCAGTGATGAAGTCCCTCCAAGTCACCTTGGCTTCCCACCACCATTGATCACAGTTTACCAGATCTGGGTCTCTTCTGGCAACAGACTCACCTTCTGTGATTAAAAAGAAGCTTGGAAATGTGGGTTAATTCCATTAATCTTCATATATTTTGTCCTGTTAGGCAGGATAAAATGTTTGCAGCTCAACAGAATGAATTGGCATATACAATTCTTTACTTTGGCAAAGAGATTTATCTGTGTCTACCTATACAAAATACTGTTGAAATAAAAATGTCAGATCTAGGTTTCTTTGGCAAGAAAGAAGGAATTTTGTGAGACCGTGGAGGGGGCATGTGGCCTGCATAATCTCTCATCCATACGGGCTGTGTTTCCCAAACTGTGATTATAACATCCTCAGTGGAGCTCAGCACTGGCAACCTGTCTCCCACAGTCCACAGTTTGCTCTCAGAATCCCCTGCACACTGCTCTGCCTTGGCATTTACATGCTAACATGAACTGCTCATGCAAAAGTCATAGTTGACACTCTTCAAAATTATCTACAAAAATTTTACGTCCTTTCAGGAATTAATAACTCACAAAATTTTACCAATTTAAATATATATTGCTTTAAATAATTCATATGAGATTTGGGAAACGTTTCCTTGGATAAGTGTAGTGGAGGCAAACCAGGAAGGAGAATTTCACACTCTCAGATCTTAATCTTTTGGGAAGCCCAGCGAAGCCAGGAAATAAATACTCCACCAATAAGACTGAAGGAAAGAAAATAAAATCTAACAAAATCCCCCTATGATAGAGCTGTATGACCTTTCCAGTGCATGCCTGTTTTTAGCACCAGAGACTAAGAACACTAACCATTTTAAGAAACTTCAACCACAGCATAGGATAAAAAGGAAAGAAAAAAAAAGTGGAATTATAATCAGCACTCTGAATGAGTTGAATATCTTTTATCTTTCTTTTTACTTAAAATTAAACATACCTTTATCACCATTGCATACTCTCTTTCTTGCTGTGACTAATCCTTCTACTCTGCATCACTTAGCAGCATCATAAGTTAAAGAGTCAAAATGATAAGAAATTCAAAGATGCTAAGAAACGGAAGCCTCTGTTAATCTACATCCAAATCATTAAATTTTCACTTTTTGCTCTAAACAAGATATACATATATATATATATAAAAAATAGGTCCCAGCACAGTAAATTTGGATCATTACATTAAAAGCTGCTCAGAGTAGCTTATACACAGCAGGGAGCTAGTATCTCCATAACTGAGTAATTACTGTATCTCCATAACTGAGTAATTACTGTACGAGCAGTATATAAAAACAGTAACGGGGGGGGGGGGGGGGGGGAGCGGGTAGCTCAGTGGGTAAAGCACCACCTGTGCAAGCATAAGGTCCCGAGTTCAGATCCCCAGCACCCACAATATAAAGTCAGGCATGGTACCACACACAGACCTCTAATCTCAGTGTTGGAGAGCTAAGAATGGTTGAACTCCAGGGCTTATTAGCTAGTCAGGGAAGCTGAATTGCTAAGAGACCCTGTCTTAAAACATAAGGTGGCATTGGACTCCAGCCTTCACACACATGAATTTGCTATCTGCACACATATGTGTGTGTGTATACACAGACAAACAGAGGAATGTGAGGTTACACAGCAAACCCTATGAGGTTTCAGATTTCCTTAACTGACCAAAAATCATTCCAATTCTGCATGGAAACTATGAGTCCTTCAGCCTCTGAAGGATGATATTTGTCATCGAAGGGATGCCCCAGACAGGAAAGAGTCAAGTCTCCCCAGACCGGAACCAGTGTCACTGCTGATGTCAGAAAGGCTTGCCTTCATTGCCAGCACTTCTTTCAACACACAGAAAGATGCTCGGACATAGGGGACACACCCAGGGCCCAGGAGGCTTCCGGGACATGCATAGCTGCGGGTGTAAATGGCCTCTGGAAGGATAGGAGTCCTCCATGAAGGCAAATGTGGGCCCTCAGTGCGGAGACAGAACCAGAGAGCTGGACGTCACATCAACACAGAGCAGGGGTCCACAGCCACCTGGGGAAACCCAACCCACACATAGGACAGCGGAAGCTGCAAAGCCCCGTCTATGTTCTCCTAAGGGACAGGGTGATTCTGCCATCTCCCAGTCCCACTTGGGAGGACATTACCCAGCTACCACCACAGTCACTCTGGCCAAACTGAGCAGCACCTGCAAAGTGTAATGATGGGAAGCAGGATGAGGCTACAGGCAAAGGTCACAAGTCTTAGCTTTCTGGATTCTTCCTTCAAGGTCTGAATTTCCTGTACAAAATAAAAGGTCTTGAAACAAGTGACTAGAACCCCTGAGAACTTACTAAAGGGGTCACTAACAGACTGTGGCTATGTGGCCATCTCCACAAAGGCAGGCCCATGTTCCCTCCACGTAGCCAGGCCAGAGTCAATACATACTTGCTTATTCATTTGCCTGAAGCTCATTTCTCAGTTTAAGGCTGGTATTATCCCCATTACACAATGATGAAATCAAATTTGAGAACTTAGAGCCTCCTACAAGGACACACCCAGTTAAGAAGCAGAGCTAAGATTTGAACCCAGGTCTCTGCTCCACCACCCTGCTAAGGAATCCAAACTGGGTCAGGGTGGGGGAGGAGGGGGACCACTCAGGCTCCAGATGTATATCTTTAGACAGGCAGCCTAAGTTTCCTAATCTCTAAAGTCAGACCTGTTTACACCCTGGCAAGTTTTGAGAGCCCCAACTTGTAACCAGGGATCTGGGAGAGGAGGCAGACATGTAGCCTTTAGAAAGGTCAAACGGTATCACCTAATCACATTAACCTTGTCTGTTTATTTTTCAGAGTTGGAGAATACAGCCAGGGCCTCGAGTGTGCTAAATACACTACGCCACAGGGTCACAATCAGCATGTAAACTACAATAAAAAGGATCTATATAAATTTCCTGGAACAAAATCAGACCAAAAGCCAGTCCTGCTTCATCTGAGCTCTGGTGGCAGAGTAGGACACTGTGGGGCCTGCAGGGAAGGAGTGCTCAAGACCCCTGTGTAGCTGCCCAAGAGCTTGGCTTTGCTTTGTGCCCTTACAAAAGTCCTCTGCTCTCCAGTCCCCTGAAGATCAATAAAAACAGTTTTAACCGTTTTTCATTTTTCTCTCAGAACTACTTTTTATTGAGAATTTTATACGTGTTTATAATCTTTTGATCAAATCTATCTCCCATTTCCCATCCATCACCCCTCCCCCATTTCCTCACTAACACCCCTCCCCCATCTCCCCCCCCCACATTTCCCTCCCAATTTCAAGTGCTCTTCTTTTAAAACACACTGAACCCACTGAGTGCTGCCTGTACATACACGGATCTAGGGCCATCGATTGGAGCATGGGTGGCCTTTCAGGGGCCACATCCCTGAAGAAAACTTACTGTCCCCACCCCCAGAAGCCATCAGTTGCTAACAGCCTCTCAGCTGGGGATGGGACTTCATGATGCCCTCCCACCCATGCTGGGATTTGGGGTGGCTTGATCTCGTGCAGGTCTTGCAAATGCACCGGGAGCTCACGTGGCAACTGTCACGTCCAACAAAGTCGTCATTTCACTGCAGACATGCATTATCGCTATAATTGCCGGCTCCTACGATCTCTCCACCCCCTCTTCTGCTCCTTTAAACAACTGCAAACTTGTCCCCAAGTCATCCGTCCGTTTTGTGGTCAAAGGATGCAACTGCAAGCAGGAAACACAAGTGGAACTCACGGCACAGGGTGTGTGTGTGTGTGTGTGTGTGTGTGTGTGTGTGTGCGCGTGTGCGTGTGCGCGCGCGCGCATGTGTGTAGAACAGTTCATTCCCAGGAAAAGCACCAACAGCAAAACCCGTGGACGCCAGCACCAAACACCAGAACCCTAAAGATAAGAAAGAGCACCGCTGTGTCTACAGAGCAGCATACTATCCATCCAAACCTCCGTGCTTTCTGTAATGAGTCCCATGTGTGCATTCTTCCACTTGAATTACTCTCGGATTTCATAAAACATCAAGTTCTAAAGTCTCCACAATGGTCCTGCAGGTGTGTCAACACACAGGGAATTAGCTCCATTTTCAACTTGACTTCAGCGCTCCCTAGCAGATGAAGCTTCCTCCAGCAAAGACGAAGAGTCATTCCTGGATTGGGATAGTGGAGTAGACACAGCAGACAAGCATCCCTGCTAAGAACAATTGGGAAAGCTAGAGTACAAAGAGCATGTATTTGAAAAATACAGAACTATCAAAACAGCCACAGGCAAAAGCCAAATTTCTAGAAAGAATAGGAACTGAGGTCAAGGCAACTGTCATTGGTCTCTAGGTAACTAGGTACCACGGCTCTGGGTAACTCAGAAGCTGAACACAGACTTCAGGGTGGATGAAGGTGTAGGGGCTTAAGGGGTGGGAAGCAGACCCCAACACTATCATGGCAGTCAGGGGCCAGGGGTCAAGACTCTATCCAAGGAATGAATGGCAGGCTAGGAGTTTGACAGCCTGAGACACCTCTGTCCTTCTGGTTTGAAACTTCCTTGATAGGAATCCTGGGTCGAGACCAGCCGAGCTCCACAGAAAGTGACCCTCAAGAGGAAAAGCCAAAACTGGCTTCAGGTATGCCTTGACAGCACCATGCTTACCTTGCATGTGGATGGCAAGGAGAGGAGGGGAAAGGGAGGGAGGGGAAGGGAGGAGGAAGAGAAGAAGGGAAGGAGGGAAGGAGGAGGGAGGGAGGGAAAAAAGGGGCAGAAACGCTAGGTAAGTCTATTGTTGACTGGTGGATAAACCCTGGTGAAGATTCCAGGCCCCTCCAGGTGTAAGGAAAACTGGAAGTGGACCAGCCATCCAGAAGCTGACCAAGCTGCCATCCATTCACTCTCTGAGCCCTTGAGGGTAGGCATCTAGAAAGACACTAAAGGCTGTCCCTGGAGGGCAGCATTGGAGCCTCCAGACACTTTCATAACCAATGTCTGCTACTCAGTCTGATATTGATAAGCATCTCTGTACATAAGGCTAAGAGGGAAAAAACACAATCCAAATATCCATATCCACAGACTCCATAAAACAGTAATACATAACATTGGATTAATCAAAAAATGGAGAGGGAAATGATGCAGACCGGAAGTCATCACATGAATAACCTGTTCAAGAAACTTCCTCAGTGGGTTGGTTGTTCTCTACAAGCAAAGCCAACTGAATGTTCTAGAACCGAGAAACAATAAGTGATGTTTACAACACAACAGATGTGTTTATTGACAGATTATACACTGTTTTAAAGACTATTAATAAACTAATTATGGAAAATTACATAAGTGTGCCATGTATTGCCAGACAGTAAAAATAAAAGAGACAGCAAGGTGTGGTGGTACACCTGCAATCCAAGTACCCAGGAGCCTGAGACTGGAACATAAAGAGTTTGAGCCAGTCTTCATTATACATTAAGATCCTGTCAATAAATAAAAAAATAAGCCTGGCAGAGGTAGTGCATGCCTTTAATCCAAGTACTTGGGAGGCAGAGGCAAGCTAATCTCTGTGAATTAAATGCCAGCCTGGTCTACAAAGTGAGTTCCAGGACAGCCAGGGCTGTTACACAGAGAAATTCTGTCTCAAAAAAACCAATAGATAGATAGATAGACAGACAGACAGGCAGGCAGGCAGACAGACAGACAGACAGACAGGTCGATAGGTTGTATAAATGTTTCCTGCTCCTCAGCTGCTGCTGGGAACTGGGGGAAACATTAAAAATGAGTGCTATAAAGGTTTTCAGTCCTTAAGGCAATGTTTCAAAGGGCACTGTGGGACCTCAGGCTCTTCCCTGTCCCTCTGCCTCCTGGCCACGAGATTAGCAGGTTCACTCTATGTTTTCCCACCATGATGTGCTACCTTCCTCACAGCAATGGCACCAACCAAACATGGACTGAAACCTTTAAGACTAATGTGCCAAACAGGATCTCTGTCAGAGTGACGGGGCACTAAGGCAGGAAGTGGGTATCAAGAAGGGGGGTGGTCTTGGCTGCTATCACACTTGCAGTGTGCAGAAGGTCTTGGAACTGGTTTGAAGCAGCAGTTTGGAAATTTTTAAGGGAACAAACCAGGAAAAGCCTAGAATACAGTACGTGTAGCTTAAAGAACAACTCTGGAGGAGCTGAGGGCAGGAGAAATCCAGTAAGAAGACCAAGAGGGAAGGACCTGCTGATGCTTCACACGGAAAGAAATGACTCTAGGGAATTAGACTAGGGCTACCCCATCATCCCACAGCAATGAACCTGGATCTACGTTCCTTCTCTTTATTACATGTATTTACTTACATATGTATTCATGTGTGTTCTCTCTTTCCACCACATGGGTCTCAAGAATTGGACTCAAGTCACCAGACTTGGCAGATGCCAGCTGAGCCACCTCACAGGCTCTAAATGTGTCATTCCACATTCGGGTTCTTATAGGAAACTAAGCTTAAACCTGATAGACTAGTTTATCTGGCAGAGGAGACCTCAAGACACTGAAGTACCCCAGACTGTGGCAGGGGCATGACAGGATGCTTTTAGCCAAATTTACAAAGAAAATCAGGGCAACGAACAGAAAAAGATTTTAAAACCTCCCAGGCCGGTGAGAAAAAGAATGTGTGTATAGATAGAGCTAACAGCGGAGCTGTGATTAGGATTAAAGAAGCCAAGCCCTGGGTCAGCAATAAAGACATCTCAAGGTCATTTGAGGAATCTGGGAGGCCACCCCACCCATCACAGGTTCGAAAGGTCTGAAATCTAAGTTTGTATAAAGATTTTTCAAGAAAGGTGTGTAGGGTGTCCTGTGGGCCCAAAAATACCTAGGGATTTGTTTACTCACATTCAACCTGCAAGACATGCACAGGCGACTGCAGCTGTGGCTCACGGGGGGGCCAGGTACAGTGTGTGCTAACAGCTGCCCTTGGCCTCATCAGCACAATGCTGTTGTGAATGCATGTTGGATGCAAATGTTACGGGTGGCTTCCGGGAAAGCCTGAAAGGTCAGTCAACACGTTAGAGGTTCAGGGTTCCTGCAAGCAATCCCTGCTAGGGCAACTGTAGAGTTATGAGAGGAAAACAAAGGTGGCAACAGATCCCTAGAGCAGTGGTTCTCAACCTTCCTAACGCTGTGACCCTTTAATACAGTTCCTCATGCTGTGGTGACCCCCACCCCCCACCCCACCATAAAGCTATTTCGTTTCTACTTTATAACTGCAATTTTGCTACTGTTATGAACCATAATGAACATATCTGATGTGCAGGATATCTGATATATGACCCCCAAAGGGGTCACAGCTGGTTAAGAACCACTACCCTAGGAAGATACAGAGGCCAACAAGGCAGAGGATCCGCAGATAGAAAATGAAGACAGCGTGAAATGCAGCCCAAGAAAATGCCAGTATGGCAAATCTGTATGACTAGTCTATCCAGTTCCTTGGGAGCCCATACCCACACAAGGTGCCCCAGATGTTGGACACATAGCTGTAATATTTCCCTTTCAGTGTGTTAGTCTGGCTTTTCCCTAATCTCCTTTACTTCTTCTATTCTTCCATCTAGTAACAGAAACGTACCCTGAAAACATGTAATTTATTCTTTTGAATATTATATGGGCTTGCAGCTAAGACTTTGTCTTGAATTTTGGTAGATACTTTACACATAGACTTATGAGCACTGCTGGAATAGTTAAGACACTGAGGAAATTTAGAAATGGACTGGATGTATTGTGCACTGTCGGATGGATATGAACCTTTGGGGACCTGGAATGGGATGCTATAGTTTGGATCTTGAAAGTCACCCAAAGGCCTGTGTATTAGACTTGATGGTAGAAGCCGTAAGAAGTGGGCCCTAATTAGAGATCTTTTGGTCATTAAGGCATGCCTTGAAGGGGATCATGGACCTCCCTATCTCATCTCTTTCCCCTTGGCTCCTGGCCATGAGGCAAGTGGTTTTTATTTATTTAAATTTTTTTTTCATTTATTTTACATACCCATCACAGTTTCCCCTCTGTCCTCTCCTCCCATTCCCTCCCCTTCCCACTCCCATCTTCCCCCTCCCCATTCACTCCTCCTCCACCTCCATTCAGAAAGGGACAGGCCTCCCATGGGCTTGAATAAAGCATGGCTACTGGGCGGTGGTGGCGCACGCCTTTAATCCCAGCACTCGGGAGGCAGAGCCAGGCGGATCTCTGTGAGTTCGAGGCCAGCCTGGGCTACCAAGTGAGTTCCAGGAAAGGCGCAAAGCTACACAGAGAAACCCTGTCTCAAAAAAACAAAACAAAAAAAAAAAAAAAGAAAAGAAAAGAATAAAGCATGGCACATAAAGTGAGGCAAGTGGTTTTGCACTTCCCTAAACTCCTGCCATGATGAACTGGCTTGCCCAATGCAATGAAGCTGAGCAGTCCTAAACAGCAGCCTTTAACACTATGAGCCAAAGGAATCTGTTTCTCTTGCTGAACTAATCAACTCAGGGATTTGCAAACAGTGGCTAAAAGCTAACACAAGAAACAATGGTTGCACAGTGTAATGAGGGACATAAATCTACAGATTCAAGAATTTAGTAGTTCAGAAACTGGATAAACCCAAAGAAAACCAGACCCAAACTGAATGACTAAAAACTCAATATATAAAAATAAAAATCTCAAAGATTTATCTAGGGATATGATCATTTGAAGGATCAAAAATTTCTCTTAAACAATGAAGGACAAAAGACCATAGAATGTGTAGAAAATGCCAACAGAATTGCCACCTCTAAATTCCTCAGCTGGCAGTTCACATGGCCACAGCTGAAAGAAAACTAGGAATTTGCTAGTCTTTCCAAGATCCTCTAGAGGAGAGGCTCTGTACCAAAAGCAAGTGTTAACAGAGGGACACTTAGATCTTCAAGTAGGGAGGAAGGGGAGGGAAACTACCTAGTTAGAAATGGAGCAAAGATCCTGTTTTTGTTTTTGTTTTTGTTTTTTGTTTGTTTGTTTGTTTGTTTTTTGAGACAGGGTCTCTCTGTGTAGCCCTGGCTGTCCTGGAACTCAATATGTAGACCAGGCTGGCCTCGAACTCACAGAGATCCACCTGCCTCTGCCTCTCTAGCGCTGGGATTAAAGGTGTTTGAAACCACTGCCCAGCGCAAAGATCCTTTTTTAAAGCCTAAGGACTCTACAGTGTGTGACAGGTGAAAGTCAAAATGGTGAGGTTGTCTGTTGGAGTCTTCAATGCAACTGTCAGATGACTGTAACACAAAGATCAGTGTGTGTGTGTGTGTGTGTGTGTGTGTGTGTGTGTGTGGTGTGTGTGTGTGAGAGAGAGAGAGAGAACCTGTGTGTGTGTGTTTAGTGTGTATGTGTCTTTGTGTGTCTGTGTCTTTGTGTGTCTGTGTCTGTGTGTGTTGTGTGTGTCTGTGTCTTTGTTGTATGTCTGTGTCTGTGTGTGGTGTGTGTGGTGTGTGTCTGTATCTGTATGTCTATGTCTGTGTGTCTGTGTGTGTGGTGTGTATGTGTCTGTGTCTGTATGTCTATGTCTGTGTGTCTGTGTGTGTGGTGTGTATTTGTCTGTGTCTTTGTTATGTCTGTGTGGTGTGTATGTCTGTGGTGTGTGTGTGTGTGTGTGTGTGTGTGTGTGTGTGTGTGTATCTATGTCTGGGTAATAAGTAAAGAAAAAGAGGCCGTGAATTTGAAAGGAAGCAAGGAGGGTAGATGGGAGGGGTTAAAAAGAGGAAAGGGAAGGAGGGAGATGATGTAATTAAAATTTCAAAAAAATGAAACAAGAAGGAATGTAATTTGTGTGATCGTAAGGCTTCTCCATTTTACCAGTATTCATTCTGAGTAAGCTGCGAGAGATTAAGTGGAACTCCAGGAGTGTGGACAAGTCAGTCAATTCATAGGACAAAATATTTGCCTCCAAAGCCATCCCTTGCTGATGTCAGCCACACAGCCTTCTAGTCAGACCCACAAATACAAGAGCCCAGTTCCCAATGCTAACCCAGCAACTGAAGTAACTATATAGACTGCAATTTAAATTCACTTTCATTCACCACGTAAATTTTCAGTTTTCAAATAAGCCCGTGCAGTTCTCATTTTAGGCAAATTCCCCCAGGTTAGAAGAAACATCATGTGAGGCAAGTGAAAATCTTGATTGTGAAAAAGGTGGGGGCGGGGGTCGCCAACTCCAAAGATCTAGGGAATAAACTACAAACATTAACCCTGCTGAGAGTCCGAAACAGAAAATAACTTTTGGCTGTGGCTGCCCCGCCTCGGTTCCATCCATCGCCTCCACCGTCTGCATATTTTAGGCTCTGCTCTGTGATTTTGATGTCTACCTCTCTAGCCCTCAGCAAAGTGCCTGTGACGTGGTAAGTGCTAATATTGACAAGCATCCGAGCTGAAGAGAATCTAATTCTCTTTTGAGACATTTTCAGGGTCGTTGTGAAAATGCAATGAGGGGAAGCGCTTTGAACATGCTTCCCCTGGTACCTGACCTGGAGCAGATGTGAGAAATGCCAGCTGTTCTGACACAAACTCTTTCTCACCTCCGAGCTGGCCACCATTCTCTGCTCCCTCTGTGCCGGTCCAACTCGCTCAGCTCACTCCACACATGCGCACTGGCCCTTCACTCGGTAAGCACTCCACAAGACACCACTGTTGGTGAAGGACCACGCTGGACCCAACGTTATCACTGAACAGGACACGCTCAGCCCCTGACCTTGCGGGAGGACCCAGGAGAGGTGGCAGCTGAGGCTACAGATATACCCAGAGGCACAGAAGGCAGCTGGCTTGGTGGGTAGCAAAATTCCCTGGGGCAGGACCCTTGGGAGACTGAGACGTGAAGCTGGAGCAGGGGCCTTGTGCAGGGCGGGTGGGTGGCACGTGGGATGGCTGAGCCTCCAGCAGCTCAACCTGGACCGGCTGCAGGAAGGCAGAAGGCTCTGAACCCAGCACCCACAGGCCGACACCCTGAGCCTTGTCCTCTTACACGACTGTCCTTCCAAGCCCTGATGCCACCTCCAAGCATGACTTCATTCTCCAAGCTGCCATTCTTGAAGTCTTAACAAATATCCAGGCCTTTGTAAATATAGACATATTTTGGTTAATCTTTGTCTTTTTTTTTTCCTAAAGTTAATTTTTACAAACTTTCTCTATGCGGGGGATATGAGATAATAATCACACACCTAATTAAGAAAGCTTGACTGAACATGTGCCTGATAAGAGAGTAATTACGTCTCCAAAGCCCTCCCTATCTGTGCACTGCAAATACTGTTCCTGTCAGCGCAGGCTGTGGAAACAAAGCCGGAAGACAAATTCCCAGCAGCCACTGGAGACAATTAACCAGGGATCGACACAGAGGGTAACAGAAGACACGCTCCTCCCCATATTGTAGCGAGCCCACCGTATGCAGAAGTTCTTAATCAAAACATCCCTTGCAATTCCGTGGATAAAAGGAAGAAGTACACAGGATCACAATCGCAGAGACTCGGGAGGCGTGGTTAGTACAAAGAAGCTCCAAGCACAAAAACAGCCTTAAAAGTTCTAACAAAGTGTTGATTCTGGAAGAATCTTTCAGGCAGCAAAGAAAGATAGTTCTTTTATTAAGAATTATTAATTACTAACACCTTGTTAGTGTGCCTCAAAATATGCTCAATTTTCCCAGGCTCTGGGGATTATTAATGACTGCCATCACCAAGCTTTCAACAAGAATACAGCTGCAGGATAAATCTACAATGCATGCCCGTCGGTGTGACAATACCAAGGAAAATTCTAAGGGTCACATGACAATATGATGTATAAGAAAAAAGCGCAAATACTTACAAGGTCAGAGGTCATCATTTCAAAGCCAACTTGCTATCTGTTTCCTTTATTCATAAAAAGGAAAAATTTGATGTATGTCTAGAATGATCTGACAAAATTCTGCCTTCCTTGGAAGGACAGGAAAGACAAGGGCATGTGGCTCATTATCCAAGCCAACCGAGTTCAGGTGGCTGTGGGACCATCTCCACACCAAGACCCCAACAGTTTCCGAGACATCCCTATCCATGTCCCTAACGGTGATATGACAGTCCCTAGACTGATGGAGAGGATGTCCAAATGGAAGAAGTCAAAGGCATGCTGGGAGCTGTTTAAGATCCTGCCCTCTAGAAAAAGCGCTGAAGTGACCCTGAAATGGGCAATTGCTCACATTCAGTGCATAAACAGTCATTCTGGCCAATGCCAAACTCCTGAGGTGAAGCTACCCAACCCGGCCATGGGAAAACATACCCACAGGCGGTGCTCAGGGGACTGTGAGAGCCCGCTCCAGCACAGACCAGAATGAGCGGGAAGAAGACAAAGGAAGGACATGGAAACCAGTAGGAGGATAGGACTCTGTGACTACAGTAGGCATGACCCCTACCCCCTACCCCAGAACACGCCTCTGTCCTACTGCTCAGAACCACAAACACATCACCACACATGCAAAACAAAAACGAACAAAAAAACAAACAAACAGAAACCAAAATTGAACAGGCTTCATTGACGCAGTGGAAGGACCCTGAGGTAGGAGTTCGTCCTTGATTCTCTGGGTCAGTTTTCTATAGTCACAAAGGTCTCATGAGGAAGATGGGGAAGGAAAAGGAAAGAGAGAGACATGAATTTTAAAATAAAACAACAACAACAAAAACAAACCCAAAAAGCAGGTAAGGAGGTGCTGTGGGGAAGGGTCACAAGTAAAGGACAGCCTCTAGAGGCCAGAATGGTGGGTAGGGGAGATGCCCCCTGAAGCCCTCAGAAGCCATGCAACTCTGCAGAGACCTGGATTTTGGTCTTTATCCACAATTTTGGTGGTGGCCTGGGGAGATGCTCATTAGGTACAGCGCCAGGCACACAAGCATGAGGACCTGAGTTAAGGTCCTCAGCACCCATGTAAGATGTGCCCAGTGGCACATATCTGTCACCCTGACAGGACACAAACAGGAGGGTTCCTTGTATCTCACTGACCAACCAGTAAAGCCAGTGGCCTCGAAAAATAAGGTAAGGAAACACAGAGGAAAGACACCCGACATCAATTTCTGGCCGCTGAATGCCCATGCACATACACACAACATATACACAAGAAGACACAACTGTTTTAAATTGTTCTTAGCTTCTTCTTTAAATACAAAACAATAAATATATGTTGCTTCAAGCCATATGTTTGTGGTGTCTGTTTAATTGACAACAGAAAATGAATACGCTGACTACATTAAAATGGATGTGGAAATTACTAGGCTAACACCAAGATGACTAGAGCCTGGAGAACAGGAAATACAAAATTATAAAAAGGAGCCCTTTACCTCACCCTGGGTCAAATAAAACCTGGAAATTAAAGAACTTGAACCTCCTTTCAATTTCAGAAAGTTTCATACTGGCGGGGAGGGACATCAACCTGGTGTGGTGTTCATCTATAATCTCAATGGCTAAAACAGAAGAATCTTAAATTTGAGGAAAGCTGGGCTGCATAGCAAGACTCCATCATTTTTTCAGGTTTATCTGAAAAAAAAATTCAGACAATTTGACTCCACTGGTACCCCTAAACCTGCAGGAAATGTCACTTAAGGAAAAATGTAGCTACCCAGAGTATGTACCAGTCCAGGTTGATAATATAAACTGAAGTTCTCAGGGAAAAGATACACCTATGTTAAAGATTTCACAAGGGTGACTAAAACTTAGTGATTATATAGAGTTGGAATACTACAGATTCAAATTATTTTGGACTGTCTTCAGACATTAATATCCATTCATTAGCCAGCTCTACATCTGACCAAGCATCCTTGTGACTATTCTGTGGAACTTCCTGGGATGTGTGAACAGATCTCTAGCTTCCAGCACCCAAAAGCCAAGAATATCATCAGATAGCATTTGGTGCCTATAGCAGAGATTCACACACACACACACACACACACACACACACACACACACACACACACTGCTGTAACCCCCCTACCGGATGTTTCTATCTACATATTTTAAAAGTGGCTTGATTGGTTACTTTCTTTTGTTCTATAACTACAAACTTGGCAAAACCACTTTCCATGCTGGAGTACAGCATTTGGGGGTCACATGAATTTGTGGTTTCTTGACTATAGTCTCTAATAGTGGCTCGGGCATAAACTGTTATTCCCTTTGAGGTGGGAGTTGTGGTTTGTATCAACCGGTTCTAGCCACCCACTGCCACCTTCCTACAAGGGATGACTGTGGAGAGACAAGAGGGAGGACTCCACTGTCTTCGGGGCCTGGCCGCACCACTAAAACAGAGGTGCTACTCAGAATGTCCCCGGAAGTGGGATGGGTGTCTCCCATGACCCTTGACCTCCCAGCACTATGTCCAGGCCTGAGAGGGGACAGAAGCACATTACTCTATCCTCTCCTCTCTAGGCAAGGCCTGAATTTCCTGTGGCTGCCCTCACAAATGACATAAACAGGTGGCTTAGAAGAATGCACGTTGATCCACAGCTAGAGGCCACAAGTCTAAAATCCACATGTCAAGGGCCACTCTCCGGCCAGAAGCTCCCTCCAAAGGACACCCCATCCCTTGCCCAGCCTTTAGTGGAGAGTCATGTCACCCCCGTCTCTACCTCTGATTCCCATCCTCTTCTCCATCTCTATGTCACTTTGCTTCTAAAGAAGACCAGGGATAACATTGAGCATCCCATGTCAGTCATTCAGGACAATCATTTTGCCTCTAAACCCTTAACTAATGATACCTGAAGGCCCTGGGACAGTTAGCTTTAATTGCCAACTAGACACAATCTAGACTCACCTGGGAAGAAAACCTCACTGGGTGATTTTTCAAGATCAGATCAACTCATGGTTGTGTCTGTAGGGGACTGTCTCGATTGCATTCATTGGTAAAGTGATATGGGAAGACCCACCCTGAAAGTGAAGGCCAGACTCCCTGGGTTTGGGTCCTGACTGCATAACAAACGGGAAAGCGGGCTGAGCACAAACCTGCCTGCATTCAGTATCTCTCTGCTCTTGACTGCGGACCTGACTATTTTACATTCCTGCCACCTTGACTCCCCTGCAATGATGGATGGCAGCCTGGAACTGTGAACCAAATTAACATTTTGTCCCCTGAGTTGCTTTTGTCAGGGCATTTTATCACAGCCACAGAAACAAAGCAAAGACAGGAAGTAGCTAGCCCAGTGGTTCTCAACCTGTCGGTCATGACCCCTTTGGGGGTCAAATGACCCTTTCACAAGGGTAGCCCAGGACTATGGGAAATACCAGATATTTACATTACGATTCATAGAAGTAGCAAAACTACAGTTACGAAGTAGCAACGAAGTAATTTTATAGTTGGGAGTCACCACAGCATGAGGAACTGTGTTAAAGGGTCGCAGCATTTGGAAGGTTGAGAACCACTGAGCTAGCCTATTCCAGTGTCCATTTCCTCTCCCCAACCCAGTGCAAGAAGCAGTTCTGGAGAAACTGATATCTGCCAAGAGAGACACAGAGGCCCCTTGAGCTCTGAGAGCCACTGAAAAGCCCTCCCGTGACTCCTGCCCAAGCCTCCCTCCTCTAGAAGAGACTGGCTCCTCTTTCTCTTCCACTTCAGAATAGTCCCCCAGCCTGTAAGGGACAGGCATCCCTCAAAATCAAATGCAACAGCACTTCCTGCCTTCTCTCACCTTCCCGCACCTCTGCTCTCTTCCTGGAATTAACTGCTGTGATGTACTTTGTACGTGTCTCCCTCCACCAAAGAGAATTCTAGAAAACCAGAGACCCTCATTGGACTTGTCCTCTGTAGCCTCCAAAAAGAACACAGCGACAGGTGCTCAGAGGATGCTAACTAAATGGATGGTCGTGATGCCTCACTACAATGATTTTAAGGCCTGGCTGGGTACCACTGCCTTCCACCTGGTCTTATTTTATTGACAAAAACAAAATGGTTAATGCACTCTTCCTGGGTTTCCTTCCAATGTGTTCAGTTAAATCACGGCTGTTAAAAAGCTTTTCTAACCAGACAATTATGCTGTGCCACCTTCCAGCTGGAGTGCAAGAAGCCATTACGCTTTCTTTGACATGCTTTTGCCTCATCTAATTAGTTTAAAATGTTGATATTAATCCAGAAGTTCTATTGTAGGCTTAGCGCTGCTGTGTTCGCCCACCCCACAGGAGCTCGAAGGAACAAATGTTTGACACTCTAGCTACACAAACTTTAAAGAAAAGCAGACTCCTACAGCAATTACACAAATATTATTCTTGTCTAGTATTATATTAAGCATACATATACTTGGAAGAGCCACCCAGGCATGGATTTTTAATAATCATTGAAATGTGATATTATTGAAACAAGTATATTACTGCAACAAGATTGACATTTAAAAAAAAAAAAAAACCTCATTCCCAATACAAAGATGAACGTCATCTACCAAAGCATCTACTTCCTCCATTCACAAAATAGCCATTGCAATGAGTGGGTCAGAGGCCTTCAACAGATCCACGGCCTCATCCGTCTTCCCATGCACCTGACATCGCAGATGTGTGGGCACAGGTGGACGCATGGAAACAGAGGGCACATTTCTCAAAGGCACTAACAACTTACGAAAAATGAGGGGCACTGACTGCTGGGTTTTCATTTAATCAAGGATATTAAAAAGGGAATATATTTTCGTAAGCACACACACATATACTGTCTAGTGCCATGATTTATCGTGTGTGTGTGTGTGTGTGTGTGTGTGTGTGTGTGTGTGTGTGTGTGTGTGTGCTGGTTTGAGTGCTCAGGTGTGCCCATGCAGAAGTCAACATAAGGTGTCAATAGCCCTCTCTGTCGCTCTCTATCTTTTTTGAGACGTCGCCCTGAGTCCAGAGCTCCCCATTTCAGTTAGCCTGGTTGTCAAGAGAGCCCTCAGTGACTGTCTGAAGACCTGGAAGAGCTGAGTTTACAGGCACACCCAACGCTTACCTGGACGCTGGGGATCTGAACTCAGATTCTTGTGTTTGCTCAGTGAGTACCTTGCCCTCTGAGCCAGCTCCATGACCATTTCTTAAAAGAAAGGATCCTTTAAGTAAGAAAAGAAGAGCAAGCTCACAATCAAAAGCTTCTCTGCGGAATGGGATAGACGTGCATGTGTGAATGCCTCCCTGCTTTTTTCTTATTTCTCGTCGGTCAACTGAGACCTGAGGAAATAGATTTTTCAGCCTCAGATCCTAGAGTGAGTTTGTAAGCCAGTGGGCTCGGAAATTACATGTGGGAACTCTGTTCTGAGCACTGAGTGTGAGTGACAGGAGAAAAAGTGAAGGATGTATTTGCTCCTAGCCTGCTCTCTAGGCAATGCCTAGCAAACCCAGATAACAGGCGATAAATCTTGGCTTCTAGGATCATAAGATCAAGGCTACATGTGCATTGTTTTTGTTTGTTTGTTTAAAGTAGGGTCTCACTATCTATCCCTTAGTGTCTCTGGAACTCACTATACACCAGGAAATTTGGGGGTGTGGGATTAAAGGCATGTACCCCCATGCCCAGCCAAAGACACTTTCATGGGGTGACGGCAATTGCAGGGTTTTGCTCAAGCGCAAAGGTTTCAGTTGGGATTAGTCAGCCAGTTCTGGTATGGGCTAGATGTGGTGTCCAAGGCAGGCAGCTCTCTATGAGTTGGCAGCCAGCTTGATCTACATAGCAAGTTCCAAGGCTACGTAGTAAGACTCTGTCTTAAAAAAAAAAAAAAAAAAAAAAAAAAAGGAACAACAAACAAAGCCATGCTGGCATAGAGACTATAGTTAATAACACCATATTGTACACTTGACAACTGCTGTAAGTAGACCCAAATGTTCTCACCACAAAGAATGTTCAGTGTGTGAGGTGCTGAGTATGCTAATTAGTCCAATTAAACAATTTTACAACGTATGCACACAGCAATCAAAGTATCACATAGCATACCATAAATACATGCAGTTTCTTCCAATTATCCCTTACTAAGGCTCAGGAAAGAACACTGAAGTGGGGGTAGGTGGCTTTGGGCTCATGTGGCTGTTCTTCTCAAGAGCAGGCATCAGCAGAGAGGGCAGAGAGATAGATGATTCTGTGTGGGCATCTGGGATGAGGTGTAGAGGAAGCAATGTGGGCAGTTGGGGTGAGGGGTGGAGGATCTGGAGATGGCCAGTCAGGGTGGGAGAGTGGGAGAGGCAGAGTAGGTAGTCAGGAGGTAGGTTAGAGGGTTCAGTGGGCAGCTGGGAGCGGAGGATACAGCATAGACACGTGGAAGGGGTGCAGTGTGGGCCATTGGTGGGGGATGGAGCAAACAACATGGGCAGTCAGAGAGGATGGAATGGAGAATGCAGTGCGGGGCGTCACGGCAAAGGAATGGAGGATACAGCCAGGCAGTTGGGCAAGGGCCACCAGGCAGGGAGAAGTCATGCCTCAGTTGACTGAGTGGAGGTCACATCTGCCACTCTCCTCCTCTAGAGGACAGGTTATGTGGTCCTTATTATCAAATGCCTGAGATCAGAAGTGCTTTGAGTTTAGGATAGTTTCAAATGTGGTGATATCTGCAAATATACGATGAGACACACTGGGGATGGGACTCAACTTATTTCTTTTTTATACACACCATATCCACATGATGGCAGCTAATCATATATGATATCTTTAGTCATTTCATGTATGAAACAGCTTCATGATATGAAATTGTCTACTTTAGGATGTCATGTTGGCACTCTAATTTAATTTTCGGACTTTGGAGCATTAAACTTTGGATTCTCAGTTTGGGGATGCTCAACTTGGGTCATGTTTGAGTCTGTTTTATTCAATACTTCTTCTATTGAGGCATGGTGGGAAGACTCCAGCCTAAAGATGGCTGACAGTTGGGAGCTAAAGTCTAGCCCTTGTTGGAATTAACCTCTAAGGACTAAATGATGAGAAACATAGTGACCATTTCTCAGTCTGTTGCTGACACACCATTGTTTCAGGATTATAAGAGATAAACCAAATACTACTGTTCTGCTAAAAGAACCTAGCAATAAAATGACTCCTAAATGATATTCTGCTATATTCACAGTCAGTGTCTTGCTCAGCCATCATCAGGGAAACCTCCTCCTGCAGTAGATGAGAACAAACACAGATACCCACAAGTGGACAATGTGCAGAGAGTGAGACATCTTGGAACGTTCAGTCCTATGGAATGTCTCCAAATCCCTTCCCCCAGGCTCAGGGAACCCTGCAGAAGAGAAGGTGGAGAGAGTGTAAGAGCCAGAAAGGATGGAGGACACCTAGGAAACAAGGCCTTCGAAATACAGCAGGACCAGTACGCAAACGAACTCACAGAGGCTGGCAGCATGCACAGGTCTAGGCCTGATGGAGTCCCAGCACTGAGAGAGAAGTGAACACAAGCCCCCATCCATAAGTTATCTCCAATTGATAACCACTCGCAAAGGAGAAATTAGTTTTCTCCAGTAGAGTCTCCCTGGGTACACAAACCAGGCTCAGCAGTACATAGTCAACCCAAATCAAACTCAATGGCATTTTTGGAAGTTCTTTTTTTCCCCTTACAGGTCTTTTGTGGACATATTATAATTTCTGATTTTGTGTTTTTATGGGATTTCTGTGTGTAAACGCGTGTGTGTCTCTATCATGTTTCTTAGGCTTTTTCTTTGGCTCTTTTTTTTTCTGTTTGCTTTATACTATTCTGTTTTGTTTGCTTGTTATTATCTTATTTTATTTTATTATTATTTTTAGATGCCTATTTTCTACTGAGAACAAGAAAAAAGGACATGGATTTAGGTGAGAGGGGAAGTGGAAAGGATCTGGGAAGAGGTGGGGGAGCAGAACCATAATCAGAATATATTGTATTTTTTAAAAGTCTATTTTCAATAAGGAGAAAGAGACAAGAAGAAAGCGAGAACACCAGCACTGTCATGTTTTGGTGGGTGGTGGTGTCACCTCCAGACACTGACACAGAACACACGCTGCTTCCTCCTGGCTGTACTGGGGCAGCTATTGGCACAATGGCAGGCAACATCAGCACTGTGTTGGGAACTGTGTGAATCAGCAGGAACACAACCACACCCCCAGTTCATCCCTAATTCAGGAGCCATGTGGGAAACTGGCTCATTCATGATGAGGCCACAGGAGGTGAGACCCACACTGTCCTCCTGAGGACCTCTGATGACAACCCACTAAGCCCTCGCCATCTTCTGACTTTTGGCTCCAGGAACAGGGACCTCTGCCTGTCCCCTGTGATGACTTGGGGCAAAGGTCGTTTTCTGGAGGCCCCTCTGTATGTTTACTTACTAAGAGAAAATTCCAGAAAATATTAATGATGTGACATACAGAAATACTACAATTGGCTGAATGTAAATGCTAGATGTTTGAGACATGGGAAGTGATGAGTACAACGAATCCATTGCCTCAGCTAAAGTCTTCTAGAACAAGGATTTATTTTCCCATGAGAATTATCACATTGTAGCTTTATGCTTTCAGAGGATCTCTAGTGTGGGCATGTGTGTGTGTGTGTGTGTGTGTGTGTGTGTGTGTTCTGTGTGTGCATGTGTTCATACATGCATGCACAGTGTGTGATTGGATACATGCACATGTGGAGACCAGAGGTCAACATCAGGTATCTTCCTGTATCACTTTTTACCAAATTTTTTTAGACAAGGTCACTCACTGAAGCTAGAGCTCACCAATTCTGCAAAATCAGCTGACTAGCAAGCTCCAGGAGTCCTCCTGTCTCTGCTTCCCTGACACTGGGGTTACAGGTGCACATCGCTGCATCTGGCTTAGGTCCTTCTGCTTGCACAAAAATCACTTTTTTATTAAAGGTGACAGGTTGAATAAGAAATGTCCCCCATAGTCTTGGGCATTTGAACACTTAGCCACCCCCACTCCATTGATGGTGGTTTAGGTGGTGCAGTCTTGCTGAAGGAAGCATGTCACTGGGGCAAGCGTTGAGATTAAAAGCCTCTACCACTTGGAGTTTGCTCTCTCTGCTTTGTGGCTGTGGCTCAGGATGTAATCAAGCTCTCAACTTCTGTTCTCGCTACTAATCCTGCTTCCTGTGCCATGCCTCCCTGACATGATGAGCTCTTATTCCTCTGGCACTGAAAGCCCAAATAAACTCTTCTATAAGTTGCCCCAGTTACGGCATTTCATCACAGCAACACAACAGAAAAGTAACTAATACATCACCTGAACCATCTCTCCAGTCCTTCAAGTCATTGTGAGTTTTCATGAGATGTCCTAAGGACACCAGTTCCAACCAGTCCTGATCCCCAGTCTCCAGAGACTTCAGCAAATGCTGCCGCCCTAGTGTTTCCATACAATACGCTGCCATGGCTTGCATGAACTCTCGGCTGCAAGTGTGTCCACATGCTGAGAATACGGTCCCTAATACGGTGATGCTGGAGCTCATAGAGCACCAGAAAGAAGGGCCAGATGGGAGGCCCTGAGGTCACGGGGCATGCTGCCCCTGGAAGGGTATAGGTTGGTCATCTACCCTTCAGCAGCTTTCAAGAGAAAGTTGTCACAGAAGTTTTCCTTTATGCCAGCTCATTGACCTGCTGATTGGTGCTGTGAGCATTCAACCCACATGCTCACACCCTGCCATTATGATCCACCAGAACCCACAGCACAGCCACTGGACCTTCAGCCTCCAAATCAGGGAGCCACATAAACCTTCCTTCAAAAGTTAGTATGTGCCAACATTTTGGTATAGCAACAAAAAGCTGAGTAATAGAAATACCCAAACTCAGAGCATCCCCAGTAGTAGAGCTGACAGGAAGTAGCCAGATCACCCCCTCCCCTGTGCCCATCTCCTACAGCTCCCTTTCTGGGCACTTTCCTACTGAGAGGGTTCTATCAGCAACAGGTGCTGGAGAGGGACCCAAAGACAGAGGTATCAACACCTTAAGCTTTCCTCCGCCACTACCCTAGAGCGCCAAGCTGACATGATGGTGAACAAATCTCTCTAACAGCTGTCAGTTTTATGTCTATCCTGATGTCAATATGCCAATACTATCAACCGTCAAACCTAGTTTTTCCCATTATCAGCAGGAAATGGGGCAATTGTAGGCTGGTTTAGTCTCTCATACGTGACGTAACTTAAGACTGAGGCTTCCATGTCCCGTCCCTGCATTGAGCAAACTGAAGTCAGGAGGCCGTGATGTCTGTCTCTCAGCCAACATCCTTCAAGTGGCGCAAAGCAAGGAACGAGGGTCAGAGAAGGAGAGGACGCTGCTGCTGCTTCTGCTTCAGACAGGCTCCAAGGAAGACGGCCATGAACGGGGACAATGACCTACGCTAGAGGATTGGGGAAGAGAGTTCTGTTCCTGCCCATCTGGAGGCCTGGCAGAGGAAAGGAGGCCTTTAATGGCTCCAACCTAGGCTAGGAAATAGCTGCATTAACATTATAGAAAGGTCCTAATTAATAAAAGCATAGAGAGCCTGAAGAGGAGAGAGTTTATTATTTCTACTTAAATTATCCCATTAACAACCTTTCAAAGGGGTGAGAAATCAGGTTTCCAGGAAGCTAGACCTGGGCATTTCCTAAAGGAAGCAAGTCTGACCCAATTTCAGTGACTAAGCACCATGTGTGCAAGCATTTGTTAGCTCTGGGCACTGTTCCCAAGCGCTGAAGCAGAATAAACCGTGGACAGTGGATATTCTGACCTCAGATCATCAACTCAGAAGCCCACATCATGTGCACAGATTAGAGGCTATTTGTAAAAAGCCATGGACGCGGGAGTGCTAACATACAACAAAGGCTGATCCGGAGGCCCACTAAGTCTGGCAGGCCCTGCTTACAGCATCCCTCTGGAACATCCTGCAAGGCTGAGGGATGTCAGCATCTCCATCCTGGAAGACTGAAGCCTGGTGACCACTCAGCATGAGTCCTCCTTACCTTCTACAACCATCTAGTACAAGACAGACTCCGCTGGATTTCTCTATCTCTTGTCCATTGGAAGAGATTTTACCCCATTCCCTCAACCTGGAAGGTGAGAACTCTCAAGAGCTCTAGTGGTTTCTTGGTGAGAGATGAGGATAAAGTCAGAGCTTTCCGAGGCTTCTCCCTGGTCTTACCTGCCAAATGAATGAATCTGATTTTGATTATATCTTTGCTTCATTGTGCACCTCGCCCTCCATGCTTTAAAACATCTAATACCTGCACATCTAAAACATAGGAATCCAAGGGAAGAATAACATGAACTGTGTCTTATAAGTATGTTTTCAATAAAGTAATTCCTACGCATCCTTAAATAAGTCTCCCTTTTACTAATTAGGCATTAATTCATAGATGAGTTTCTACTTTGATAAAGAAGCTAACAACAGAGAAAATTAAAATACTGAGCTGGTGTCAATTGAGACAGCAATTAGGAACACCTAGACAGGAGGAGGGAGTATTCAGTCTATTTAAAATGCATGGGTCTCAGCTGGCTGTGTAGGGTGCACACCTGTAATTCCATACTCAGGAAGACACTGCAGGAGAATCTCAAGTTCTAGGCCAGCCCAGGCCACACAGCAAGCCTGAGAACAGCCTGAACGCTACACTTAAAAAAAAAAAAAAAAAAAAAAAAAGTTCTACAGACAAGTGAGAGAAATTAGGTAGGGCAGAACAGAGTGTCATGAAGGGTAAAGTCCTGAGGGATCTGAAACCACTCCTCCAGAAGGACACTGAGAGGCTGGCAGCCCTGAGGACAGCGTGGGGAGACTTGCTCTCGTCCCACACTGATGAGAGTGGAGATGGTTGGCATCACTCATGCCTGGGGGTAAAACTCAGTGCAGCCCCTCTAGGATTCAGTTTAGTGGATCTAATCAAAATTATCTACACATACAGCCTTCATTCCCATATAGGAATTTACCCTTTAATAAGAAGTAGCAGCTGTGTGCATGTGCGTGCATGCATAAGTACACACACACACACACACACACACACACACACACACACACACACACGTAACTTTAAATTTAAAATTAAAAGAATTTTTTTAAGCCGAGGGCTGACAGCTAGAGAGCCCTCGTGGCTCATCCATCCAAATCCCAGGTATCCACATATGCATCATGCCTCTATCACTCTATCCTCTAAAAACCATTTTAAATTTTCTCATTTATAATGCATATCTGGATTGCCTCTTTCCCACTGGCAGACAAGCCTCACTGGAGCGTGGATCTCCTTCTCACTGAGGCATCCTAAGGGCCTCAAGCACAGCACACATAGTAGGTGCTCAGCAAAGCCTTGCTAAATCCATCTCAAATCCAGTCTTCAGAAATCTTTATAAGGTAAGAGAGACCCACATGCAACATTCAACCTGAAAGGCATTTTGATTTTTTTTTTTTAACAAACTGCTTAGATATTTGATGATGTGACAGGCAAAAGAAAAGTTATACAGAAAAAAAAAAAAGAACTTTTTTTTTTTTTTTTTTTTTTTGCACAAGCTTAAGATGAAAGATATTTAGTGAGAGCTAGCTAACATGCTTTGGAGAAGTGTCTGGAGGAGTCGATTAAGGTTATGTTCCATTAATACAATCCAAGGGAACAGACCAAATCAGGGTTTAAAAAAAAGAGAGACAGGAAAAAAAAAAAAGAAAAACCTTTGTTCTTGGAGCAGACAGCAAGATGAGAGAGCCTACATCACCACGGAGGGCTCTGTCTCTCTTGCACCAGTTAAAAGCCTTTCACATTATGCTTTCTTTAAATAAAGTTGTAAAGGAGCATATGTTGGAACAGAACTCTGAAAATGTAATTTAATGGGTGAACTCCTTTCTGCCTTACTCGGTGCAGAAAAGCTTCGGGAATAATTACATTTGACCTTCGTTTCCATTAGTTGAAAGTTCTGTGGAAAGTTCTCTCATACCCCATGAGACTCAGCCCTAGTCAGAGCTTCACCTGCACCGAGGTCACCAGGGGCAAGCCCAGGAAGGGTGACAGGGCATGGACACGTGACCTTCCTCAAAGACTCTTTTAAGCAAGGCATGATGATGCACAACTATAAACCTAGCACTTGGGAAACTGAGGCAGTGGGATCATGAGTTCAATGGCGATCATGAGTTCAAGACCAGTCTAAGTTCCTAGACTACATATCATCTCAGCTAGATAAGCAGATCCTGTTTCAAAAAATAAAAAGTCTTTTCTAAGGTTTCTCAGCACTCTGTGAATCTCCCACTCTCGACCTTCTATAGTCTCAAGATGCTCCAATTATTTTCTGTTAATTATTTAGTTTATGTGTACGGGTATTTTGCCCCATGTATGTCTGTGTACAATATGCATGACAGGTTCCTGCAGAGGCCAGGAAAAGGTATCAGATACCCTGGCACTGGAGTTACAGAGAGTTGTGAGCAGCCATTTGGTGTTGGGAATCCAACCGAGGTCCTCCAAAAGAGCAAACAGTGTTCTTAGCCACTGAACCATTTCTCCAGCTCCAATCGATTTTGTTGCATGTGAAATCCTTTAAAAACTGTGTGAGCCCTCAGTGCAAGAACACAACAGACACTGAAACCCCTCTGCTTATCGCATTTTTCATGCCAAATAAATGAAGATAATTGGGTAAAACAATTGCACTAAGCCAGGGGTGCTCTAAGATAAGAAAATATATGTAGATCAGCACTGGCTATGCCTATCCAAAATGGAGGAAGCAAGAGAAGACCAAGAATAGAGATACCTGTAAGTGACAGGGGCCCATCACCAGCAAGACCATGACGGGTCTAGATCTAGACACTCACTACCTAGAGTAAGGTGGGGAGGGGCTAACTCCCATGTACGAGGTCAGAATTACAAGACATAACCCTCATCCAGGGCTTACTGCGGAAGCAGCTTTCCTGATGAGGCTTTGAGGAAGACCCACAGCTTCGAGGGAAATGCCCAAAGAAGGACCAGAACCCACTCACTACCCAAACTGTTCAGAAAAAAACTTCAGAGGACAGCACTGAGGAGTCCCAACATCCACCCAGACTGAGACTCACTGGGCCCAAGTGACAGGGATGAATGAGGCAGGAGTCACACAGTCACTCAGCCAGCTAAGGTTGAAGATCACTTTTGCAGATAATGGATGAATGTCATGAGAAGAGATGTGCCAGGAAAGCTAATCCAAGTCATCGGGTCTAAATGATTTCTGTCGAGTGGCACCCACTTCCAACTCCTGGGATGGAGTTACAGCAACAGGAGCCCCTTCGCTTCCATTCATAACTTCAGTACCCAAGCCGTGCCATCCTGGGGACCGTGCCCCACCCCCACACAGGTGATGCGTACACACAGCTAGGTCCCAGATAATGTCAGAAACTATGCATTTTCTCTTCTCTGTTGGCCAGGGAAGCTGCCACCATGAATCTCGCAAATGTCTCCACGCATCCAGGCAGGTGAGTGGAAGGTGTACCAGGGAAGGGAATGCACTGCTCCAAATCTCAGACATAGTACAGAAAAATGCTGTAAGAACAGGCCAAGAGAGGTTTACAACCTGCCATAAAATTCTTAGTATTCTTTCTTTATAAATAAAAAAATAAAAAATAAAAAATAAAAAATTTTTAAAAAGTACACTCAGGTGGTACCTGGCCCTGGGAAGGCCCAGTTCCACTACTGCCTGACCATATGATTCTTGGCCAGTGGGGCGATCTCAGAACTTCACTGCCTTAGCAGGAAGGGAGACCCAAGGGCCGGGGAGATGGCTCAAAGGTCACAAGCACGTACTACTCTTGCAGAGACCCTAACTTCAGTCCCCAAGACCCACTTCAGACTCCAAGGAATCTAACATTCTCTTCTGGTCTACAACGGCACATACACACAGACACACACACACACACAGACACACACACACACACAGACACACACACACACACACACACACACATGAACAATAAATAAATAAACAAACAAACAAATATCTTTAAAAAAAAAAAAAAAAAAAACAGAAGATGGGGGCCCAAGCATGGGTTTCCTAGGATTACAGGGACTGTGTAAACAGCTAAATTTGTTAATATCCATACAGTGAGCACTGAACACACATTAGTGCTTGTGAAAGTTACTGCCTAGAGGCTTATTATTCTAATAACCCATTCACTTTTCTTCCTGGAATCCCAAGAAGACTACATTTCCCAGAATTCCTTATAGTGAAGTTAGGTCCATGTGATCAGGTCCTTGCCAGTGGATAGAAACAGAAGTAATAGAATATTCAGGCCTGGCTCCTCTAATGTGCTTTTCTAGACAGTATTTTCATGGTTGACTAGTAGGATAAGAATTGCTAGAGGCTGAAGGATTCTCAAGGGAACAGCAGGGCTCCAGGAGAAAAGCCTAGGTCCTCAAGTCAGCTGCCCCTTGCAAGGAAATAGCATCAGATGATCTCAACTAAGAAAGAAATCTATGTTATGGTGAATCTTCAAAAACTGGGGGCTATTTATTCAGCAACAGGGATTTCTCCCTGACAGACTCGGCTATTTCATAGATGTTTATGAGAAGCAGCCCAACCCCCAAACACAACAGGGCCCAACACAGCGGCTTACTGTAGAGCGGAGCAATGATTTAGGGTTGTCAGATAACAGGGCCCTCCGTTAGATTTGAATTTAAGATGAACAACAAATGTTTTCCAAGTGTTCGTGAGTGTGCTCACGTGGTTTATACTGGCCAGATGGCTCAGTAGGTAAAAGGGCCCGCCACCAAGCCTGGAGCCTGAGTTTGAGCTCCGGAGCCTACATGGTGGAGGAAGAGAACCAACTTCCACAAGTTGTCCTCTGACACCCACATGCCTGTCATGGAACATGTGCACCTCTACCCCCCACACTAAATAAATAAATAATGTTTGTTGTTTGTCTGAAATTGAAGTGTGACCGAATACCAAGCTTGGTTGCTTAAAATGTGTTGTTCTCTTACTTTGATTAGAAACAAGCAAGACACATAATTGATTATACATTGGAAGGTTTGAAGATGATGCAGTTAATTTAGTTGTGGGTGCCTTTGGGGGAGGTCATTGCAAAAGGTAAGAGATTTTAGTTTTACCTCTTACAAGTTCTGTATCTGCACTGTTCTACGTATTTGAATATTTGCAAGCACATATTCATTTGTGGAAAAGAGTTGAGCTGGGTGTGGCCGTACACCAATGAGGCAGAAAGATTGCAAATTTGGAACCAGGCGGAGCTGCATAGTTTGACCCTGGCACAAATTAACACACACACACACACACACACACACACACACACACACACGCACGCACGCACGCATGCACGCACGCATATATACACACAAAAAAGAACAGGACAGAGGAGAAAAGACACAGTTGAGGCTCTGGGCCCGGACAGTGCTGACTAGGGTACAGAGAGTGCATAGGTTTGCAGGTGAGTTTAATGCAGTCATTTTCTCTGTGACAGGTAGACAACTCAGGGGGGGTCAACCAAGAGAACAATTTCAGCAGAGTTCAAGGTTATTCTGACGTCACTACATAGAAGAGCCAAACTGTACTGAGGCTATGCTTTGAAGATTACTAGGAGGACGTTCCCACTGGGGCTCTCCTCTCCTCCATGTTCTGCTGAGATGCCTCGAAAATCAGATCAGTGAACCCTGCCAGTCTGCCTGCAGTCTGCTGTTTTCCCCCTAAGGAAACTCCCCCCAACTTCTACCTAGCAAGCACACTGGCTGCATGGAGCACAGCACCCCCAGACCTGGCTCAACTGGGAAATTTCTTACCCAAATGGAGACTCTTTGGAGAGTAATCAGTGGAAAGATACAATAACTATAATGACGTAACCTCTAGCTCTCCCTCACCCTTTCATCTATCAGGAACAGGACTCATCAACAGAACTTTCACTACACACACACACACACACACACACACACACACACACACACATACACGCACGCGTATTAGCTGCATACTGCAATATGTATCTGATTAAGGTAGGTGGCCTTCCTATTAATCATAATAAACAAATCCCACACATTTTTATAGTCCTTTAGAACAACATTAAAGGAGAATGAAGGGATAACGTAGGTAAATCCATAGCATAAGGGGTGGGGAGTAGACTACAACAAATGAGTAATTCACGCTAGCAGGTAGCATGGAGGGGGCGGTAACTGGAACTGGGGCTACATTCCGGCCTGCTGAGTGACTGCAACATTTGAGACCCAGCAGATGTTGCAGAATCCTAGTGTGAGACACACAGAAAGTCCATGTTCCAGAAGCCACGTGAAATGCACAGCTCAATGGGGACAACTAATTAACATCCTGTTTTCAGGGCAACTGGATGCAGCTTCTCGAGGGTGTTGTCTACATGGCCACTCAACCCCTACTCCTCCTCTCTCCTGGATTAAGGGGACTGGGGTTTCCAGGCCTAGGGTGGCCAAGGATAACACAGAACATCTCATTAATTTCAAATAAATTACTTCTTAGAAAAAGTGGTACATGGCATACGTTTATATCCAAAACAACTCCTTGTTGATATGAAGCTCAAATTTGGAATGGGTACCCATAGTTTAATTTGTTAAATCTGACAACCCTATCCGTAAACAGGAGATTGGCAGGCACAAGGCCATGTGCCTTCACAGACATCTGAAGTGCACTGAATGTCATTTATCTTACTCCTTTTGGGTGTCAGGAATTGCTGGGGTGGGCTCCCTGCCTTTCATGCCTTACTTGTTCAACATCTAATTCTACCACATTCCTTTTAAGGAACAGTTTGATTTTTCTGTTGCCAACTCCGTTTCTCCCTGTTTCCTCCAGCGGTTTTGTTTTGCAGACCTCATGCGTCCTTGCCTGGACGATGCTACAGTTTGTTTCTGTGACTTCATTCCTCACATTCCTTAGTCTATCTGGAACTTGATTTAAAGTGAGGCCCGGACTCTGATCATCATACCAAACAGTTGATAAGGTGTAGACTAGTTACCAAATAACCTCCTATTTCTCTCCAAGTGACTTGACGTCACTTGTGTATCTACACAAAAGCTGTATGTTCATCTCAGCTGGTGTTCCTCCTACTCCTCTGTGACTCTTGATGTTAAACTCCTTTTGGTACTGTAGCTTTAAACATGACACCATTATTCTTCAATATCCAATGAGTCAAGACTCCCCATCATTGTTCCAACAATAAAAAAATGTCCCTATTCTCACCTTAACATTCAACACTTGCCAAATATAACACTAATCACTCACATAAATCTTAACTTTCATAATACCCACCAAAAAAAGAGTAAAAAGTAAATAGATATAAGTAATTCCAATGGTATATTTCATTTAATCTAACATTCCTAAAATATTTCATTTCAACATGTAATTGACATTTTTAAATTATGAAATATTCCAAATTTTTTTTATTGTGTCATGAATTCAAACCCCACTCTCCCCTTCATATTTAAAAAGTACCTCCACCCAGACCAGGCACACATCAAATGTCCCATTGTTGTATGTGGCCCAATGGCCATTGGATTAGCTGGTGCAGGTCTAAGCAAGCCACAAAAGCAGCTTCCACAAAACATTACACTAACCCGGAACTATTCAGCACAAAGAAATTTTCATCTGAAAATCTCAACCTCACCCAAAAACATTCTGTTTCTATAAACGCTTGCCTCCAATGCAAGGGAAATGGGAAACTTGAAAAAGTCTATGGGTCAATATACTCTCTTAGCTCTCCAACCCTAAGTAATCAAATGATGACGCGAGAGTCTAGAACATTCTTTAACAATCCTCTCTGAGCCATAGCTTGTACTCTAACAATTACATCGGGAATAGATACTAAAATGAGAAAATCACCAGTCTATGGGAGAAAAGGTTTGCATTTTATTTTACTGCAATGCCTTCCTCTCAGCTGGATACCCATCGATGATAAAGATAGAGGTGGATTGATATTACAGAGTAAAATCAGCTCAGCATTCTGCTAGGAGATTTGCAGTCTCTCCCATTTGGTGGTAAATTATTCAGCTTCACAAGTACCTTTCTTATTTCTCTAGAATGGCGTTTCTATTAGTCAACATAATAATTTATGGGACTGGCCATCAGACACTTCATATGGAACATTTTTTGTGTGAAAATTACAAATTACTTCTGTTCTGGGGAAAAATACCTATCCAACATGAGGTGTAAACTCAATCTGAATTATGTAAAGATGTCAACACAAAGCTTAGGGTAGGGAATTAGGGTGGGAAAAATCCAGGGATAAGGGCTCTGGAAATGTTCCTACTCCACCTTGTCTATGGGCTGAGGCATTGAAAACAAAGTCCCCTTTGCCTGTCCCTCAGCTGCATCAGCTACAAAGCAAGAAGTGGGTCTAATTGGACTCTTCCAAACTGCAGTCATTAATGTACCAAGGTCATGAAACCTGCTCCACATCCTTTTTACCCTGAGTGGGCAAACATTTTGCTATAAAGGTCCAGAAAGTAAACCATTCCAGCTTTGTACGTCAGACACTCTTTATTCTCAACTCTGCCATTATAGCACAAATTCAGCCATGGACAACATATAAACAAATGAAAGGCTATGTTCTAATAAAACTTTATTGACAATAATAAGAGGCTAGATTTAAATTAAAGGGCTAGATTTAAACCTCAGATCATTGTTTCCTGACCCCTCTCTATTTTATTTTTACATAATGCTTATTTTTAAATTGATTCACTTTGCTATCTGATGTTGATATTTTAATGGAAATCAATATTATTAGCCATAAAATAGAATTCATTCAGAGAAACAAATATAAAATAATATTTTTAACTACTGAATACCACCTCAAACCCTGTATAATAGCACTTTTGAGAAATGCTATTTGTAGTGACCCATGGGAATCTTTAAAGAATTAAGATTCTAGGATGTTCTCCCCTGAGATTCTTTCTCAAAAGAAAAGAGAATACAAGAAAGGCCTATCCTCTTCTAAAGATGCACCCTGGAATATTGAGAGGTAACATAAAATAGTATCTGAAAGTTACTTCAAGAAAATCTAGCATGCAAAGTAGTGCTGGTATGGGGTGGGGATGGGGGTTCCTGATGACACCAGAGGTGTCTGGGAGCTGACAACTGCAGAATGTGGGCATGCTAGCATGTGTTTAAGTTCTCTGTAGTTTAAAGATTAACGAAAGATGATCACACCGAGGTATAGCTGCTCTTGCTTTAGGATGAGAAACAAGGGCAGAAGAGAGGAGAAAGCAAAGCCTATAATAGCTTTCCATTCCACAAGACACTTCACAGGTCTTGGCGGCAGCCTCCACTCAGCACGGGAAAGTCAGCCAAAGAACAAAGGCTTTGGTGAGCAGCCCAGCCAGCCAGACTTTTGCACCCAGGGTCGAGCTGCAGGGAGGCCTGGCCAAAGCCTGAGGCTGTGCACAAAGCCCCAAGGTAAACCCCGGGAGCTGGCACCACCCGTGGCCTGATGGGCAGCAGAGCCGCCTGGAGCTGACAGACAGGCAACCTTGCATTCCACTGCACTCTCAAGCTGCACATCTTCCCTTTAAACAATTCTGCGGGAGGCTCACAGCCAAAGCTGAGGAACAAAGCTGCTCCATGTGCTAGAAATGGGTCAGCTTAATTTCATTGTCTAAACATACTGGAACTGAAGCAGAAAAAAAGTAGCAAATGACATAGATTAACAAACTGAACCCCACTGTGAGGCTGGCCACCAGTCTGCCATTGAGATAACCTGGCCAGCAGCTTCCAGCTGGTTTGCCGAAATATCAAGGACCACAGGAAGGCAGAGGCTCAAGCCATTGTCCCTAGTAGACTACTATGAAAAAGGCTCAAGACACGAAAGTGTCCCCAGGAAGACGAAGCCGGCAAGTGGGTCAGGCCTTCTGGGTCAGCAGTTGGCTACATCAGGCCTCTTTTTTTGTCTTTGTATTAGCAGAGTCACAAGGAGTCTGTAGGGAAGGGGACTCTTTTAGGTATAACAAAGACAGGGAGCACAGAGATGGTGGGTCACCTGTTCTATCTTGTCATACACAGGGAAAGAAGAGAAACAGGCTTTTAGATATTTTAGGTTAAAAAAATGTATTAAGAAAGCAGAGCCATTTGGCCTATGACTTTGCCCCTGAAACTTCACTTAGGCTATGCTGGCTTCCAGCAGGCCTATGGATTCACAGCCCCACACTACTGCTTCCCTAAGCAGAGCCGAGATTAAACCGACCACACGGGGAAAGCTGGGACCAAGGGCATCCCTGAGCCCCCGGGGCTACAAACCTTCAACTTGAGGTTGGAGATAGGAAAAGAGAAAGGAGGAATTCCAGAGATAGCTGATCAAAGAATGCTCAGGAAATGGAGGAATGGCAGAAGGGGTGTGGATACATTCCATGTCCCATTGGGTCCCCGGTGGCCTGTAACAGCTCCTGGGACAGTGGATTATGGGAGCACATGGGAGCAGTTCTGAAGAAGATGCAAGAGGCTGTCTCTATGAAAAGTCAAGAGATGTGGCTCAGAGAAAGAATTCACCAAACCTCCTGATTCCCTCCGAGAGATCAATACAAGCAGAGCAAGAACACAGCAGCAGGAAAATATAAATAAAAATTCCTGGTAATTCTCAATACGGCGGAGAAAGTATAGAGGTGGAGCCACACTGGCTCCAGGCTTCCTGGGAACAGAGAAGATAAGGGCATGCTGTTGGTACTGTCTTTTCCTACAGATACTTATGTAAATATGGCAAGGATCAGCAGACTCTAGGCCCAAGTGACACTTCCTGCTAGCCCGAGCCTCAACCTCCCCAGGCTCTTCACAGGTCCACTCACCCACTTCCCATAACGTCTTTGACAGATCAACTTTTCTGCCTGTGAAACTCACAGATGGAAAAAGGTAAGCATAGACTAGAACGCATTTGAAAACTCAACCTATCATGTAATAAATGTTAAAACTGTTTACTAACAGGTCCTATTATGGCTTTCATACAAACATTCGCAGGGAAAGGGGAAACACATTTTACATTGGAGCCTCATAAATAATGCAAAAGGTCTAATTTACCATAATCACATCTGACATTTATCTCTAGTCGATAATGTATCGGGCACATGCGTCATTTTATATAGATGCAATTGCAGGGCAGCAGGAGAGCATCTGTGTTGGGATGCAGCAAATTCCACTGCCCCTTGAACCTCCGTGCAAAAATTGCCATCTCCAAAGACGTTCACCTAGGCAAAGGATGGAAATGTCATTATTTTCTAGGTGAAATTAAGTGGGAAATTATAGAAAATGCAATTTAGATGAGAATTTTTTTCCCAAGACATAAATATTCATAACTTGCAAACTGACAAAGCCCTGCAGATACCATAGGAACCACTTTGTAAGAGGAGCTGATTCCTCCAGATTCCGTTTGTCAGTGACAAGATAATTTTCATAGCAACAAATTAACATCTCAAAGAGAACTAGGAAGGCTGTGGCGTGTGGGCAGGAGGCAAGCTGGGGTCTAGCAAGGCACTCCACACTCAAGTTTTCATTTCACGACTTTCCTAGGAAGACTCACCCATCAGATGTCCCTCTCAAGAGTTCAGGACCCTCCCAGCCCTGAAGAATTTTCTACAGCCTTGTTCTTAATCTGAGTTAGGCTTGAGACCACCTTTTAAATCATCATTTTGTAGTATCTTCCTTACTATTCTGAAATGAAACTCAGATAAACCCACATGTTAAAAAAAAAAATAGTAGGCCCAGCCTATAATATAAAAGAGAGTTTAAGGCAAATGGTTTATAATAAAGCCATATGTATTTCAGTAGGTCAATGCTTAAGCATGGCAACATTAAAGGCATATTGAGGGCTGGGGGGTTGGCTGACTGGGTCAGAGCACTTGCTATGAAAACATAAGGACCTGAGGTTGGAGCCCTAGTACTCAAGTAAAATCTATGAATAGAGGTGTTCTCCTAGAATCCCAGTGTTGGGACAGACAGAGACAGGTTAACCATCCCTGCCCCCCATCCCCAGCCCCCGAGCTTTCTGGCCAGCTAGCCTAGCCAAACCAAGCCAGCAAGAGACCATGTCTCAAAATAGAAGAAGAGAGGTGGAGGAAGACATCTGAGAGCAACTTCTGGTCTGTACCCACACACATACACATCAACATGTACATGCAATAATAAAATTTTTTAAAGTTAAAAAGGCACAGTGAAATACAGCTTGTATTTCTACAAAGGAAGCACAAAAGTACATAGGTAGTGTGTCTTAATGACTATGAATGTTGTCTTCAGTGAACTCACTCCTGCAAAGCACTGAGTAACTTGAAAATATATGGCAAATCTGCTCCTAAAAAATCCAGTACTTATTAAAACGATGAAATACAAATGCATGTTTAAATTAGAATCTAGGTTTAGGTGATTATCTGCAGATTTTTCATCTGCCTAGAGTTCCAACAGGGCATCTGATGTTCACAGGAGGAGTAGGACTCCCCCCAAAGCCTGACTGATGAGCATACTAAAGAATGCCTGTCATGGCTGAGCCCTGTACCCCCAATGCCATCAGGGTTTGCCAACTATGACAGCATAAGCCAGTTCCACACAGATGTGAGGGAAGCCATCCACCACTACCCACTTCCTCCTGACACCAAGACCCAAAAGAGATCATCCCGGAAAAGCTGTCTGCTCACTAATTCCACTCCCTCGGGGGAGTGGTTCAAACTCCATACACTCACTGTCCATAGATGTGGGGGCAATGGGCACAGCAACTTCACAGAGCTGCGGGCAGCAAATACCTTCATGCTTGTAAAAGCTCTAACCACAAGCATACGCCATCACCGAAGCCTGGATTATATGATGCTTATGTCTACAATAGCATCCCTGGGCCGGTCTCTTTGAGCTAAACCCTAATACAAGGAAACCAACAGGAAAGGAGCATAGAGACAGGGAAGAAGAGGTCAGAACAGCCAGTGGACCAGGAAGAACAGAGGCAGAAATCAACAGGGCTCAAGAGGCAGGCTATGGAACTTGGGCTGAACCCTCATGGGTCAGTGTTCTATTGGGATGCTAGCGTGTGTGTGTACACTAGGAAACTTTTCCTAAAAGACTCTAATGCCAACTAAGGTTCAAGAACAGCCTTCGGTAAGTGACAGGGCATCATTGGAACCTGGGGTAACCTGGTCAGATGTACTTTGTTAGTTCATCGACCTGACAGCCATGTAAGAAATGGATCAGAGACAGTACAGCCAGCAAAATGAAGGTCATTTAGGAAATTAATTTGGCAGCCTTGCTTTCCAAACGCCCAAGTTAGGAGGGTGCTACTATAGTCTGAATGTATCCCTTAAAGTCTGGGTGCTAAAACATAATGGCCAAGGTGATGAATGACACCAAGAAGTGGGGTCTTTAAGAGGTTAGCAAGTCATGATGGTGAAGGCCTAGTGATGGGATTAAGGCCTTGTAAGTGGCCCCAAAGGGTAGGTTCCCGATCCTCTATTATTATGTCTTATGAGGACAATGGAGCCTCGTTATCTATGAGGAATTAGCCTTTGCTGGCATCTTGACTTCCTGGCCCCTGGAACTGTGAGCAATACATTTCTTTACAAATTACTCAGCTCTTGTATTGTGTAGTAGCAACGCAAATGGACAAACACAGGTCCATCCACATAATGACTACAAGGAGAGAAAAGGACAGACGTGAAGGAGAGAGAGGAACTGGGATGAGAAACAGTGTGGGGTTCTGGTTTGAGTTATTAGAATTGGGTCCCACCCCCAGGTCTCCTCAACGGTGAATTTAAAGGCTGGGAGCCAGCTTGGAAGCACCCAGCATCCTAATAATATGGGGAACCAAGATAGAGAGAGGCCATCACGTACTTCCCATTGACACCTAGTCCAAACGTGGGTATCAAATTAGAACCCAGCTGGGGTGCTAAGTGCCAAGGCTCAACATCGAACTCTGATTCCGCCTTGAACAAGAACACTTTCTACAACATGTCTGCTCCTGCCAGGAGACCTTCCTGAGAGCATCATTGTCTAGTGGTCCTCAGGTGAGCACTGAGGCAAGCAGTCCAAGTCAAACAGCCACCCAGTGGTCCAGAACTGGTCCATGCATCAGGCTAGGGACTCGGTTTCCTCATCTGCAGCTATACCTGCTTAGGGATGTTGTGCAGATTAAGTTAAATAATCTTAGAAAACTTTTTAGGCAAGTGCTTGGCAACTACTGTATGTCTATATTGTCTCATGCTCCTGTCAGGGGGAACACAAGAGAAGGCCTTGTTAATTCCAGAGAAAGCAAACCCTGTGGAGAGGTATTGACTACAACAGGTGATTTGCAGAAAGTTCAGCAAAACCTGTGCAGCTTGCTGTCTCTCACTAACCACACAGGAACAGCAGCAGGGCCCCTTCACCTCACAGCCAGGGCTGTGACCATGGAGACTGAGGGCAAGACAAGCAGGATCCCTGACCCACAGTGAAAGCAAGCTCTGCCTCACTACGTGGCTGGGGAGTATCGTTTCACTGCTTAGAGATTTGTGCCATTACTGGCAAAAATGAAGATCAGTCATAATAATCTTTCACTGGCATGAGAACTCAGAGTGAAGCCTGTACCAGAGGGCCTGGCCAATGTTACATGCTGAAGAAACACTAACTCGGCCCTGAAACCGGGAGAGGTACCTGAATAACAATTGTACCTTCTAAAAGGCTATGACAAATCATTGTTTAACTACCTGACATTCTTACACTAATCCCCAGGGTGGGCCACTTGTAACAACCCGACTCTCTGAGAGCTGAGCAACAGTGCCAACTCCATAGCAGCTACATTCTTCATTCCAGCTGCAGCAGCACCAGGGCATGTGACCTAACCACTAGACACGCGTACACACACACACACACACACACACACACACACACACACACACCCCACGTGCTCGGCGCTCGTGCACGCCTCAGATCCAAGAGAAAGCACAAGAGAACTGAGGCTGCCTCCCATCTTTCCTGCTCACTCCCCACTCACAGGGTGTATTCACTACTTGTCTTGTTCCTGCAATGAAATACCCAGCAAGAACAACTTAAGAAAAGGAAGGTTCAACTTCAGCTCACAGCTCTAGGGTATAATTTCTCATGGTGGGAAAGCCACAGTCATAGGATCTTGAAGCAACTGGTCACATTGAGTCCACGTCATAAGCAGAGATCAGTAAATGCTAGGGCTGTAGGGCAGTTGGTCACAAACAGAGAGCAGTGAATTCTAGGGTCCAGCTCCATTTCTCCTTCTGGTTCCCAGCTACAGTTAGGATAGGTCTGGCCACAACCAGCCTAATCCAAATAATCCCTCACGCATGTGCCCAGTGGCTTGTTTCATAGAAGGTGCTAGATTCTGTCAAGTTGACCATCAATCTTAAACATCACATGGGGGTGAGTGACAGACTCAGAAACGAGTCATTTACATGAGATCCTGGTTACCACTGAGACCTGAAGCTCCAGTACTCAAAACCACTGCTCCCTGTGGGTGATGCCTTTATGTTTCTATCTTTTAAACAGCCCTGAAATCTGTTTGGACATCACCATGGTTTCCACATACCACCAAAGAATAAGGTCTTGCTCATACTCTTCTCCGCCTCAATCACAAGTCACTGTCCACAGGTGACATGCAGAATTTCTAGTGTCGACACCAGCAGAAGGAGAAATGAACACCACCAGTAGCTAAGTATTTCCCTCTGGCATATTCACCACCAAGGAGATGCATGAGTGTCAAAACATATCATTTGGTTTAAAAAGAAAAGTCTTCCCCCTACACCCACAAGTAGTCTTTAAAGGAATTTTCTGGAAGTGGGAAGAAGAAGGGCCACCCACTCTTGAATTACTTGATGCTTCTGACTGACAGAATTTGTGGGAAGAAAAAAAAAAAAACACTGTGCCCCAGGTTTATCATCGTCATGTCACAGGCATACTAAAGAAAACCTTCAGAAGAGGGTATGAATGTGCTAGAAGGCATCAGGCAGATCCCAACAGGATCCAGACCTCTCACAACCCCACCCCAAGTCAATGCATCCTTGAGCTCTCCACTTCCAAGTCCAGGTTCACTCTGCAGTGTCATCAGTATCCACAACAGCTAACTCTCGGGGGACTACTCTCTTTGTGCTAGGGCTGGGCTCCAACAATGCCCCCCTTCTAATCTTCACAACAACAGGAATCACTAGGAGGCAAAGGTTTGGAGCAGTTATGTAACTTGCCCCAACTCAAATGGCTGGGACACTTAAGGCCAGCTCTGCCCACTCCCAAACTGAATGATCTCAGGCCAGGATGTTCATGCAAGCTGCATCTGCCACTTGCCTTGCCTGACACTTGGCATGGGCAGGAACAGAAAGGGTGTTGCCAAGCTCTGCAGGCTGGGTCAGTTCAATGTGAATACAAGCAATAGTTCTCACCTTCCAAGGCATTCCCTGGATAACAGACTACAAGGTCTACTGAACAGTTTGAATGGTTCATCATGGTTATAAATGGAAACACTGAGTATTATGATGATGGTAATGGTGTTGATGATATTGAAAAAAATATGAGATCATTAAGTATAGCTAGAAGACAAACAATACTCATTTTAAAATCATTAATTTAATGCCCTCTCCCATAACAGGAAGATATTGAAGGTTGCATGTGTGTCCTAGAACTGACCCTTATAAAAATCAAAGGTCACAGTGATGTGAGGTTTTGAGTCTACAGATGTGGGGAGGAAGAAAGTTACATTTGTGTAGATAACAGAAGGACATGTGCATGACCTAACCACGACTCATTAGCCATCGTCAATGAGTCAAAGCTTCTATCCTCCCTCCACTTCTTTCCCTTTTGGGAGGGACACCAAGTTGAAGAAATATCATTCTTTCTGAATACTTCACCTTACCTGCCACTCCGAAGGTAACTTCACCTGTAAGGAATCCAGGGGCTATGATCTGAAGGGCTGTGCCCCATCGTCCCCCAATAATTTATGTAGTGAAATCCTTATCCTCAAGGTGACGAGTAGGAGGAGGTGGAGCCTTTGAAAGGTTAGTCTGTCCTGATGGCAGAGCCTCAGGAATTGGATATTGCCCTCATAAAAGAGGCCCCAGAGCACTACATTGGCCCTTCTACAACATGAAACCACAGCCAGAAAACTCCATCTATGGACCTATAAGGAGCTATCACCAGATAGAAACCTGCTGATTCCTAACCTTGGACTTCAGGCCTCCAAACCTATAAGAAATATAGTTCTGTTGTGTATAGGTTACCCGGCGCCTGGTATCCCAAATGAATTAAGACAACTAAGAAAAGACCATTGTTAGGATGCATTTTTACAAGTGAAGATTAAAAACTGGAAAACTATTAACTTTAATTACATAAGAATAAAATTCTCCTTTTATAAACAATCGAAGGTGAGGGCATGTGCCTGTAGAGTCTGACTTCTTGAACCAGGCCCTTGGCTCACTCCTTTGCCCACAGAGACTGGAAAAGCCTTGAAGCAAGACTTTCTAAACCATCACAGGTCCAGACAACTTTGTCCTGAAGCCAGATAAGCAGTAGCTCTGAGCCCAGGAACTGGTCAATCCTAAGCCCAGAGCCAGCCTGCTCTACCTCACACAGGACACTCACCAAGCTGAGAGCTGAGACCCTCCTTGCCAACCTGAGATCCAGATAAAGGATGGGCTGCACATCAGAGGACACAAGGAAGAAGGCTACTGAACAATCCAAGAGATGACCCACTGTCCCTAACCGGGGAAAGTTAAGCAACTTTGATTAATGAGCAGAAAACCTATTAAAAGCTGTTGTGCACCTCCTCAGCCCCTCAGTGGACTCAGAACCCCTCAAATCTCTACAAGGGCCCTACACTCTGCTTGTTACTGTCTTGACTCATTAGGTCATTCCCCAAGGCTGGCTACATAATTTGCATAAGTGAGAGTAATGTGGCAATCCTGAGCCAATGCTAAAATGCTTGATCATTTCAAATGAGCCCAAATGCAGGTCCTTCAAAGGATGGACCCTGTGTGACTATGCAGACCACACTCCCATGAAGCTGGTCTTGATTAATGTGTCAGATGCATTAAGTCTCACGAAGGTCTCAGAGCTGCATCTTGCAGCCTTGTTAATTTGTTTTAAAAGATCCATATTTTTAATAACCAAAACATTTCAGAACCAAAGACACACCTCACCAGAGGTCTGGCTTCATGGAAAGCAGTTCTTTAGTCCTCTGGCAGTGAATACACAAAACAAATGGGACTCACCATTAGGTCCCCTTGGGGAACTGAATCCAATACAGAGGTGAACTAGTCAGTCCTCTGGCTAAGCAGAGATGGAAAGGTCAGGATTTACGACCCATAAGTCTAAGAATTCCTTCCACAAATGTGAGCCCTTAGTTCATTCATAACAGAGGTTAAGCTTATAAATATATATATATATATATATATATATATATATATATATATATATATATATACACACACACACACACATATAAATAGGTATATGTAGATACACACACATGCAGAATCTCACCAAGGTTCATACACGAATGCTTTACTTCTGACTTAGGCTGAAGCATTGTGAGAAGGGTGAAGAACATTCTGCTGACTAAATATTAGAGTCAGTCAAAGACTGAATCTAACTGAGTTGCTGGGAGGAGGGATACAAACACTACAAATTATGTCAGAGCGGCCTGCCAAGTACAAAATGAGTGACATTCTACATTCTACAGCATTTGGCTGCTAATACCACCACTAATGTGACTTTATTGAGAAATAATTAACCAGCTATTTTGGAAGTCTGGGGTGTGTGGGTGTTTACAGAAGGGGCCTTGTGCCATAACTGCTGACCCAGAAAAGTCATAGACCATCTTTACAAAGGAACTGGGAGAAAAATCATAACCATGAACCAACTGCGTAACAGGAAGCCCAGCAAGCATGTCTCCCATTTGCCGCACAAACCCAAGGGATCTATTCCAGGGGAATGATGTTGATGCCATAGGCTACTGTAGCCCAGTCAATGATATTTCTGAGGCATGGTACACATAGCCTCCACTCTGAGAATGTTATCCTACACAGCTTCAACATCTCTAATCACCAAAGAAGGATTTAGCGGCCAGAAGTGGCCCTGTGTTGCTGTCCTTGGTGCTGAACAGCAGCTGTTCCTGCGAGTGTCCCTGTGTTGCTGTCCTTGGTGCTGAACAGCAGCCGTTCTCTGCCCCGCTGTTCCTCCGAGGTCATTCTTGTACAGCTTCTCCTGCTGTTCCGTCCATTTTGTCTTTTCTAGTTTGATCAAAGCATACGCAGTGATAGGGGAGAGAAAACTAGCAGCACTATGACCAGTGCTTAACAATCTACAACGACTTCTGTAAACAAGTGACTCATTCCACACGTATACAGATGCCATTTAGAGTTTCCTTCTGAATGGCTAGTTGGGGGGCCGGGGGGCACATGTCTAATGTTGTGTCTACAGATCTGACAGTTATTTGGGAGTTCAATTATCTCTGTTTGGAATGCCTGGAGCCCTGCATCCCTATTCAGGGAACATCAAGTCATCCTTAAACATGACCTCACCTAGGAAGCCCTTCCTGGCTGTCTTATCTTCATTCTAGTTAGACAACTAGTTATGCTTCCTGTCACTGCCACCACACACTCCAGCCTTCAAGTGGAGGGCTTGTGTGTGTTCACTTTCTTGATCGTGATAGGAGCTCCTTAATGAAAGGAGGTAAATGTTGTGAAGACAAAATTAAGATCACAAATGCAGTGTTCATTAACTCTACTGTCAAAGATTTCAAATCTCTATCACGTCTTTCCATCCAGCTCTTCCAAAGGCAATGCAAGAGGCAGGCTTGGTAGCATTCAATAGTCCGCTTGACAGATAATATTTTCTGTCCCAACCTCTAAGACAACTCAGAGAGCCAACTGATCAACCTCAGAAACAGACAAAGTCATTGGAGGTGGGAGGCTAACATGTCAAGCCATTTGCCCAAGGTCACCTCATCCATCAGCAATGGTGTAGAGGTGAAGTATACTCTCCAATCCAGACTTCTGAGAGCCATTACACCCTGAAGTGCTCCTGGGGACAGCAGGAGAAGGACATTCAGTTTCTAGCAAGTTATTAGATTCCTAGCTGGGTGTAAGAAAGGCTACCATAGTGGTTTTGCTAGAAAAGGTCAGGTAAGGCATTACAGAACACTGAACCAGCCTTTGCCTCCCTTCTCCTCCTCAATAGCCTCAGAGCAGGATCATGGTCATACCTGGTAGCCAGGACCCCTCACCAAGGAGGTAGGTTCGGAGCAGGCCCCACCGGACCTGAAAGATGAGGGCAGCTGTAAGTGAGCATTTGGGTTGGATTTTCAATTTTAAGGGCCCATTCCCTTTTAATTCCACTACTTTATTTTAATATTAACTTAGTTAACTTTCCTCCTTCAGAAGGCAGAGGGAAGGAGAGAGATCATAAATCTAGACACAGGAGAGAACACATTAAAAATGCAGTTCTATTATCTTAAAACTGGAGATGTAATTACAGCAGTCATGTAATATGAAGAGAAATTACTAGAAAAATATTTTAAGGGCCTAGATAAAAAGAAGAAAAGACCTTTACTATTCATTCTCTAATACATATAGAAAGAAGAAGAAAAAAATATGCCTTTAGATCTTTCAAATACCTCCCCATTGCCCCCTAAATTACCATTCCCACTCAGCTCTTCTGTTCCACATGAATAATTTACAATGGTGCACAGGAGCCTAACTCTCCTTCCTTTCTTCACCAGAGAAGCCTATGTCTTGGGAGGGTGAGGAACTCACGACCAGATTCATCCAAATCACCTATGGCCTTGGGGACACTTGAAATTGCAATGTGCAAAGAGCACATCCTCCTGCTGTACTTACTGTTAATGCTGAGAGTTTACCCAAACAAAGCGAGATGCCACAGTAGCAAGTCACCAAGAAGGCACATTCATTCAACAAGCTCCCAGTGAGCCCTGCTTCATGCCAGGTACAGCGCCCTCATGATCCTCAGACTAGAGACACAGCTCAGAGACAGGCTGAGCCAGGGGAAGAAATGAGTGGCAGAAATCCAGTTGGTTTGCATTATGACAGAAGGTGCCATAGCGTGGCGAACCACAAGAATATGTTATAAGGAGTCCAGCTGTGTATTAAAGCTATATCTTGACTAGGCCAAGGGCCAGTCAAGTGGGAAGCCATCTAGCATGGACTATTTGGTGTTACACAGTTTAATATTCAGCTGTGCCTTGTTATGAATTTCTTGTGCTCACAATTCCCATAGAATGCATGTGTGTGACCTTCCTGCTCAGGCCAGTACTTGGATAAGGTCATGTAGGCAAAGCTAAGCTGGCTGGAGATGCATAGCTTTGTTTCTTATGCAAATGAAGCTCAGACCATCCCCTTGCCTTGAGGCCTAGTGGCTCTCCAGAGCAATTGACTGAGAACAAAAGAGGTTTTTACATATCAAGGTGGAAGGTAGGAGGGAGCAACTTTCCTGAGGAGGCAGAGAACTGGGTGGCCAGGGGAAGAAGAAACAGGCATTTTCTGTAGAGGCATGACCAGGGAGAAGAGAAGAACATGGAGGTTTTGTAGACAGTAAGGCAGAACTCTTGTAGGGTTCATCAGATCCGGGAGTAGAGAGCAAGTAGAGATGGAGGGTGGAGAAACAGGAGAAAGATGAGATGGGAAGCATAAGAGCTTAATTGTTAGCAGGACTACGAGAGGGCAGTAAAAGAGGGGACAAAGAGGAACTGAGAGTCAGGACGGAACTGAAGCTATGGAGACAGGATTTCATCCCAGAGAAATAAAGTAGATGAACAAAGAGCTTGGTGTATCTATATTTATTCCTGCCCTGAATGCCTGCCAGAGCTGTAGTTGTGTAGATAGAATTTTGTCTTATCAGAATAAAGTTAACAGACATAATAGCATAGTGTACATAGATTTCCCAAGCCAGACATAGCATCTTCCCTGGACTCTGGGCAATCCATACCATAGAGAGCCTGAGAGAGGCCAGGAGGACTCCAAGTAGTCCTGGGAACCTATGACAGCCTGGGGGTTGGGGGGGAAAAGGATGCTTGAGCCAGAGCCTGAATAGCAGGAGCTACTGAGTTTGTGGAAGGGTATTACAGGAAGAAGGAACATCAAAGAAAATGCATCAGAGTAACAAGAAGATCGGGGATCAAACAAGGGATTCTCAAACTCTGACCTCCAAGACAAACCTACTCTGATGACATTTGTGTTTGTAAAAAAAGTTTTATCAGAACATGGCCATGGCCATGTGTCTGTATTTTCCATAGCTGTTATCTCACTATAGAATTAAGTAATTGGAACCAAGACCCTTTGACTCACAAAACCCAAAATATTTATTTGCTGGTCCTTCAAAGAGAATGTTTGTTAATCCCTGGTTTAGAAGGATGTCTAGAAAACCATGCACATGAGTTAATATGCACTTGTCATTTTATGCCCTGTCATTGACCTCTACAGTTCCAAAGCTCCATGTCTAGAAGTATGTTACAGGCAAATTAAAATTTTGGGTGCTACATAAGTTTGGGAAATGCCAGGGTAAAATTAAACAGATTGCTTTTTTAGACTTCTCAGAGCCATTAGTGTGTAAAAACACAATTTTCATGGTAGTGGGTATCTAAAAGGTAGGAATTCCCTAGCGTAACTCCTTTAAAATACCCTTTTTGTGCATGTGAGGGGGTGGGAAACTCTTCTGTGAATAGGTCATTTGACTCTCGTGTAAGTGCTTCTGTGCTTTATAGCGCTTACACTTTAGGATAAAACACAGCATGGAAACGTCTGGAATCCATGCCACAAAGAACTGAAATCTGGAAAAGATGGCAGGCATGACCTTATGGTTCTGAAGTCGGTTGTCCCATTATTCCACCTTCCAAATTGGTAGGTTCATCTCTTCCAGACAATAGAAATGTCCCATGCTAAGCAGTAGCATCTATAGAAAGCATGCACAGTCTCTGCAGTATCATCTACAGGAAACATGCACATTTTTTGCTTCAATACCCTGGAATCAGCCCTGGCACCTGGGGGGATGAGGTCTCTCCATTCTGAGTTCCTCTGCCTAAGCTGACATCAGTAACTCAGCAACCCTCAGCAGGACTGGAGGTGGTTATGTGTCTCACCTCAGAATGTTGGCGACAGAGAAAAACTCTGCGGTGTTCAGCTACGAACTCCACGAAGTCCTAGAATTCCAATCCCAGAGGCAACCCTCCTCTGTAGCTGGAGAACTTTTCTCCAGCTCCCGCCACCAAGTCCCGCCAGTTCCAGAGCCCATTTATAAAATAAACATACAAACTCTTACATTATTTAAACTGCTTGGCCATTAGCGTAGGCCTGTCATTGTCTAGCTCTTACTCTTATATTTAGCCCATTTCTATTAATCTTTACTTTGCCTCATGGCTCATGGCTTACTGGTACCTTACATCTTCCTTGTCCTGGCAGCGGCTCCAGCCAGTCTCTCTCCTCCCTTCCTGTTCCCTCAATTCTCTTCTCTGTTAGTCCCGCCTATACTTCCTGTCTGGCTATTGGCCAATCAGAGTTTATTTACATATAGCGATATCCACAGCACTCCTCTTTTGCTCAGCTGCTACTCTGAAATGGGAAGAAATGTGAACCATAAAAGAATGGGAGCTCAAGAAGTCTGATTGCCAAGATGGACTCAATGCCATCATCAAGCCTAATAACAGCCCGAGTATAGCCCAGAGTGCTTGCTCATTTCACAGGAGCATCAGCCAGAAGGGAAAGGAAAATGGACCAAGGTTACACTAACACCTACCCATGCTTCCCAGTGGGCTTTACAAACATCCCATTCTCCTAAAGCCAGTGCTAAGCACAACCAGGATAAAAGTCCAGACTCGGGGACTCCAGGTTTGGGAGATGCAAAAGTTACCCTGTTTCTTTAGACCTCAATGTGCCACCATAATCTGGGAAAGGAGGTCATAAAACCTCCGCAAAGAGCATGATATAAAGAATATCCATAGGAAGTGGCAATGTTTAAAATAATAATAGTAGTAATGTCTACTACAGGCTGAATATGCAGCCTTGAGAGATGCAACACCTGAGTTCAATCTCTCCTAGGGCAGCAAATGTTCTAATGGAACCTTAGGCTGCAAGCTTTTCCCAGCCAGCTTGACTCACTGATTGGTTGAAAACAGTTTGTTTCCCCAGCTCCATGAAAGCACGTGTTTCCCACACTTACACTGATGAGGACATGTATTTGCACTTAGACAATGTCCCTGTCTTTGAACTTGACTTCTGGCAACTGCATATAATCTACAATGGCTACCACAGGCGCATGGTGACTTCTGATAACTGTATCTCATCAACAATGGCTATCCGAGGCACACAGTGACTTCTGACAACTCCTCTTACCTACAATGGTTATCACAGGCGTATGGTGACAGATGCCTTAGAAAAAGCAGTGGACGACACCACAGAGGCAATTCCATCATTCACCCCATGCCTAAACTGAAGGGTAGAATGTGTAAGGAGAGAATGGCTCCATTGGTCATCAAAGTGCCAGGGAATAGTCATTTCTTTTTCAGCTCCTGCTAAACTCAGGCAAATGTGGACCTAGAAACTCCGAGATTTCAAAATAAGTAAAGAAATCTATGGGCTTCCTGAAAGAAGAATTTTGGAGAGGAAAAGGACACCTTGGCCAGCAGTTCCAAGGACAGTTGTCTACATGCCGAGCCAGTCAAGTGACACAGCAGGTGACCTCATCCTACGTTCTCCTCCCAAAGAAGAAGAAGATAGCTACTGTGGCCCCTCTCCTGTCTGCTCTCCTCAGCACTAACACTAAGTAACTACACGCTCCCCTTTGTTCTTTTTCAGTATGTTTTCTCAATAGCCAAATAATGATATTTTTAAAGCCCTGGTTCTTCCAAACTCACTCCTACTTTCTTAGCCACTGGTAACTGTGATAGCTTTTAATTCCAATTTTGTTGTGGTTACATAAGTTATATTTCTGGCATTTAAAAAAAGTCTTTTGTGGGGACAAGGTCAACCTCAGAGGGAAAAGATAGAGTAAAGCTTTGTCTGACAATTTCCCTTGATAATATGTGGATTGTATCTTTTAAAAGGAGATGAATCGTAATTTAGAGAGATGTGTCATGGAGAACTGTGAAATGAACTCAGAAATGGGATTTCCACCCCGTGCTTGACAGAGTCGTTCCTGGACTCGTTAGCTGAGCTCCAGTCTGAGCTTCCATTCCCTGCTCTGATTCTTTTCAAATCGTTACTTGAGTTATACGGCCCTTCTAGGACCTATTTTCTGTTCCATGCCATGATAAGCTGTTCTGCCCTCTCAGTGGAAACCCATGGCAAGGAAGTAACTGTCAAAGGCCCACTTCCCCAGTCCCCACTGCAGCATGAGTAAAACACTCACCACCTAGGAAAGCACAACTAGAATTAATCAGTAAAGTTTTCTGTGTGGGGCTGGGAAGATGGCCGAGTGAATAAATCATTTATACAAAAGCATGAGGACCAAAGTTTGGATCCCCAGCACCCACATTTAAAAAAAAAAAAAAAAAAGTCGAGTGGGCATGGTAGCTATCCTGTAATCCCAGCACACAGGAAGCAGAGATAGAGCCTCCTCAGGGCAGGCTGGCTAGCTAGACCAGTCAAGGCTGGAAAGCTCTAGTATGAGAGAGAGAGAGAGCCTGCCTTAGTGAATAATGAATGCAGTGGGAGATGGCCCATGGTGTCCATTTCTGACCTCCACAAGCACGAGTACAGAGGTATGCATGCACCTATGACAACACACACACATTTTGAAAAGTTATCTACACAGTTTCTCTAAATCAAATAACGTAGGAACATTGGTTGAGACCTCAGAATTATCAGAAGTGAATATAAAGTCCTTCTCTAGATTTTTCAAAGACAGCATGAAATTTCTTCAAACTTCCAATCAACCTTTCCTCCCCCTCTGTGCAGCTAGAGGAATGCATTTATTCACACCAATGATGAGTGGGCTCCTAACATCTGATTTTTATTTATTACACTATCTCATCACAGAATGCCATTTGTTACCTCTCCTTTACACTTACAATAAAGGGTGACAATATTTATCAAAAAACTCATTATTATGTGAGACAAAAAGCTAAAATTGGATTTCCAAAATAAAAATAGCAATCAAGCAAAAATCTCATTTAAGGCAAATAGATGTTTCCACTCTGAAAGGGCTGCTGAATGCCAATGAGTTCCCAATGTCTCTAGACAAGGTTGTATTGCTGAGTGCTTACCCCAAACACCCTCATTTTTCACCAGTCTTAGCATGGAGAACACAGTATTTACATTACAATTACTTTATAACTTCAGCTTTGGGGCAATCTAAAGCCTAACTTTGATAAATATCATTGCCTGTAAGTACATTCCCAGAAGAGTGCATTTATTGACATTTCAAGCACACCAGATTATTAAAAGCGTTAAAATCAGCCTCCAAATTTAAGTATTTGCTTTAAAACATGGCAATATAATTTTAAATTCTTTCATTCTCTTTATTTGTAGAGATTATAATTACGTACAGTATGATCTGAAAAGTATGTGTTTTAAAGCAAACTAAGTTCTAGCAGCCTAAACATCCACCAGACTCCGTTCCCGGGTTGTCTACACTTTCTTTTTTTTTTTGTTTTTTTTTTGTTTTGTTTTGTTTTTTCGAGATAGGGTTTCTCTGTGTAGCTTTGCGCCTTTCCTGGAACTCACTCTGTAGCCCAGGCTGGCCTCGAACTCACAGAGATCCACCTGGCTCTGCCTTCCGAGTGCTGAGATTAAAGGCATGCGCCACCACCGCCCGGCTATACACTTTCATTTCTCCCTAAGAATCATGCCATGGGGGCTCCTATCACTGGAACACTGGGCGAAACAGGGAATCGACTCTGAACCCTGTGTCAACAGGTCCCAGAAAGATTCACATGTGACTCAGGGCAGTTCACAGAACTGTTTAAAAGTAAGTGAATTTGTTGATGCCAAATCTCTTTTTGGAGGTGTAAGTAATGGGTTCAAATCCTAACTTGGTCCCTGCAGGTATAACCATAGAAATCTTACCACTCTCTGAGCTTGTAACAGAGAGACTTCTTTAAATTATTTAATGGAGGCTTAGGTCAGGGTAGATTTTAAGAGGCATATATATTTTAAAACCAAGAAGTGATTTGGAATTAACTGAAAATAATTAGCAATGCCTCCTTCAATGTTGGCATGACTAACCATAACTATTATCTAAATGTAGGCTTATTACTAACTTTTAAAGTCTAGTTTGTAAATAGCCAGTGTTCCTAATGAGAAAGCAATCACTGAGTAGGACAATTTGTCTTGAAGGAAGTTTATTTACTTCCACAATCCTTTGTGGTTGCAATGGCTGCTAAATATGAATATCTTGATTAATAGCAGTAACATAATTGGTGTCCGATATCTATTTATCAACACAGTTCAATTTCATTATAAAGTACCTCCTTATATAATAAATAAGACCGCCGTGCTCTACCTGACAGCTTGATTTACAGGCCTACAAGCCAAGTCGGTTTTTGCAGTAAGTGAAGGGTGGATACTGTACATGTCAGCTGTTTGCTCTGAGAACAGAACACAGGAGAGGCACGGCCTGGAAGACTCCTGCAGCATGTGGTAGGGGACTGAGCCTAGGAAGCTTCAGTATGCCTTACATGGTTGAGAAGTTCAGAGATACCTAAGAAAAGCTACTGTCTATCAGACACCCTCCTTCCACCGGCATTTACAGAGCTCCTCCTGGGTGGGGAGTGGAAAGTTCAGTCTTTGCCCTCCTGGTCTTCCTGGCATGGTGGGTAAGCATGAAATGTATCCTCTTCCAGGGCCACTGACTGATCAGACTCTAGGATAGCCAGGGAGCAGCCAGAACAGCGGAGTAGGAGGCAGGCATGGTTCTTGCATGACTCCATAAAAGGAGGCATCTGGCTCCCAAAATCAACTACACCCTAAGTGCACATCTACCTACTGGCAGTGACCAAGGCCGCTGGCAGCAGGAAGACTTGAGCTCAGATTCCCAGCTCTGTCGCTATGGCCTCAGGGAACTGTGGGAAGGCTGGTGGGACCTGGGCTTCAGCAATGTTCATTTATCTTTTGCTTTCCTTTTCGGGAAATGCAACAGGAATGCAGACATGCTCACTGCCTTGGTCGGGCAATCTCTGTCTGTCACACAGGCCTCAGTTGGTAAAGTCTTTGCTTCATAAACATGAGGACCTGAATTCAGATCCCTAAGACATCCCTGTAATCCGAGTGCTGGGGAGGAAGTGTGTCCAGAGACAGGAGGATCCCTGGAGCTTAATGGCCAGCCAGCCTAGCCTCATCCCTGAGCTCCAGCTTAAGTGAGAGACCATGTCTCAGAAAAATAAGGTGGATAGTAATTGAGGAAAGCTTTCTGACATTTACACATATCCACAGGCATGTGTACATATGCACCCATGCATACACACACACACACACACACACACACACACACACACACACATTCTCTGTGTGTGTCTCCTTCTGTCTGTCTCCCTCTGTCTGTCTCTGTCTCTCTGTCTCTCTGCCTCTCTCTCTGTCTCTGTCTCTCTCTCTCTCTCTCTCTCTCTCTCTCTCTCTCTGGAAAAAAAGGCATAAGGTTTAAAAAAAATAACGTAACTAAAAGCCATGGGATGGTGGGGACATCACCTAAGAGGTTCCAAGGCACAGACACAGGTGGCCCAGTTGTGAAGAGGTTTAGACTCTGCTGAAGAACACCAGCGAATATGTCATCTCCTGCTGCTATAACAAAATACCAGAGACTGACAGCTTCGGTCAGATCTGGAGGCTGGAGGACCATGGTCACAGTGCCAAGCGATTCTGTCCTTTCAGTGTTTGCTTCCTGGAATGCAGATGTTCTCACCATGTCTTCAAGAGCCCACTCCTTGTGAGGGTACTAATCTTGACGCCTCTATCCTTGTGACCTCATCGTCTCCCAAAGGCCCCACCTCAAAATATCATCACACCTGGGTATCAGTCTTTAAGGTACGAATGTAAGTAGGGGGTACAAGAATTCAATACACAGGCCGGGCGGAGGTGGCGCACGCCTTTAATCCCAGCACTCGGGAGGCAGAGGAGGGCGGATCTCTGTGAGTTCGAGTCCAGCCTGGGCTAGAAAGTGAGTTCCAGGAAAGGCACCAAAGCTACACAGACAAACCCTGTCTCAAAAAAAATAAACAACAACAACAAAAAAGAATTCAATATACAACAGAGGGTATCAGGAAAATTCCTCTGCTATGGGTTTCCTCATCTCTAGGCAAGAAAGTTAGGAAGGTGCCAACACCTATCACAGAATGTCACAGCCTGGCACCTTGAAGACTCAAGAGTCTACCTGGGTCAAAAGAGAAGCACACAGGATAGACGTCCAAGGGGAGCAGCAAGATTACACAGGAGGAAATTCTTCAAAGCACAGAATGAGAGCAAGACTTCCAAAAGCCTCCACATCCCAGATTTTTCTGTGTGTCTGTAGTTCACAGGCAAACCAGCTACACTTCTATTTTTGGTGAAACCGATTAGCCCTCAGTAGCTGTGTGACTAGGTCTCAATCCTAGTTTTTGATTTTTGCAAAATGTAAAAGATGCCAATCCTATCCTCTGAAGAGGCTCAAAAGATCTTAGGGTCAACCGCTGATGACCTCTCAAGGTGGAGTTCTTGGCACAGCTACCCATCTCTCCCCAGAAGGTCAATAGAGTGGTTACGGGAGGTGCTTGGTCCTATCGACCAATCGATAAATGGATGAAATCTTGAGAAACATGATAGCTATGCAAATGAAACTTACGACCCTTCACCTCAAGCATCTTCCACACAGAGGCCATGTAGAGAATCTGGAAACAACCAGTTGACAGGAGCCTCGTCTGGGAGGGTCCAAAATTCTGCTTGTCCAAAGCATAGTACCAAAAGATCTGGATCCAAAAGAAGAAAATCTCACTCAAACACCCCCATTTCATCATTATTTATTTCCAAGTACTTTCTTCAAAAAACACTGTTTTTTTTTGTTTTGTTTTTGTTTTTGTTTTTTTGACACATTATTTTTGTGAGTGGTATCAACTAGCTCACTCGTGACCATTGAAGACGCAGACTGACTGGGTTTTAGAAAAAGCATAAGGCCAAATGTATGCTTTCCAGGCAAACAACCAAGATAGCCCTGAGAAATGGCCAAGTACAGTTCAGTGTTGACAATGCCACAACCTGGCTTCTTTGTGTGTGTGTATCTACTTCTGAGAAAGCACACAGGACATCTGAAAAGCCCATGTCTGTGTGAAGCTACAGGAAGGCTGAGCTGCTAGCAGACAAAAGATGCCTTCTCTCCTGCCCACCTTGTGAAGCAGAGATACCACGCTTGCCAAGTAATCAATACCTGATTGTCTCCATGACTTCAGAGAGTATTCTACAAAGAGGCCAGGGTAGGGATCCAGGAGCACTGAGGCTGATTCCAGAAGACAATAATGCATGGGAAGCAGCAAAGCCTCTCAAGTCCAGTGCCACCAAGAGTCTATGACTAGCCTGGCCACAGAGCAACCCCAGAGAAAGGACCAGATGTAGCCGGGGGAGGGGCGGGGGCACAGATCCCCTGTTTACTACTACATGGCCTCCGTTTTACCTTACCTTCCTTGGTTTTGCTTCCATCTCTATGGTAACAGGAGTGGGAGTCAAGAGCCAGCCTTGAAAATGATCATCAGAAACCATCTTCTAATTCTATTTCCATGGAAACAGATGACAGATCAGTGGAAATAAGGTAATATTTTTAAGTGAGGTAATCCTTTAAAAGAAAAAAAAAAGAGCTCCCTCACCCAATTTCCCACCAGTTTTTCAGAGAGCTTGAATTTGAGAGTATACATTGCTCATAAAGTATAAATGCAACAACATTCTTTTGAGGCTAAAGGTAAACTGAAGAGACAAAGAAGAACAAGACCATGAAGTAAACTAGCGGAATAAAGAAAATATCATCTCAGCAGCAATCTTAAAAACCACAAGTAGAACATTCCATACTCATCACAAGCATGCTCTTTAGCCCTTCAACTTTTACGACAGAAGGACCACCACATATCATAGTTTTCACCAAAGAAAGTAAAGATAGGGCTAGGGGCGTGGCTTTGCTGCCAAATTGCTTGCTTCACCAACATAAGAACCTGAGTTTGGATCCATAAAACGCACATTAGAAATCCAAGTGTGGTGGCATAGGTCTGTAATCCTAGCACCGAAGGGTCGGAGAGAGTGGAACATTGGATCTTGCTGGCCAGCTAGCCCAGCCAAGTCATTAAGAGATACTGTCTCTAGTAAAAGGGAGAAGGTGCCTGAGAACCAGCACCCAAGGCTGTCTGCTAGCTGCCATACTCACACGTTCATTCACACATTTGCACACTCAAAGGTATCCCTACACGGCTTGGACCTGCCTCAACTGAATGTACCAGACTCTACTGACTCCCCATGGGAGACATTGCCTTGGAGGAGATGAGAATGGGGGGTGGGGTGAGGGGGAAGGCTGGGGGGGTGGGAGGAGGGAGGACAGGGGAATCTGTGGTTGGTATGTAAAATGAATAGAAAATCTCTTAATAAAAATATAAAAAATAAATAGTATGAAGGTTAAAAAAAAGTATCCCTACACACACATGTGGAAAAAAAAGATATTTGCTAAAATATAAATAAAGCTTTGAAATAGGAGAGTCACGTGTAGGGATAGGATAATTTTCTAAAGCCAAAACTTTTCTAAAGCCAGCTACTCCATACCATAAGCACTAGGCAGCCTGAATGTTCAGGATTGACACCAACACCCGAGGGCATCAACCTGGTCCTGCCTGCTGTTTCCGTGAGCACAAATGTGACTTAGCAACCCATAGGTGACCTGCCAGATCCTTCTTGTGACATAATGTTGGTCCAAGACCCAAAATAGAGGACCATGGGTAGAGAACCTGGATTTGCAGGCTGAAATGGTAACAAATCATAGCAGTTTAGGTCAAAAATAGACCTGCTGTCTTCAGATAGGTGGTGTTCCTGCTTAAGTGAATGGAAGAGGCAGAGCATCTGGGAAGAGGCTCACACCTAGAAAGGGTTCATTCATCTGATTCTCAGATGTGTACCTGGTAGTAAGAGCTGCCGTGCACGGGAGACTCACTCTTTAGAAGGCCTGTACTCAACACATCATATGCATCTCACACAACCCATTCCACACCCCGGGTGTCAGAGAAGACACTAGTGACTCCAAGTCACACAGCCAGGTCCTCTACTTGGCCGGCTGCAATAGTCATCACAAACACTTCCAGAGTATCCTATCCCAACCAAGGGGACAACAAGGACTTTCAGGGACATGGTAAGTAGAAGTCTACTAGGGAATGACTTAGGGTTGTCTGCAGAAAGCATAGGCAAATGCTTTTTTGATGAAGACTAAAATTATATTGAAGAAAAGCAAGTTCTCACTTAATGGCTGATGGATCACTCACTACTCTTGCAGAGGATCCGAATTCAGCTCCCAGCACCCATGTCCAGTGCCTCACAATCAACTATAACTTCAGGGCTGGGAACTCTGATGCCCTCTTCTGGTTTCCACAGGTACCTGCAAGCATGTGCACATACACACTCAAGCACATACATAAACACAGAAATTACAAAATGAATTTTTTTTTAAAAAAAAGAAGCATGCTCTTTTAAAAAAAACAGAAAATGATACATGTGAGAAACAAAGCACAAATTTTCATATTTAGGAAACAGAAAATCTGGTTGATTTAAAAATAATAATAATAAACATCCCTTAACGAGGGGAAGCCCAAAATTGTTCTGTAATGAAGAAATGTAAAGCAGTTTGGGAAGTAAACACAAACATGTCAAAAGAAAATGTTCTCATATTTGCTAACAGTCATATGACTGCAATTTCCCAAACTACACAAGATAATGGATACAACAGACAGGTCCAGCCTGTTTGGGAAGCAGACTGTGAAGGCTGACCCAGAGAAAACAAGTAGGAGCACACTGCTGTGCTTCCCACACACACTGCAGCAGGAACATGGCTGAATTAAAACATTATAAAATGCACAAATTGGCCACCATCATTATCCCTACAAAAGAAGTCAGAAAATAAGATAATGGCAAAGAATTGCTCTGACACAGAGAAAAGCTTCAAGGACGTGAGCAGAAACACGTGCTGAAGGCAGCATTAGTCAGGGCAGGCATGGCTGTGGGCCAGGGGAATTGTCTCTCTGAAAAACATAAAAAGAAACTCTGAAACTAGGCAAACCATTCAGAGCAAGGGTAACAGAAAAGCTCACCGTGGGCTGAAAGTATAAAGTCAGGGCAAATGGACCACACTCGGTGTGACGTAAGGTATATAAAGGCCCACTCTCTGACGCTTGCCATGAGCTCTTACACAACCAGGCCCTTTCATATCCAAAGCATCTACAAAGCACTGAAATCTTAGCTATGAGAAGTTCACAGTCTGTGCTATGCTGGCACTCAAGGAAAACAAGGGAAACCAAATTGCTGAACTTACTTGCACCCTGGAAGAGTTTTGCGTCTGTGAAGTTGGTTAGGCACAGATGCAAAAGTAAGGATGAATTTCCTGACTTCTAGGGCAGTGGTTCCCAACCTTCCGAATGCTGTGACCCTTTCATACAGTTCATCATGTTGTAGTGAAACCCCAACTACAAAATTATTTTCATTACTATAATTTTGCTACTATTATGAATCGTAATACATCTGTATTTTCTTACGGCCTTAGGTGACCCCTTATGAAAGGGTTATTCGACCCCTACAATGGGTCATGACCCACAGGTGAGAACCACTGCCTTATGGTGAGGTCTGAGAGGTAGTGCAGGAACTCAGCCAATGCAGTGAGTGGGACTGGAGAGAAACATAAGCAATCACGGATACCACCACCCACCTCCACTTCCAAGGAAAACTTGAGGGCTTCGACAAAGATTCAAGTTCATCATGTTATGGTTCTGACAGCCCCATATCAGGAGAAAAGGTTAAGCTAGCTAATTGCCATAATATTTAAAGATGAACTTTCTGAACAATAATAAAAGAAGAACCAAAGCCTGAACTTCCTGGGTTTTTTACAAATGAAAACTTTCTGGGTGGGAAAGGGCAAAGGCCACACACCCCTCTTTAGTCTTCTAGGACTACAGGAGTTTTGCATACATGTTCCATTTCCACTCAAGTTCACTCAGCCACGCACTGTAATTTTTAGTGAGTTGCTGTTCCAAGATGGGGCAGACCATGTCTGTTTCCATAACAACGTGGTTCAGACTTGAGTAAGAAAGAATCTGTACTTTCAGAAAGAGGTGAGCCCCCAGCTTGCTTGTGTGCCGCCTGAAAAAAAATCATCTCACAGTAACTCACGACCCTCCACAGCACATTAGCAACCCTTCTAGAAACCTTTAATCCCCAAATTGCGTTATTATTAAACTTACTTGCAATGGGCTATTTTAATACTAATTGTTGCCTGAATTATGGATCTGACTAATAACATAAGGTAGTAATGCGCACTTTAGGATGGAGAAGGACGCAATTTTTTTGCCAAGGGTCAAAGAGGAGAGAACCCAAAGATGTGCTCATGGAAAGAATTCCAAAGTCAAGAAAGTTAAAGAAATTCTGATTAAACAAATTGAACAGCTTTCTGTGTTCTGAGTCTTCCCCACACTTTCCTCTTGCTAGTGGTTCCCTGCCTCTTCCAAGGCAGCAGAGTAGGCTTCATCCACAGCCCAGAACCTCTTCACCACCTTCCTTGTCTAAGTGCCCTAGGCTGAACTGGCCCCTTTTACCCAGGACTTTTCAGTGTTGAAACCAGAGCAGCCCTGGACAATCTGGGACAGCCGCTCTCCCCACCCTGCCCTCAGCACCATGAGAGGCTTCCTCTGAGCCCCTGACACTGACATTGGAGTTGGTAGAAAGCTCTTCTTCTTGGTGAGGGGCCAGGAATCCCTCTTGATTTCTCTCGTTACCCTAGCACCTACCAAAATGCTAGCACAGGATGCTCAACAAATGCATGTTTAGGAAATGAATTAATGCGGCCAGTGAAGATGGAGGAGCATTTTAGACAAAGCCCACTTCTCTTCCTAATCGCTCATTATTACTAGGTCCCAGTAGATGAAAATGCCCTTTATCTAGGTTGAAATGATCAAAGAGTAACAATTTCAAGTTTCAACCTAATTCCCATACTGTCATTCCAGAACTAGAAAATATCTAAATTGGATGGCCACCTTCCCCATACTCCTCCTGCGGCAGAAGGACAGGGACTAAACTGAACCATCAAGATTAACACGAAGAGAAACAAAGGAAGACCTGGATTTCTTCTGATGTGCAGAAGTGGATGAGAGTCTAATCCTATGATACGTCAACTTGAGGGAGTCGGGCATTATGTAAATGTCCTAGAAGGCTCATGGGCCACATGGGCCAGCTCTCTGGGGTTCTGGCCCAGCCCACTCTCATTCTTGGGAACATCTCTCCTTCTTTAGCAAGCTCTATCTCTACGTCTAATCATGCACCCATCCCTAATGTGACCCTTTCCTCGTGACACAAAAACCCGGGTCGGGGTGGGCACCCTCTCACTGTGGCTCTATGGCCCCACACACCTCTCACACTGGGCTTTCTCACTGTTCCTCCAATCCCCATGTCAAACTTAAAGACCCTCACTTTTTCTCTACCTCCCTTCTTCCTGGAAGCACATGGATTCCCAGTTCGCCTGTCCTGTTGTTTTTCTCTCAAACTTTTATACAATTGTCCTTAAGCTTCTTTGAGTCCATTTCAAAATTATTTTATTAATGAGAACCCAACAGAAACCCCAGTTTTCTCAGTAGCAAGTCAGTGTCAGAGAATTGCTCTCTTGGATGCCAAAAGTCTTGTCTAGTTCAGTTTTCACCAACACCCCACACATGGAATGAGCCACTCAGAAGGGGAGACCACCCTCAAGTGTACAAAAAGGCCCCCACTTTTGTCACACCCAAGCAGCTGGCAGTAATGATCTGCATGGCGACCAGAGTTTGCCACAGCCCCTAAGTCAGAGGCTCAACAGGAAACAAGCGCATGGGTCCAGAGTGAATAATACGTATTCTGCCAAATTAAATAAACACTTTTGCTCAGACTTCACAGGAGCAGCCTGGAGTCAAGAGCCTCGCTGCTCTCAGAAGGTGAGAGCAGCCGCTGCAGACGCCGGAAGAGAGGCACAGGGAAGGCTGACTGTGGGCTGTGCACGTGAGCTTGGCAAGGAGAACGCCAGATCGGCCAGCTTTCTCCAAATGTGTCAGAACCTTCTTATTGGCTGGCCACTTACAGGAGACAGGTCAGGAAACAAGGAAATATGTACTAAGTTCAGTTTCCTTAAGCCCTGGTAAGAGAGGAAAGACACCAAAGCCAGAAGTGAAGGTTAGAAGTGAAGTAGACAAAAAGACTAAAGAGGCAGAAAAACAGATAGAGAGGATGAAGAGAAAAACGCACACGCACACGCACACACACATGCTTGCACACACGCGCACACACACACACACACACACACACACACACACACTGAGGGGCTGAAGGAGCATATACTCCAACAACTCAGAAGTTCGGTAGGAAGCCAGGCCATGGAAGGAGCAGACCGCCTGTTGTAGGACAGTACTTGGGAGTGAAGGGGGAACTCTGCTCCTCAATCTGTCTGGTGGCTTGTGGCTTTCAGTCTAGGAGAAACTCTCAACCCACCTGATCTCCTCATTTGTGCTTCTAAGTCTCAGGAGCATCTGTATGGCTTCAGTTAAATCACATTTCTTAATTGTACTCCTTCCATGGCTTTAAACAGAAAATATTTCATATCTGGAATGTGGAACTTTGTGACTAGCCTCCCCTTCCTCTATAACTGTGAAGTGCTTACTGATCATGGCCTCTGCCATCTGTGAATGCATCCCTAAATGAGCCTTGCCACTTCTGGGGTCAATCCCGCCACCCAAGAAACCAGCCACAATGTGCAAGGCACACCCAGATCACAAAGAGCTTCTATCCAGGTAAACTAACGTCCCTCTGTGGCTCCTTGGAACACTTATCAGAATCACACTGGTAAAGCAAGTAACTCATGCCTGTGACAAAGATCCAAGAAGACTATAGTACATCCTCACTAAATAACTCTGCTGACCTGCCCCTGTCCCCAAGAAATGGTTATAATCTTCAAACTAAAGCAAAAAGGGCTGGAGGGATGGCTCAGTTGGTAAAGTGTCTGTCATGCAAGCATGATGTCATGAGTCTGGGTCTGCAGTACCCATGTAAAATCTAGGAATGGTAGTGCACCTCTAGAACCCCAGCACTGGGGCAGGGTGGAGAGAGCATATCCCTGAAGCTCACTGATCAGCCAACCTAGCTGAATCAATGAGCTCTAGACTCAAGAGAGACCCTGCCTCAAAAAATAAGGTGGAGATCAATCATGGAAGACATCCAATATTAACCTCTGGACTTGCAATGCACTTGTATACATGTGTATCCTCACTGGTATAAGCATATACATATACCACACACAAAAAAAAACCCTATTTATTTATATTATTAAACATTTATTAAACTAAGTGGGAATAAAGACTTGTGAAACAACTCCATAAAAGTCCTAAAATGGGAAATCCTCAGTATTACAGGTTTATGAGATTCAGAGGAACTCCCTTTCCCTGGTTAGACTGCCAACAACTCACAATCTTGCTTCTGCCTATCAACACAGATACTCAATCGAATATGCTCATAAAAATTACTCTATCTAAAGTCTGTTGGGTTTGACACAGTTTGAAGCATCTGACAAGGACTAGGGAAAGCCTAGACTCTATCAATACAACAAATGGTAAAATCCACTCATCTACCCAGTTGAGCCAGTGTCATGAAAATTTGGGTTCTCCCACAGAATAGAAGCTTTGAAAATGCATATATTTGCTAGACTTTGTAGAGGAAGCTCCTACTGAATGAAGCCAATTCCAAAAGGAGGAAGATTAACTTGCTGATTCAACCTTGACTGATACTGCTGAAACGGGAGAGAGGGAAGAGGAAGGGGAAGAGAGAGAGATGGGGGAAGGATAGGGAGGAGGGGGGAGAGAAAAGGGAGGAGGAAGGGAACTCTCTAGGCCTTCTCAAGGCAAATCATGGTCATAGAAGAGGCATGAAGCAAAGGTATGCCGTGCTTCCAAACTATGTCTTGGGGGAGGAGAGGCTCAAAACAAGCCCATGAAGATTTGCCCAAATATTTTTACCTTTTACTGTTTGAATTTGATGCAAAGGCCTATTTTTCAGTAGAAATGAGCAGCTTTCTACCCATGCTTGGCCAGAAATGGAAATCCCTTACCTCGAAGCTGATGGATCTGGGAAAACATTCCTGGTTCCCCTAATTAAGTCTTTAGCAAAGTTGCCTGAGCACCTGCCACACCTCTGGAGTGACCTCTCCTCGTGGCGTCCACTCCCCTCATTCTTTAGAAATGCCTTCTGCTCAGACCGAGATCTTCCTTTCTCAGCTGCATACATTCCCTCCACTCACTGTCACTCCCCCACATGACTCTCCATCTCTAGTCCCCATTTCCTCTCCTGCCTTTGTCACCAAGCAGATGCACACCCGTGTGTGTGTGTGTGTGTGTGTGTGTGTGTGTGTGTGTGTGTGTGTCACATGGGTATGTGTGTCTTCTCCTTCCTCGCTCCTCGCTCTCCATCTTGCTTTGTGAGGCAGGATACTCACTGAGCCTTGAACTCAGCTCACCAATTGACTGGCTATAGAGCGTGCCCCAGGATCATGCTGCCACACTGGCTTTCACACGAGTGCCGGATGTTCAAATTCAGGTCCCCATGTATGCAGAGCAGGCACTTTTTACTGACTATGCCAGCCCTGTCACAATTTTTTAAAAAGAGGTTTATTTTCTATTTTCCCCATTAAACTATAAGATCCAGTTGGGCAAGGGTCTGGATCCAGAGGACAACTACAATAATAAACTGGGAAATTAATACATAAAACAGGACCAGACATGAGAGTCCACCACCCAGGGTACAAAAAAGTCTGTGTCAGCTCCTAGTACATCTCCATGAACCTTGAGACAATATATTGTTTTAAAGCCCAACAGCAAATTCTATATACAAAATAATCAAACGCTTTTGTGCTTGGGGCTTGGAGTCCTGAAAACTGCCCCAACTCCCACAGGCTTTTATTTACAGGTTCTGGAGCCGATGCTAAATCTCTCTCAGCCTCCATACTTCTACTGAGACTTCAGAGAGCTGCTTTCTTTTGATTTTTGATTTTCTGGTTTTGTGTCTCTAAGACAAACGACTCCCTGGGGGCTAATAGCTTGCATGCAACATCACCTGTGATAAGCAGCACTGCTGTGTCCAGCTTTGATGTTTCCTATCCCCTGACCAACTGGAAACAACCCCTGCAATCTCCCAGTGGTGGGAGCTAGGCGGCACATACTGAACTTCGCATCTTGGCCCCATGCAATAGATGCTAAACCACAAGGGGATTTCAGGCCAATAAGCAAGGGGTCAAGGATGCGATGACATCCACTGTCCTGGCACTGAACGTGGAAGGCCTTGCAATTCTGCCCCACTGAGCTCTGGATTTGGGGAGCACAGGGCTAGCCCAGGCCATCTGAAAAAAAAAATCCTTCCAGCCATTTTTCCCTTGCAACAATCTGTGAATTCATTTGCATAAACCAACTCCAGAATGTCAACAAACCTGTCCTAAAAGTAGAGCCTTCCAGAACACAGGCTCCTGGGTGAGCCAGGGTACCATAGGCTGGAGTGCTAAACAGGCTATGGCCCCTGACAAGTGTTCCTGGACTCTCTTTTAGACGGAAAACAGCATTAAGCTAAATTTTCTAAAAGGGCTCTTCACCAGTTCCTTGTAGGAGGTATCTTTGTATGACCAAACAGGGTACTCCACTTAAAACTGAAACAGCCCTCACCTCAAAGCACCTCAACTTACTCATCATCGTTGCTAGACCGGTTGCAACCAGTCTGGGAGAAAATGCAAAGAATGTGTTTGCATGAATAAACGAAGCAGCATCTACCATCACATATGAACAGTGTTAACACGAGTGAATGGAAACTACAACTTGGCTCATTCCACAGCGCTGATGGAGAGATGGCAGGGGCCCAGAGTCTGTGCAGAAGGCTCCACGGACCTCACTGTTCATCTCTCCTTTTCATGGACTTGCTCGTCCTTCTATCCCAGGAGTCAACTACAGGGACTGGGAAGGTGACTTGGTACACACAGTGCTTGCTGAGCACGCATGAAGACCTAAGTTCAAACCCTCCCAACCCACAGAAAAGCACCTGATGCACACATCTGTAATCCCTATGGAGAGACAGGAGGGAGAACAGGGGCATCCTTGGAAGCTTGTGGACCAGCTAATCTGGGGTGCACAGCGGAAAAACAACACAGAGATCCTGCCTCAAATAAGATGGAGGCCAAGACCAACATATGAGTGAATTATAGCCATTGTAAATTTGTTCAACCAAATGACTCACTTACAAACAAAATATAAGAAAGAAAGGGAAATGAAAAACAGAACAGGAAAAGAGCTTAGATCAAAAACGAGAAAACATATATGAAGAACAGGAACCTAGGAAGATAGAAGGGCCTGCCATTTATGAGGAAAGAAAATTAAAAGCAAAGAATACTCTGTGAGCCCAACCCAGGCTCACTCCATAGTCAGGCAAGACTTGCATGAGGCATCGCTAGCTAAGGGGCCCTTGATGAGCCTCCTCACCTTGAGATGAGGCCTCCTGCAACAATCACAGCAACTGAGCTGCTCTCTAGGGATGAGAAGCTCACAAACACAAGGCAGCCTGCTCATTCCTCCAACCCCAAGGGAACAGAGAAGCTGAACAAGGTGACCTCTAAGCCGTCAAAAAATTGGCTCCACACTACATCAAGAACCCTCTGGTCGAAATGAGGTCATCCCTAACCTCACCAACACACCCTGGAGCCAGCCAGTTTGAACATACTGCCTCCCAAGCTGGAGCTCGGTTGTCACACACTTCCCCAGGCACTGCTGCAGTGACAAATGGCCCAAAGGTGTAAAGAACCCACTGAGAGATGGTGCCTTGAAAGAAAAAGGTAGAAGTCTTGGAATACATTGATCAGAGTTTGGTGGTCATCTGGTCCAATCGGTGCCTTTACAGGACCAGGGAAAGCATGGATTTTTCTGTTTAATGAGCCTTCTCTGCAAACAGTCTATTGTATAGCAACTGTGTGCCTGGTCTGGGGACGTCTAAACATCTGGGGAGAGCTTACAACTTAGTGTAAGACATTACCACATGCTGGAAGAACTCAACTAAAATAAAGCCAAGCTTAGGACAAACATGCCATGTTTTCTCTCACATGCAGACACCTAGCTTCTAATTTCTCTATGTGTGCATTTATGTGGGAGTGAGTGCATGTAGAGGCCAAGGGCCCAGGAGTGGGAAAGAAGAGGACTTAATGGGAGGGTAGCAGAGCACACATGATAAGAAAGGAGAGGGGGAAATTCTGGGGACAGAAAGGTCCAAGTGGGGATGAGAGGAAAGTGATAAAGGAAGGTGTGGGCAGAAGAACCAACCAAAACCAAGAGTGAGAGAAAATGTTAGGAGGACGTCTGTATGTCCAGCTCAGTATGGCAATTAAAATAAAACCAACGAATTCAAGACAGGGCAAATAAATGACCACAGAAGCAGCAGCCATTCTCTCTCTGCTTAGGAATGAAACTGTCTCAGCCTCTGAAGACTACATCTGAATCCCTTTCCCCAAAACAATGCCACTGGGTTCTTCTTTTTTTAAAAACTCAATTAAATTTCAATTCAGGTAATATCAAAGCTCATAAAAATTTCCCTTAAAATACTAAGTTTAATCAGGGTATTTTTGTGAGGAGAAATTATCCAAAAACCAAACATCAGTCAAATGTAAATAAAGATGTCATCATTATTCAGACCATTAAGTCAGCCATTTTCACATCTGCACTAGAGATACACAGAATGCTGTCGTGGAAAGTCATATAAAAACTCTGAAAATGTTGCAGAGCTTCATAAAATTGTGCAATGAATACATCAAAATTGATCTTCTAGGGGTAGAAAGTTGGTTCAGTGGGTAATGTGCTACAATCAGTGTCCATACAAGACCTTCATAAGATTGGGCCAATCAACATCCAGCATGGAGTAAGGGGGCGGGGGGGGGGGGGCTCATGAGGAGCTAGTAGACGGTTGATGGTCCTGGGGAAATATTGGAGAAATTATTAAGGCCACTCCACGTAGTTAAAAGGGAGGTTTATTTAGCGGCATAACTTACAAATGAAGGGATAGGTAGGTTGCAGGGTCTGGACATAGCGCCGTCCGGCGGTGTTCTCTGGAGAACTCTGCTCAGTCTACCTTCAGCATCCAGGGTCCAGGAACCAAGAGAGAGCGGCGCATCCAGATCTCGGGTCTTCAGGGTCCTCTCTCGGCCCCGCCTTGTAGGCGTGACAGTTACCGAAGCCTCAATGGGGGTTGGAATTTCCAGATCAAGGTTGGAATGGCTACCCACTACAGGGAAGGGAGAAATCAGTCCTATACCCATGTGTATACGAGCAGCACAAATTGAATTCAGTGAGTAATTAACATGGGGAAAAAAGTTGAGGGGGGTTGGATCAGAAAGGAAGAGTGGTGAATATCCAAAATACATTGTCTGCATGTATGAAATCAACATGTTAAAAATGAACAGCTGTAGTGAGCCAGGGTGTCCAGAAAGGACTTCCTGAATGTGAGTCTTAGTTGTGACATGAGACCACTGAAGGGGCATGCTACCTGAGAATAAATAGGTAGAAAAAGTGGTTGCTGCGCAAGCAGGAAGAGGGGCGTTTGGACCTCTAGTCCTCACGCAAAAAGCTATGTAGGCATGGCAGCCACCTCTGATCTCAGCACTTGGGAGGCAGAAAGGGGGTACCACTGGGGCAAGCTATCTAGATAAACTGTAATTCAAGCTCTGGAGTCAGCAAAAAAAAAAAGTGCCTCAGTAAATACAGTGGAGAGCCATCAAGGAAGACACTGGATGTCAAGTTCAGGCATTTGTGTACATGCATGACACACCGCACATGTACATGCACATGCACACACACATCAATATACATACAAACATGTATGCACACCACATACACACACCAAAAAGGTCATTTTTATGAATTAAGCAGCACCAAGATAGTGACATCACTAATAGATTTTTAACTAAGATGTTTGCAATAAAAGAAATAAGGGGAAAAAAAACCCTTCTCCCCCATTGCTAAATTAAAATAATTCAACTGGAATATTCAGGGGTAAAATTAAAGGGACAAGAAACTCTCATATCTGAAAACGAATGGTACTCTCCATTATTCTCCCACATATTCAGTTAATACAGGGCCTGGACTGTAGGGTGATTTTCGTGCCTGTTCATGGGATGCCAAGGTGAACAGCTAATAACCTGCAATATGAGGCTTGCTTAAGATTAGTGGTGTGGAACAAGCAGCATTATAATTTAGAGTTGCTGATCTTGGGAGAATAAGTGAGTGGGGGACATGATGGATTGAAGCCGCATGGGTCCTCAGGACCACCATATCAGCTGGAGGAGGAAAGTTCACCAACGGTCCAATCCCCAGCCTGGGGTTTCTTCTCAGAATGCTGTGCAGGGCTGAAAGGAGAAGTGGCCAGTTCCACATGGCGGCAGAGTACATTTCAGAGTGGAACTGAGTCCCTGCCCATCTCTTGCCTTCTCAGCAAACGAGGAAATAAGGATTTCAGGAGTCTACCTTACCACTGTTCCAGGTCTGAGCTCCTCTTATTCCAGAGTGCTCAAGGCCCCTCTGTGGCTCCTTTTTCTGGGTCACACACCTCGAGTCACACTACTGGAGGTCAAATGTATTTTTAGTGACCACATGGTCACTTTTTTTTTTTGCCACCCCAAGAGGGTTTATGTACCAGTTGCCAAGAACATGATCAGGAGACAAAGAAGGATCCTGGGCATAGAATCAGCTTTGTTTCTTTGCATGTTTGAGCTCCTTCCTTCCTCGATATGCAGAGCCAAGAAACACCTCAGGGAGAGAAGAAGCAGCCTTCCTAGAAGCACGCTTACTGAGTCTCTAAGACCCACTCCTTGCTCATCTGTGCTGATCTCTTCCTGCTGTGGTCCTGACACAGGTCTCCACATCACGAGCAGAGGACAAGCTGAGCTGTTCAGTGGTAACCCCCCACCCCCAGGTCTTACCATCTCCAACTCTCAGGGACACTTAGAAAAAAATGGGAGTATGTTTTTTTTAGTTGTAACAACTGGGCTGGGGTGGCATTTAGTGTAGACAGATTCATATAGGGAATTTTCCCTCCCCATATACCATGAAAGTCTCTATTTTAAAAAAGAAATCTCACACTAGGTAAATGGCTGAGTCAATAATATATTTCACACACAAGCATGTGAACCTGAGCTCAGAACCCCAACACCCATATTAAAGCTGGGTACAGTGGTACCTGTCTCTAACCCCCTAGCATTGGGAAGAAGGGGGCGAAACAGATGGATCTTCAGAACTTGCTGCCCAGCCGAGCTAGTGGATGAACTCTGGGTTCAATGGGAGACCCTGTCTCCAAACATAAGATGGATAGCCATAGATGAAGACACTTGGCCACACACACATGAAGTGTGTACATATACATACTAACATGAACATGAATATACTTCATGAAACATACCCCCCTCTTTCTCATACAGGCGTGCGCGCGCGCGCGCGCGCACACACACACACACACACACACACACACACACACACACACGAAGTGAGGGGTGGGGACTGACCTCATTCCACTCATCCTGACAGAAGAGAAAAAGGAATTTAGAGAAGTTTAGCATCTTGCCCAAGTTTACTTGGCTGAGGAAACAAGGTTTGGGAATGAGGCTAAGATTTTATGACTGTCCTTTTCTGTTCCACAATGACAGGTGAACAGAGCAGGAAGAGACAGGGGTAATATGGGATCTTAAAGACACTCAAGTCCTGGGCTAAATCTTTGCATTTTGTATTGCACCAAACAATACACCAGACAGGATGTGGTACTATAAGGAAGGCCTGGGGATGGCATGCCTGAAGTTAGCACTCGGGGGATCAATCACATTCAGGAGGGAACGGTACTGTGTATAACCCCCAGAGGGATGGTAGACAGTAGGGACAGGTGATTTCTCCCTCCCCATTGGTTGTAAAATGGTAACCAAGGAGTCCCAGCTATTTGGGAGATAAGACAGGAACTTCAACAGAACCAGCCTGAGCAACATAGAGAGACTCCATCTCAAAACACAATGTGCTCCTCTTCCCAAAGCCCAGAAAAACAGTTACTACTTCCTGCTGGAGATCCGTCACAGATGTAAACTACTCCACCTTGAGTGCCCCTTTCTCCCCAGCCTCTCTTCACCTAGTGAAATCCTGCCTGATGTTGAGTCTTGCCTGTCTGACTGAGTTAGACAACCTCTTTCTACGCACAGTCTGAGTTTCAATCCAGCAACTAGGCATATTTTCTGATACTGCAGTAGCTGACATTGTACCTGGCATGCTAGAGACATCGTACATTGACACCTCCTCACCTTGCACGTCTCTGTTTGACCATCACCCAGAAGGTACCATAGCCTTTGCCTTCCTACTTTCCCTGAAGCTGCAGTATCAGGTGAAAAAGTAAATTCTATCATACCATTCCCAACTCAGAAGCTTTCAATGCTTGCCGGAATGCTCTTTCTCTGTCTCTCTCTGTCTCCCTGTCTCTGTGTGTGCATCTCTCTCTCTCTCTCTCTCTCTCTCTCTCTCTCTCTCTCTCTCTCTCTCTCTCACACACACACACACACACACACACACACACACACACACACACACAGAGTCATAGGGGTTCACAGGGGTTATGTCTTGAAGTCCAGTGACAGAAGCTTTGGCTAGACCATTTAAGCACACACACATGCACTCACATGGGCTCTTCATGAGCAACCACAGATTCCACTCTTGCGTCTCTCTTTTCTCACTAAGACAACAGTTTCTCAGGGAAGAAGGAAGTCTTCGGCTCAAATCCCGAGGGAATATGGAGCAGAGCCACCACTGACCTACAGAGGCCGTTATCATGCGGGTTTTGACCACTAGGTTTGGAGTAGACTGCAGCCACTCCCGAAAGTTTCCTGTAAGATTTTTTTCCTCACAGTACTCACCATAACCAATGGTAGGACACGGAGACTGGGCCTTTACTCGTGGTGATTCCTTTTCTTCTTGCGGTGACAAAAGACCTGAAAAGCAACTTAAGGAGGGAAGGGTTTGTTTGGGGCAGTTTCACAGTCCGTTGCAGCAGGGAAGGCAGGGAGCTAGGAACATGAGGTGCTGAACATGCTCAGCCATGCTGCCCCTCATATGAAGTCCAGAACCCCAGCCCACAGATGCCATGATCCACATCCAGACTAGAACTTCCTACCCCAGCTAAATGTCTTTGAAAATCCCTTCATACAGATCCAGAGGTTTGTCTCCTAGGTGATTTCAGATTCCATCAGGTTTCCTGTGAAGGGTAATGATTGCACCTAGCAGACTGTTCCACGTTTCCATCATGCATCACGTCAAATACAACATCGTCACCACAGCCTGCAAAACCCTGTATCATTCAACTCCTTACTGCCCCTCCAACTTCATTTCAACACTCTTCTTCACTGCCCTCCATTTATACCAGTTTTCTGATCACTTCTCAATCATGCAAGGAATGTTTGTCTCTGGACCTTCCACTTGTTTTCACCTTCGCCACCAGTGAGGTCTTCTCCAATATCCCTATCTTAAATAGCATTCTCAACATCTTTATCCCATTTATTTTTCATTACCTCACTTAATGAGTACCTAACACTACATTATATGTCATTATTTATCATCACTTCTCATCATTTTTGTCACCAATGGGCAAGCTTCAAAGCTAAGGAAAATATCTACCTTCCGTATCTCTAAATCTTTAAGACTGAACTTGGCATATCACATGTTCAATAGATATTTGTTGATTAGTTAAAGGCCTGGCTGTATTCCCTACTCGATTATAAGGTCCATGAAGGCACAGCATGTACCCTTTGAGAAAGGTGGTCACAGTGGTATTTCCCAACTACATATTCTTTTGAAGATCTTTACCACTCTCTCTTCTTCCTTATGGATGGACAAACCAATATGGTGTAAGTAATGACAAATTAAGTCAGGTCCTCAAGTGCCACAGACTCTACCTTCACCTCCTTGGGTATTAGTTTCTGAAACTCAACTGCCTCATTAAAAAAAAGCCCAAACAAAAAGACTACATGATAGGTCACCTATGGGGTTGCAGCCAATAGTCCAGCTAAGACCCTACATACATGGAAGTCAATCTGTCTCCAAATAATTTCAGCCTTCAGCCATCAGTTATCCCAGCCTCCATCTTTCCAGATGTGCAGAGGCCACCTGTCCAACAGGGTCCCTGAGTTGCTAGGGAGTTTGGGTGGGGTGGTGTTGCTACTATGAAATAGTAACTATAATATCTCTATCTCCACCATGTGACCTAAACCTGGCACTTAGCAGAACCTCAGTGAATATCCTTGAGGGATATACTGGCTCTCACCCATAGTCCTTGTCTCCAGATGTAGACTGCATTTCATGTACTACCTTGACTCCAACAATTCTTAGGAAGAGCACACTGCCCATGACCTGAAAAGACCCTACAAGATTTCTGGAGGCTCCAGATAACTCTGAATGGCCCTGACAATGAATGTGAACCAGACTGTGAGCTGAAGCCTCTCTACACTGCTGGCTGGGAAGGTATAAAGATCAGTGGTCACACACAGAGTGCTTGCCACTATCTTAAGATTAGGAAATGATGAGGCCTCAGCTCAGCCTTTGAAGCAAGTCCTAAAGGAGTCACTTGTCAGGTACACAGTAGAAACTAAAAGGCCATTGAAGACAGATGTTTTGTACATCATGATTCTGGGAAGGCTGTGAAGTTGCTACCTCAAAAAGCAACAGTCATTCTATTAGGGTGAAATGGTAGCAAAGGCACAAAAGTTGAAAGGATTTTCTAAGGTTCTTGGTCTGTGTGGTAGTTTGAAAAAAAAAATGGCCCCCAAGGCAGTGGCACTAATAGGAGGTGTGGTCTTGTTGGAGGAAATATGTCACTGTGGAGGTAGGCTTTGAAGTCTCATATATGCTCAAGATACGACCCAGTACCTCAGACCAGTTCCTGTTGTCTGCAAGTCAAGAAGCAGGACTCTCAGCTACTTCTCCAGCACCATGTCTGCCTGCACACTACCATGTTGCACCATGATAATAATGAACTAGACCTCCTAGAATGTAAGCCACCCCAATTAAATGTTTTTTTTTTCTTTATAAAAGTTGCCATGGTCAAGGTGTTTCTTCACAGAAATTGAAACCCTAACTAAGACAGGCTGAAACTTTATCTCATTTATTCCCTCTTAAACTTCAGTGTTGCTAGTATACATGCTCAGCTGCTAATTCATACACAGAAGTAAAGGTAGGCTAACTCTGAGGCTAAAGAGACCCAAGGTTTCTGGCCCCGTGTTCATAGAGTTCCACCCAAAAGAACATGGCATGTGTTCACATGCATATGATTTTGAATGATCAGCAAAGTAAGAGAGTATACACAATTTTAACCTCATCATGAGGACAGCACTCTTACCCCCATTTGCGTCCTGTCACCTTCTTCCTCCCAGCAGGTAGCCCTCATGTGGCCATGAGCCTTGTGATGACCTGATGGAAGGGTAGTTACATTGGACAGTATGAGTGTAGAGAGATACAAATGTGCAGGAAGCCATATATGGCCATTGTTGGTTATAAATATGTGCAGAGCTGAAGGGAATGACCTCAATGCTGCATGATGCCATCTTTTAGGAGCTCCCTGGTATTGTAAGGGCAGAGAGCTCATCCTCCAGCACTTGTCTCCTACATGCTAGCCTCCTTTTCTAGTGGCACTTCCCACAGCAATCCCCCAAGCACAGAGCTTTCCACACAGGACTTACCTCTGGCAAAATAGCTTCTCTCCATCTCATTACTTCAGACCATTTCATTTCTTATTTCTCTAACACAAAACAATGATCTCAATGAAAAACAGCATAAAACTTACAAAATGCCTAGATAAAGGAGGATACCAATTATAAACGGGCTAGTAACTGTCTTCAAAAAAAAAATTAAGATTAGCAACTGGACAGGAAAGTTACAGTGCCCTCAAGTCTTAGTTCATGCATGACAGAAATTTAATGAATTTAATTTCCCCAGATTTGACAATGAACCTGAAAGTGTCTGTGATAATACTAGTAACAAGCGGTGAACAAGAAAAACAATGTCACTCTGACTTCCAGCATCCATTCTGAAGCTGTGATTCTCACCAAATGCCTTCACTGATGCCAGGCTCCCAGCTACCCTGACCTACAGGGTCCACTGGAGAGCACTCTGAGCACTAGAACTCTCAAGGCCCCGAGTGAGCACCCCTGTGGGAGTCCTGTGGGAACCGCCGCCAGGAAGAAATGACTCATCTCTCCATTCGTTCTCTCTGTAGAAAATGATACTACAAAATCGCCATCCTAGAAGAGCTGGTCAACGAGCACTCCGCCAAAATCAAAGAAAGGGATGAGATTACGGAGTGTGTTAGGCAGCTAATTAAAACAATAATCATTTCATGTTCGGTGCCTGGATTTTATAACACTTGTGGCGTGTTTGTTATGTAACTGGCACTTTAAACTTTCAGATTAAATAATGTACTGTGATTTCTTTTCTATTCCTAATTCTGTGTTGTTTGCCACAAAGTGTTTTCTCCCCTATACTATAGAAGCTAATGTCCTTTCCAAAGACAAGTGTGTGCACGGTATGGAGAGATGAGTTTTTAATACAGAAGGGAAATCTATTTACTCTGTGGAGAAGAGTGTGTGTCATTATGGCTGGAGGTGGGGGCACAGGTGGAGGCAGACTCCACCCCCCACCTCCCACCCCCTACCCCCCACCCCCCACCCCCCACCGCAGGCTGCTCTGATGCTCCTGGTGGGCTCCTTCATTTTTTTCTGACAAGTGTGGAACTCCCGTATGTTGTTCAAAGAGAATCAATAGTGGAAACATTTTCGAGTCAGCCTGGGACATTTCCACAGAAGGCATCTGAAACGGAATCACTCACAAAAGGAAGAAAATTAACAGGTATGGGGATCCGGCTGCACCCAGGGTGACTTTATAGCTGCTGCTGTAAAATACACCCCCCACAGAGTACAAATAAAGGGCCCCCAAAACACAGAACCAGGGGGTTCCTAATGCCACCAAAGGGCACCTGCCAGAGAATCACCGAGGAACAGAGGCCAGAGATTACCAGCAACACAGAGGAGAGCAATCTTCAATGTTCCTAGTACCAGGAAGCTGCTGTGCCTCCCACCCTGGGTGGCAATTTCCTTCTGAAATAGTGAGGCTCCTTTTAAAATTGTATGTTGCTTCTCTCCCCTCCCTAAGAACTTCTGAACGTAATGATTATAAGAAAGCTGTTCACTGAAAAGAAGCCTACATTGCTGGTTTCTCCCCCATCTTTCTTTGTGTTCCTACCAAAGACAAACCTTTGTTCAGGATGTCAGCCTCACTGGAAGACAGAAGCTATGGACAGATGGTCACTTGCAAAGCAGTAATAGATTGTTGTGAACGCTATGGAGAAAACTGTGTCTTCTCTCTAAGCTCATACATTGACGGTCCATCCCCCAATGTGACAGTCTTACAACCTCTAGGAAGGGAAGAACTAGGTTTGATAAGGTCATAAGGATAGGGCCCTCCTCCAACAGTACTGGTGGCTTTATAGAAGAGCAAGAGACAGACAGCTACAACAATCTATCTCTATCTTTTCCCCCACCTTTACACGTACACAAGCGCGCGCGCGCACACACACACACACGCACACGCACGCATGCACATGCACATGGAGTGGGGCATGTGAGGACACAGAGGAAAGATGGTTATCTGCAAGCCATAGAGAGTCCCTTCATCATAAACATATCATGGGAACTGCCTGAACCTGGACTTCTAGCTTCCACAACTTGAAGAATAAAATATTCTAATTGCTTAAGCCACCCTGGCCGTGATATTTGGTGCGGCAGTTACTAATACAGTGAATGTCTGAGTGATACGTTGCTATATAACAAGTTACCTCAAAGCCCAGTGGCTTAACCAGTGATAATTTATCTCATGTGGCTTCTGTGGATGAGGATCCGGGGAAAGGCTCAGGCGGGTTGTTCTCATTAGGGGTCTCCCATGAAGCTGTTATCAGATCTCCACAGAGGTGCAACCTGTATGGGCTAACCAAGGTTGGAAGATCAACTTTCAAAGGGTCTCACTCATGTGGCTAGCTAGTCGGTGCCAGCCATTGGTCGGGGCCTTCAGCTCTCCCCGACATGTTCCTCTCGGGATATGGTGAGTGACTGCCCCACAGCAAAAGATCCATGAGACTAGATGGAGAGCGAGTCTCAGAAGTCAAATATTGTCTCTTCTGCCAGGAAGGCCAGGTCTGATGCAGAGTGAGAGACACCAACACAGGAGGATGAAGGCTAGGAAGCAATGGAGCTGATAGTCCATACCTGATGGAGTCAAAGACACCAGTCATCAGGTACAGTGGGTATCTCACAGCCATCCAACTTCCAACAGGACAGGCCTTCTGAGGAGGAGGAGCAGCCCTCGGCTAGTGACTGAGAGGCATTAAGATACAACTTCCCAAATCCTCTGCCCCTTGGGCAGGATAATCCCATGGTCTGTGTACTATACTGGCTCCCAGAGTCCCCTGGAAAATTACACTCTAGTTGGCCACAATAGCAAAGGAGTTGATGATGCACCTTTACCAGAGAGATGTCTTCCTATCTTTGATTTACATCTACACTTCTAAAGTTCGCCTTTGTACTCAGGTCACAACTCAGAGTCGGCCTCTGGAAACCCAGTGCAGGCGATTTGGGGACCAAGTTTCCTCTATTCATGGCACTTTCTTCTAGCCATTGCAACATAAAAGCATGTATCAAGCACTCTGCATCACTTTAGAAAGACATGAACGAATATCAGCATGTGCTTTCACAGAACACCGTGTTTGGCAAGGCCAAGACCACATGAGAATGAGAGGATTCTTGGTTTAACAATGTAAGTGAGAGTCTTTGTGGTTTTGAAAGCAAGGTAAGGACAAGTTTGGAAGTTCTGCTTCCTCAGCTAAATGTACTCAGACTGGAGGTTTGCTCCAGGAAATTGCTCTGCTTTGGAATAAACTTCTTCGGTGGTCCCATAGTCACCGCTTGGGTGCTGAGACCCACCAAAGCAGAATGGGAATGAGAGATGATGCTAACAGACCCAATATCCAATCACAAACTCACATCATGTGGGTCCGGGGTTACCTCCTTACAACTTGTTTCAATTCTTGGTAGAGAAAACAAAGACCTCCTATGTTGTATTTGAGGCTATCATTGACCAAACAAATACCCATATATTCGGCTTTATTTCCCAACCTCTTGGGCTTTAGACGCGCCATGTAAGCAGTTCCAGCTGGTGGGCACAATAAGGACTATGAGATGAATGGGGCCAGGATGAGTCCTTACTCTCTTCCCTCCTAGGAGCTACCAGGAAGGCCATGTGGTATGCTCTAAGGAGGAACAGCTCTAAGGAGGAACAGCTCTAAGGAGGAACAGCTCTAAGGAGGTAAAGCTCTAAGGAGGTAAAGCTCTAAGGAGGTAAAGCTCTAAGGAGGAACAGCTCTAAGGAGGAACAGCTCTAAGGAGGAACAGCTCTAAGGAGGAACAGCTCTAAGGAGGAACAGCTCTAAGGAGGTAAAGCTCTAAGGAGGTAAAGCTCTAAGGAGGAACAGCTCTAAGGAGGAACAGCTCTAAGGAGGTAAAGCTCTAAGGAGGTAAAGCTCTAAGGAGGAACAGCTCTAAGGAGGTAAAGCTCTAAGGAGGAACAGCTTTAAGGAGGTAAAGCTCTAAGGAGGAACAGCTCTAAGGAGGTAAAGCTCTAAGGAGGAACAGCTCTAAGGAGGTAAAGCTCTAAGTAGGAACAGCTCTAAGGAGGTAAAGCTCTAAGGAGGAACAGCTCTAAGGAGGTAAAGCTCTAAGGAGGAACAGTTCTAAGGAGGTAAAGCTCTAAGGAGGTAAAGCTCTAAGGAGGTAAAGCTCTAAGGAGGTAAAGCTCTAAGGAGGAACAGCTCTAAGGAGGAACAGCTCTAAGTAGGAACAGCTCTAAGGAGGTAAAGCTCTAAGGAGGAACAGCTCTAAGGAGGTAAAGCTCTAAGGAGGAACAGCTCTAAGGAGGTAAAGCTCTAAGGAGGAACAGTTCTAAGGAGGTAAAGCTCTAAGGAGGAACAGCTCTAAGGAGATAAAGCTCTAAGGAGGAACAGCTCTAAGGAGGAACAGCTCTAAGGAGGTAAAGCTCTAAGGAGGTAAAGCTCTAAGGAGGAACAGCTCTAAGGAGGAACAGCTCTAAGGAGCAACAGCTCTAAGTAGGAACAGCTCTAAGGAGGTAAAGCTCTAAGGAGGAACAGCTCTAAGGAGGTAAAGCTCTAAGGAGGTAAAGCTCTAAGGAGGTAAAGCTCTAAGGAGGAACAGCTCTAAGGAGGAATAGCTCTAAGGAGGTAAAGCTCTAAGGAGGAACAGCTCTAAGGAGGAACAGCTCTAAGGAGGAACAGCTCTAAGGAGGAACAGCTCTAAGGAGGTAAAGCTCTAAGGAGGAACAGCTCTAAGGAGGAACAGCTCTAAGGAGGTAAAGCTCTAAGGAGGAACAGCTCTAAGGAGGTAAAGCTCTAAGGAGGAACAGCTCTAAGGAGGAACAGTTCTAAGGAGGTAAAGCTCTAAGGAGGTAAAGCTCTAAGGAGGTAAAGCTCTAAGGAGGAACAGCTTTAAGGAGGTAAAGCTCTAAGGAGGTAGCCTGCAACCTGGCAAGTGCAGGGTGGATGACCTGGAGACCTGTGCAGCACAGAAAGGCTTTGTGGGGCCCACAGATGGAGAGCCATGAGGGGCTAAGACAGCAAGGCAAGACTATGAAAACCACCTCTCAAAAGTCCCTACAGCCAGGTGGTGGTGGCACACACTTTTAATCCCAGCACAAGGGCGGCAGAGCCAGGCAGATCTCTGTGAGTTCAAGGCCAGCCTGGTCTACAGAGCAAGATCCAGGACAGGCAACAAAACTACACGAGTAACCCTGTCTTGAAAAAAAAAAACAAAAAAAAAGTCCCTACAAAGAGACACCAGGCCTAGGGCGCAAGACCTTCAGTAGGGAGACATCAGCTATGGGCCAGTGAGTTGGCTCAGCAGGTAAAGGTGTTTGCTGCCACACTTAACAACCTGAGTTCAAGCCCTGGATTTATATGGTAGAAGAAAAGAACCAATCACTTCAAGTTGTTTTCCTATAACAGCAAATGCAATTATATATGTAATAAAAAATTAACATTCAAAAGAATAATCACACCAGCTAGGATGAAAGACTGCCATTTTCACGACAAGTACTGCCACAGTAGCTGATGGTAATAACTTGGTGTTTTCTTGTAATATGAATACAGGATTCTATTTAAATGATTTTATTGAAACTAAAAACAAAAGCTAAATCAATTTATAGAAAGGCACTAACTATACCAGGTGAAGCCATGACAGTAACACCAAACGTGCCTTAAATACAGGCATATAGATAGCCCCAACCTCATGGGGTAGAGGGGTCAGGGGGTGGAGGGGGAGAGAGCCAGGCCACAGCTTCCTCCGTCTATGAGAATGCGCCATAAATCTACAAAATATATGTGTATTTAAACCGTGGCTGCACAATGTGCCCCAACATGATCTCAAAATCAGGTTGGACCGGACCTCAGCTGCCTGGCCTCGCCTCTACAGGGCTGGCAGGTCAGTCAGCTCAGAGAGTGGATCAGAGCTGTGACATTCACACAGAGATGGCTGTCCTTGGGACAGGGCTCCTAGAAGAGGGAAAATGAAACACACAGATTGCCCTCAGTGGGGAAAATTATAATCATTTGGCAGAAGGGTAAGGGCCCTGGAGCACAGAACATGATATTTAAAGAGCTGTGCTCATGGCCTGACATTGTGCTGCATACCTACAATCACAGCCCTCAGGAGGCTGAGGCAGGAGGATCATGAGTCAGCCTGGGCTACACAGTAGGACCTTATCTCAGAAAGCAAACAAACCAATAAAAGAAATAATAATGTTCTAATAACAAGACCAATTGATTTGTATGTGAATTTTTTAAAGTCATTTTTAATAGACTAAAAAATCACATAATTTTAAAACATGAGTCCCTATATCTTGGAGCCCTGGGGTCAAATATGAGTCTGTCACTTAATCTTGGGCATATTATCCAACTCCACAAGCCTTGGTTCTTATTTGTAAGGTGGAGGTATCGGACCTTCCTAATAATGAAATGAGTTACTACGTCTAAGTGTTTAAATTAATGCCCTCCAGATAACAGATGTCACAGCAGCTTAGCCAGTACTGAATTTGAATATAAGAAAGTAATGATTAGACTGAAACATAGCATTCCAAATCAGCTGGCCAGATTAAATGAATTTTGTTCGTCAGTGCACAGTATTAAATAAAGAACATACATATGCATGTGTATGTGCACAATGATACAAATACCCATATTTTATACCTTAAAGGCCAGGACTGGGTCTAAAACGCAGGATTTGATTACTTAGTCCCTAATTCAACACTGGTTGAATGCCCGTGCAGCCCAAAGCGAGGCTTTAAAAGATTTTTATATTGCTTGGCACTTTATTGGGAGATGTGCACAGCCACATCCCAGAAGAAAAGGTTAAGTGTGGCTCCATAGAAGTTTTTCACACAGCAGTGGCAAACCGACATTAGACAATAAAATAAATTCAGTGGGCTGGAACATCTTTAAAGCAAAATAAAAAGAACAAAAATCTCCCAGTGCAGGGCACATATTGGGGGAAACAATAGTTGTGCACACCCCTGGGTTTGCTGGGCAAAACTATTTCTTACAGTGGATCACTTTAAAAAGTTCTAAACATGGGCTCCATCCCCATCCCTTTAAGGCTTCTGTCTTAGTCTGGGTTTCTATTGCTGTGAAGAGACACCATGACCACTGCAACTCTTATAAAGGACAACATTTAGTTGAGGTGGCAGCTTACAGTTTCAGAGGTTCAGCTCGTTATCATCATGGCAGGGAGCACGGCAGCTATGAATGCAGCAGCATGCAGGCAGACATGGTGCTGGAGCTGAGAGTCCTCCATCTTAATCCAAAGGCAACAGGAAGTGAATCAATTGTTTCACTGGGCATGGCTTGAGCATACATGAGACCTTAATGCCTGCTCCACAGTGACACATTTCCTCCATTAAGACCACACCTACTCCAACAAGACCACACCTCCTAAAAGCATCATTCCCCTTAGAGGGGCCATTTTCTTTCAAACCACCACAGCGTCTCTTCATTGACTGTTGATTCCTCAGCACCCGCCTGCCCAGAACCCTGCCCCAGCTGATTCCATTGATGCCATGCTTGTCTTGTTCACCATTTGGAAGCAGCAGCATGGGCAGAGTCCTCACACACAATGGATACCCAATAAATGCTGATCAAGTAAATACCCAGAGGCCATCCACTTCCCAACTAACTTGTTTGTTTGCAGAATAAACATGCACACATTTCTCCTTTCTGTCTTCAATTTATAGGACTCTTTCAAGCCCTGATGTTGACCTGGTGTTTCATTAACTACTATGGTCAGAGCTTTCTAATAACATCTTACATAGCCCCTTGAGAAGGACCACCAGCCTCTGCATACAGATGTGGACACTCAGCCCCAGAAGAGTAAATAAACGTTTCCCATGGTCATACAGTTGCCAGTACTTCTGTAACCTCATAGCACCTGCCCTACCAAATCTATGGGTGCTTTATATAAAAGAACATGCCTGCATTCTCCTCCAACCAAAAACTGTGGTCTAAGTGGGCCTGTGGCCCACTTACATGATACAATGAGCTCAGAAAGAGAGTGAGATAATGTCATTACAAAGTCCTGGATTCCTGCCTAAATCACTAGTGTTACCTATCCAGGTGTCTTAATCAGGGTTACTATTGTTGTGATGAAACACCATTACAACAATAATGTGGAGAAAAGGGTTATTTCACTCATAGTTCCATATAACAGTTTATCATACAAAGCAGTGAGGGAAGGGACTCACATAGGTACAGAACCAGGAAGCAGGAGCTGATGCAGAGGCCATAAAGGGGTGCTGCTTACAGGCTTGCTCTTCATGGCTTGCTCATTCTGCTTTTTTATAGAACCTAGGACCACCACCCACAATGGGCTGGGCCCTCCCCCATCCATCACTATTTAAGAAAATGCCTTACACTGTATCTTATGGAGGCATTTTCTCAACTAAGGCTCCTCTCTGATGACTCTAGCTTGTGTCAAGTTTACATAAAACTAGCCAGTATACCAGGTCTAACTTAGACAAAGTTCCTTCCCAGGTGACAAAGCAGTCAAGACACATGTCCCTTTAAAGCCCCAGAGAAGTGGCTAGCCATGGCAGGATGAGACCTCAGAATGTGGCTGTCCTATTTTACCATTTCCAACTTTAATAGCATTTAAGGGATACGAATACATGGGGATCCTCATCATTGGGAGAGGCCTGAGGACATAATCAAACATGTGTCACACTCTGAAGAACCTGGGGGTGGTGCAGATGAGCTATGCAGGGTCACAGTGTGGCACAGACACGTCTCTAATTCAACCCACTCGGAGTTGCAGCAGAAGCTCCAGAGAAGAAGGCAGCGTGGAAACCTGTTCTGCAAACAGCTACAGCTTTGAGAGTCTTGACCAGAGAAGATGTGAGCAGCCCCAAGACCAGAAAGTGCTTCCTCGGGGGAGGAAGGTTTCTTCCAAGGCAGGGGTTGCATAAAGAAAGGACAGTGTCATAGGCAGTCCAGCATCCTGGCTGCCCAACATTGGAAGAAGCAGGCACATGCCATGGGTAGCAGAAGAACAAGCTTTCAGGTGTTAGAGGAAAGCAAATTCTCCCTCATCTACTGGTAGGCCATAGTCTGAGAACTGACCCAAGAAAGCACTCCTTTTGACCAGGGGCATACTGCCCCTGGTGGCCTTTCTCAGTGTCACAGTACTGACTAAGCAAGAAGTCTACAACTTGGCCAAAAGAGCAGAGAGATAGACAAGAGTCCCAAGGTTCCTGAGAACAGAACAAGGTTTTTTTTAAGCATATATTAGTGTTCAGAAATAGAATTACTTTCCCTTCTCCTTTCTCTCCCTCCTTCCACCCACCCACAGTCCTGCTCATTTACGAATCCACCCATCTATCCATTTATTAACCCAACTACCCAACCACCCTTCCATCCTAATCATTCATTTATTTATCTACCCACATGCCTACTCAGCTAGCCACCCATTCATTCATCTATTCATTCATTCAACTATCCATCTTTCTACCCTTCTGTTCATCCATCCATTCATCTATCCACTTATGTACTTATCCACCCATTTGTCCATTCATGCATCCATCATGTATTAAGAATCAGTTCCATACCCACTTTACCGGTCATCTCCTCGTAGAATACTTCCCAATTGACCTAACTAAATTATAATTATCACTTTGCTTATCCTTCTGTAGTATTTTTGTTTTAATATATGACTTATGCTTACAAGGGTAACTTGGCTATGGCTCTACCACATAATGGAATTAAACTGAACTAAAGACAGGGATCAAAATAATTACTATGTTACCATTTATTGAGAAATTACCATACCCCTGGTTATTGGGTGAGCCCTCAGAAAGTTCTCAGCCTAGACTTCATGGGCACCCTGTGCTGTATAAGCAAGCATGAGGGTGCGCAGGCCTGTCCAGTACCTGGAACAGGAGAGGGCTAATGAGGGACATTTGGGTTTCACACACTCCCAATTTCCTCCTTTCTCCAGAATAAAATGATCCTTTTCTGCCTTTCACAATCATTATATTTCTCCTTCAGACTCTTCAAAGGATTTCCCTGAAGCTTAACCCGTTAACATATAAAATAGGAGCTGAAAGAGTGAAACTGGAGAATGACAAGTTTGACCCCCATTGAGCCAACTCCCTCTTAACGCACTGGCATTCGAGGGATTTTCATGACTGCTGTTTTTAGTTTTTCTTCCCAGACGTGACTAGAAGCACTGCTTCCTTTGTTCATTTTCCTCCCTCTTAGGAAGGGAGCAGATACTGGAACTCAACTTCCCCCAGAGAAGGTTAAATTTGCTTCCATCCCTGTGTGTCTCCATCTGAGAGAGACACGCAGACAAATTCCTTTAGGAGCACCTTCTCTGCTACTAAAAGATGAAGTGCAGCTCTGATTCCAGGGCCAGACATGGCCTATCCCTCTAACTGCAGTTCTGGCCAACCTCAGAGGACCAATGGGTCTGTGGTATGGGAAAATGGAGGATGTCTACTCGCTGTTCCCCTTCCTGGGATCTCTGTTGGGATCTTGAGGTTCCTTAGGCCCTGGAGGCCCTGCTTGGGTCCCAAGTGCCAAGAGTTCTCCTCCATCTACCCTCTAGCCATGACTTCCCTGAGGGGATAAGGAGGTCCTGTGGTCTCAAGAGATGCATCTAACCTGCACGCACTCTCTTCCCCTCACACATCTCACACTGGTACCTGTGAGCCTCCAACTCCCTGCCCAAACACACTAAGTCTTCTTCCAGGACCCTAGCGGCCTTCCAGAAAGCAGATGACACTGTCTGTCAAGAGATAGCTCATGATGGACACAACATGGAAATGCAAGCAGAGATACATATGTGTGTGCACAAGTCCCCTTGCAGATTCCAGCCAGGAGGACAAACGAAGAGGACCAAGTTCTTACTACAGAAATAAGGAGTCCATCTTTGCTCCTTCAGATTCCTAGAAACATATGGGTACCCATTTTCATTGTCCCATTATAAAACCTTCCCCCAGGACTTCCTACCACCATGGCTCCCCCAGGTCTTTCCATGACCTACATTGGCTACTGCTCCAGTTGTCATCTTAAAATACAAAACTGGTCAGATCCTGTCCTCATCTCCACCCAACCTAGGGCGAAAGTTTCTTCTCTAGCATGGCACCAAATCTCCCTATTATCGGCTACCTCCTGTCCACCGCAGCACCTCCCTTTCCTTTCTCTTGTATACATGTCCACAGCTTGGACCACATCAGCCTCTCAACCCTTCCCATCTTGCCCCTGTAAAGTGCACAGAGTATCCCAGACCTGGCATGCATCCTGCTTCTGGCTAGCCAGTTCTAGCTACTGCCATATTCAGGTTTGCTCCTTTTGGGAGCAGGAAAGTCTCATGTACCCCAAGGTCTCTCAGGAAGAAATGACCAAGTATCTTTTCTCTCTTTTGTCCTGAAGTTGGCCCATTCCTCTGCACCATGAGCCGTCCTTAAGAGGGGACCACAGCTTACTTTCTTTGTCCCAACACCATGTGAGACACAAATAGGGACAGCAAGAATCAAAGTGACATCTGACACCAGAGTTCCTCCATGCCTCATGAACACCTCTGGGCCATTATGGAAGCCAGCAAAGTAAGAGCTAATTTGACTGTGATGAGTTCTGGGCACTTTGGAAAAGCCCACGTGGACTCTCAAGACCAAGTAAGACATGACAAGCAAACACGGGCTGAGCATTCACCCTGCACCAGGCTTAACCAATACAAAACCCTCCAATCTGAAATGCTCCAAATTCTGAAACTTCTTGAACGCAGTGATGAGGATCAAAAAGTTCACAGTTGGATGCATTTCATATTTCACATATGTATAAACTATGCAGATTTCCCAAAATCTGAAACACATTTGTTCCCAAGCATTTTAGATAAGGCAGACCCAGCCCATATTAATAGAAAACTCACATGACAGTCCTCATTTTACAGAGGAGGAAAAAAGACCCAGAGAAACCCCATCACAGGTATGGGAGAGTTAGCCACAGCAGGGCCATGACCTCTTTTACTAGAGAAGAGAGGCAGCAATAGCAGAGAAGGACGGAGAAGGGCCTTGCCTCTATCCCTCTTTTCCAAGAACTACATGGGAAATGCTCCAAGCGAGGGCTCTTCTGATTTCTTTCTTTTGCTAATTTCAGGCACACTGAACACACTGACTTGAAGAGAAAGGGGAGAGCTAATGAGAAATCTCCATTTTCAAAAAGCCTGTGATGCAGATGAGAAAGGGCTACATGTGACCCTGAGCTTTGCCAGTGGCCTTGCTGGAATGTGCACTCCAGCTTCAGGAGGGGTTGGGGCATCCAGCCCGTCTCTGTCCACAGCTGTGGTGGAGCAAAGCTAACGGCTCCTCTTTATGCAAACCTTGTGGTCTTAAATGCATGTGTCACATGCTTCTGACAACAGCCCAGGCCAAAGATGATAATGATCTCCCCATTTCACAGATGGGGACACCAAAGCCTGAAAAAAACAGAGCCACATGCCTGAGTGCCAAAGCCAGTAGAGTATGCACTGGGAACTCAGGGCTCTAACCTCCCCAGGCCTTCCTCTGATATTTACTTTCTATCTTTTTTGAGTACCTTTGCATAAGTATGGGTTTAGCAGAAAAGGCTAATTAGAAGTCAGGGTCTATAATTAACATTATTCACTAACAGGAAATTTCCCTCTTCTCTGAACCTACAGTGCAGATCAGAAAGGGATATATAGGACCCTGAGCATTATTGATGGCATTGCTTGGGATGTCCATCCCAGCTCCAGGAGGGGCCAGGGCATCCAGCCTGGCTCTGTCCACAGCTGTGGTAAACGGTGGGTTCCGTATCTGACTCTTGCTGCCACCCTGTGACAAACGGTGGCAATGGCAAGCAGAAAACCCTGGGCTGAAGCATAGGTTGGGAAAGGGGGCCCTTGACACTGAGACGACCCCCAAATGAATCCCTCAGCATCCCCTCCTGACTGACTTTAAGCATGGGCGCAAGACCATGTGGGTTGGATATGTTCCTGGTCCCCAGAGAAGCTCATGCCAGCCACCAAGTATTGGTACCAAGAAAAGTGAGAGGGTGGCAGCAGGAACCGGGTGCCTTAACGGGCCCAAGGACAACTGACCTTCTTTGCCGAGGCATTTAGGTTTGTATTCCCTCTCAAGGGTGTGTCCCAAGGCTCCCAAACAGGTACTTGGATGCATACTCAGAAACCAGCAGAGCCCTTGGTGATGCCAGCTGCCCCAGCACTGCCAGTACCATCCACATCCCTTCTGGTTGGCTCTCTCTAAAGGGCTGAGCGGTGTGTTTATCACACCATCAGAAAGACACCATAGAGGATGCCCTCCAGCGGGTCCCCGACCCCATCACTTGGCTCTAGTACTATGCTCTTTCATAGAGTCTGGATTAGGAGATGAATCTGACTTCATTTCTGTTGGAGCCAGAAGAAAAAGCCCAGTGCCTCCAACAGCCATCCCATGGTCCTCTCCTTGGGAGAATTAAATAAGAAGCCTGTGAGTCTGAGTCCGCGCTGTGGTGAGTAATTACGGGCTCAGCCAGCCTATGCTGTTGTCACGAGTACGATGTCTCTCTCTTCGAGTTCAAGCTAATTAAGCTCCTTCTTCCACTGCCACCTCCTCTCCAGGGCTCACTGACAAGACTATGGGACTTTGAACAAGGGACACAGCCTGTGCCACAGTTACCCCATCTGTATGCAGGGCAGGCGTCCTAAGACCATGCCTATCTCAGGAGAGTGTAGTGAGGCCTGCAGGATACAATCTAAGCTCCAGGCGCTGCTCTCTGCTCTTCTCAGAGGGAAGGATACAAGCCACAGCACCCCCAGGATGGTCAAAGGAGAGAGGTGAGGCTAGGCTTCCTGGGGACTTACAAGGTTCTCTGCAGAGAAACTGGGGCTGGGCCTCCAGGGCTACCCAAAGGGACTCCCTGCAAACAGACAATGGGATCCTTAATTCCTCCACAGCAGGAGAAAGGGGAAGTCTCCTCTGCCAGACTAAAAACTGCTTCCACTGAATGTTTCCTTCAATTAGAAGAGATTTACATAACAGAATAGTAGCATGCCTGACAGGGAAAGGAGGCCAAAGAGAGCCTACCAGTCTTGGGCATGAGTCACCTACGGGTAACCAAGAGGTTGAAACTCAAGCATGGGTCCTGTCGGGCTCTTGCACAGCTGGTCACTTGCTCTCTGGCTCCCCTGGGCTTGACCCAGGGTGGAATATGAAAGCCATCCAAGTGCTAGGAACGATGGGCCCTGCTCCACTCGGCTTGCGAGGAAAGCAAGGACACTGGGCACATATCCGAGGTTTCTGAGGGCTGCCAACACAGAGCAATGGCCACATGAGACCTTAGGAGACAGTGGACCTACAGAGTCAGGAGGTCTTGGTCCCCACACACAGCTTACAAAGAGCCCTCTTGACACTTCAGCATCGCTTCAGCCTCCTTTCCAGGCGGAGCAAACAGCACCTCATGACTTACAATGAGACTTGGTTTCTGTTACTTGCCTAAAGACAGACTCCCGCATTCCACAGCCATTGCCGTGGGCTCCCTGGATGCATGAACGGCACTGTGCTCTTGCTGAAGGGCCTCATGAAAGGGACTCTGGTTCCTTATGTTCCTGAGTCAGAACACAGGATGGGAATGTGAACTAAAGACCACATTCTCCAGCTGCTTTGACCTTCTCAAAGAGAGAGAGGGAGGGGAGGGGAGGGATGGAGGGAGAGAAGAGGGAGGGACTTGGTCATAGATGCTGCAGTCCTGCCACTGGCTCTGTGTGGATGGAGAGCTAACAACTCACCTACAGTTCTCCTGGCAGTGGGAAAGGTGGAGGAATCATTCCAGGGAAGCTTAGCTTCATCATCCATCATCTCTGGAGGCACCAGGCTGGGCTCTGCCCCAGGCCTCAAGCTCAAGAACTAGAGGCCAAGGTCACCTACAGTATAGTGGAGGACACAAACCAATAAAAAGCAAACCAACAAATTCGTAATTCGTTTCTATTCGAGACCAGCACTGTCAGGGAAGTCACGGGGGTAGGAGCGCTGGGTGTCTTAATGCTCCTGGTCAAGCAAGAGCAGCTGTCCAGACCGCAGGCCCATGGGCTGGCTAGGAAGAAGAATATCCCATCCCTAACCAAGGACCAAGAAAATGTGTCAATTTAAATAATAAGAACAGAAACTCCCGAAATATCAAATAATAGAGACTTTTAAAAGTGGGAACAAGAGAAATAAGAAGCCCTAACCTCCCCGCAGAGGGAAAGCTGAGAACCATGAACAGCGCTGGGAAAAGAGGAGGGTGGGAACTCTTCCACAGTGCGAAGCAGAGGTCTGCCCTTAGTACAGGGGCCTGGCAATGTTTCACCAGGTACACCTCAGACACTCACTCAATGCTGTGCCCTGACCTGGTCATTAAGAATATAGATGGGCAAAGCCCGATCCTGTTTATAGCAGCCTCATTTTGGAGCCTGGAATCCCAAGCCCCAAGCCTTGACGCCCCAAGGAAATGGGGAGGTACAACAAAAAGCCAGGCCCTGCTGTTGACAACCCACTTGGCACACTGACAGAACACCCAGGGTCACTCCACTTCTTTCTTGTAAGTGCCGATGGCATTAAATGGCCATTGGATATTCCCATAACGGAAACAGGCAATCCTTCATGGTATCCACACCCTCCTGTTCACAAGTCACCATCAAGCAGCTTGTAGCCCGAGAATCACTAGGTCCCAAAAGTCCAAGAACAGGCAGCCAGAGTGCTTCCAAAAGCTAAGGCAACAGCCGGGCCCCAGACAGTGTGTGCAGCTCAAGCTCACATCTATAAAGATCTGCATTTACTCCAGAGTCTAGGCATCATGGCATAATTACCTTATTTTAATTAGCTGCTGTTAATTCCTGTTATTACTGTTACCCTTAATTTATTTGACTGCTACAATGAGGGCACTGGGGAGATGGGGCAGGCAGCCCGCTCTCTCCTAGCAAACTATTACATCATAGTTTATCTTTCTTAAAGGCAGTCTTAAAGAACAGTACAAGCCCAGTATAAAAACCCCTAACTATAAGGATCTTATAAGCAGGTAAGAACAAGGAAGGATGCACTAAGATCTTTTTCTAAAACATATAAAAAGTAGCTAAAACAAATACAACCCATTTGTAGAATTTTTCAAGCATAATTTGAATGAACAGTAGTGTTTCAAAGTCATCCAAATCCCCACAGCCCTACTGTCTACGGGCTGGAATAAATAGTGAAAATAATTAAAGAGCACTTGCCATTACCGAGCCTTTCTGTTTAACTCTACCCTAAACATGATATACATGACTTCATTTAATACTCATAACAGTGCCAATAGGTGGATTTTATTTTTTTTCCCCTTAGCAAAGTAAGTTTACACCCTGCTTACATCCACACAGCCTATGAGCAGCCCAGCCCGTGCTTGAACCTAGATGTGTGTGGTTCCAGGACCTGTCTCTAAGTGCCAGGTTGGATATCTTCAGGTGTAAGGAGAGACGGATTGATCACAGAGCAGTTATGAAGGCTGAGTGACCATATATTGGGTATTTTAAACACTGTGGCTTTTGGTGAATGTCTAACAAACCGTATGTTGTTATCAGAAGTGTCATCACCACCACCATCATCATCATCACCATCACCATCATCATCATCATTGAGTTTTGTGCTCCAGAGCCACAAGGAAGATGGAAAAAGCAAAAGGGACTGAAAGAGTCTGTGGAGACCAGGGAAGAGCCTATGTATCACCAAACGGTTAACGAGTTGCCAAGGTCAATTGTGATGATCTGAGTAATGTTCTAAAGGCAAAAAGGATGAGATAGAGGGCAGAAGAAGCAACCGAGGGTCCAGCACAGAGCCCCTGGCAGAGTGGGAACTCGGATACAGAACTCAAGAGTTGTACGGAGAATACAGAAATCAGCAGGCTGCTACAGGAACCAGGGTAAGAGATTGAGACGTAGAAACAAGAGGAGTCCAAGGAGAAACTGTACAGGGCTTGAGTCCCTGGGGCTCAAGCTCAGCTGACTCATGGCCCAAGTACATCTCTGAGGGCAAGGCTGGACTACCATGTGTTAGGAAGAATCACAAATGGTACATGGCCTCCTGGCCCACCTCTCTCCCGTGTTACTTCCTACTTTCCCTCCAGTCTCGATGAAATGCCATCTTACTAGCAAAAGCTCCTTTGACTCCAGACCAGAGCAGGTCCTCAGGCACGTGCTGTTAGCAATGCTTTTGGCATGACAGAGGCACCTGCATGCATTGGTCTAATCATCTGAGACACTCCTGATTCCTGCACTAGACTGTGATACCCGTGAGGGTGAGCGAGCTCTGTCTTCCAGTTTGTCCTTACAAGGCATGATTCCTGAGACAGAGGAGCAGGATGCAAAAAAGGCTTGTGGAATGATGGATGAATGAATCAACCATCAAGTGCAGACTATCTTCCCGGGCTCGTGCCAAGGACCAACCACGATCCAAGGCAACAAAGTCCCCTCTGGAGATGCCCTCCACCTTCACCCTATAAACGAAATGGAGAAATGGAAAAGAACGTGTTATTGATGTATTTTGACAGGTTGGACCAAAAGCTGCTATCTAAGAAAGAAAGTACTAATAGCCATCGGCTCTCAGATTGATACTGCACTGTTTGAGGGCTGGACCCAAGGACGTCTAGGATGCACAGGACATGCTTCTCTTCATACTCCATTCCTGGCCCTCCTCCTTCAGCCAGCCAAATGGGGTCTGAGAAAGAGGACATACAGTGCAGGGCCATGACCCACAGCCATGAAGATGTAGTGGTCTCCCAGGGATAGCTAAGACAGTTCAACTCACCACTGCATGCAGAGAGAACATACATGGAAAAGGTTTTTCCTTCCCACATCCGGGGGGGGGGGGGGGAACCACCTCATATGGAACTTTGGTAGTTATGGACTACTTCAACTTCATGGAGTCATACCAACAAAGTTGGGGAGCCTTTGCCCAAAGAAAGAGTGGTTACCAGTATGGCATTTCATCTAAGGAAAAGAATTGATCAAATTAGTTTCTAAACAATCGTGAAGTTACAACTAATATGACACATCTTTTGGTGCACATGCATGCATACACCCCCCCCCCACACACACACACACACACAGGAGTTCACCTGTGGAGCACAATGAACGGAGGACATTTCTCTTAGAAGTTCAGTTAATGAACCCCCACTAGCCAGCAGTCACAGTTGAGGACAGGGTAGACCTGGTGTGAACCTGTCTTTTCCCTTATGATCTTATTGATCGCAGCCTATAAAGTTCATTTGTCCCCAACAAATATTTATGGACAGTGACTGCTATTGAAGCCAAAACCAATAGGGCAATAACCAAGCCAGACAAAGACCCTGTCTGGAGACCAGACATTCTTGAGATAATCTTGGGATGAAACAATGCAAGTGGCCACGGAGAGTAGGTATATAACTGACTCAGAGAGAATCAAAACTGAAATAATGGTTGCTGCTGTTTGTTGAATTCCTAGGACTTCCAGACACTGAGCTAAATCTTGTTCTGTGATCTAATTTATATTCACAGCAGTTCAATGAGCTAGAGGTCATTTCAAGACAAGCCAAATAGAGAGCTAAGAAATGGTGCTGAGCCACATCCTGCCCATGGGTAGAGCCAGGATTTGAACCCATGACTAGCTTCTAGCCTCATGAAGCTCATTCTTCTACTCCACTGTTGGTGGAGGGCTCACAGAGACATTGCTTCTAAGATATACATGTCACCTCTCCTGAACCACGCAGAGCACCGCTCTCCTTCCCCAGCTCTAGCCTGGGCTGCGAATACAGCATACTTGTTGAATCTAGACTAGATTTTTTTTTTTAATTTGGCAGTTTAAAGCAATTAACGTCATTTAGTCAAGCGTGTTATTAAGTCAACATTCAAGGAAGGGTGGATCGGGAGAAATGAATATACCAGGTTATATAAATACCAATTTACTCACTGTCTAAAATATCACAGAACTTCATCATATGTCAAATATTTTAGTCCCTTTATTCCTGCCTTTTGCATTCAGAGATGATTCCATTCTCATACACAACTCTAAGGGCGAGGCTGTGGTACAAGGACTCCTGGGGGAGAATGTTAGCAGAAATGTAGAAATTTTTACTAAAATTGAATATCACTTCTGCCTCCCCTCATACTGAAGCTGTTAATCCCCTCTTGGCCATCCAGCTAAGTCCTCCCTGGTGAGTCTGCTGCCAGTCTACAAGCTAGGTAGAGGCAGCAGTAACTCCACATCTCCCTCTCCTCCCACGCATGCCAGGTGTAGACAAGGGAGAGAAGCAAAAGCCGTTAGCAGGAAGGTTGAATGCTAGGATCAAGTGACATGAAGCATGGACCACTGACCTCCTGATGAGCAGACTGGAAAGCAAGGTCTGGCCTCCTGCCCTCTGGGGCCCAGAGCTCTCAGCACTGGAGGACCTTCAAGCTCTATCACATGAAGACCCAAGGAAAAGCCTCAAGGTACCCCAGGTCCTCAATTTCAGAACTGTAGACCAGAGATCCGCACTCTCCTATATGTAAATTTCATTTAGCAACACCATGCCAAACAATTAAAAGGTGGGGAAGCCAGACAAGAAGAGAGATTCTCAGGAAGGGGTAGATGATAAAGTTAATCTTTGGGAAAGCAAATCAAATGTGAACATAACAATCACATTTGCATCCGGGGTGCAGCCGTCCAAGAGGCCCTTTCCCCTCTAGCTTCAAGATCTTGGCCTGGTTTCCTCACATGCAGCATGAAGCTGGACCACAACTCAGAGGCTCCTTGTAAGGCTAACTGGAAGGACCTTTTCCATACCTAGTCACTGTCTCGAGGCACTACCTCAGGCCGTATTCTGGCACACTGAGAAGAAGGTGGCATGTTTCCTGACTTCAGAAAGACACCTGATACTGAAGATGTGCCAACAAATAACAGCCCAATAGCTACAGCAAAAGTCCCAAGTGTGGTGGAGGCTCTGAGGAGGCGACAGGAAGTACAACACAGGGGCCGAATCACTGTGTGGATTCTGTAAGCACAAAGCAACATTCTATGCGTTCCAAAGACCATAGGCCAGTCTGTGCTCCCAAAGTCCACTCTTCCCTTCCTCCTCCCATTGTTCCCAGTCATACCATCTCCATTGCAGAGCCCCATGGTTAACCTTTGAACCCACGAAGGTGACTAACAAGCAAGGGAAAGCAAATGCCAACACAGTTAAAAATACAGGTGCTTCTCCGCTTATGATGGGGTGGTACCCAAGAAACCTGTTGTAAGGTGCAAGTATTTAGTATACCTAACACTATGGCACAGTACAGCTCAGTAACACAGTCTACTCTAGAGCAAGGCACCCCAGGTATATAAAATAGGTATGCAAATCAAATAGTCACGGGGAACAAATCATAAAGAAATTTACTTTTAAACCAATTATTTGGTACACATAAAATTTTACCATTTACTTAAAATAGACAATGCTTGTTTATTTTTATATAAAAATTAAATCTTGGTTGAATATCTGATAATATAGGACAAAGAGCATCTTGCTCATTTTCCAGCATTGGTCAATATTTTCATTTTATAATTATGAACATTGAGAACTCTACATCGACAAATACATAGTCTAAAACGACAGAAGTATGTTTAGGACCATTTTAGAAATTTTTCCCTAATCCCAAACCAAAAATTCATAGAATTTTTTTCTAATGAAACTCATCCACAACACAAACAGCTATTTTTAAAATCAAACACTCTAACACAATACAATTCAAAGAAACAGAAATACTATTCTGATACTTTCATACAGGGGGACTGTGATCAGAAAACATTAGACCACTAAATGTCTGTAAGAGCAGAATTCTTGGTATGTACCGTAAAAACACTGCAGTAGGTGACACAAGACGCCAGTCTGGGCCACGGGGTTTCATACAGCATTCACTGGTACCATGGGTGTGGTACCAGGCCCAGTACAAAGTGTACATTGTGTGTTGGGAACCAAGGATGACACGAAGCCACGGACACGGCACAAGAGAGTGCCACTGAAATCAACTCACATTTACTAAGTGTTGGGTTTTACATTTATTTTTGGTCACAAACCTTTTCCTGTTGCCAGATTTCTCCCAGCCCCCACATTCAGTTACCCCCCCCTCCCCCCCATGTGAGATTGCAGCCCAGGGTTTAAGAAGCTGCACCACTGCAGAGTGCCAACTGTATGTCCTCAGGATCACATGGCTGTCTAAGGGCATCAAGAGTGTAATACTGCATATAGGAAGAGAGTTAAAATTTTAGTGCAGCTTCTACTGAATGTATAACACCAGGCTGAAAAACTACGAGTTGAACCATGGGCAGGTCAGGGACTGTCTACAGAGGCCTCATCACTCACACAGACCTGCATTCAAGAATCAGTGTTTTAGCTTACTAGCTTCACCGTTTTGTATAAGTCACATGATCACCCTGAACTTAAGTTCTTCTAGAAAATCATGAGAGTACCTACCTCACGGAACTATCAGGATGATAAAATGAGTGCGAGTACTGTAACTGTCTGTGTACCCATCACTGTTGTTGTTGAACAAAGCGCAGCTTTGGTCCTAGAATCACGGTGAACTAGCCTATCATTTACATTTGCTCTAGTGTTACCTGTAGATGTTCTGTATACATTGAGTCACGGAATCCATTAAGTGGGCACAGCTAACATTTCAAGACGGTCAGAACAGCAAAAGGGTAGAACACTGTAATGCGCCAAAACAGAGTCAAGTCAGAAAGAGTAAAAGAGAACAGAACACAAACACAACACTAGACTGCAGTCAGTCAAGGCTGTGAGTGCTGACGATCACCGCACCCAGAAGGCTGTGCATTGCGAGTTCAAGGTAAGTTCCAGGCTATCTAGGGAGGTCCTATCTCATAACAATAACAACAGTAATAGCGAACTGTATTCCAGAGAGTAAGCCATGGTTGGCAGAATGAGTTTCACTTCTGAGGCTGGGTGAGAAGCAACGTAACGTGCATTACTTACTGTGCACGTGGTTGGTTTTAAAAGTTTGACAGGCACTGGCTTAGGAAAACATACAGTTCTGTAACCATCAGGCCCCTGAGGGAGCAATCCTTGCACAAGGATGAAGAGAGACCTTTCACTGGAAGCAGATGGCACCTTTCCTACTGATGCTCACCAAACAATTTTCTGTTAAAGGGCTGGAAACCACAGGTCCCTGTAACCTATTTGGGAAGAAGAAATGCCATTGGTGATAGGGCAACAAATTTCTCTCCATCTCACAAATTGGAGAGTGGCTACTTCAACTGCACTCAGTGATTTCTAAATAAACTGCTTCAACAATCAGCTGTGCACCTGGCTGCCTTCAGCCTTACGAGATGAAATGGCTGGCTTGTTTCAAAGTCTCCATTGCTACTGCAGAGGGATACCTCCATTTGTGCTAGCCGTTCTGAGAAAGGACAGACCCCCCTGCTCCAGCTTGCAGTTCTTCCCTGGGTCTGGAATAGAGCAGGCATAGCCTCCGGCCCAGGACAGACTCCGCACACAGAGATATGTCAGCAAATGAAGGTGGCACAGGCCAGAAAGGAAGGGAAGGAATTCTCTTCGGGGGAAGCCAGAAACCTTCCCAGACCCAAATGCACACAGCATTTCTCAAATCATGGTCCAAGGACTACCAAATTCCTGAGACGGTGCTTTGTGCAGATTCCTGGGCCCCGAGCCCCACTATCTTAGTGTGAGACCTTAAAACAATGCATTTTTAACAAGATCCCACATGACACACTGCACACAAATGCCAGATCCTGCAAGATGGGGCTGAGCAGTCAGGCAGGGGCTCCAAGGTCAGCAGTGGAGTGGGGAACCGCACAGTCAGAGCCACAGAGGTGTGACACGGCCAGATGCATTTGGGGAATGTGAGCAGTGCACTGTGACCAAAACATTCAGGGTGAGGACATGAAAGGTGGCTCCAGCAGTAGAGGGATCCTGGCACCGTATCCCAGCTCTGCGTGTCTCATTGGGTATTCAATGGATGTTTGTGGAAGCCGGAAGGAAGAAACCTTTTCCGGCATTTTACCAAAAGCGAATGAATGTGTCTGAGCCTGTGAAGACAGCTACAGATCTGCCCAAATCATGGTAGTCTAGCCCACCTGGACGTGGGTTGAAAGCAAGGAGAAGGTGGAGGCCTTGGGCTTCAGGATGGGTTTTGAGTGCTGAGTAAACATTTGAGAAAAATATCCTGTCTCCTCCCAACCTCGCTTATTACAGAAAATCCTCCTAATGACCCAGTGAGACAAAATACTTTGGCTGCTAGAAATCACTAGGGAACAGCCTTTCAAGACAAAACTCTGGTATAAATGTGACTTAACTGAGCATAGGTTGCAAATATCTCCTTTTGCAAAAGCAAGAGAAGCAGGTTTCCAATAAAGGCCAGCCAGGGTACTTGGAAGGTCCCACCAGGGCACTCACAAAGCCTACCCATGAGCCACAGAGTCCTTCCTTCCTTCCCTTCGTGGCCTGGGAGTCCTAGCATCTGGTCTAGGGTGCAGGCTTGGCAGCCAGGACTCAGCTTCTGTGTTTGGACCATTCTTGGTTTCCTGTGAGGCTCAGGGTCTTTTCCTGACTCCTATGTGCTCACGGCTAGGAGGGCTAGCTTCTGACACAGATTGCCACTTCAAAGTCTCCTCTGTTCCTTCTCAGTGAACAGCAAGGCTCAGCCGGAAGGTAGAATGTGGGCATCTGATCCTCCTGGCCACTGCCACATGAGTGCTCTATTGCAGAGAGATCAAGGTCTCCACAGAGAAACGCCGTGTCTGAGAGAAGCTGGATGTAAACGCCCTTCAAAGCCTCTGCACATGATATCTGGTCAGGTCTGATACTTAGGAAGTATGGGCTGGAAAGAAATCTCTTTTGGGAAAAACTGTCTCCCACCGAATCCATATCATCTAATTCCCATGCACCAGAGGAATGCCTGTCCTCCTTCAGGTCTAAGCTTGTAGTCTTTCAGAGGGTCTGCCTTTAGTGGGGGTTCTCAAATGGCTAGAAGAACCGACAATTGAACCTGCAGGACACACATGCCAATAAAAACAGCCCAAGGTGGCTCCAGGGCTCTTCCTCCCAAGATTCTCTCCCTGCATAAAGGTGCTAGAAGCAGCCCTGGCTGGCTGGGTGTGGTCCGACGTGGACCTGGAAACGGGGCTCTGATCGGTCTGCTGCGGAGATGTACCTCCAGACAGCCTGCAACACACAACTAAGAAATCCAGTGTCACTGATATAAACAACAGACAACACAGAGATTAAAGGGAACCCCTCCCTAAGAAATCCAGGTCATGCTCTGCATACAAGTTGAAGCTGGAAGGACTTCTAGGAAAAAAAAAAAAAAAAAAAAAACCAAGTGAAGTTTGCTGCCCTGTGAAGGTGAAGGGGAGAGAAATTAAAATTCACATTTCTCCCTAATGTCACTGGGAATGTGGCATCCGAGCACTTTATGGAATTAGCTGCAGCAGCTTCCTAATTGCCTTTGCAGAGTCGCCTCCCCCAGGTTGATGGTGGCAGCGGCGGCTGCGGCCCCATCAGTCTCGCTTGGTGCTCCTCGTGCACCCGCCCGGCACTGCGGTGCTCCTGCTGCAGCTGCCAGACCCTGTGCCTGTGCCGCAGAGGCACGAGGACCCCTCAGCATGGCTGCATGCTTCCAAAAGAGACTCCCTGAGCTACGGGGACTGATGCAGATGGGCAGGGATGCTCCCCAGAGGCAAGGAGGGGGTCATCTGGCTGGGGCCAGTAGAGATGGTGGCCTCTGCTGTCCAGCCGTTAGTGTCTGCTGGCACTCAGAGGGCTACGGGTGAAGGACCTGCCCACGGGGCTTCGGAGCCAGATACTGTCCCCAGATCGGTCCCCAAATTTTGTGACAGTCTCCAACAGTCTGACACTGGAGCTCAGAAACTGGGCACTGTACAGTAAATAGAGAAAGGGGCCGAAGTCCTTCATCCTTCGCCTGTGACCAGCAGCGTTCTATGCATCATTAGCCTGCAAGGACAAGGAAGAGGCTGGGCGAGCTATTCCTTTGTTTATCTGAACACTGGTGCATGCCATAGGAAAAATGCTGAGTCCCGCTCCAACGACAGTTCTGTGCCAGGTGCCAAAGGAGGACCCTCTCCAGGCCAGAAAGAACAAGACTGCCCTGGAGGAATCAAACTCCTGCTCACTGTTCCCCACCTACCCCCCTAGAGTAGACAAGGAGGCCTCCAGATATCACACATCCCCAGGCCGGCCAGAGGCATGGAAGAATTTGCTAGACTCACCCCACACAAAATGAAACTGACCCTGGGTGTCAAAGGCCAGGGCCTTCAAGGTGGCTGTCAGTTGTGGGGGGAAAAATGAAGGCTTCACTGAGAGAAAAGAAAGAACCAAAACAGGCCCCAACACAACGAACACCCAGGAAATAGAGACAAATAATGGGACCAGAATGACACTAACCCATTCGCCGAGGAGCAAAAATTGACTAGACACGTCCCAGGCACCCAGCTCTACGTGACCACTGTTGTGTGACTTCATTTTATAGAAAAGGAACCTATGTCCTCAGTGCAAAGCTAAGAAAGGTCAGGCTGGATTTCAAAGCCAGATCTGTCTGGTCCCAGGGCCTCAGCACCCACGCTGGCTATTCTATCCTACCATCAAACCCCCCAATGGATAATACCCAAAGGGGAAGTTTACCACATCCAATCAGATTCTCAGACATCAAACCTAACGAGGGGAGGGCTGACCCTCAGAGGAAACCAAGAGGCAAGTGACATCCGTCTTTCCATCCTAACAAAAGGAAGAACTACAGAAAAGTATTGGTCCATGGACCTTGCCCTCCTTCCCTTCCAGTCTCTTTCCAATGCCTTGTGACATGAGTGAGTGACAAGATAGCTAAGAAGCGAGACAATGAAAAAGATGGAGAGCTGGGAGGAAGCTGTAACCAAATACCTTTCTGAGTCAAGCATGTACAAACACCAAAGCAGGGGACCAATGGCTGGCCCTAGGAAATACCCAGAGCCTCCCTCTCACCCCACCCCACTCTAGGAACTGGAGTTGAGACTCTGTAACCAAGGCCCAAAGCCTAGCTGTTAAGCACAGCTACGTGTCCTGTCTCTGTTTCTGCATCTTTAGCAGGGATGATGTTAGACCTCAAGGATAATCATGTTTAAACAGGTAAAATACGAGGCACAAACTATGAATAAGGTGCCCACCTCATCATTATCACTGCCTCCTAAGACTCCCTAGTAGGGTTCAATGACAAGCAGCTTGTAGAAGGTCTACAAACAAGGCCCCTGACACCTGGACATCAACTGGCCTCTCAGCAGCCAGCACTTCCCGGTGTGTGAAAGCTATGCCCTGGGAACAGTAATAATGGTGGAAATAGCATTTCAATGGTCCACTGTTTGTGAACACTTCCTCAGAAATACCTATTGCCAAGCATCCTGCGTGCATCATCTCACTTAGATCTCTCAACTCCACCTCTAAGTCTATTTGCTAGATAGGAACAGTGAGGTTCAGCAGCTGACTGAAGGGCCCTGAGCCTCGGCTGCACTACCAGCTAGACCTCAACCTGACTGGCTGACTCAGTCTCCGCTCTACACAGATGTCTGTTCCCAAGACCAAGCACTTCTCTTAAGAGCAGATTTGTAAGCCAATCCTCTGATTTCTTTCTAAGTCTCTATATATTTCCTATCAGTCTTAAGGTATTTATTTCTAGAAAGAGAGAAAAAAATGCAAAGCTTGCCACTCAAGTAGAAAATCCAGCTATGGCTCCATAACTCTGAAATTCCTGTTCGGGTTAATGTTTATTCTCAGTCATTTTCAAAAGATAAGTGAGCTGTGAACACTCTGTGGAGAGGATTACATCTTCTTTCAGGGTGACCAGGATTCTTGATATTGTGCAATATTTACACTTGGGAGCAAACTTCGGGTGTTTTTAATTAGTTACCAGTATTCCTTAAAAAAAAAAAAAAAAAAGGAGGGGGCTGGAGAAATGGCTCAGAGGTTAAGAGCACTGACTGCTCTTCCAGAGGACCTGAGTTCAATTCCCAGCAACCACATGGTGGCTCACAACCATCTGTAATGAGATCTGGCACCCTCTTCTGTATACATAATAAGTAAATAAATCTTAAATAAATAAATAAATAAAAGAAAGAAACAAGCACACAACTATCAAACTCACCTTTATACAGGCACTGAAGACCCGGATGTGTCATCTTTTAGTGATTGGCTTAAACTATGCCATCTGAATCAGCATGCAAATTCTTTGTGAAACCAAAAGACAACAGTGTCCCCACCTGGGCCCAGACCAAAGCAAAGGAAGACTATTCAAACTTCAGCGTCACTGTCCTAGAAGCCAAAGGAGTTGCAACTTACTTCTGGAGAGACAAAACGTCTCTGCCCATTGAGCTGTTTGCATACGGCACATTTAGACTGTTCTAACCGACAGTTCACCAATAATGGGAACCCATGGAGGGAGCGTGCAGAGCCGTATGTTACGACTTGTGGCCGAAAACTACCTACAGCCAATAAATTTACAACTTCCCACATCTCATGGTCTTCACACGTTTTTCCACCTCTGCCCCAACAGAATACAATGGGAAAAGCACCGTAGGACGCACAGGCACTTGCCTTCTATGTTTAATTTGCACCTTGCTTTGAGAATTACCGCACAGTGTCGCAGCAAGAACAAACTTGAACTCCACAGCCGCCCACCTTTACCATGCAAGACTGGGAGAGTCTGGGCATGAAAACGAAAATACTTCTGCCTGGGAATATACAATAAATGCTTCTCTTTGTAGACATGCCTCTGTCCATTCGTGTGCATGACACACGTTGCCTTTGTGTCATCAATAATTTCAAGTCTGTCCCTTGTTCTCCACTAAAATGAAGCAAGGCAGACAAAGTGATAGAGTAGCCAGAAAACCAAGGCTTTTCTGGGCCATGGTGGTAATCTTCACGCCAGCAGGGGCGGGGGGGGGGGGGGGCCCGGGGGCGGCAGGGGTCCACACAATCCCATCATCCTCAGAGGCCGATGTCACAGACACCTGCATTGTTTGTGCCACTTTTTAAATGCGGGGGGGGGGGGGGGGGGAGTTGGAGCACATGCTTGTAGGTGCTCAAGGAGGCAAGAATCGAACATCAGAGCCCCCAGAGAGGGAACTGCAGTACCACACCAGACGTGGATGCTGGGAACTGAACTCCAGTCCTCTGCAAGCACTCTTGGCCTCTGAACTGTACCTTTCACCTCTATGTGTTCTGTTTCATGGTATGCAAATCAAGACCTCGGCTAAGCAAATTAGTGCCAACATGGCACAATTCACCCCTAAGACAAGTGTCAAGCAAACAAACAAACCAACCTCTTCAGTGGTCCTTAGCTCACTACGTGAGAATCTAAATCCAGATACAATTACTTGGTCTCCTCTTGAGAGCCAAGCATTGGTAACCGTCAGAAAACTAAGAAGAATCTCGGTGTGGTGCACACCTGTAACTCCAGCACTCGGGATGCTGAAAAAAGAGAAATTCCAGGCCAGCCTGGGCTGCCGTGAGACCATGTCTCAAAAAATATTTTGAAAGGGAAGAGTGGGGAAGGAGAGGAGAAGAAGAAGAAAGCGCGGGGGGGGGGGAGGGAGAGAGGGGAAAAATATGTAGGAAATTCAAAGTCATGTCATGAGCATGGGCGGGTCCAGATTTGAATCCAGACTTGGGGGTTCCATAAGCCAATTATTCCCTTCACTCCTTTTGAAAACACGACCCCAACAGTTTAGGAAACTAAAACACACACACTGGACAAACGTAGAGGGCTGAACAGAGATGAAGGGCTGGTCTGAGTTTTCAGTGAAAACAGGAAGGGAAAATGCCCCCTGGGTTTTGAGGAAGAGTGGAGTCTTCCAGTCGTAGCCATTGCTCGGAGGTGTTAGAAGATCACCTACCTTTCTCCCGCCGCCGCCCCGTCTCCTACACCAAAATGGTGCTAGAGCAACCTACGTGCATGTTGCTTGCCAGCCACCATCTTATCACTCAGCTCTGCTGCTGTCCCTCAGCAATTGCTCACATCTGGTATGGCACAAGTCCAAACCGCTTGACTTCACCGTGGGGGCCCAACCACCATCAGAACTTCTAAGCGAGCATGTTTTGGCAGCTCCTGCTGAAGACTGAGAATCTGAGGGGGTATAAACAGCAAGAACAGTTGCAGTCCACAAGCTTTCCCTGGCCTCTGGGACCCCACAGATTTGACCCCAGCTGTGCTCGGGTGGGATGGGCAACCTAGGCAGACCGACTACAAAGGAGGACAGAGACCTGAGGACCCAAACACCCTGCTTCACCTCCTGAGGCAGATAATATGGGTCACCTCTGTGTGGGAGACAAATGGACACCAGCTACCCCAGCAGGAAGTTCTCAGCTCACACCAAACACTCGAAGAAAGCAAAGGAGCCCATTTTCTTCCTCTCCACCCCCATGAGCATATTCTTATATACCTGAGCTGATTACGACCTTGGTGGATTTCCGGAAGTCTGGGGGCCAGCCGGACTCTACCACTCTGTGACATTCATGAAAACAAACGGCTCTCGAGCACTTTCTGCCAATTGGCCCGAATGAAGGAGATTTTTCTTTCATGACTGACTCTTCACTGACTTCCACTGCTGCCTGCAATAATAGCTCCGTGCCTAAGCGGTTCTAAAAGATATTCAGTTACTATAGCAAACCCCACCTCCAAGACTTCAAGGCCCTGGTAACCAGTGGGGTGGCAAGTTGTACTCATTCAACCTCTTTAAGGACACAGCACAGGACCGCAGATGCTCAAGGCCAAAACACGGCAGCTAGGCTGCCAAGCAAGCTCTGGAGAGGCAGGGCCAGCGGGCAGAGCCAAGGAACACCAGGTGCCCTGGCCTCCTGTGGGGGTGACAGATGGCTAGCCTCACACACTGCTTCACCTCTCCACACCCACCCCTCCTTGCCTCCTGTTGGTGTCCAGTCCCGTTCCGTAAGCCCCTGCCTGGGAGAAGTCTGGACTTTCCAAAGGCCAGCGGGAAGCATCGTCCCAGCAGGAAGCGTCTGGTATGCTGCTGTCCAAGAGGACACTAGAGTTAAGAGATGGTCACCGTGGCTGCTGCACACACACCTTAGCAAGGTAAACGGCGGATGCGATGGGTCCTCCTGTGACTTAGGAGCCTCTCCTGTGGAAGACTGTGGGGTACAAGCAGCCACTTCTTCGGCCTGACCCACTGCCCAGGAAACAAGGCAAGGAAAGCAGCAGACAGACCATGGCTGACAGGCTGCTGTGGGCACCTTCTCCTGTCTAGGACAAAGGGAGCTAGCCTTGCTACACCTATATGACATTCATCTTGTCAGGAGCTATCCCGTAGTAGCTACATCCTCTGCTCTATGGCACTTGGTTCCCTGTCAACTACCAGGCGGATCGCCTTCCTTCAAGGTCCTTATTTACTATTCACTCCTGAATCCACAGGTATTTAGGGAACCAAGCCCCACTGGGCTTAGCAAAGATGACCTACAGAGCTTGCACTTGCATGATGCCACCCATAATGCCCAGAAGGAGTCATTGCCAGGAGCTTTGGATGTGCCAGGCATTGTGCTAAGGACTTTGCACACTTTATTCCATGGACTGTGTTGATCTCCTTTCCCACTTAAAGGTACAAGTTCCGAAATGTTAAACCACAAGGTGACCCAGAAAGGAAATGGAGATAAGGAACTCAAATCTAAGTTCTTACGACTCCAAGACTCTCCTCCCAGCCGTTATCCCGGCTTTAATTATTTCTGAAGTAATTTCCAAGCTGCTACCTCGTTTCATCTCCCAAGCACCCCATGCTAGAGAAAATCAGGTATTATTAACTTTTTTTTTTTTTCCAAAGAGCAACTCGGGTTTTAAAAGATCACATAAAGTATGTGGCCAGATGTGCAGACTCCAGAAGCCTAGCCCAGCCACTTGAAGAAGCTGCTTAACTTTTGCAAGCCTCGGCTGGTGATCTGTGAAGGGGCTGAACAGTAATCCCTGCCCTATTAGCTTAATGAGAGGTCTCTTGCTGATGTTTTTAAGACAGGGGAATTGTTATAGAAGCCAGACTGGCCTCAAACTCACAATCCTCCTGCCTCTGCCTCCCCAGTGCTATACCCCACTTATGCAAGGACTTAATGGAATGACCCTAAAGTGATTACTACAGCAGCTGGAATAGAGAGACTGCAGAGTGGATGCTCCCTGCTTCTACTATTAGATTAAGTGACTAGCCCAAGGCTATTCAGGAAATGACAGAGAAGATAAGCAGACAAAAACCCCTAGGCTAGTGACCTTTCTTTTAACAGCACATCTCTAGGGCCATGTATCTCTGCAAATGTTCCAATCCAAGGGAACAAGGATGGGCAAAGGAAGTCTCATAAGAAGTGAGACCAAGGGTGAGAAGTCTGGGAGGAAAACCAGCAGGCTGAAATGAAGACATCTTGTCCCACAGAGGGCTCAACCACGGACCAGTGGACCCAAGACTTGGTTTAACGTTCTGCTTTCCGCATTTTGCGACCAATCAACAGGCCCTGAAAATTATGTACCTGTTCCTGTTCTTTGCCGTTCCTTACATTCCAGCTGCATACAACATTCTATATGCTGGCCAAATCCATGCCTGACGAACAGCAGTCACTCAATTCTATATCAGCATCCTGGTTTGCTCTGTTTGGTGAGCCTCTCTAGCAACCCATCACCAGACAGCACCAGGCACGCTCTGTACTGAGCAACATCTACTTCATTGGCACAGATGCAGACATGGGCATAAAGTTAGTAAGTACAATGGTACTGACAGCTGCAACCCCCGATATGACTAGCAGTTGCTCCCCCTAAAATGCATAACCAGTGTTCTGTGGTATGAACCCACAGCATTTATGGCTCTGCTCAACTTCCCAGTCCAGATCATTTACATACATAACAGCTCTTCTAACCTTGAGAGGGTACCATCTTCCAATAACAGGTGTCAAGATAGATGCTTTGAGGTCTATAAAAGGAAAGTCATGGCCATCCATTCACTCCTTGTCAAGAGATAATGCTTTCCTTTCCAATGTGGCCTTGAAACAAACACACAATCTGGCTTCTGAGTTGTTTGTTATCACAATCCTGATCTGGGGTAACCGAGAAGCTATATAACACACACACATTTAATACAAATTACAAATGCAATGATTATTTAGATAGCCTGACAACTACCCCATAAATGTTGCTCAAAGCAAACGAAAACCTGTCATGTTTTAGAAACACTATTTTTTTTCTTCAAAGTTTATTTGTACAATAGTTCCTGCTGGCTTGGCATGCAGACTACCCCACGACACATCAGCTACACAGTCACCCAAGACCCTGAGGGTAAGCCCAAATGCAAGCCACTGCTTTGCAAAGGGCAGTGTGAATCCACTTCAGACAGAGTCTGCTGATGGCTGAACACACAGGAACACCCAAGGCATGCAGCTTCTCCTCGTCCTTACTGTCTGTCACCTTCCTTTGAAGGAAAGGGGACATTCTGTGTAATGGACTGGGAAGGACATGGAAGGTTCTACCAGGGCCATCAGAGCCAGGTCTCAGGAACGTCTCTCTGTGGACAGTACTCAAGAGTTCACTGCCGTCATTCGAGATGAAACATAGGCCATAAAGTCATCATCTAAAAAAAATGGCATTAAACAAAGGTAAAGTCTCACATGCTAATTCACAGACTGACACTTTATAGCATACATTTAATGCCTTCCACGGTCTCAGGTACAACAAAACCTCTCCGTTAGATGACAGCACCTTAAGCAACTTACACCCATTAACATTCTATGCCTCAGAGACCCTGAAGTCTCGACTCCAGAGCTGTTTCCTCTGGTGCTGCTCTTACAGAAGGTGGACGACTCTGGCAGACCGTGTGTGTGCCGATAAAGAAAAGGCCTTTTGTGGGCTTCAGTGATGGCAAATCTGGATTAATGACAGCCCTGAGACAAAGACTGATCACATGAGATGTGCACTCATTTTAGCAAGCTCAGCACCCTCACTCAGTTATTGGCTGCCTACGTGGGAGCCCCATACACCAATGGAGATCAATCAAAAACAAAGTCTGAAATCCCAGATTTGTACCCCCATGGCTATGTGTTTCAAACTGAAGAAACAAAATGGGAGTACATGGGGAGGATGACTTCACGGGTCTTACGTTTTTGTTGATCCTACAACACAACGATAATCTTCATCAAAAACTGGAGACACTAATTATACTTTCCCATGCCCAAGAGGTTTCATAACTGGTTTGATATTCATGTGTCTGCCTAAAATCAAACTGGCATTATAATAAGTGTAATCATTTATTAATACCAGAAAGAGATCGTCATACTAATGGATCAAAACTCATAATTGCAACAGAATGGAAACCTGAAGTTCACCTCCAACAAGAATTTCATTCATATTTTCAGCCCCTTAATTTTAACAAGCCTATGCAAATCTCTTTGAGCAACACAGGCTGCAGCAGTTCCGAGTAAAAGAAAGAAAGCAGGCAATCTCTGACAGGGAAGAGATCTTAAGAAAAGGAGCAGAAAGAAAGAAAAACACTAAACCAAAGAGGTTCATACAAAACTTAGCAAGTGACCATGTGAGCAGTAAGAGTACAAACACCTATCCAGGGTGCATCCTGGTGACAGGCCTAATGAGACCAGAACTGTCATTTCTAAGACTTTAAAGGCTAATCTAAAAGAAGAAAGTCTACTAATCTGAAGCGGTGCTGTGAATGAACTACTGGCAAAGCAGGCTAAAGGTACATCTTTTCTTTATTCTGAACAACAGATCTGGAGGGCTGTGCCTCCTCGGGACAGCACGGCATGGACTCCCCCCCCCAATTTGTAATTCACAATGTTCTTTGTTAATTATTTAAAAGTCCATTGATTTCCACATTGATGAAAAGTCATAATTGTAAAAATGGCTAGAGGAATCGGCCTTTTTACTTTGCTGACGCTGTCCTGTGGAGAGAGACATCAAGTTTATATATTAAAGCCATCTCAATAAATAGTTGATAACACAAAAGCCTGCTTGTGCATTTCAAGAATCGAATGGCCTGGTAAGTACTGCAGGAGGTGTCCAAGGTAACTGTGGCCTCTTTGTTGATGCTAAGGGCAGAAGCACATATTACCTGTGCTTATCATCACAATTCTGCAAAACGTCACTAGGACCCATTATTCCCAGGGACATTCATCCCCTGAATGCAGGTCTAAACAGAATGAAAAACTCAGCTTCAGTGGAAATCCCCCTAAGGAGACCGGGATGAAACCCATGTGGATTTAATGACTTTTATTGCAAATGTTAAAGGTATGGTGTCTTTGTGTTTAACAGCCAGGTCCTCAGACCCATTAGAACACTTCTCACTGAATCCCAGAATAGAGAGGTGACGGAACTATGCCTCCCCAAAAGAACCCAAACAAAGCACATTCGTTGGGGAAAATGAAGCAAGATGGGCAGCTGAATACTGGCATGAATATGTCAAATAGGAAGTTAATTAAAAGCCGAAGAGAATGGAAAAGCCCGCAGTGTCTGCCAGTGGAGGAGGCAGCTGACAGGCACACAGGAGCACACCAGAACCTGCCTTTAGAGGCCCTCTAACAACCACAGAGCTCCTCAGGATTCACTCCCACCTCACCACTTTCCACGCTACAGTGAAAGCACACAACTTAAAGAAAAAATATCTGGCTCACCGTGCTTTGTAAGATCAAACATGTCCGCTGCAAATGAAACGAATAGGGGGCTATTCCCATGTTCAACAAAGGCAAAAAGAAAAAACGAAGAGGGCAAGTCTGCACAGGCCACCTACTGCAGTGTCTTAATCTGTGCCAGGGAAAGCCAGGGCACCCAACACAGGAGTGACTGAGGAGACAATGATCCTGAGTGAGGTGGTGGGCAAGTGCAGGGTTTACTTCAGAGTCCGCTGCAAGTCCCATGACCTAACAAAGCATGTTGCCAAAATGGCAGATCTCCCAGTCTCCGAACACCTCAAAGTGGATGGCCAATCCTTACTTAATTTATATTCACAATAATTACTTTAGAAAGTTTAGGCCCCTAGATCAGAAAAGAAAGAAAGAAAAACTTCCATTCTAAAAATGAACATGCTACCTCGATTCAGAACATGGAATGCCAGTTAGAAAACTACACAAATACAAAAATATTATATTGTGCCATACAATATATTTTTTCTTAACTGAGAATCAAATGTAAATGTAAATGTCCACACCTTACAAGTAAAATTATAGTCTTTATGCAACCCGCTACTGTCACCCGTGAGTTCCCTCAACACAGTGTTAATGCATTTTCCAACTGAGTTTTCTAACTCATTTTCAAAGCACCCCAATTGTTAAAATACAGGAAAGTAATGGACAGATGCATGCTGTTTTTACTTAAAGGGATAATTCTTAATGCAAGGGGCCAGATTTTTGAAAATAATCAGGAGGATGACAGTATCCTTGCTTTTCCAAGTGATGCTCTGTCTCCCACACTGGGCCTCTCAGATTCTCTCCCCATTCATGCTGACTCTCTAAACCAATGTTCTTCCCCATGTTCAAGAATACAGTCATATTTGGGAGATCAATATGGCTCAAAGATTTCTGACAAATGCTTCCCAAATCATCTAACACACCCCTCTGAACACTATCATGAAAGTACTTGCCAAGCAACCCAAAGCTGTAGTTTTTCCCACCCCTGGGGTGAGAGATTACAAATCCCAGTACTAGAGCAGATACCCACCCTGGACCCTGAAAGCATCACTTCACATTCCCCTCGAACTGGTTACGAAATGCCAGGCCACAGCAAGGAAAGGCCACAAATAACTACACAATTGTCAAGCTGCAAACGGGACAAAAGCAGAGCAATATCAGAAACTATGCTGAGGAGAAGGTAAGAGAAGCATCTCAGTCATTTCCAATTTGCTCCTAGACAATAACCAATAACAGGGCTGATGGAGCACTATATGTGCTTTCTAACTTCCAAGAGAAGAAAAAGAAAATGTATTTCATGTGCTCCCCGAAATGTGAGCTAGAAGCTCTACAAGTACAACCAAGACCCCAAAGGCAGGGGGAAGGGAGGTTCTTTTGGAGTTGCTACAACTACAACATGCAGATGAGAAATATTTCTTTAAAGTTATACAATAGGCTCACTCTTTTCAACGCGAAAACAAAATACACAGGCTATGTCACAGTCCAGAGCTTGTCACATAAAACATCTGACACGCAGGCAAAAAGCCAGAGTACAGGCAAGGCTGAATCAAATTAAGAGAATACCGGGGGAAAGGCCATTTCTATAAACACAAGGGGTCACAGGTATGTAAATGACTGTCTTCTATACAGGCAGACGAGTGCATCAAGTTTTATCAACTGATTAAAAATTCAGTGAACTTCTTCCCAATCTAAAAGTGAGCAATCTTCCCCATGGTTTCAAGGAACCTGGTGTCTGGCATTTTTTCCATCCAGTATACCTTGCCATCCATTGTTGGGTGATGCTTTATTACGATATTTCAATTTCATGTGACAAACGGTTTCATATAATGCCCCAAAATGCTACTCTCTGAAATGGAATGCCATAAATAAAATATGGACTTGGTTACCAGGCAGCATGCACAACACATATGGTACATTGGCCCAAAAAACACATTTTAAAATGCTTTAAAAGTTAACTTAACAATGTAAGCTGTTTATACCCATTCTCAGAGAATTGTCCCCTAAAGGCCAATCTTATTTTCTATTGTCAAGAGAATATCTGGATTAACTGGCTTAATTTGCTAACTTGAAATTCTCTTCACCGGCTCTGATCTCTACCCCCACCCACCCACGGGTTCATTCTTTATCTTAGAGGGGAGGGAAGGGGGCCATATATCTCACAATGTAATTTTAAGCATAATGCTGCCCGTTTGAATTAAAACTGATGCAGCTTCTGATAAAAGCCTAATAATCAATTCTCCATTCTCATTACACTACAGAATTATATGGACGCAGACCAATTTCTTAAGTTTGTGGACCACTCTGCCGGCTTATTACCCAGCAGTGCAGCTGAGTGGAAAGATAACCACGTTCATTCTCCTTATCTGTAATGATGTAATGCACCCCAGCCCTGGATCTAGATGATTGGGGAATAATGAGATTGTACAACTGCAGGATGACAAACAATGCTGCGGGTATCTCCCTGATACACTGAACCCCACGACTCCTGTGCAAAGAGGAGGCTCAGAAAACAGGCACCGATCCTGCCCCTTGGATGAAGTTAGCATCTTTTGGCCAGGGAAGCATCTGCTCTCGCACTGAGACAGCAATACCGTCAACTGAGAGGAGAGCCGTGCAAACACACTGTTTCCCATCCCCAGCCAGGACAGTGCGAGTGAGTATCCTGCTTTTCTTTGTGTTTAGAATCAAGTGTCATCTAAAAATAACCGGTTGGTAGGGAAAAGTCACTGCACAGTACAATGCCAAGAACTGGAGATCAGAGACTCCTCTGATAACTGATGCAGCTCTGGGCTCACGTTTGTTTGGAAAAACTAAATCTGCCTCCATTTTCTGTGCTAGAAAAATCATCGCTGTCTGTCACCACAGAAACCTTACCTTTTGCAGAAGCTGGGAACCCGAGTACTTGGCAGCAATGGATTTTATCTCCCCACCAAAAGCGGAGGCCCACAGCTTCACCCTACAGGGAGAAAGGGCAGAGGAAGAAATGTAACACCCCGTGTCACCGTCACACACTCACACACCGGGCTGTGGATGAAGGAGCAGGACGATAGAACATTAAAGAAAATCGGAAATAAAGATAGAGAAAGCACTTTCTTACAAACTACTGGTACCAAACTGCAGAGCGCAGCGCGGGAGGGGGGTCGGGGGTCACTGGAGTTCAGAATGCGTAAAGTCTCCCTGGCTCTCCAAAAAGACCACGGGCTTTCATAGAAACAATAACCTGGTTTGCTCAAACACTTAAAATGAGCATCACCTGGCAAATACTACTCTGAAGAAATCCACCCATCCCCCGCTTCCCGGAAAAGTGGGATGGCGAGGTAACAGAGAGGGGGACCATTGGCCCGCCGAAGTTGCAGCAGGTAAACAGGCTCTAAACTTGGCGCTGTCACTTGAGGTGAACCTCTCCAGGTTTTACTCTCCAACCCCAGGGAAGGGGCGAGAAGGTCCCACCCCAGTCTGGCCGTTCGGTGCCGATGCTGGGAGGCAGGTGGAAGAGGCGAGGCCCGCACCCGCCGCGGGTCTTGCCTAGCGGCACCTGCAGACACCCAAACTTGGGCGCCCCGGGTCTCTCGGGCGCCGGCAGCCCCTCCCGGGGAGTCCCAGCACTAGGCACTTACACGGAGAGCGGGATCTGCTGCTCCGAGCGCACCACATCCCCCAGCGCGGCGTACAAGAGCGCGGCGGCTAGGAGCGCCGAGGCCCCCCGGGACGCGCAGCGCTGCGAGCCCAGCCTGGCCATCCTGGGCTCCTTCCGACACGCCGGCGGCGGCGGCGGCGGCGGCAGCGGCGACTAGAGCGGCCGCGGAGAGCTGCGCCGGGCGGGCGGTGGGCGAGCGCGCTAGGCTGCTTGCTCCGCCGCGCGCCGCCCCGCCTGCTTCTCGCGCGCCGGGCTCACTTGGGGAGCAGGGAAAAAAGGAGCGGGGGGGGGGGGGAGCTGGGGGGAGGAAGGCGGGGAGGAGGCGGGAGGGAGCGCTGGGGAGGAGGCAGGCGCGGGAGGAGGGAGCGAGACGCGCCTCTTGCCGTGGCAGCTGCCCGGCCCCGCCTCGGCGGCCCCGGGGAGTCCGGCGAGCCGCGGCGGGAGGGCGGGAGGCACCTGGCGGGCGGAGACTCGCAAACTCGGGTGTCCTTGGCCACCGCGGCTCCAGCCTTGCCCGGCCCGGCCCACTGCAGCCGCTGAGTTCTTTACAACTCTGCAGTCCGCCGCCACCGGCGCGGCTCCGGGGTGGCCCCGGGCGGTCCCCAGGCCTTGGCGACTAGAGTGGATTGAGGGTGGGGGCTCGGGAGCGAGGCCGAGGGCCCTGGTCCTCCACACTTGGCCAGTGGTTGCCTTGGTCGAGAGCCTCCCGGGAGGGTCGGGGGCGACCGGGTGAGAAGCTGCTGAGCCTAGAGGTGGCGCGACCCCCTCCCCACGCCCCTCGCGGTTCCCGGGGAAGAGGCAGAAGTCAGGAAGGGGACGGCTGGCAGCGGCGGCGGCGGACCCGCTAGGACTGCGGAGGAGCAGGCTGGGGATGGGACACGGGGTTCGGGGTCTGGGGAGTGCACCGCGGCGTGGCGGCCCGTCAGTGCTCTAGGGCCGCGGTGACTTGTGAAAAGCGCGGAGGGTGGCGCTGCAGTCGCGGCGCGAGCGCCCGAGTGCTGGGCTAGGGAGTGCTGGGCTTAGGCATCGAGTGGCCGCACAGTCACCCCCGGCGCTCGGGACCACGGGCCCGGGGTCCGCAGTGCTAGGCGGTGCACCCAGGGGCAGGGATGTCGGGGCGGGAGAGGAAGGAAACAGCGCCGAGTCCATCCTGACCGGTAAACACCCTTCATTCTGCAGGGGAAAAAAAAACTGCTCCGAGCCCGGAGGCTCCCCACACCAGCCCCAGCCAGGGTGGAGGCAGCTCAGTGCAGGCAAAGCGCATTCTGGATGCCCACAGGGGAAGCCCCAGGAAGCCGCTTTCGCCGCGGCCCCCCACCCTTGGAAAAGCCTTGTCCCCCTTCCTTATACAAGCTCTAGGGTGTGGCTAGGAACTTTGTGGAGCCCTCGCGCGGGCTGGCGGTAAAGACCCGAGTGAGGCTGAGTCATCCTCGCCTGGCGGAGCGCAACTCGGGTGACCGGGGCCAGCAGTGAGCTCCTGACCTCGCCTAGTCTCCTAGCGCTCCTGACGCCTGGGTTCTCCTTATGTGCTTGTTTTTCCGCCTCCGGGACGTCATACGTTTTTTTCCTGTCATCCTGCACCCCTGGGTTTGCAGGGAACTGAGAAAAGGTGGGCTCTGGCTTCCACTGGGTGGCATCGGGCTAGGATCCTGCCTGGCTCTCCTGCACAGCAGTCTCCAGAAAAGTTATCTTGGCAGCGAGTGTTTGGATTCCTGAGTTGGCTGTGAGGGGCTCTTACCGGTTCTTTTTTCCGCATACCGGTCGACCCTAGCCCGGATGGGCATAAAAGCCAGTCATACACCTACCCAGGGAAGCCGCCTCGGGAGCAGGCCCACCAGGAGAGCGCCAAGTGCACCCCGCCCACGGGCAGTGTCTCTACGGATGACTAACTGGTTATAATGAGTTCTCCGCTTCTGTGCACACCTCCCGCCTATGAAAACGTGCCAGCCTTTCCCAAACAGAAGCAAGCACAGCCTGACCCCAGGGCAAGTGGTCTCTGTATGAGCTTTGACATTCGGACTGGGGGCTGAGAGAAAATTAATTTTCTTGCCAGAATGCAATAGTTTTCTAAATAGCTGCTTGAGTGAATGAATGCGTGGGTACATACTAGCCCTGATTCATAAAGCTTCATCATCCCCTCTATGGTGTCTGTATGCTAACAGCCTTTCCTACACTCATTTATCCAGTCAGTAATGGCGAAACATCTTGGACAAGATGGACACAGTAGGACATGCCGGGGGAAGGGGGGTGAATCCTTCAGGCAACCTGCCCTCCTGGGATTTATACACCCGGAAGGACCAGGCCTTTCTCCAAAAGCAATAATGAGAAATATACAATTATACACTTTGACAGAGGATCAACAATAGTACATGTGAAGAAAAGGTACATGTTATGCCCTGATTATCTTGTGCCATTAGCTGCAGCCACCTGAGGGCACCAAGGTCATGACCACGTTTCATGAGTCAGTCTTTATGAAATGCCACCTGGCACAGATAAACTCCATGGTTGTTTTAGCAAAGTGAGAGAGTCTTAACCATGGAAATGATTTTGAGAATTAGTAACTACTAAACAAAACAATCTTTGGCAGAACATGGTATGCTTACATTTAAGATGGATACACTAAGTATTTCCTACTAGCTCAAAAATGATTTAAATGGCTCTTTTAATTTACCCAGAGCTCAAAGCATTGTAAGAATTTGGGAACCTGCCACTCTATCCCTTTTCATCATAACATTCAGTGAAGAAAGGGATCTAGGTGTGTACTCTTATTTAACAGAGGGGCATAATGAGGCTCAGAAGGGCTTAGTGACTGGTCCAAAGACCACAGCCAGTTAAAGGCGGCCACCTGGCTTCAGACCAGGGTGGTCTGAACAGCCACAGCTTCTACTGTGTTAAAAGCAACATGGAGGGTTTGGATTCTGCTGTTTACACCCAGAAGCAGACACTTCGACACACACAGCTTTCAGCTGTAGCGGAGTCCAGCCAAATGAGGCTGCCACTTGCTGATCAGAACACCAGTCCTGCCTGCTGCGGAGCTTGCACTGTATCCTGAACCAATGAGCTACTGGGGAGATGGTACCAGCAGTGAAACCTGAGCCAGAAGTGGATGATTTCAAATGCTCCTGTGCTTCCAATCCAGGGAGATCCCAGAGAAGCAATTTTTTAGAGGCGAGCTTGCACTATCCCACCCTACCCCACCCCCTGAGCTTTTGAGCAAATAGACTCCTATGTTTGCCAGAGTACCTTGGGGGGGGGCATTTAGAAAGTGGAAACTGAACAGTCACACAAAAGTTGTCCTGTCCCATAAGGATTTTCAAATGTCCCACTGGACATTCAAGGAAGAAAAGAATCACACTTAGAACTACCAGAATGCAGAACTTAAATCCATTTCATATATTAATATATAAACATAAAGGAGCTTTGCATGGCTTTTATAAACTGAATGCAGCTGCTGCATAACTGAAGGAAGGTGGTTCTGTTCCATACCAAAAGATTTTTGTTTGGTTTGGTGAGTGGATTTCTGTATGTTTTTTCTCATTAAAAACAAAAACAAAAACCAACAACAACAAAAAACACTTCCTCAACAGCAACCAAGCTTCCTCATTCTGAATCACTATCACAGCCCACCTGGACAGGTTTGCGTTTGGCATTTGTGGTTAGTGCACAGAGATACAAACATGGAATGGCCATTATATCTTGCATCTAATCTTGCCCGAGCTTTCCACATTGTGAAATGACTCTTATTTTTACTATAATAACATATTGTTTTTAATTAACTTTTTCAATATTATCAGTTCAGGCATCATTGGGTTTTTTTTGTTGTTGTTGTTTGTTTGTTTGTTTGAAGAAAAATCTGACTTAAAGCAGGGCATAGTGAGAATTTCAAGCCAGGATGGTAAGGATAGGGTGTTGTGTCTAGCTGAGTAAAGCTGTGCCTTTGTAGGCTGGAAAAGGATACCAGGGTTACCAGCTAGGAGGCTGTGGGGGGTGCTAATGCAGATGCAAACCATTTGAAGGAACAAAACATCAAATGCTTTAGTGAACGTCTGACCCAGCATTTCCTCTTCTGGGACTTGATTTTACACTTACTAATTGTGAAAGACTTAAAATCCTGGGCCCTCAAGATGCCCCAGCAGGTGAAGGCACTTACCACCAACCCTGACGACCTGAGTTCAATCCCTGGAACTCACATAGTAGAAGGAAAAAGAACCAACTCTTGAAAGTTATCCTTTGACCTCCGGGTATATCCTGTGGTACACAGAGAGAGACATATACACAGACATGTAATAAATAAATCTTTATTCTCTCCAACAATGTCCACAAAAGCCCCCTACTGCTTCCTCCTGAAGATGCAGACAGCCTTTGCACACCCAGGCGGTGCTTCGGCTCTCACTCTGCCCCTCTAGCCAATGACACTGGTCCCCCAGCTGAAGCCCAGTCCCTGCTTCCCCATCACTCTTGCACACATGCGCACAGAAGCCAGCCATCTCCGCCCACTATTGCCACCTGGTCCAGCACACTACCGTTTCATCCTTAAACTCCTGCAACCAGTTCTTAACTGATCTTGTCTCCTTTTGCACCTACAAACATGACCTCTTTAGAAAAGAAAAACGAGATCACAAGTTCAAAATCCTGTTATGATTTCTGCATGAAGTAAAAATGCACCCATGAAAAAGCCAAGCTTATTTTCTCCTGAGGCCTTGCGTGTATGATGTCCTCTGCCGGATTCCTCTTCCTCCAGATTGGTCCAAGGTGGCCTCTCACTAACTTGAGTCCCTGTAAAAGAGCCATTGTGGAGCTCTTCCTCACGAGTCTCAGGTAGAATACAAGGACGCACATCTTGGAGCTCTTGGCTGTTTTCACTTCTCTTCCTAGCAGTTATCACTGCTCATTGATTGGTTGATTGATTGACACCTCCCCCCATATGTTATCTTCTCCCTTATGTGACTGCAAGTGGCTATGTAAGATGTTCAGTGTTGTGAAAGACAACACACATTCGCTGTTGGGCTAGACTCCGTTTCTCCTAAAGTCATACCTTTCATGCTTCCTAGATTGCAGCTTGCTTCTTCATCACCAAGACCCAGGATATTGAAAACAGCACTAGACTTGCCAAGATGGTGAGGCCCAGCAAACTAGTTTCCTGAACTGATCCTCAGTCACGACTCTCCAGGGCTGTGTAGAGGAAGAAGACAAAGACGATGTCGCTAAATTTGAAAACCACACATCAAACACTGACTTCTATGCTATTAGCAGAATGCTGCTGGCCACCTTTAGAACCTGCCTTCCGTCCATGTGTTGTTTCTAACCCCATGTGCAGACAGATGCTGAGGAGGCTGCAATGATGACAGAGGGTATTCTGCTTTCGGGAGCAGTTCGGCTGTGTCTAAAATACGGCCCCAGGAAAGCACAGACCTGAAAACAGCCTCAGATCCACTGTGTCAAAACTCCTGCATGGAACAGATATTTAGGTAACCTTGAGCTGAATTCAGCTGGATGAGATGATCCATTCCAATGTTGAGCCTTCCACTGACCTGAAAGAAGTAGGCTCTTGAGCCCCTAGCACAGGAAATGGCAGTAAGTGGTCAGGGAGCTTGCTTTATGACAGATGTGGCCATTCTATTTAGCAGCTGCCCCAACTCTGAGAAGATTGTCATGGGAAAAGGGCAAAGGGCCACCCCTGAGGAAGGAAGCTGGAGGAATCATCTGGCATGGAGCAGCGCCCCCAAGCCAATGGATGCCAGCCACTGAGATTGGAGCCAGCTGGCTAGGGACTGAGCTTAAGGGCTTTATGGTCCTCTGGTCCTTCCCCTACCCACCCTAGCTCTTCCCCCAGCATGAGAACAAGCACCCAGTGAGCCTCTGATCTTTACTGACAAAATGATTCCGTGTGGGAGTCTGTGCCCGTGACTGTGACTGGGTGTGTACATGATTGTGTGTAATAGCATATAATACGATGTTGTGTGTATATGTGTGACTGCGCATGCGGATGTATGGTAACCATGCCATTGCAAAAGGCAATGTGTCCTAGCATTCAGTTGAGGGGCTCCCAGCATACTGATTTCAACTGCCCCTTTGTCTCTGGGAACAGGTGCCTCGCATTCACACAGCCACACCGACTTGCACAGTGAGGCAGCACCTCAGCAACCACCCTCTCCATTCAAGAAAAGAGGCTCCTGTGGGACAGGGAGCCCTGAGTGAACGGCTGGAGCATATGCTGATGCTGCTCCTCTGCATCTCATCAGGCTGAATGGAGAAGAGAAGGAAGAAGTCACATACCACACACCTTCCAATTGTAGGACTCGAAAGTCACTGATTTCCGTAGAGGACAAGCTGCCTTTTGGGAGCAGGAGTATCTTTCTGGGTTAAGATCTGTTTCCTTTAAAGTATTCTGAGAAATTGCAAGGTTTCCAAATGTCTATCAAATAGGCATTGGTTTAAAAAAATTAATCACAGTTTATCACATAATGGAATTTTATATAGCCACTTAGAAAAGGGACTCTCAGCCAGGCTAGGGGCACACACATGCATCTGTTTCCCCACAAAGATGGAAACAGGAGGATCAAGAGACCGGACTAGACTGCCTCAAAATAAAATAAAGGAGTACCATTCAGTGGTAAACACATGATGCTCTGGATTCAATCTCCATACCTCATTGATAAACGAATGATAAACTCTTACTTTTTAAAGAAAAAGAGCAGTACATATCTGTGTACTGATATGCCTATATGGCAAGCTGTCCATGACGAACATGCCTGGAGAAAAGCAGGTCATAACACAGTATATACAACATATACCCATCTGTGTCAAGTTAAAACCATGGGAATATGTGTAGCTATTTTGCTTCATGTCTCTGAATCTGCTGTAGTTTGAATTTGAGATTCCCTCCATAGGTTTTTGAATTTGCACACTTGGTTCTCAGTACTGCTTTGGAATGTTGTGGAACTTTTAGAACCTGGGGGGAGCAAGGTTTTTTTTGGGGGGGCGGCTACTGTCAGCTCTCTGCCTGCCAGTGCCACACAACAAACGCTGGTCACATGTTCCTGTCACCAGAGACTTGAGCTCATCACCACGACAGTTTCCTCTGAACCAGGCACCAAAATAAACACCTCCTCCTGTAACATGAATCTTAAATGGTCTTATTAATACAAAAACAAAAACAAAAACAAAAACACCTCAGTGCCAGCTATTGGGGTAAATTCTGAAAGATCAGAGAGACAGGAACAAGCCACAGCCAACCTCACCTCACCAACTTCTCAACCAATCCTTTTTCCTCAAACTGGAAGCCTCGGAGTCCTCATCTGAATAGATCTCAATTGAACTGCTGCTAAAAAAAACTTAAAAGCTTAAAAGCCTCTAGTTCCTGGTCCTCACGCCATATATACCTTTCTGCTTCCTGCCATCACTTCTTGGGATTAAAGACATGTGTCTTTCCCAAGCAAGACATGAGATCGCAAGTGTGGGATTAAAGGTGTGTGCCACCATGCCTGGCTGTTTCCTGTGTGGCCTTGAACTCACAGAGATCCCCATGGATCTCTTCCTCCAGAATGCTAGGATTAAAGTCGTGTACTACCACTGCCTGACCTCTATGTTTAATATAGTGGCTGTTCTGTTCTCTGACCCCCAGATAATTTTATTGGGGTGCACAACCTATCAACCACACCCTCCCTTAAGATGCTTCTGCCACTATTTTGCCACAGCAGCTGGGGAAGTAACTGGGTACAGTGGGCTGGCATGGGACTAACCCGAAAGTCACTTCAACTGGTAACAAAGATTTCTCATGGTGAAAACGGTGTAAGACACAAAGGAAATGTTTTTAACTTTTTATTTTTAACTCATTGGACAAGGAGCATGTAGAGTAGATGACATGTCTAGGGTTAGACACCTGTGAAACAGCAAAATGACACCAGTGTTTCCAAAGGACGGTTTGTGGATAACAATCTGTTTCTAAAATCATCATGGTAGGAGGGGCTCACTCTCCTGGGCTGGAACAGGGCTCGGGACAGAGGAAGCGCCCATGCCTTTCAGTTGCTGGGCACCCACAGGCCCAGCAGTGCAGCCTGGGAGCATCCCTGGAGCCCTTAGACTGCATGCGTTGGTGGTATTGTCACTGGTAACAACTATTTTGAATTTCATTTTGTGCTGCTCTTCAATTGGTTGCTTATGAAAAACTTCTTAGAAGGTATGTTTTTGGAAGAAAGGATAAAGTACTTAAACTCTAAGAATATCAATAATTGAAAAAGTAAATTTCTCTGCTACATTACTGGTACAATAAAGATAAACAAAGTATTTAAAGTGTTGCATGAAACAACTGAATCCATAAGAAAGTCAATAAGTTCAAACACCATGCACATTGATATGTGTGCATATATATTTATGTCTGTTTGAAATCAATCTTATGATTATCCACCTTCAACTTCTTATGTCGGGTAAGGCTCTCCAATACCTTCAGAAGCCTTCACACATTCCATGGGGAATACTTTGAAAGATACTTTCATGTTGATAAATGATCTATTAAAACATACACACATTCCAAAATATGCACATTTAGATGAGATTAGCACCCCTTTTTTAGTTACATTTACTTATTTCATGATTTTATTGATTTATTCAGTGGAGGGGCAGTGGGGGGGGATGATGAAGAGCCACGCATGCGCCGCAGCACAACCATGAAGGTCAGAGGACAATTTGCAGTCGCTGATTCTCTCCGCGCACTGTGTGGATCCCAGGGATCAAACTCAGGTGGTCAGCCTTGGCCACCGGCTGAGCCATCCCATTGGCCCTGGCTACGGTTTGAGTTCCTCCTGTCAACAGTCTGACTCAGCATAGAGTCGAACTGACAGAGAAGACTGGGCAGACCCTCCATGGTACAAAGAGGAGCTCATTTAGAAGCCCTCATTGTGTGGCCGTCTCATCCTGTTGATTCTGCATCTGTACACGTCCTGTCATAGGAACTGGAATGGAGTTGACTCCCTGTCGTCGTCTCATTATTCAAATCTTCTTAGTGAACAAAGAAGCATGGCCACTTTTTCTACAGTAGGTCTTGAACAATTACGTGTTTCAGGAGTATGGCTTGAAGTTAAAGAGCAAGGCTTCTTATCCAGACTCACCTGAACAAATTAGGGAGCATGGGACAGATGTGTGCTTTATTACATGAATTAAAGCAGCAATCTCGTTTAATAGGAATTTTGTAAATCCTTTTAAGAACTTAGTGAAGTAATTGTGAAGACAACAACATTCTGCTCTAAGAACATTTATCACAATATTGTCTATACTAGAATAAGAACCCATGGCACTGTCTGAAAACGGGTTGTTGGTTAAACTAATTATGGTTGATTCGTGTAAACTTATGCTGCTATTAAACTTGATATTAGGGCTGGGGATGTGGCCCAGTGATGGAGCACTTGCCTAGCATGCATAAGGATCTGGGTTCCATCCCTGGCACCAGAAAGAAAACATTTTAGCTTATGCTAAAGCTACATGTACAGGTTAATTTTGTTGTCAACTTGATACAATCTAGAGTCACCTGAAAGAGGGAACCTCAACTGAGGGCTTTTTCTCCATCACACTGGCCAGTGGGGGCATTTTCTTGATTAGTGACTGATGTGGGAGGGTTCAGCCCATTCCATTGTGAACAGTGCCACCCCTGGGCAGGTGGACCGAGGTTATAAAAGAAAGCAAGGTGAGCAAGCCATGGACAGCAAGCCAGGAAGCAGTGTTATTTTCTCCATGGCCTCTGCTTCAACTTCTGCGTCAAGCTCCTGCCTCAAGTTCCTGTTTTGGCTTCACTCGACAATGAACTATAAGCTATTAGATGAAATAAACTGTTTTCTTCATAAGCTGCTTTTGGGCCAGTGTTTTATCATAGCAAAAAAGCAAACTAGGATACTATCTTAGCTACTAAAACTCACATTGACCAAAAAAACTTTAAATATATAATACATTTATACAATAGCAAGCCAGTGCTTTAAAATTACATTCCCCAAGGTAGGCATAGAAACCAGAAAATTCCTCAAATGTCTTTATTGTTATTGTTAAAGGAGTTATTGTGTTTCTTCGGTTTTATTACCATTTCTTTTGTATTGTAGAAGCAACATGTGCACATAACTTTCAAGCGTTCAACCAGTACAGAAAAGTAAAAAAGGATATGAAATCTCGCTTATATTCAAACAGAAAGACTATTAACATTTTCTGCTTTCAGGATTTTTGTTGTTGTTGTTTGTTGGCATGCATTCCTGCATGAGTGTGTGCGTGCGTGCGTGTGTGTGTGTGTGTGTGTGTGTGTGTGTGTGTGTATCCGGCTTCCACTGTGAAATTTACACTTTGACCTTTTATTATTTAACCACCAACTTGGACATTTTACTTTGGCTTGCTTTGTTTGTATTACAGTGGTAGCAATAGAACCCAAAGCTTCAGGCATGAGGGGCAAGCCTCCTTCCATGGAGCTACAGACCAGAGAACCTAGATATTTGTATAATGCCCTCTGCATGGCATGTGCAGGGTGTGTAGAGCCCTTGCTATCCTAGAGATGGCTGCCTGATGCAATAGGCCTGTTAGCTTCATTTTCTCACGCTGTTAACCAGTTTCCTTGGACTTGTCACAATGAAAGAGGTCTTTAAGAATTGCTACTTACCTTCCCCACTACATTCTATTTCAAGTATGAGTACTTGGCAACTCTACAACATTCATTTTCATTTTTTACATTATCAAGGTTTATTGTATCTATGTTTATAAGTTAATTTTCCAGGCTTTGTGTGCAAATTTACCATAAAACCTGAGAGCCCAAAGCTGTATTTGTTATTGTCAGAGTCTATGACTATAAGGAGGCTGAATGGACCCACAGAGAATACACAGACTTCTAATATGAACAAGGCTCTTTCAAGTTAGCCTTTTCTTCTTTCTTCAAACAGCCACAATGAGTTTAAAGATCCACATAGTCTATTTTTGTTGAAAGCGGTTATCATCTCCAGGCTACAACATTCAGGTAAAGGCTGTCCAGGAGGGTACATGATGCAAAAACTGCAGGATGACTGGAAGATGGAGCTGCAAGATGCTGAGAGGTGCCAGTTAGCACTCTCCAGAGAGCACTGCTACCCTGAGTGCAAGGCCTGCCCCCAAAGCAGATGCTCTATCTGCTGTGGCCACTGTGTATGCAGAGCTGAAGTCAAGCAAGACTGCCCTCAGGAGCCCTGCGGCACAAGGTGAGTGCCAAGAGCAAGGAAATGTTGCTGTGCAAGGGGTCACATGGACGGTACTCAGTGACCTGTTGTTCTGACAACAGAATGGGAGAAAATAAATGGCTTGGGAAACAGGCTAGAAAGGAGGCTACTTTACTTTATACCCAGCCATCCTTTAAATGGTGATTTAGGACATCCAGCAATACTAAGTGAAGGGAGGGAAAGGGAGGAAGAAAAGGAAGGAGAATAAGGAGGGAAAAGATGACTAAGAAGATTAGCTGGCCACAAACAAGTCTAAGAGTTTATTTAAAAATGTAAAAAGAAAAGGAAAACTTACCCAAACATACAGAATACTTCTAAAGAAAGAGAGACGGAAACAGACACAGAGATAAATTTAGCTTTCAAGGAGATAAAAACTATGTCTTAGGGTTACTGTTGCTGTGATGAAACACCATGACCAAAAGCAAATTGAGAAGAAATCATTTATTTGGCTTACATTTCCACATCTCTGTCCATCATCAAAGGAAGTAAGGACTGGAACTCAAGCAGAGCAGGGACCTGGAGGCGGGAGCTGATACAGAGGTCATGGAGGAGAGCTGTTTACTGGCTTGCTTCTCCTGGCCTGCTCAGCCTGCTTTCTTATAAAACATAGGACCACCAGCCCAGGGCCACAATGGTCTGGGTCCTTCCCCATCAATCACTAATTAAGAAAATGCCCTACAGGCTTGTCTACAGACAGATCTTATGGAGGCATGTTCTCGAATGAGGCTTCCTCCTTTTAGATAACTCTAGCTTGTGTGTCAGGCTGACGTAAGACTAGCCAGCATAAACCATAACAATCTGTGGCACCAATATTGACAGCATAAGAAACAGTTCCCCTTAGCAATGGAAGATCACAACATAAAAACTCAAGAAACTCAGGTTACACATGATGAAACAATGGAGGGATGAAATGTAGCTTTCAGAGTTTAAGAAAGAATTAGGAAAAAAATGTTTGTTTGTTTTAAACTTCTAAAGAAATAAAGTTAAAAGAGACAAGAGAGGAAAGGATCACTGGAGAAAATAAAATTAAGAGGCAAGGAATAGAAATTATAAAACAGAAAGAAAGGGTTAAAGTATTAGCTAGATATTGATGAGAGGCCAAGGTGACCCAAATAGCCAAAGCTATACTCTGCAAAGAAAAAAAAAACAAGGAAATGAGAAAATAGTTTAGATATAATTGAAGATGAGTCCGTGGGAATATGAAACGTGGATGAACATCTAGAAATGATACCTTGCACATTAGGGAAGGGTTGTCTCAAATGGTTGGTTAGCTCTGAGATAGATCCTGGAACAAACAGTTTTAAAAATAAAGTATTCTTTAAGCAAAATATGAGGTTGCTTATCAAATGGGGCAGATCAGGATGGCGTCAGGTGTCTTGAAGGCCAAATGATAATGGAGCAGTTCCCAAGGGATTCTGAAGTGGGAATGTGTGGGCAAGTATTTCACAGCCAACAAAACTTTTTCTGGTGTAAAAGTTTCAGGCAAAGACTGGTGGCTCATGAAAGTCTCAGAGAACAGTATTCTACGTGAGAGCCTGAGGGAAACTCTCAATGCATAGATTTCAGCTAAACAAGAGACCTGGAGAGACTGTGGTAAAAGAACTAAATGTATGTAACTGTGGAACTAAGACTACACAGTGTGGATGATGAAAATACAACAGAATGTCAATATTGTTTTTCCTGACAATTTAGAAGGTGTCCAGAGTACGAAGGGGCCAAGAAAGAAGAACGTAGCAGCAAGGAGCTGACTTTCACCTCCAAACAGGTAACCAAAATCTAACAGTTTAAGGTAATCAATCTTGGCCAGGTGTGGCAGAGCACACCTATAATCCTAACGTGGGGAGCCTGAGACAGAAAGAGCAAGAGTTTGAGGCCAGCCTGAGGTAGCAAGTTCAAGGCTAGCCAGCTAGAGTGAAATTGTTGTAGGAAAAAAAAGTTTGGGAGTTTATAAATCATAGAACTAAAGACATATTTAACAGTATTACTAGTGACTAAAAATAACATTATTACCCAAAGTTAAGTAAGAGATGGAAAATGGAAGAGAAAAAAGCAGGAAAATTTAATAATTTTTTAAATCCAATATTATTAAGTAGATATATTCAGGGAAATAAAGGATTAAGTAGTTATCATAAAAAATTTCTAAATATTAAAATGTGCATAAGGGGATTGGAGAAATTATTCATTAGTTTAGAGCACTTGTTGCTTTTGCAGAGGACCCAGGTTCAATTCTCCCATCCACATGGAACCTCACAGCCATCCACAACTCCAGTCCCAGGAGATCTAATGCTGTCTTCTGACCTCTGTGGGCGCCAAGCACACATGTAGTGTACATGCATACATTCAGGCAAAACATTCATGCATATAAAATAAATAAACCTAAAAAATTGGAGTGCGTAAAGGACACAAATATGCATATTTACTATATACCACATGGCTTATTCTTTTAAAATATCAAAAGACAAAAAAAAAAACCTTAAATTTGATGAGTTTCAAGAATTTCAATTTGGAGAACAAAAAGTAAAGCCTAATTTACTTTCATCGCAGTGGCATACTTTAAACAAAATCGTTCACAGAGCTTTTTGGTTTTTTCTTTCTCTTTGGAAAGAGGTGGAAGAAAGCCAAATAAATGGAAACATCAACAAAGGAAAGTAAAATTTCTTAATGTACGATACAGTTTATATCAAAAAATATTTTTAAAGGCAAGGAAAAGTAGCCATAAAACTAAAATGGATCAGTTTACAATGAGAATGGAACTAACTGTATGTTTATAAAATACTAAAAATTAATAGACATAAACAGAAACTAGGAGAAACAGATGCATACTGTTACAATGAGGGAATGGTTCACTATGACATATTCAGTAGGCAAGAAATGTAAGAACAAACAAGTTCCAGATGACACAATTAATAGACGGCGATGATTCATATACTTTTAGCATTCTACTTCCCAAATGTGGAACATATCTTCATTTCAGAAGTTTGCATGGATTAACAAAGGAATGAATAGTAGAGCCAGGGAAATGGATCAGCGCTTGTCACTAGCTTGATGTCCTGAGATCATCCATGGGGTCTATCTATATCAGGAAGGAGAGAACTGACCCCTCAAGGTATACACACACACACGCACACACACACACACACACACACACACACAGAGTTAATTAATTAAATATATATTTATTTATATATTTATATTATATAAATATGATATATATTATATAATAATTAAATATATATCAAGTAGAAGATAACAGAAAATACCCCAGAAACTATAGAAAGAAGAATAAATACCTAGAAATAAACCTAAGTATGAAGAGTATTAAAGGACAGAAAGGAAGCCTTGAAGGCAAAGAATGACAATATCAGCTGGGCGGTGGTGGCTCACACCTTTAATCCCAGCACTCAGGAGGCAGACCCAGGCAGATCTCTGAGTTCGAGGCCAGCCTGGTCTACAGAGCGAGATCCAGGTTAGGCACCAAAACTACACAGAGAAACCCTGTCTTGAAAAAACAAAACAAAACAAAAAATGACAGTATCTTGAAAAATATATAAATGATATCAGTTACCTTCAAATTAATGTATATGTTTAGAATGATTTAATTAGATATCAAGTTATGTTAGAACAGAACCTGCAGACACACCAGGAAACCCTAAAAACTGAAATGCTATTACACACACAAGGGGACCAGAGAAAGCCTAGACTAATCTTTCACAGGACAGATGCTGTATCTTGCTGTGGTCTAGAAGCCAAGCTGGGCATAGAGTACACTGATGAAGCTTTCTAGATTGTTAATCAGAGACATCAAGAAGGTATCCCTTTGCTAAATGCATAGAAACTATCCTGTGTCCTACATTATATTGATTCCTAAAACTTTATATAGGATCATGTGTGACGGGATTAACTGAGTACAGCAAGCTGGTCTCTCTGTGGGGTAGAAAGGTAGCCAGAGCCCTGTTGTATATGCATGCCCCTGATAAATGCTTTGGACACATCACTGTGACATCAACACTTCTTTTATTGAAATCCTACCTAGTTCCATCTCATGCTGGTTGGGGCTATTCTCTGTAGGAATACCCCTGGTGCTGCTTTTGAAATAGTTTCAGTAGACAGCTTGGCATGACAAAACACCTATCAAATATTAAAATACATTATCAAACCACAATAATCAAATACAATGATACTAAGCAGACAAAAATAGATATCACACAAAATTCTGAAATGAAATAAGCCTAATAAATCTTATGTAGACCATTGGTATATAGTTAAAGTTGGATTTCAACTAAAGAGAAAAGAACCATTCCTGGTGTTGAGTCAACTGGGAAAATCAAATCTGGTTCCACAGAACACTTGAGAACCTACTTTATTTGTATATGACTTCAATACAAATAAGGAACCAGCTTCCTTCTCCAGTACACATACTAAGGGAGTACATGTAGAAAACATGGGCAGGTTCCTTTATACTTCACAGAAGTGGAGCGTGTGAGGCTAGGAAGGGCAGTGGGAAGGTGGTACCCTACCTTGCTTCCTAGTGATGATAAGGTGTGTTTCATCTTACAGCTCCAGTCCATCATAAAAGGAAGTCAGGCAGGAACTCAAGACCAAAAACTGAAGCAGAGGAGCAGAGGCCATGGAAGCCTGCTGCTTACTGCCTTACCCTACCTCAGGGTGGGGTGGACTTGCTCAGCTTGCTTTCTTATATACTCCAGGACCATTGCCCAGGGGTAGTACCACCTACAGTTGGATTGCCATCTGACATCATCGTTAATCAAGAAAATTAACGTCCCCATAGTCTTGTCCACAGGTCACTCTGATGGAGGCAATTTATCAATTAAGGTCCCCTCTTCCCAGGTGACCCTATCTTGTATTATGTTGTAAACAACAAACAAACAAACAAATGACTCATCAGCACAGGTATACAGAGGAGGTCAGGTAAGGGGTTCAAAATAGAAGGAATATGTCCTAGTATTCTCAGCTCAGTACAACAGCTACAGTTGTAATGATATTATAGTATTGTGTAATGTATATATATGTAACATGTAGGTCTAGGAGTGTGAATTTGGATGTGTATGCATGAGTATGTGTTCTTGTATGTGAGTGCATATATGTATATCCTGTGATGTGTGTGTGTAGGTCAGAGGACAACCTTACCTGTCAATTCTCTCCTTTCACATTGTTTGAGACAGGGTCTGTTTTTGTTGTTTGCTAGTTCATGCACCAGGCTAGTCTGTGAGCTTCTGGAGATTCTCCATTCTCTGCCACCCATCTCAACAGAGAAGTGGTGCAATTATACATATGTGCTAGCACATGCAGCTTTCATGGATTCTGGATCCTTACACTTGCACAGTTAGTGCTTTATCCACTGAGCCAACTTCCTAGCCCTGTATTTTTATTTATAAAGAACCAGAAAAGGAAGGCTCCCTAGCAGAAAATAATAAATGTTTTGAGAGGCTAGAATTGCTAATTACCCTAATTTAACCATTACATATGGTATGCATGAATTGAATCATCATATCACACTGTACCTCACAAATATTGATATGTACAATTTTAAATAAATCATTTTGAGTGGAAAAATTAAAAGTTGGAATGGGAAAGATCTGTCCCATTGCCACTTTAAAAAAGTTACACTACACAGAGACACTGAAATTATCCAGAGTGTGGCTAACAAAAATGACAGGTCAAGTGACAATAATGCTTCACTTCCTGTTCATATCAGGGGAAGCTACAAATGACTGGCATCACCTTACACACGAGAATAAGTTGAATTTCCTCTAAAACTCTGGCAGAGAAGCAGGCAGGGAAAAAAAAAACCTGCATCATAGATGAGGACAAAGGAAAAGCCATCTCATGATGGCTCCATGAGGACTACTTCCAGTTCTAGAGTGAGGTCATGGGAGGGCTGAGAGGGATGAGAGAAAAATCTATGGAGCTTACAGCATTTTGACAGTGAAGAGAAAATGTCAAACAACTTCATGCTGGCAAAGTCAGCCACCTAAATTAAATGAACAAATTCCCCTGAAAAATCAGTTTCATATAAAACTGACACAAGAAGAAAGAGAAAATATTAAATCCCTGTATCAATACAATAAATTGAATTTTAATAAAAATAAGCAACTAACTTCACATATTTACATAGTCGTACGTGGACATTTTTGTCTAGACCAATGATCAGTTCTGTCCTGCCAGCTGCTCCCCAAATAACCACACAGAGATTTAATATTAATTATAAATGCTCTGCCGACAGCTTAGGCTTGTTTTTAGCTAGCTCTTATAACTTAAATGAACCCATTTCTATGAAGCTATGTGCTGCCCTGAGGCTCATTTACCTCATGTATGTACTTCCCATCCTGCTCACTCTGTGTCTCATGGCATCTCCTCTGACTCTACCCTTCTTCTCCTTATCATTCTCTCTGCCCCCAAAATTCTGCCCAGCTATCAGCCAATCAGCTTTTTTTTTTAAACAATGAGAGCAGCACATCTTCACAGTGTGCAGAGGATTATTCCACAGCACATAGTTAACAAAAACTATAGAAAACAAAGTTTTCTCTGACATTCTATCAAAGACACAGAAAAAACTAGATAACACTTTCAGAAAGCAGAGGTGAGAATTCTTGAGTCATTTCATAAGACCATTACAAGAAGGAAATTATACATCAGTATCCCTTGTGAACATGAATTCAAAAATTCCTAACAAAATTCTAGAAAGTTGAATTGTCCATGTGCACAAATGGGAATTACAATGAGCAAGGGTGATTTTATCTTTTGAAAATAATAAGAACACAATCTATCATTTTGAAAAATAATTTTTTTCTTTTTTCTTTTGTTTTTTTTCCAGACAGGGTTTCTCTCTGAAGTTTTGGTGCTTATCTTAGATCTCGCTCTGTATACCAGGCTGGCCTCGAACTCACAGAGATCTGCCTGGCTCTGCCTCCCTAGTGCTGGGACTAAAGGTGTGCACCACCACCGCCCGGCCAACAAATTTTTTTAAATGTGATTTATTACATTGCAGAGGAAGAGAAGAAAATATGACCCTCAACATCTGCTAAATAAAAGTGACAAATTTTAACAGAAATTCAAGATTTTTGAATAATAATTTTAAAACTACTAATAGAAGGGAACTTCTTCAATGTGGTAGAGATCACCTACTCCCAACTTTTGAAGGTATCAGTATAGTAAAGATAAAATAACTAACACTTTCCCTGTTGCTGAGAATAACATGGATGTTGATTCTCATCACTTCAATTTAAAATTATACTAGCAATCTTATTCAACTTTGTCAGACTGGGAAGGAAGAAACACAGTGTTCATTATTTGTAAATGACATGGTTGTGTACATGGAAAAGCCAACAGAGTATATAAAACTGTATATACATGGTTTTGTAGATTATATACACAGATGCATATGGGGGTGGGGAGAAAGTAGGAGAGAGTGAGTGCATCAAGTGTGTTGGTGCATGCCTACCATTCCAACACTCAGGAGGCTGAGACAGGGAAATTAGAAGTTCAAGGGTAATATTCTCTAGTAGAGAATCACCCCAGCATCCATTAACAAGTCTTTGGATAAACAATTGGTGTTGTATTCGTATAACAAAACCTAACTCCACATTAAAGAGTTAAACATGAAAGGATCTCAAAAGTACTGTGCCAGAGAAGAACATATTCTACGAAGATCCATACATATGCCAAGTTCAAACACTGGTCTGTGGTGGCAGACAATGCCTTCCCAGTTGGATGGTGAGTGACTGACTATAATCCACACAAGGACACTCTCTGGGCTGATAGAAACACTCTGAAGTTTGTTTTAGGTGATGTTTAAACAGGGGATCAAACCTCAGAAAAGATTTACCATGTTGCTGCAGCTTCAGGTTCCTTCTCTGATATCAGAACCAGTGTTTCTAGGCCTCCATCTTGAACTGAGGACCAGTTACTCTCCAAGAAGATTCCTGGTTTTGGACAACAAATTGGGACTGCAGAATCACCAAGCCTTGTGGACTGAGCAACTGCTGGGTTCTCAGCCTCTCAGATGTGATTAAGCTGTGGTTACCATTTAACGTAAGCTGAATGAATCAACTCTTCCATGTGCCCACACACGTATACCCACGCACACACTACATGCACGTACCACACGCACATATCCCGTTGGGTCTGTCCCTCTAGAGAACCCTAATACATGCCTTGATTTCCAAACTTTTACAACTGTTTGATTTCTTTGTACAATATGTATGCCCAGTAATAATAATATTGTCTTCAAGAAATGCCAATGAGTGGGCTGTCTTGCTTTGTGGTAATTGCCATTTTACATCATAATGACATGTATTCATAGATGGAGTATTCATAGATGCAGTCAATGACAATAGTAAAGTTGTAAAGCACCTTAAAATGACAACTGGTAAACTCATCTCTCAGACAAAGGGCTACTGACCTCTCCACATAAGAAATCCTGCTGGGCATGTGGTTCACACCTTAAATCCCAGGACTCTGGGGGCAGAAGCCGGTGGCTCTCTGTGAGTTCCAGGCTGACCTATTCTACATAGAAAATTCCAGACCAGCCTAGACTGTGTAGTAAGACCCCATCACAACAAAAGCAGGAGCTTTGACAGATGGCTTAGCAGTAAGGAACACTTACTGTTCTTATAGGGGATCTGGGTTCTGTCCCCAGTACCCCCAAGGCAGCTTACAACTGTTTATAACTCCAGTTTAAAGGACTCTGGTGCCTTCTCTTGGCCTCTGTCAGCTCCTGTGTGCACTTGGTGCACATAAACCCATGCACGTACACACATCTACACATAAAACTTTAATAAATAAATAATTTTAAAAAGAATTCCTACAAGCTTATTTTTAAAATACTATAAATTACCAAATACATAAACTTTTACTATTGAAGTAAACTGATTTCAATATAAGTGGATTCCACTCTTAGTTATGGCCACTTCACCTATTTCTGGCTTCATATTCATGTCTATTGGTGGCCTGAAAAAGAGGAGATGGGGAGAGGAGGCACAGATCTATCCTTTTGCTCAAAGAAAGTATGAACTAAAAACACCAACATATCAATAATGCAAGTGCACTGTGAGAGTTGTTTTAATAGACTGTTTTCCAGGATGAACATACATCACTTGCTTTTCAAGTATAGGAAATGCTTTAATGCAAATGAGAACTATTTCTGGGGAGCCTATTACACTTACAAAGTACTTTAAATAATTTTCATGGAACTCAATTTATGAGTCAAAATTTTATTCCTTCAACAGGCAACAGTTTTATTATTCATTTGTCCCACCCACAGAACAGGGATGAATTAAGAGAGCTTTGTGAGCTTTTTACTTATAAATGTTGCATAATTTCATATTCCAATAGCAGGGAATATTTTTAAAGCTCATTTAAATCTACATAAGTTATATTTGGAGTTTTCTTCTATAATATTCATTAAAGATGGGGCCTGTGATGGTTCCTAAAAATAGATGATGGAGAAAAAGAATTCACTGGCAATTTATTTGTTCTTTAGAAAATTTCTCTGTTTTGTAAAATGCTCCAAACATAAATAGAAAGAATTGTTTGCTGAATCGTGCATAACCATCACCTGGACTTAAATGTTTTGCCATACTTCACATGTTTGTAGTGTTTTCCCTGCATGTATGCCTGGGCACCATTTATATCCTGTCTTAGTTTGTTTTCTATTGCTGTGATAAAATACCATGACCAAAAGTTGGGGAGAAATGGGTTTATTTCATTTCACAGTTCCACATCACAGTTGGCCATCTGAGGAGTCAGGCAAGAACCTGGAGGGAAGAACAGAAGCAGAGAAAATGGAGGAGTGCTGCCTACTGGCTTTGTCCTCAGAGCTCTCTCAGCTTACTTTCTTATCACCCCAGAACCAACTGCTCAGGGGTGACACCATCTACAATGGGCTAGACTCTCCCACATCAGTCACTAAATGAAAGAATCAATTTTGAATAAAAATAAAAATAAACTTTATCTGAATAAAGTTTTATGTGAGAATGAATATCTAAAAACTATTTATTGTCTCAGGTAAGTTATATTACAAGGTAAGTTTTTTGTTTTGTTTTGTTTTGTTTTGTTTTTCGAGACAGGGTTTCTCTGTGTAGCTTTGCGCCTTTCCTGGAACTCACTTGGTAGCCCAGGCTGGCCTCGAACTCACAGAGATCCGCCTGGCTCTGCCTCCCGAGTGCTGGGATTAAAGGCGTGTGCCAATACCGCCCGGCATATTACAAGGTAAGTTAAGAGGCAGGGAAGAGATTAATAATTATGCAAATGCCACTATCAGTTAGTTTCTTTCTAATGAGCACATGTAACTTGAAATATTTTTATAAAGTTTTTCATAAATCCATTAACAAAAGGAAAGAGAGAGAGAGAGAGAGAAAGAAGAGAGAAAAAGAAAAAGGAGAAAATGCTCAATTGGCTTGCCTACAAACCAATCAAATGGAGGCATTTTCACAATTGTGGTTCTCTCCTTTCAAATAACTCCAGTTTCTGTCAATTTTTTTTTTAAAAAACAAAAAACAAAACCCCAAAACAAACAAAACAAAAAAACCCTAATGTCTGCAGAGATCAGATGCCCTAGTAACGGAGTTACTGATAGTTATGAAGTGACATGTGGATTCTGAGACTCAAACCCTGGTCCTCAGGAAGAGCAGGCAGTGTTCTTAACCATTGGGCCATCTCATCAGCCCTATACATTTCATCCCTTTAAAGCATAAATAAATTTGCTCCTGTCTATAATCCCAGCATTCAGGATGCTGAGGCAAGAGGATAACAAGTTTGAGACTAGCCTAGGTTATAGAGTGACACTCTGTGGGGGACCCACCTCCACCTTTTCCCCCAGGGTCCTCTTGAGGAGTGAGGGATAAGAGATTTAGATAGAAATATAGAGGGGAAAGAGACAGATAGAATCACAGGATAGCCTCAGGAGGGCCTAGATCCTAATCCATTGGCCCCCTCTGTCTCTTCTAAAGGTCTTTTTAAAGGAATGCTAAGGGGTGAAGCAAAAGACCTCTCCCTAGCACAGCCAAGTGCAGACCCTTCCAAACACCTGGTAACCATGCATGTGGTCAATCCATCCTCTAATGCAGCCCTGATGGGTGAAGCAAGCTCAGATCTCACTAGGAAACCTCTGTTGGCTCCCACAGGTCCTTCTTTTTAATTTTTTAAGAGCCCCTCAGGCTCCCCAGATAGACTGTGCCTGTCTTAGGTCGTCTTATTCAGTTAGACGAACTTTACCCATCTTAGAGATATACTTTCCATCAAGCATACTGGTGTCTTAGGTTGGCAGCTAACAAGAAGAACATTGCCTGTCTCTGACTACCACCCTCTGGCAGGAGGGGATATAGAGCATAACTCAACTCTGACTCAGGAGCTTGCAAGTAGTTTGAAAAACTAATCGATCCCTAGCTTGCCACAACCCCCAGTAAAGGAGTAGAGGATGATCAAGATGGAATGTTCTTTTTTGAATGTGTCTTAAGATGTCTATAACAGCCTTAGCTGTGCCAAGCCCTTTTTTAAATCAGTAAACTCTTCATGCAAACTGCATCAAATAAACTGCATCAAACTTAAAGATTCCTTTAGCTTCACGAAACCCTGGTTCATTAATATCACCATAATTCTGGCATAAACATTACTATATATATTTACAACAATCATGACTGTTTACTATATGTATTTACACTTCTTACAAACTTACATTCAAAAGCAAACTCTCTATAGGACTACTTTGTAAACTTTAGCAAACATCTAAAACAGATCTCTTAACAGAACTATTATCACTATACATATTTAAACTTACATTTTATAGGACTACTTTATAAACCTTAGCAAACATCTAGAAGAGATCTCTTAACTGAACTATTTACATTATTTTCATTATTTTCCAACAAGACAGAGTACATGAATCAGGAATCACCACAGTTAAAATTATAGGTGAACTCAAAACTGCTTCATTTCTGAAGTTCATAGTCAGTTTTGATATCATCCTTAACATTCCCCTGAAAGTTGGAAACCAGAGCCTAATTCACCAGTGGCTCTCTCATCCTTGGGATTTAATGAGTGCTGTTGCTATGGGGCTGTAACACTTGGTGCTGGTGGGCTGGAACACTCGGGACAATGCCACTCCTCCAAAGTCACCTTTTCCACTGGCCCTTCCAGCCATTCTGGAATGAGCAGAAATGCACACAGCATGGACAGTTGCTAGCCGGGGGCTGTCCCTTCACCCAACTCATTGGAGCTCCTCTGAGTGTCACAATTCAAACAAATGTTGCTGAAATTCCACTCAGCTACAGCAGAACTTTCGGTTTGCTCTACCAAAAAGCTTCACGTCAGGGCGAGGGTGAAATTACCATACTGAGCTGCCATAAAACTCTTAGGAAAACTTCCTTTGCAGCTATTAAGCACCATCTCAAAGGAGCCTGCATTGATTTGCCACTAGTCAAACAAAAGCAGTGTGGCTCTGAGCTTTGTTTCCTTTCAGCTTTTACTAAATAGCAACAAAACTTTTGTCCCAAATTCCTCAGCAGTCTTGTGGCCCCCTAAGTCTCCTGCTTTCCCCAGACTGCAGGATGGAACCTCAATATCAGGAACACTGGTTCAGCTGCTTTTACTCCAGTTCCTTTAGAGGAATGCCATTGGAGCTGACATTCCTTTGTTCCACACTCCTCATCAAATGCTCAGACAGCTAGCAAGCTCCTGAGGGTACAATTTTTCCCCCTTCTTAATTTTTTAAAGCTGATTTTTAGGATTAGGACTATGAGCTAATGATGCCTTGTTAGCCCAATGTTTCTAACACGGTTATTCATTCACAGAAGCTGCTACTGTCCAAAGAAGTTAATAACATAGATGTGCTGTTTTATTTATTTTCATGATTTAGTATTTTCTTTCATTCACCAGCTTCTCATAAACATCAGTGCATTCACTAAGCAAGCATTCTAATTTAGCATTATTTTCTTATAGGGAACTTTCAAGTGAAGTGACTATTTTGAAGACAGCTAGTTTTTCTGGAGTTTGGTTCCCATCTACAAAGTAGTCATTCCTTTCTGAATACATGCTTCCTTGTTCCCCATTAGATTTGCAAAGGGATCCCTCACTGCAGGCTGTTATTCAAGAGGCAAAGAACTTCTTTATTTGACCGTAAGTTTTTTCATACCTGAAGAAATTTTTCAGTGTATGAACCACTTTCTCTTGCTTTCTTAAGGGTTTCAAAGTGACTTGTTGATAAACAGTATTAGTATTTTAATAATCTTTTAAGAGGCAAGCTGGTTGTCTGTTCTTAGTTCTCAGGAGGCAAGACTAAGCTTTCTAATGTCTCTTGTAAAAGAAACTGCATTTTGGGCTGGAAAAAAAAAACAGTTTTGGGGCAATATTGCCATTTTGGGCTGAAAAACTACATTTCCCATGCTGCCTTTCTCTATTGTCCCACTGTTAGGAATGATGTTATGGGCTACATTTCCCAAAATGCCTTTTGGGTACACAGCACTCCCATTTCCATTTACATGATTTGTTTTTGTGCTTTTGCTTTTACCACAGGAGGTTTTTAAGTCACGATTTTGTTCTTTTACCATGGGTGATTTCTGTTCTCCCTGAGCATTGATAGGTTTATTTCCTTCACTTGACACTTTTCCTGGAGCTGATCACATCTCTCTGCATGCACTCAGACAGGTGTTTTGGTGCCAGAAGCAAAAACCCCTCAGATCTTGCTCCTTTGCCTTACCAGGTTAGTGAAAGAAAATGAAAGTACTTAAAATAAAAGTCTTTTCAGAGAGATATTTGGGAACTCAAGCCCTGCCTCCCTCATGCAGGGAGAATTTCAAAGCTTCCACTGCTTCCTCCACACCAGCAGCCTCTCCCTGGTTCCCACATCGCCTTTGTTGTGGCTCCACTTTGGGCTAAGCTCTTCCTGCTTTGGCTTTCTGCCTGCACTTTCTTGCTAGGCTCTAGCCACAGGGAACTCTGGCTGCTGTTTTTCTAATATTGGCTGGAAGGAGAGAGAGGACTAGCAAAGAGGATTTGCTATATTCTAAGAGGTTTTCTAGAGCAACTACAGGTTGATTTTTTCATACTGATAGATGTTTCTTCCAAGAGTTAAATGTTTGCCTTTACAGAAAGAGAAAAAAATCTGAGAAAGAAAAGTCTGAAAAGCTTTAATTTTTTTAGAGAGAGATTTTACAAAGTCTTTCCCAAAATTTCTGTTCTCTAAACTTTGACTTCATGGTCAAACTGAAACTAATTTTGATTGTACTCTGTTGAAATGGTGTTTGCCAGTGGAGCAGAGGATTTTTGTCTCTCCTGAGTCTGTCTCAGGGAAAATTCCCCCTTGCTTCTCCAGACTTAGATCTAAACTATCCCGAATCAATATCCACAAGCCAAAAGATTCCACAGGAATTTTTTTCTGTCTGTTTTTCTCATCTTTGATAGATTTTTCTGATTCTTCCCCAGGATTTTGCATTCATAGTCCCATAGTTGAAAATCAAAGACATAGTTCCTCTGTCTTGTTGCTTATCTTATCCTAAATTTTTTCTTCAACAATATTCCTCACCCAATATTTCTATATTTTACCTTACTCTAAATTTCTTCCTACACTATATTCCTATAGACAGAAATTAAGAGAGAGAGAGAGAAACCTAAATAGATAGAAATATATGCTGCAGCCTCACTTTTCAACTTTGGCATTCTACTGCCTAACCTTCACTCCTGAGAATAAAATACTGTCACCTTTATTTTTCAATTCCTTATCAGCATGCTTTACACCCACAATGCCTCCTGACATCTCTTTCGCCAAGTCCGTGGTCCCTGTTTGGGTGCCATTTGCGGGGGATGTACCCCCAGCTCTTCCCCCAGGGTACTCTTGAGGAGTGAGGGATAAGAGATTTAGATAGAAATATAGAGGGGAGAGAGACAGATAGAAACACAGGATAGCCTCAGGAGGGCCTGGATCCTAATCCACCAGCCCCTCCTGTCTCTTCTGAAGGGCTTTTTAAAGGAATGCCAAAGCATGGAGCAAAAGACCTCCCCCAAGCACAGCCAAGTGCAGACCCTTCCAAACACCTGGTAACCACTCATGTGGTCAATCCATCCTTTTATGCAGCCCTGCTGGTAAAGCAAGCTCAGATCTCACTAGGAAACCCCTATGGGTTCCCACAACACTCTCTCTCAAAAACAAATAAGCAAAAGACAATAAGCAAACAACAAACAAACATTAAAAAAACAAAAAGATAAAGCAAATTCAACATTGTGACATTTCATCCATAGCATTTCAACATACATTCTAAGGACATCTTATAGACCCATGAAACTGCATTTCACACCTACAAAAAGTATGAATAGTTTCTCAATATTATCTAATGCTTAAACCACATTCAAATTTCTCCCATCTATTTCCAAAAGAAGAATCTCTGTGAGGTTCAAGTGACCTTTCACTTTGAAAGAAAATCTCATTTCTTACAGTCTAGAACAGTTGCTATAGGCTCCTCCCCAGTCTCTCCCTATCATTGTCTTCCTGACTTAAGGATTCTGACTTAAACTGTTAGCCTTTTCATAGAGTGTTTCCTGAAAATTTAAACTATTCATGTATAATACCCAAAGTTCATTGCTATAAACCACTGCCTGTAAATACAGCAGCAGACTCATATTTTCATATCATATCATCACACACAAATATCAGAGCCACAGCAAGAATGGGAGGGGATGGGGAATCTCACATAAACAGGTGAATAGCATGTGGAAGATGGATCCAGTTCTCCTTACTTTTGCTTTCAAAGTCCTAATTCACAGAAATTGCCTTATCTTTTGATGCTCTCAACCTGGAACTGACATCACTCACCATTGCCTCTCTGGCCTAAAGGAACACAAGCTTAATGTAGTTTGCAGGAAGCCTGACTTCAGTAAGCCTTATCACCCCAGGAGTTGTTACAATGTGAAAGAGAGCACACTCTTTACAGGAGGCCCATCTGATCACAGACAAGAGGTAACAGAAAACATGTCAAGCTACTGGCACTTAGAGCTAACTAGATCTGAGGAAAGCAATTCATTGGACTCCAATTTCCAAGTCTCATTTCTTATATTAAATTATATTTCATATATAAATATATTTTATGTATTTATATTTATTTATAAACATATAAATATACTTATATATTTATATTTATAAATAAATGAATATATTTTATATACTTATATTATCTATAAATATATATTTATGTATTTGTTTATGAATATATATTGTATACTTCTTATATTAATTTATATCTCATACTAATTTATATTAGAACACTCAACTACCAGAAGTACCCAACTATATTAGTTACTTCTTGATGTGTCCAAATGCCTGATGGAAACAACTAGTCTTATGTTAACTTGACACAAGCTAAAGTCCTTTAGAAGAGGCCCTCAACTGAGAAAATGTCCCCACCAGAGTAGCCTCTGGGCAAGCCTGTGGGGCATTTTCTTGACTGATGATTGACACTGGAAGGTCCAGTCTACTGTGGGCAGTGCCATCTCTGGGATGTTGGTCCTGGGTGCTATAATAAAATAATCTAAGCAAGTTGTGGTGAACAGTCCTGTAAGCAGCACCCCTCCATGGCCTCTGCATCAGCTCCTGCCTCCAGGTTCCTCTAATGGAGTGTGACCTTAGAGGTGGTGCACTACAACAGCAACAGAAACCCTGAGTGTGGCAGCACTGAAGGGAAGAGAGATTTATTTTGGCTCATAGATTCAGAGGTTTAAGTCCATGGCTAGTTGATCCTGTGTACTTGAACATGATGGTGGGAGAGTGTGGTGGAGGATGGTATTTAATTCATGGTAGTCAGGAAACACAGAAGAGTGGAGAGGAGAAGAAGTAAAGGAGGAAGAAGAAGGGGAGGAGGAGAAGTAACTGAGGACCAGGCATAACCTTCAAAGGCATGCCCCAGTGACTTATTCTAACTAGACCCTACCTCCTGAAGTTCCAAGAACTTCCCAAAGTAACACTATCAGCTCTAGATCTAGCATTGGACATATCTCCACATGGGGACATTTTATATTTAAACTAGAACACTTGCCTTTATGTTTCTCTGAGAATTACATTAGACCATGAATTCTTCACTCAGCTAATTAACTATCTTTAAGCCTCCTCCAGGCTTATGATACAGTGTGTGTTAACTCAAGCAGCCTCAAAAAAATCTCTAACATTGAAGGATGACAAATATTAAGTATAATGAATGCGGCATTACTAGGGAGACTTTTACAAGGTGCAAGCAAGAAAATATCCTATTTAGAGAAGAAGGAATTCTTAAGCAACACCACACAGCTGAGCATCTTGTGGCACAGTCATCTGTTGACACTTTTCTATACTGGTCTCCAGGTTCTAGGAAAAGATGGCGCTTTTTTTGCTAGGCCTGTGTCACTCACTCCTGAGGTTGGAGGTCAAGTAACTATCATCCAGGCCTAAATCTAAGAATAGTGAACAGAGCATTCCCCAAGGAAAATCAGAGAATAGCTGCCAACAGATATAGCAAAACCAACAGCTGATTATCCCTAGAACAAGGGCTAAGTGGAATCAGGGATCCACACATGGAGAGGAGGAGTGGTCATGAATATGAATCTCTTCCTTACATTCAATGTCTGGACTCCTAAGAGTTTCTAGCTAACTACTGTTGACTCTTTTCCCAATAGCACCCCACCCTCTCTGCACATCCAATAGACTGCATCTATTGGGCGTGCAGGCCTATTGAACAATGATCCTACTGTATCTTCTCTTCCACACAGAGAAACATCCCCATATTAAATTCACTGCTAAATTCTTTAGTGGAATGACATTAGTAAAAAGATTTTCTGGTCCCAACCCCTAGAATCATGTCACAGTTTAGCATCTATGGTGGTGGAATCTAGCTGCAATGGAGAAAATCATGGCTTGGTTTGGTGCTTTTAGACACCAGGCAGCAACATAAGAAGCAATTATTGAATTTTTGAATGAGAGAAAAAATAGAGGAAAGTAGTTTTCAAATCACTTAGCTGACTGACTTTCAAGTAAGAAGAGATCCCTACTAGGATGTGGTTCTGTGGTAGAGTGCTTTCCCAGGATACATGAAGCCCATACCCCATCCTCATCACACCACTCTGTAGGTGGAGTTTCTCTGTGTCTTGGCAGCTGCTCCTAAATAACCACAAAGAGACTTAATATTAATTATAAATGCTAGGCCAATAGCTTAGGCTTATTACTAACTAGCTCTTATAACTTAAATGAACCCATATTTCTTATCTATGTTCTACCATATGGCTCATGGCTTCTTACCTCATTTTCTACACATCTTGCTTCCTCTGCATCTGGCTAGCTATTCCTCTGACTCTGCCCTTCTTCTTCCCAGTGTCTTTAGTCTGGTTTTCCCACTGAACCTTATCCTGTCCAGCTATTGGCCAGTCATCTTCTTTATTAAATCAATCACAGCATCATATATTCACACAGTGTAAAGGAATATTCCACACCACCCTTCCCTCAACCCCTGTATCAAAAGAAGGGATCCTTAGCTCAGTGAAGGTGCTTGACCCTATTTATGGTTCTTGCTTTCTCTTCCCCTTGGGCAACCTGCTATGAAGCAGAAGCCAAACTCTGCAAGCAGGGTAGAAGCCAACACAGAGGGTCACATGTGTGCTGAAAAATGCATAGCAAAAGTTGAAGGATAATAAATAAAAGAAGGAAAATGAGTAACATTTTGCAAGCGAGTTTATGTTTATACAAAATATTTGTGGGAACATGCCTTTCCACTTTGGAGACTGTGCTAATCCATCACGGTGACACTAATGTTGCAAGAAGCAAAGCCGTCAGCTAGTGACCATTACTTTTTAATAGACCACTCCATTTTCAGCAATCACACTAACAAAATTGGAGCAGGCCAGTGTGATTGCAGGAGATGTACGCTGAAAACGCTCCCAGGAAGCTCCCTTCTGCAGACAGGGGGCATGCTCACAGGTAGTCTAGACACACAGCAGGAGGGGCGTATCAAGGAAATACCTCACCCTCAGGTTCTTCCAGGGCCTAGCCCACATCTGTGTAAGGTCTGCATGCCTGCATCACCAGAGTTGCCTTTGTTTTCTGAAAGCCATCCTCATTTTGCACAGAAAGGCTATGCTCCAGGGCTGGGTGCAGGGGCTTCACTTTCAGATTATGTAAAATGCTAAAATGCACAGAACGTGGATTACATGGGCTAAACTATGATTTTTAAAAAGCTTACCAATGACACTAAGAGAGAGCTTTCTTCAAGCCATTTTTAAAGTCTCTGATGCTTTTGTCTCCATGCCAGAATATATTCATTCATTCATTCATTCATTCATTCACTTCTTTGATTACCTTCTAGAAGATAAGAAATGTGCTTGGAGCTATGGAATGTGGCTGTTTATAAGCCATGATCCTGGCTCTCATATGAAACACTGTTAACTATACTAAGCATCAGAATTAGTATGAAGCCAGAAGTGTAGGCAAGGGGCTACCAGGACATAAAGAAATTGGCAATTTTTTTAAAAAAACTTTTTAAAAAATTTTATGTATATGAGTGCTCTGTGTATACACCTGCATGCCAGAAGAGGGCATCAGATTCTATTATAGATGGTTATAAACCATGTGGTTGCTGGGAATTGAACTCAGGACCTCAAGAAGAATAGTCAGTGCTCTTAACCATTGAGCCATCTCTCCAGGACAGGCAGATCTTATTTTAACTCACAGCCACTTTCCTGATAAAAGCCTTTCCTTCTGCCCTCACAGTGCTGGGGACCATCTTCTAATGTGCTGTGTGAAAAGTGTGAGCTTCAAGTTCTTTAACAGGAAGCAAAGATTTAGATCTATCCTTGGAGTATGGTGAATGCAAAGATCTTCCTGATTTTAAATACCTCACAATCATGGAGAACGTTAACTGTCAACTTGACAGAATCTAGAATCACCTGAGAGACAGGCTTCTAGGTATGCCTGCAGGGATTATCTTGATTATACTAACTGAGGTCAGAAGACCTGGTCACTGGGCTGGACCATTCCCTGGGCAGGGAATCCTGAACTGTAGAAAATGGAGAAAGTAAGGTAAGTACTAGCATGTGTTCATCCCTCTGTGTTTTCTGATCGTGGGTGAGATTCGACCAGCTGCTTCAAGCCTTACTGCCTCGTCTCCCAGCTGTGACGGACTGTAGCTTGATTGTCAACTGTCCAGTCTTTTTTAAAAATTCAACTCCATCTTTCTGGAGCAGCTCTCTTTATGGCCACAGATCTGCCCCCCTGTTTTTAGCATCTATATCTATATCTATATCTATATCTATATCTATATCTATATCTATATCTATATCTATATCTATATCTGTATGTATACATGTGTGTGTGCATAATTATAGCAAATTCAATTAGCTGTCAGCATATTTGTAAGTGCATGACTCAACCAGGCAGAGCAGAGAAGACCAGTCACCAGCAGCCGGTACATTCAAGTCTACCATGGATTTAAGTCCGATTGATGGCTGCTCTTGTCAGCATGACAGCATCTAGAATCAGCCCATGAGACAGGCCTCTGAGAGTATGAGGACATCTCGGAGAGGACTGGGGGGAATGTCTGCTCTCGTGGTGGGTGGCACCTTTCCATTGCCCTTTTCCTCCTGGATGCGTGTGTCTATGGTTGCCATGGCACTTCTCCACTGACAGTACTGACTCCAGCTTCTGCCTCAGCATGGACTGGACCTCAGTGGCTCTCCAGGACTCTTCTAGCACTGTTTGGGACAGCAGAGGTGTCCAGCTTAGTGGACTGAGCAGCTACGAGGTTTTCTGCCCCCTTCAAAATGCAGATGGTCATTTTTGAGAGACCTAGCCCAGTCCTGCAAGCCCGTTTAAGAAAATCTCTGTGATGGGATATTTGTACACTGTGTGAAGATGGATTGCTGTGACTGGTGTAATCAAAAAGCTGAACTGCCAATCACTAGACAGGAGTATAGTTGGGACTTTCAGGCAGAGAGAGAACTCTGGAAAGGAGAAGGGTGGAGTTGCCAGCCAGATGCAGAAGAAGCAGGATGAACAGCATGGAGATGAGGTAACAAGCCACATGGAAGACTGTAGACTTTAAAATATGGGTTGATTTATAAGAACTAGTTAGGAACAAGCCTAAACTAAGGCCAAACTTTTATAATTAATAAGTCTCCACATCATTATTTGTGAGCTGTTGGTCCTGAAGAGAAAGTACTACTACAATCCCCTTGAAGAAAATCTACATATTCTATTAGCTCTGCTCCTTTAGAGAACCATGTCTAATACAGTTAGCAACTGTTGTTAGCATACACTGTTAGTATGAAACAATAAGTTTTGTGTGGACACTTTCACACAAGCACAGAACATACTTGGAGCATATTTACCCCCTCACCTTTCCCACTTTGGGTCAGCCCACTTTTTCTTCCCAAATAATTTATTTTCATGTCTTTTTTGCCTTTCACAATTATATTTGTGTGTGGAGAGAATGTGCAGGTGCTACAACATTCCAGTAGAAATCAAAGGATAACTTGCTGGGGTCAGCTTGCTCTTCCACAATGAAGGCTATGAGGCTAAGACTCAGGCCGCCAGGGTTGGCAGCAAATTTACCTGCTGACCAAACTCAGTAGCTTGTAATATCAAGTATTTTTTTTTTAAAAAAAAAAATCAAGATTCCACATACGAGACAACATTTGGCTTAGCATGATAACCTCCAGTCCTATCTAATTCCCTGCAAACCAATTGGCCTTGTTCTTTAAAGCTAAGTAATATATCAGCATATATACCAACGGGCTCTTAGGCTGAGTCTATAACTTGGCTACTATGAACAGCTGCATGTAAACATTATGTGCACATAACACTATTGCTCATTAACTGTGATTCCTCAAGCATACACTCAGGAGTGCTAAAAGTTCACTTAGCAATTTTTACACGTGACATCTCCAAGTCCAGCAAGGTAGTTGTATTCCGTTAGTTCCTTGTCTTGCTGCTGTGAAAAAAAAAAAAAATCCCTGAGCAAAGCAGCTTAAGGTATGTAAGAAAGCTGTGAACTACAGATGGGCACAGAGTGCAGAATGTTCTTCCTGTTTGGGTGGGAGCTCCACCTCAACCCCTGGCACCCTGGCACCCCTATACCCAAAGAGTCTGGAATGTTTGGAAGGAGTCTGGTGGAAGATCCACCTCAACTCCCGTCCCCTATCTCTTTCCCCAAACCGGCCCTTCAAAGCCCACTAAACACAGCTCCTCCCCAAACCCGCCTCTTCAGAGTCTGCCAAACATAGTCCCTCCCCCAGAGAGGCTCAAGACCACTCCCATGATGTATATAAGCTGCATCCCAGAAAATAGACACATGGTTCTTCTGGCCTCTCGGCCCCATCTCCTCTCTGAGGGGCCAAGAATCTTCCGGAAACACTTTACCCATTAAACCTGGGCTTTTCCTGATTTGGTCTGATTTGGATTGCTGCGTTGGTGGAGAGGCCTTCAGGATGAAAAGACTTATCATCTGGAGGTTCCACAGAGGAGGGCTGATTTTTTCCCCACTAGCCCAGGGATGCTTGGTGGGAAAACACCCCTCTCCCCGACAGCTGCTGTCCACCAGGCTAAGATGGGCTCTCAGCTGGGTAAGTTGCCCTTTCCAAGTCCTGCCTTTACTCTGCCAAACCTGTTCTGGTGCAGAGGGCTGCCTTTGTTCCATGGGACCCCTTCTCCAGAAGACGTTCTGTTGAAGGGAATTTTCCACACACCCTGTTTTTGACCCAAGACTTACCACAGTGGACACATTATGCTAGGCTTCGGGTTCCGCATAGACTTGAGAAATGGTGCTTGCCATTCAACGCCTGATCCCCAAATGCCCCTGGGGGAGTCTTTCACAAAATTTATTCAAATTGGGGCTATCTGATATAATTGGACAGAACTGCCCTACGTCCACGGTTTTGGGGTTTTGCATTTCTGCCCTCCCTACAGGGGTCAATGTCTCATAGTACCCGTCCATTCACTACTGGAGACACTGACCCACCCCCCAAAACTCTACTTACCTAACTCCCTCCTCCAGGGCCACAAATCTAAAACCAAATTCCTCCCCTTTACCCTTCTTCTTGTCCTCTCCTCCCCCACCCCCCATCTCCCAATGCCTCAACCTATACAGTAGCCTAACAACCCCAAATCTTCCCCAGTTTCTTCTTCTACTTGGTCTCACCAGACTCCTTCCCACCCATTTTATCTCTCAGTCAGTGCCAGATATTAGACAAAATTTAAAAAGGCTGATGAGGGTCCCCAAACTCTCCTACAGGAATTGGTGGAAATGGCTTTTAAAGTTTTTAATGCTCGAGAATGACAGCCGAGTCAACCCAACAGACAAGGCTGCAGCAGAATACACTCCAAGCCCAAGCTTTAGCAGCTGATCTGAGGCTACCAGGGACCCCCACAAGGGTACAAGGGAAGTTGGCCACGAGGCTCCATCCCCCTGGAGTTCAGCCCACAGTCAACACCGCCGAAAACTTGCTTCAAATGTGGAAAGCAGGGCCACTGGTCACAGTATTGCCCTGACCCCCCAGCCGCCCAGGAGGCCATGCACCAATTTCTGTCACGGGGGTGAATGGGATTCCTTCCTTCCTACTTACGACTCTGACACTTGCCTGTATTCTTGCAGGGTGATTCTTCTCACACTCTTTTACTGGTCATACCTGCTTGCCCTGCACCTCTGCTGGTTTGCAATGTTCTCAGCCTTTTGGGGGCCACACTCACCTTGGCCCCCAAACTCTCCTGAGTATTTCACAGGTCCATTCACAGGGGCCCTCCAAATATGTCATCCTCTGCTCCAGCTTCAAGGACACCAACCAGGCAAGGATTGGCATGGGGAATTCACTCACATGCCCATACCTAAATAACTCCGTTACCTCATAACGATGGTTGACACCTTTATCCTCAGGAAAAGTTGAGAAGGCCAATGGACTCATCAAACACCAGCTTACCAAGATCTCCAGTGAACTCAGGTTATCTTGGCCCTCCCTTCTCCCCATTGCCCTTACCCGCCTCCAGGCCACCCCACACCCCACCTCCAGGTTTGAGCCCTTTTGAGCTCCTTTGTGGAAGGCCCTTTCTCCTCAATCACCACCTACCAGCCCAAACTCCTCCACTGGCTGGGTACCTCCCCTACCTCTCTCTTCTAAGCTTCCTTCTCTGTTCATACTGTGATCCTCACCACCCTCTCAGCTGCCAAGCTTCTGGGATATCCATGCTGGTACCATCTCTCCAGGCTCAAGAGGGCACCTATTGAAGATACATGGTCTGTCCAGCAGCTGGGACCCCCCACCCTCTGGTTTTCCAAGATGTCCCAATAAAGGGCCTATCTGCTCTGCTGCTCTGTACACTCATCTTTACAGTACAACTAGTGCAGATGTTAATGATCTATTTTTTTTCCTAGAAACTTGCCTTTTTTGCTTCCTTAAGAAACAAATGCCTGAGGTCTCCAGGATGACAATTAACTGGATACTCCTCCCCTCAGACCTCCTGCTGAATGTGAGCCCATGAACTCCCAACTCCTCTTCCTCATGTCGCCCTATGCCCACAGAAAGTAGTCAGACTTGAACCAACACTCCTATATCCAAAAAGTCTGGAATGTTTGGGTGGGAGCTCCATCTCAACCCCTGGCTCCCTGGCATCCCTATACCAAAAGAGTCTAGAGTGTTTGGAAGAAGTCTGGTGGAAGATCTACCTCAACTTCCCTCCGCATCTCTTTCCCTAAATTCGCCCCTTCAAAGCCTGCCAAACACAGCTCCTCCCCCAGAGAGGCTCAAGACCACTCCTACAGGGTACATAAGCTGCATCCCAGAAAACAGACATGTGGTTCTTCCAATCTATTTATTGGCCCTGTCTCCTCTCTGAGGGGCCAAGAATCACCCAGGAACACTTACCCATTAAACCTGGGCTTTTCCAATTTGGTCTGATTCGGTTTGATGCGTCAGCGGAGAGGCCTTCAGGGTGCAAAAGACTTATCACTTCCCATGAGGTGACCTTCTAGGAAGAATTGATAACTAAATAAGTGAATGCACTTGAAAGCAAGGGCATGAAGGGAATGCCCTGGCATGTCCATATTATCTGTGGGAAAGGCAAAGCCTGGGAGGAATAGTCGTAGCTCTTTTTACATGACCAAAGATGATAAGCCTTAACACCAGGTATATTCCCCCATGGTACTTGTATTTGCTTAAGCTAACTGTAAATGTTGCCTCCTGATTTGCTTGCTTGAATAATAAAAATGAGAAGTGCTTTTGTTTGCACTACTCCAGCTCAGATGCCTGGAGTCCCCTGGTTCCTCATGTAAGTGTTTGGCATGTCCTTCCAGCCGAGGAGACTTAGACCCACTGACCATGGGAGAGGTGGACACTAAGGGAAGGAACGGTCTGTGTTGCTTTGCCCACTGACCATGGGAGAGGTGGACACTAAGGGAAGGAACAGTCTGTGTTGCTTTGCTGTTCTAGGGGACTCCATCACAGCCGCGAAAGCAGGAGGCAGGAGCTGAGGCAATTGGTGGGTGACATTGTATCCACATTGTATCCATAGTCAGGAAGCAGAGAGAGAGGGATGCTAAACTTTGCTCTTTGTCACCTCTGTCTCCAGCCTGAGAGCCCCGCCTATGGAGTGTGTCACTCACGTTTCTCATGGGTTTTCCTGTCTCAGTGAACCTAATCTGGATAACCCCTCATGGACATGCCCAGAGACTTGTTTCCAAGGTGATTCCAAATCCCATCAAGTTGACAATGGAGGCTGACCACCACAGTGGTTAAAAGCAATCCCTATTTCATATGGGAAAACTCCCCTCTCCCTATTGCTACTCTTCTACTGCTGTAGAAACACATACCAACAGTTGCAAACAACACCCACACAAGCCTCGCAATTCTCTGGACCAGAAGTCCCAGTTTCTCTGCTTGAAGTCTCTCAGGGACAAAGTTAAAGTGCTAGCCAACGGGGCTTTTATCTGCAAGGTCCAGGGAACAATTTACTTCCATAAATTCAGGTTGTTGGTAGAAACAAGTCACCTGGAGTGGTAAGCCTGGGGCCATCATTTCTTTGCTGGATGTCAACCTGGGTCTCCTCTCAGCTCCTAAAAGCTTCCTGCAGCCCTTGGCATGTGGCCTCTCCAGCATCAAGCTGGCAACTGCAGGTAAAATCTTGCCCTGTGCTTCAAATCTATAGTTTATCTCTCTGCCACCAGAAAGCTCTTCTTCTTCTTCTTCTTCTTCTTCTTCTTCTTCTTCTTCTTCTTCTTCTTCTTCTCTCCTTCTTCTTTTTATTAAAGGGCTTGTGTATTTGGGACGGGCCCACTCATAAACCTGTCTGAACATCAGCTATGTCAAATGACAGTGCGCAATCACGGAGGTGGCAGCCTGTCATATCGTTGGGGTCCGGGGATTAGAGCATATATTATTTGGAAGCCATTTTTAGAATTCTGCAGACTGCAGTCTTCAAAATAAGAACAGACGGAAAGAATTTCCCAGGCTAAATGAAGAGCATTAGCAAAGACATGTGGGAATGACAGAGCACTCTAAGGACAGCCTGGGGAATAACACCACCATGCCTCCCTCCAGTCCCAGCTGTGAACCCTGCTGCTTCTAACATCCCAGCTAAGAAGAGTTGCAAAAGAAGTGAGGGAAACACACGAAATTCAAACATGCTAAGATGGCTAAATAACATTCCTTGGAAGGCATTAAGAAAAGGTGAGCTAAGATGCAGGAGAAAAACACTGGGCCGTTGGAGAGTACTTGCCCAGCATTTGTGAAACCCTGGGTTAGCTCCCCAGAGCCACACAAACAAATCAATAATGAAGAGTCACTAGTAAACAAAGACAAGCAACAAAAACAGAAGGAATGCCACCACACGCTTTCCCAAAACAATAAGAACAAAGATTAGGAAATAACTTTCCCTGTCTGCCCACAAGGAAACACAATAATTGTTAACCGCATCCACTTTGCAGGCATTTTAAGTAGAAAATAATTTCATCAAGAATTCCAGTGCTAACAGAAAAAAACTGATATGCCCAAAAATTGTGTTAATGAATGTAACCTATTAAGGATACAAGTTTGTACTCTGTCAAAAAGGATAAAAATATTCCTATCTCTTGACCTCATTTTAAGGACTCCGTAGTGAGAAAATTATACAATAAAAATATACTTCAGAGCAACTGGTATTTATGAACTATATTTTCATCTAAATGTTTATGAATGAAGAATGGTTAGGCCAACAGTCTCTCCATCAACAGCAGAAGACATAGGCATCAGCACACACTGTGGAGAATATAACACTCATATATTACGTTGCTTCATCAAGAGGATGAACATTTAAAAAAAATCAACATTTTCTACCACAGCTACTGCTCTAGACCAGTGGTTCTTTATCTGTGGGTCGCAACCCCCAAAGGGATCACATGTCAGATATCCTACATATCAGTACAATTCATAACAGTAGCAAAATTATAGTTATGAAGTAAAAACAAAATAATTTTATGGTTGGGGATCGCCACAACATGAAGAACTTTATGAGAGGGTCACAGCCTTAGGAAGGTTGAGGACCACTGCTCTATACAGAAAGTTACATAAAAAATTCAGATTCTTTGAACCTATTCAATCACACACTATATATCCTGAACTAATAATCCTTTCTCTATTTCTCAATTCATTCTCTTTGTAAATGTCTTTCAGTGAGAATTTATCATTAAAAGGGAATATAATGAGATACTGAAACTATGACATCTTGAGTTTGAAAGTAAAATAGACAATCTTATCCATCCTGTTACAATTATGAAACACACACACACACACACACACACACACACACACACACACACACACACATCTGTGCCTAAACAAGATTTGGGAGGAAGCAGGAACAATGAGAACAAGTTAATTAAAATTAGGGAAGAATCTTTTCCTTTGACTATCAGTAGTGTGTTACCAAGTCCTTTGTGTGATAAGTAATAAAGACAGTAACTTTTAAAGTCACATATGCACTCTTAAGGACTGTCTACTGCGAACATCACTGCACTCTTGCTGGTTTTAAAGGGACCAGGCTAGTTAATCAAATAAAATGTAGATTTACAAGTCAGGGTCAGTGTCAAGATGCATCCTCGCCTCTGAGCTCAGCAGCTCCCAGCAGCTCAGCAAAAGAAAATCACAAGTATGTTTCTTCCTATGACCGTTACATTTTGAGAAACAAACATACGTAGTAGGAATCAACGAGGTTTGTAAGCCCTGCAAAAGTGTGCTGCAGAAAAGTGAATGAAGCAAAGCCGCCTTTATCAGACCTAGTGCCTGCAGTTGTTAACAATACTCTTTAGTCTTCGCGCAACATCTGGCAGCTTTGATGTAAGACATCTCTTCCACATTCTTTGAAGGTACTTGAGCAGATAAGAGTGCTTGTTGTGCAAACCCAAGGGCCTGAGTTCATACCTCCAGAACACACATAAAACAAAACAAAAGGTCAGGTGCGGTTGCAAGCATCTGTGACACCAGCACTGGGAACTCAGAGACAGAGAGGTCACTGGGGCTTACTGACTGCCAGCCTAGCTCCAGGTTCAGTGAGAGACCCTGTCTCAAAGGAATAAAGCAGACACTGATAGAGCATAGAGCTGGGCAGCAGAACTCCTCCTCCTCCTCCTCCTCCTCCTCCTCCTCCTCCTCCTCCTCCTCCTCCTCCTCTTCTTCCTCCTCCTCCTCCTCCTCCTCCTCCTCTTCCTCCTCAGGCCCCTGTGCATGCACAAACATAGGCCACATACACCACAAATAGACACACACACACACATACACAATTAAATACAAAATAGAATATCTCTTAGGAATTCATATTCCTAATTGAACTGGACAGATCATATGTTCAACTGCTGGGAAGTAATTTTTAAAAAAATCAAACCAAAAATCACAGCAGTTAGCCTAAAGCTGAAATAAGCCAACCCAATTCTCCTATTGTGTAGATTTCATCATTGGCAAATACACAGCATCATCCACTTGTTGCGTTTGCAAATGCAAACTGTTTTCATTTTGTTTCCCTGGGAATTGGCACTTGTACCACAGACTCACGAATATGCTGGAACCTACCAGAAACCCTGCTATAGTAGAGAGAAGACCATGGTCCCGATGAAGGTCATGGTCCATAACTAATCAGCGTGTGAGCTGCTTTACCTCTGCTGCCCCTCGTGCCCACAGAAGAGGTTCTGTCGCCATACTTTTAAGTTCCTCCACTGTCAACAACACCAGAAAAAACTCAGGTCCCTCCCACTCTGAGGGATCCATCGCAAAGCCCTCCAACTGTCATATTATCCTTACATGTGTCCCTGTTTTCACAGAGCAAATGATTGAAAATTAAACTTTCATTTAGAAGCATAATTATTTTAAAAGGTATCAAGGCTCCGTGTTAAACAAATTTACCTCAACAAATAGGATGAAGATGTGGAATGTCGAGTGGAGAGTTAATGAAATAACCATAATTTGGTTAGGTGGATCAAGCGGCAGCATCTTATTCACCTAAACAGATTTCACTTCTTATTTATTTAGTTGTCACATACGTAGCCGTGTTATTTGCGCCTTCAGAAAGTATCTTAACCATGATTCAGAGTGACTCAAACCTTTCTAAGACAGGAAGAGGGTTATCTGTATAGATAAAAATGAAAATTATGTGACTTCCCTCAAAAGAGTGGGATTGGATGTGTCACAAAATTAGCAGTGATGACCATGCCACTCAGCGTTGCATCGCTGTGACCAAGTTACATGAGGGCAACCACTTAGGGAGGAAATATTTATCTTAGTTCATGGCTCCATAGGATTCAGGTCACTTGCCTCCATGTTTCTGGGTCCGAGCATCACGGCAGTGGGAGCATCTAGTGGAGAAACTTCTTCACAGAGGACAAGAAGCTGAGAAAGGGCATCGTGGTGCTCCAGGACTTTCTCTTTTTCCTCTTTCATTCCATCCAGTCTCCAAGTCCTCAGATGGTCCTGCCAGTCTTCAGGGTGGGTGTTCCATCCCCAGGCAATCCTCTCAGGAAAGCAGCCACAGGCATACCCAGCCAGAGATGTGTCTCACAGATTTCCTAGGTGTTCTAAAACCGGTCAAGTTGAAAATGAAGACCAACCATCATAAATGCTAATTTGAATTTCTAATCTTTTATAGTTCCCCTAAGTAAAGTGAAATTCTGTTCTGAATTTCTGAGATAAACCAGTGTTATAGGTTTTTAAAAGTTAATGCATATCCTGCTGCATCCAGTATGACTCCAGGGACTGGCCTAACTGAGGTAGAGAGGGAATGAAGATACAAACACACAGACTCAGAAAAGCTGGGATCAGGTGGGCTGGACTCTACTATAGAGAAGCTACAGCACCCTGGAAGCTCAGAGTATTTATTATATACGGCTGAACAGGGAGGCAGGGTCATTGCATAGAGCTGAACAGGGAGTGGGGTCATTGCATATAACTGAACAGAAAGTCAGGATCATTGCATACAACTGAACAGGGACAGGGGTTATTGCATACAGCTGAACAGAGAGGCAGGGTCATTGTATACAGCTGAACAGGGAGTGGGGTCATTGCATATAGTTGAACAGGGAGGCAAGGTCATTGCATATAGCTGAACAGGGAGGCAGGGTCATTGCATACAGCTGAACAGAGAGGCAGGGTTATTGCATACAGTTGAACAGGTAGTGGGGTTATTGCATATAGCTGAACAGGGAGGCAAGGTCATTGCATATAGCTGAACAGGGAGGCAGGGTCATTGCATACAGCTGAACAGAGAGGCAGGGTTATTGCATACAGTTGAACAGGTAGTGGGGTTATTGCATGCAGCTGAACAGGGAGGCAGGGTTATTGCATACAGCTGAGCAGGGAGTGGGGTCATTGCATACAGCTGAGCAGGGAGTGGGGTTATTGCATGCAGCTGAACAGGGAGGCAGGGTTATTGCATACAGGTGAACAGGGAGGCAGGGTCATTGCATACAGCTGAACAGGAAGACAGGTTTAGCTAATCTTGTTAGGAGCAATCTCTGTAGGGGAGCAGACTTCAAACCACAAACATCTAGGCAGAGAAAACTAAGGTGGACATTTTCTTCACACACTGTCAACATTCACATTCACACCCAAGGAAGGCTTCGTCATCTCTCTGAACCTCACCTGGGGAAGAAGGCTTTGCTCCTCCCATAGGTTTGGAGTTTCTTACCATGGCTGTGCCCATATCAACAATACAAATGTCACTCACTGCCTACCTTATCTCATTGCCTGGAAAGCTCTAGGACGAATAAATGAATGAGTGAATAGATGAGTGAATGATGAACAAACAAATGGACTGTGATAAGCAACCTTCAAGTGGTCCCTACCTCATGGTGTTCACACTAGGGTGTTGTCCCCTCCCCTCAGATGTGGCCTGGACCTTGTGACTTGCCTCTAACGCACAAAATGTGGTGACAGTGAAGGGGTGTGTTTCCAGAGACCTATTAAACACCACGCAGGTCATACTCCTCTGTCCTCTCCCACTTGTCCTGATAAAGCCAGGTTCCATGTTTTCAGCTGTCATACCAAGAGGCCTAGACAGCAAGGAACGAACACTGTCCACTGGCCAGTCGTCGGTGAGGAACTAAGGCTCAGTCTAACATCCCACAAGAAACTGCAGCATTTTCATTATTATGTGTATGAATTTGGTAGTTGGATTCTTCCCAGTCTAACCTTAAGATGAGTGAGGAGGCCTTGGATTCCAGAGCAAAGGATCCAGTTAAGCTATGCCTGAATTCCTCACTTCCAGCACTCAGAAATGCAAAATGTTGTCACTTTTAACTTGAGGGGTGGTGCAGATTTGCTACACAGCAGTACTTAATACGCTAACCAATAAACTGATGGCAGGCGTCATGTTATACAAAGCAAGTATCACCTTTTTGTCCCTTCTACCTTAGGATTGTTTTCTCCGTGCCAGCAGCCCAAGAGGCCCACTAGGTTTTGTTGAGGGATGGGTTTTAAGGGGATGGTGCTGTGGTAAAGCACCCCCATGCAAGCGTGAGAACTGAGCTTCTGTCCTTAGCACCCATGTCAAAAGCCAGGCAGAGTACACGTGGCTGTAATCCCAGTGCTGAGGAGACAGACACAGGATCCCTGGGACTCACTGGCCAGCCAGTCTAGCCAATCGGAGAGCTCCATGGTCAGCTGAGAGCCCTTGTCTCAAAATAAAATGTAGATCACAAATGAGGAAGATATATAATATTACCCTCTGTTCCTTCAACCACATGAATATGTACACACACACACACACACACAGAGAGAGAGAGAGAGAGAGAGAGAGAGAGAGAGAGAGAGAGAGAGAGAGAGAGAGAGAGAGAACTATAGGCAAGTTAACCCACAGTAAGGCATACAGCATATACGATCACTAGCAGTTCCCTGACTCCTTGCCCACGCAGTCCTGTTCAGGGGCCAAAGGATCCCACTCTGGGTTTCAGGCCCAGTCCTTTCTGCTACCAGCCTGACAGGAAGCATAAATATACTAAACGGGGCAGATGGAAGCTAGGTATGCCTCTTAAGTTGGACCAAAGGGGAGGGGATGGCCAAAAGTGGTGTCACGTTTCATTCCCTAAGGAACCAGGTCTGGCAGGGCAGCCAGCAAAGACCTATTGCTGAAAGACCCGCGAGTGTGAGCTGGCCCACCTGCTGGCTTGGGAGAACTATGCAAACCTCCCACAGTCCTTAGCCAGAGCAAAGCATGTCAGAGTTGCTCAGTCTGTCCCACAGATCTCCATGAGCCGCCACCCACAACTGTAAGGCCAAACTGAAAGGAAAGCCCGAGGGAGGGTGTGATTAAGCAGCCAGCAGCCACTTCAACGGGCAGAGTCCAGTGCAGTGCCTTTGAGTGGGCCGTGCTACTCTGTACCCATTAGCCATTCTGAAGAAGTCAAGCACTGAACTTCACAAGTAGCTTGCTCAATGTTCTACTTTCAGAAAAAAAAAAAAATGAGTTTGTTTGTTTGAAGTCACAATAGTAACAGCGAATACCTACACTTCACTGTTGTCTGCCTCTTCTGGATGACCCAACCAAATCTTGGAGACAGTATGTTTGCTGAAGACATACTATATGAGGAGGTGGATAAAGTAGGTAGCTGTTTCAGCTTTGACCTGGAAGTACTATCCCCAGTGAGGCTTCCGGTAACTGTCACGCCTACCTATGACCTGTCCCTGAGGCAGGGTCAAGACAGGAGCCCTTAAGACCCAAGATCTGGATGTGCCGGCTCTCTTGGTTCCTGGTAATCCTGGATGTTGGATGGTAGACCGAGCAGAGTTCTCCAGAGAACAGTGCTGGACTGCACTTCACCTCTCCCAGATCCTGTAACCTATCCCTTTACTTCTTGTAAGTAAAACCCCCAAATAAACCTCCCTTTTAACTACATGGAGTTGCCTTAATACTTCCACCAATAGGTGTTGTAGAATATTAGTTAAAGATGTGTCACATTTGTTTATACTGTGGAACATTTGTTTAATGATACAAAGATGTGTTGCATTCTTTTACGTTGCATTTGTTTAACTCTGTGAAGCTGTGCTACCTTGCCTGTCTAAAACACCTGATTGGTCTAATAAAGAGCTTAATGGCCAATAGTGGGGCAGGAGAAAGGATAGGTGGGGCTGGCAGGCAGAGAGAATAAATAGAAGGAGAAATCTAGGAAAAAAAGATGGAGAAGTGAGAAAAGGAGGAGAGGAGGAGAGCAGGGCCAGCCACCTAACTACACAGCAAGCCATGGAGTAAGAAGTAAAGAAAGGTATATAGAATAGAGAAAGATAAAAGTCCAGAGGCAAAAGATAGATGGGATAATTTTAGTTAAGAAAAGCTGGATAGAAATAAGCCAAGCTAAGGCTAGGCATTCATAAGAAAGAATATGCTTTATTTGAGAGTGGGGTGGTGGGCCTCCCAAAGAGTAAAGAGTAAAAAGACCCAACAACTACAAGGAGGGAGACAGCAAAGCTCCTGAGGATTTGTACGGCAGGCAGGCAGCCTCCTCTGAGGTGTGTTCTTCCAGAGTCCTTGGCTGATCCCATTCCAGAATAAACTGTCCTACAAGGTCATAGTCTTCTTGTTTTGTTGTACTTTTTTTTTTTGAGAAAGAGTTTCTCTTTGTAGCCCTGGCTGTCTGGGAACTCACTCTGCAGACAAGACTAGCCTGGAACTCACAGAGATCCACCTGCCTCTGCTTCCTGGGTGCTGGGATTAAAGGTGTGCAACACCATTGCCTGGCTACAAGGTTCATGAATTTAAGCCCTAAAAGAGAGGTAGTCTGCTCTCAACCACACACCTTCCTCCTGACACCCTATCCCTTCCATCCATCCCCGCCCAGACCATATGGACAGAGCAGGATTCTTCACAGTAAGACCATTCAAATCATGCCCCCTTGCCTACTTATCTATATGCATCCAACAGGTCTGATGTGGTTATAAGTTCATCCACCTAAAACACAGGTGTAATTGGTCTTAATGCAAACATACACTCATTGCTAACAGAATTACATACTCATCTTGGAGCACTAAAAATACATATCCCTTAAATAAGAGGCAGATGTATGCAAACCCCATGTTTCCATAGACTGCTAGTCTGTTGTTCACAACATACAGAGACAGACTCTGTGGCAGAAGGGCTATGTTACCTTTCTGGGGGAAAAAAAAAAAAACAGAAAATAGTGAAACCATCTTTCTGCCTAACATCTAACAGGTATTCAACGTACAATGAGTGAAAAAAATTCAAGCTTGGGCTAAAATACTAAGATCTCTTCCTTTAGGTCATCTGACATATGGGGAAATGTGTAAGTTTTCACTGACTGTGATATTAATAGAACATCTGACTAATATCACTCTCCTCCACAGGGTTCCCCCAGGTACTGCGTCTATTTTATGTTCCAGGACCAAGGACAACGGCTGGAACATGACACCTCTATAAATACACACTCAAATGTTTATTGAATGCCCCTGAACACAGGCGCAGTGCCCTGTGCTCAAATCTTGGTAGCTTAACGAGTCCTTCATTTTTCCCACAGGAGGAACTTAATAAAATGGGCACTAGATGAAGAATTAGAGATCATAAACTCTCTCTCACCTGGCTTCTGTGCTAACTCTACAGCCTTGGGCGAGTCACTAACCTCTTGGTGCCTCCTTAGCTTTCTCTCCTTAATATCATTTACTACAATTGTTCTGCCTATTTCATAAAGGTGGTGTTGGGTCAGAAGAGCTATAACAGAGTCATTTTTGTTGTGTGGATGACATCATCCACAGCCCCAGGAGAACACAGGCCTAGGTGCCCAGAGATTTTGGACTGTCTTGTTGACAGACAATCCCGAGTTCCTATCTAGGTTGGCACCTCAACAGCAACGGAATAAACTAAACGGACTCAAAGATAGCCATGGAGCCCAGTATCAAAGCCACTTACACTATAGCATTGGAATGACCACTCCAGAGTGCCAGAGGCAGGCAAATCCTTCCGTTTGGTAGACCTTCAAAATGTAATCGAGAACCTCCCACAATAAATGTTTCTACCAACCCCAGCAAGAATTAACCCCACTTCTACTGTTGACATGCTACCATTGCCTCATAGTTGATGCACATACAAAGGGCATCTGTGAGGAAAGGGGGCACAATATTAAAATAATTTTTTTGATCCTTCATGCTTCTCAAGGAGAAAGCCCCAATGGGATGGGAGGAGGCAATGGTCACTAATTCCTCAATAACTTCCTGCAACCTGATTTTAAGAAAGGACAAGGCTTTGGTCAATTACTGTAGCAAGCCACATATCTATCTAGAATGTGGTAATATGGTTTCATTGTCAATATTTGTTCATGGCAACACTCCTTTGCTATTTATGATAATAGTACAAACTTTTTTCCATTCAAAAAAAAGTATAAACTTCTCTTCCATTCAAAAAAAAAAACAAACAAAAAAAAAAAACCGATGCAGCATTGAATGAAATTGTTAGTTGTCAACCAGGCCAGCTTTGCTGCTACCTCCTCCAGACCATAGTCTACCTCTTTCTCACCAACTACATGAAGCAAATGTCTCTTCTTCCACCTGTGGGCCATGCCCTGGGCCTGGCAGGCTTTCCAGCTACCAACACAGGTCAGAGGCATATGATTTTTTTGTCAGTCAAAACCAACACACCCTCAACTTTGGAATGAGGCCACTCCCACCCAGCCATCCTGCCTTCGAGTAAGAAAAGTGGGAAGTTGAGTATCCAAGGGAAATTCCCAGGAAGGGTCCCCTTGGGAAGCCATAAACACCAAGACTTCTGTTTATGATATGACACAGACAACACACACACACACACACCTGACCTTGTGACTCAGTCTCTTCACTGATTCCAGATGTCCTCATCTCCAGTGCTTTTGCTCAGTGACTGTCCCAGAATGACACTATAACCACCAGAGCTCAGCACTCCCCAAACTGATGCACAATGGGTACTCAAGAGAAAAGTGTCCACCCTAAAGGCTACAAATAGTTCCTTCAACACTGCATATAGTCCCCTAGTCCTAGCCTGGATTCAGGGTACCTCTGGCCTTCCTGGGAACTCTGTGCACCAACTATACCCACACCTCTGAAGAGGTTTGGTCAGATCACCTCCTGTCATTCAGCTCTCAGGGTTCCTCTAGGCCACAATGTTCAGGTTCAAAATGCATTCCTGAGGACAATATGCACAGAAAGCATCAGACAGGGCCCTTGGGGAAGAGGTGAAGCATTCCTGCCAGGGTCCCAGCTAGAGAGGAAGGAAAGCCATTAACTAGAAAATGAAGAAAACAGTAGATCCTTCAGTAGTGAGGCTGTGAGGAGCAGGAGCCATTGAGACATCAGGGGGTGGGGTAGGGCCACCCCTCAGCACACAGCCCATCTTGGGCCTCCTGCCTCCAAATCCTGGGACCAGCCCCTCCAGGCCACTGAGATTTGGGACCACAGAAGTGATTCTTCTACTCTGAGAAGTGGGCTACTAAGGTCCCCTAAGAAGTAACCACAGAATGGTGGAGGTGTGTGTATGTTTGTTTTGCTTTTGAGGAGCACAGCATCTCTCATAGCTTTCCCAGCTTCCCCTTTTAAAGTCTTTCTCAATGGTTCCTTCCCTTTGTCCCCTATCCCCAAGGCTTTCAAGTGCATTTAAGTTGGAAGAAAAATTGACCAGCAAAGTATTTGCATTGTACCCAAGACAGTATTTGAACTTCCTAATGGCTCCAGGCAATCCCTAGGGGCCCTCTTTCCAATAAAACAAGGCTGAAAGGTGAGGCAGTTTCCCTACCTGCCAACCCTCTTTAAAACTATGGCTCAGTGTCAGGCTGAAACTATTTGGTTATAGCTGGTTCTCCGCAGCCTGGGCCCAGTTTTCTACACAGCAGTCCTGTGCCCGGGGATCAGCATCAAACCCGTCTTCTAGTTTCATTGAGGTCACTGTGATAAAATATCTTAACACAAAGCAACTTAGAGGAGAAAGTGTTTTGCTCACAATTCCATGCTGCGGCCCATCATTGTGAGGACAACAAGACAAGGACTTCAAAGAGCTAGTCATAGCACATCCACAGGCAAGAGCGGAAACAAAAGCTTCACTTGGCTGGATTCCTCCACTTTTATCCAGGCCTAGGGAATGGTGCTGTCCACAGTAGGCTGGGTCTTACCATATCAATTAATTTAGTTAAAACAACACCAAGGTAGAGAATCTAGAATCCCTCACTGAGGCTCTCTTCCCAGGTGACTGTAGCTTGTATCAAGTTGATAACTAATGCTAACCATCACAGCTTTATTCTCGGCTCCATTCAGTGAAGTTTGTTGCAAAGCCCCTGTTCTCCCAATCCTGGGTGCTGTGATTGTTCACCTTTCCCAGACTGCTCACAGGCCACGGCAGCTTCTGGAAGCTGCATTTCATTCCATTGGTTCTCTCTAGTCCATGCTTGAGGACCATCTGTATTCCTGCAGGCTTGTGAGTCTGGGTGCTCTATGGCACTCAAGCTGGGCATACATGCACTTGATGTGGATGTGTACCCATCCACATTGACATCAGCACCAGAGGAACTTGAACTTTCAAGAGCCTGTTTTCTCGCTTACATTTTGTAGTGCAGATTGTCCACATTTGAGTGTCTGTGCTTAAAGAATTCCCAGTATTGTCATCTAGAGTTAAAAGCACAACACATATTTCCTTTTAGAATGTGATGAGTGAAAAAGGCATCATCACAGATTAACACTGTAGAGACTCAAATGCAGCTCCATCTAAGTCTGAGATCTAGAACAATGGTGTTACCAGTTCTCCAGTCTTCCTCTGGATGAAAATTTTCCATTCTCCCAAGACATACTTATTATGTTAGAAAAAAAAATGCCTATTTCTTTAGCTGCAATTCTCATTTAGCTTTGATGATGTGAAAAATGAAATGTACTAATAAAAAATATTAAGATGCAGCCGGGCGGTGGTGGCGCACGCCTTTAATCCCAGCACTCGGGAGGCAGAGCCAGGCGGATCTCTGTGAGTTCGAGGCCAGCCTGGGCTACCAAGTGAGTTCCAGGAAAGGCGCGCAAAGCTACACAGAGAAACCCTGTCTCGAAAAACCAAAAAAAAAAAAAAAAAAAAAAAATTAAGATGCAGTAGAGAAAAAAATCTAAAGTTAAAAATTATATTAAGGGCTGAGGAAAAGGCTCCATGGGTAAGACCCTTGATGTGGAAGCATGAGGACCTGAGTTTGGGTCCCCAACACCCACAGAAAATGCCAGGCATGTTTCCATACCTATAACTACAGTAGAAGGAGATGGGGCAGAGGCAAAACTATGTCTGGGGCTTCCTGGCTAGCCAGCCTAGCTGAAAAGTGGCAAGCTCCAGGTTCACCGAGATACTTTGTCAAAAAAGTGAGGTGGAAGGTAATAGGGAAGGACATTGATATCACATGTGCACATGGCCTCACATATCTACACACACACACACACACACACACACACACACACACATACACTCTACAATATAACTGTCAAGCTGCAGAATAAAGCTTTTACCTCTCCAGTGTTAAACGTGTATCTGTCATGGACCAGGCTCCATGCTAGGCACTGGCAGACAAGAGACACAACCCTTGCCCTCATGGGTCACAGAAGAGTGGGGAAGACGGGACCACAACCACTAGTTTACTAAGTCAAGAAGGAAGCGGTGGAGACTTACAGCAAGAGGATCAAACTCAGCCTGGAGGGAGGGAAGTTTCCCCAAGAAAACCAAAGCCTCCTCTAAGTTAGAAAGGAGGTAAGGAGTGTGAAAGGGCTGGCTACCAGATGTGGGGGAGTCGGTGGGCAGGAGAGGGACCTGGAAGCTGGAGGAACTGAGAAGATTCCAGAATGTCTGTGAGAAGAGAGGCTAGGGCACCGCCAGGCGAGGTGGCAGAGGTCCTGGTATATTCGTGAGCTCTGCTTGTGCAGTGGAAGCCGCCCTGCAGTGTAGGGGGGAGGGTGAGCTCCCTGAGAACGGGGCCACACCCACCCTGGCGGGTCAGACCGGGCTTTCAGACAGCCCCATGGCTATCATATGGGAGGCTTGCACCTGGGAGCACATGCTAGCATGTGGGAGGCACTCACTAAACAGCCTCTTTCTACGCTGTTCTCACAGACCTGCACACACACAGATCTCCTCTCTCCATCTCCTTTCGCTTCTAACTCTCGGCTGCTTTTGTTTCTCACATTTTTCCTCATCCTGATTTGGTTCTTCCTTACCTATTGTTTCCTGTTTTGCAAACAAAGTATTTAGGAATTCCTTGCTGTGTCAGACAGAAGAGGAAAATCATCCAGTCAGATCATCATGGGGCAGGATGAAGGCACAGCACAGGCTCCTCCTAAGTCTCGAATCTACTCATTTTAAGGTGGCTCAAACCCGGTCAGAGACTGTAGTGTTTATATGGGCAACTGTACACAAGGGTAGGGGGCTCTTCAGCCTGTTCCCTAAGTGTCCTAACTCATTAGGAAGCCCCCCTCCATTGACTATGATGCCAAAGTCTAAGGGGCACAAAGAAAATACCATGTGCCCCAGTGCCAAATTAATCCCTCTGGGACAGAAAACACATTTGAGTCATCAGAGCTCATCTCTTTACTATGGCAAAGATTGCCAATCGTCTAAGAAAACTGGCACCCCTGTGTAAGTCTCTGGGCCCTCAGAAGCATATGCTACATTTTGTTTGCTGTGTTTTCAAGCAGTTTGGATTCCAGGGGACCTTCCTAGCAACAACGGGTGACAAACCACCCATCTTGGGTTTGTCTGAATTTTCATATTTAAACTTCTCAGCCTTCTGGGACAGTCACCTTTTATTTTAATACCCAACTAAAATGACTCTTCATCCTACAGCCCATGGGCTTCCCCCAATGGTCAAAGATACAAGCTCTGGCTCTCTCTTGCTCCAAGTTCCTGCCCAAAGTACATTTCTAGTCCCTTCTAAAGCTGAACAGAGCTATCAGCCATCCTTTATGTTCCAAGTAATACCAGGCTAAGGCTTTTTGCAAAAGGCTTTTGCAAAAAATTGAGTGAACACAGGCACATATAGCACAAGGCTGTGCTGGAGAAGGATCCAAAACTGAATGTTTAATGCTATAGTTCCTGAAAATACATGAACGAAACATCCCCTGACTCGGAATATCCTTGATCACTTGAGTTACAGGCCGTTTCTCTTTGCTCCTGAGGAAGTTTCTCTCTTACACTTATTCTCCAAATGAATCCTCCTATTCCTCTATGTTGGGAAGTGTTGCCCTCTGAGCAAAACAGCCTCCATCTTTGTGAGATCAGCTGTCCATACTTTGGGCAGTCAATTGGTGATATTTTATTTGTATTAAAATGTTATTTGTAGCCGGGCGGTGGTGGCACACGCCTTTAATCCCAGCACTCAGGAGGCAGAGGCAGGCGGATCTCTGTGAGTTCGAGGCCAGCCTGGGCTACCAAGTGAGTCCCAGGAAAGGCGCAAAGCTACACAGAGAAACCCTGTCTTGAAAAACCAAAAAAAAAAAAAAAAAGTTATTTGTATGTTAATAAATAAAGTTGCCCGGGGGTCAGAGCTATTAGCAAGCCATAGGAAAGCAGGGCAGTGGTGGCATACACTTGTAATCCCAGCACTTGGTAGGCAGAGCTGGGTAAGTCTCTGTGTGTTCAGGGATACAGCCATTATTGGATACACATGCCTTTAATCTCAATACCAAGCATGGAAAACCTGGAGGCCTATACAGACAGGCCGTGACGAGGCGGTCATGTGGTTGGGTTTACAACCAATGAGAAGGCAGAACAGGAGCTCTATATAAAGATTTTAATACGGGGGTAGTTCTGGTTCGGAGAGGTAGGACCACCGCAGGAGGAAGGGTAAGGTTTTAGCTCTTAGCTCTGACCTCTTGGCTTTCTTCTTTGCATTGGTTCTGTGTTTCTTATTTAATAAGAAGGTTGGTTACATCTACAGTCAATCACAACCTGGCCTATGGACTGTTAACATTCTCTCACAGAAGGAGGTGCGGGGAGGGTCATGAGTGTCTAGAAACTTCTCCCAGACCTTAGTATGCCATTTTTTCCTAGTTCCATGTGGCCTGGGGTGGGAGGACTTGAGGAAGAGCTAGAGTGTGTAGGCTAGAGATGACTAGAGAAAGAGGTGCCATCTATGCAGTCTTGGAGGAGTCATCATCCATGCAGGGTAAAGACTTTCCAGTGAAGTGGGTTTAAGAGCACCTGGGCTCCTGCCCTTAACTAACCCATCACCTAGAAGGTAGATGTTAACATGCCTCCCCCAGGAAAGGAATTTTTACAATGCCCTATAAGTGGCAAGCAGCTATAGTTCATGGTCTTGAATGGCAGTTGGTTTTTCTCCCATGGTGCACGCTTCCAGGAAACCCTTAGGAAGGGCCTGCTTTCATGTGTCAAACTTGAGTCATCTGTTTCAGTAGCACCTGAGACCTCGGAGTCTCTCTGTCTCTCCACACCTCTTGATCTTCAACAATGATATTTCTAACATAGGGAAACGGTCCTAAAATTAATGTTACATGAGGACTTCCTGACAACAGATGCTTCCCATACCTTATTTCCTTTAATCTTCCTGATAGCTCTATGTGGTTTATATTACCCTCTTTTGAGATGACAGTCACTGAACTAAGGTGTGCTGAGCTCCTACTGTGTATCGATCCCTAGGCAAAGCCATGTGCACTCCTTGAATTCTCCCATCTTACCACCTACCTTTCACAGATGAGGGAACTGAGGCTCTAAGAGGAAAAAGGATGAGTCTGCAGCACCCAAGCAGGAGTGGAGCTCAGGTCTCAACGACCCTGTGACTGCAGTCTGTCATCCCACTGTAGTGTCTGTATGATGGAGCTGCCAGAGTTTCAGGAAATCCCAGGGCAGTCTCAGAGAAGGCCTCAGCAATCAGTCATTGGTGAGTGAAGGATGCAGCTCTGGACCCTTCTGCAGAGACTCCCAGAGCACAGTCTCAGTCAAGAGAGGTTTATTTCTCACACTGGGTCTTTTCTTGATGTCACTCAATGTCCCCTGAGATGGCTCAGTTTAAGCATTCCCCATCAATTAAGGAAGAGTGTCTTTGCTGAGGATGCAGCGTCAAATTTTAATGGGAAGAAAGAGAAAAGAATGGTAACTGTGGCAAGGATAAACTGGACATTTTTCCTAACAAAATCCCTGCTGAAATCACCCCTGGTGTCTTTGAATCTCCAAAGTGTATTAGACTATGGAACGACAAATGGCCCTTTCTGCCATCAAAAGCCTGGGCGTCCCCATTTCTCTCCCAAGCCACAGCAGAACCTCCCTCTGTTTCTACACTGTGTCTAGAATGAAGTGAAATTCCACAAACACAGAGGAGCAGTGGCCTGAGACACAGGGAGAAGAGGAAACTCTAGCATGGTGGATGGCCAAAAGGAGGTTTCTGGCTCCTCTGAAACTCGGAGGCTGCTTCCTACAGGAGGCACCTGCTGTTCTGAACAAACTCATGTCCAGAAGAAAGATGTCCCTCTCTGAGAGTCACTCTGGAGAGTAGGAGAAATCAGCATGATGTCTGACCCTTCTGTGGTAGTTTGAATGTAATTGGCCCCTACAATCTCATAGGGACTATTAAGCACTATTAGGGGGTGTGGCTTTGTTGGAGTGGGTTTGGCCCTGTTGGAGGAAGTATGTCACTGTGGGGGCGGGCTTTGAGGTTTTCTATGCTCAAGATACTGCCCAGGGTTTTAGACCACTTCCTGTTGCCTGTAAGATGTATGACTCTTAGCTACAACTACAGCGCCATGTCTACCTGCACACTGACACGCTCCCCACTGTAAAGAGAGGCTTTTCTGTTCCACCTGGTCCCACAGTCGCTTTTAAAATACTCACTCAGAGACTTAATATCAGTTACAAACTGTTTGGCCTATTGCTCGGGCTTATTACTAACTAGCTCTTACAACTTAAATTAACCCATTTCTATTAATCTATATTTTGGCACATGTCTTGTGTGGCTTTACCTGTGTTCTAATACATCTTGTTCCTCTGGCAGCTGGCTGGTGTCTCCCTGACTCCACCCTTCTTCTCCCTGTATTTCTGCTTGGATTTCCCACCTTGCTCTATCCTGCCTTGCTATAGGCGTAAGCAGCTTCTTTATTAACCAATGGTAATAAAACATATTTACTGCATACAGAGGGGTTATCCCACAATACCCCACCGTGATGATAATGGATGAAACTCTGAAACTGTAAGCAAGCCACTCCAATTAAGTGTTTTCCTTATAAGAGTTGCTGTGGTCATGGTTTCTCTTCACAGCAATAAAAACTCTAAGGGATGGAGAGATGGATCAGAGGTTAAGAGCACTGTCTGCTCTTCCAGAGGACCTGAGTTCAATTCCCAGCAACCACATGGTGGCTCATAATCATATATAAAGAGACCTGATACCCTTTTCTGGCATACAGGCACACACACAGGCAGAACACTGTATACATAGTAAATAAGTAAATCTTAAAAAAAAAAAAAAAAAAAACCCACCTAACTAAGACAGAAGTTGGTACCAGGGACTGGGGTATTGTGATAGGCCTGACCATGTTTTTGATTGGATGAATCTGGACTTTGGTACTTTGGGTTATGAAAGCAGTGGAATGCTTTAAGCACTGCTTAATGGGCCATACTCGTAGAAGCATGGAAGACAGTGGTGCTGAATGTGATTTGATGAACTGTGGGGAATCAAGAGGTTTCAGAGGAGAAGAATGTTAGTGTGTGGCCTAGAGACTGGTCTTCTGATTTTGGTGAAGAGAGTGACTGCTTTTTGCCCTTGTCCGAAGAGTCTGCTTGAGGCTAAAGTGAGAATTTTTGGATTGATTATGATGGCAAAAGAAATCTTAAAAAAAAACCACTCTGTCATGTGGATATTAGTGGTAACTCTAATGAAGATTTATAAAGAAAAGGAGCGCCGGGCGGTGGTGGTGCACGCCTTTAATCCCAGCACTCGGGAGGCAGAGCCAGGCGGATCTCTGTGAGTTCGAGGCCAGCCTGGGCTACCAAGTGAGTTCCAGGAGAGGCGCAAAGCTACACAGAGAAACCCTGTCTCGAAAAACCAAAAAAAAAAAAAAAAAGAAAAGAAAAGGAGCAAGCTGAGCAGGGTAAATTATAAAATGTAAATTTTGAGGAGAAAAAGAGCACCAGGAAGTGGAATGGAGCTAAGTCCTGTGTTCAAGGAGATAAATGGATTAAATGGAATATAGGAAGTGGGGATCTCAGGGCAATATCTCACCCAGCTAAGTTTTTAACTTGTGAAAATGAACTAAAGAAAAGTTTAGAGCCAGGTGTGGTGGGACACACCTTTAATCCCAACACTGGGAAGGCAGAGGCTGGCAGATCTCTGAGTTTGAGACCAGACTGGTCTACAACCAAGCTTAAGCAGTGAAGGACAGAAAGCTGGTGAGGATGTCATTGAATGAAGGGGCCATGTTCCAGCCCCAGTAAGCAGCAGAACTTGGCAGCTTCAGTCACATGGTTCTGGTTTTAGAGTTAAGGATAGAAGAAGGAAAGAAGAAACAGGTTATGGAATTTGCCTCCACACCTAAAGAAAGCCCTGGAGGCCAGGCATGTGTCAGAGGTGTCCTTGAATAGAAGCCTAGTAGAAAGGCCATTGCATGAAGCTGTGAAGTTAAAACCTGGGTTACCTTCAAGAACCCAAGATGTTAGAAATGCCAGAGTCATGGGATACCTGCTGAGGAGAGCTGGTAATAGGGAGTAGAACCAGCCCAAGGGAAAGAAGTGTGTTGCAGTCAACAAAGCTGAACAGAGCTGGAGATCTGAAGAGCATTTTGACATCAAACATGAAGATACAGAGTTTGGAGTTTGCCCAGCTGGTTTTCAGTCTTGCTTTGGTTCAGTATTTCCTCACTATGCTTCCTTCCCTGTGTTTTGGAATGGTAACATATATCCTGTGCCATTATATGTTGAAAGTATGTGATCTGCTTTTTTATTTTTATTTTTACAGGTGATTATAATTAAGAGACTGCATGAATCTTGGAAGAGACTTTGAACTTTAAAACATTGTTGAGACTGTGATAGACTATGGGGACTTTTGAAGTTGGACTAAATAAATTTTGCATTATGATATTGTTACAAGTTTATGGGGGCCAGGGAGTGGGGTGTGGTAGTTTGAGTGTAATTGTCCCCTATAATTTCATAGAGAGTGGCACTATTAGCAGGTTGGCTTTGTTGGAGTGGTTATGGCCATGTTGGAGGAAGTGTGTCACTGTGGGAGTAGGCTTTGAGGTTTCCTATGCTCAGGATACCATCCAGTGTCTCAGTTGATTTCCTGTTGCCTGAAAGATATAGGACTCTCAGCCGTGGTCATGGTGTCTCTTCACAGCAATAACAACCCTATCTGAGACACTTTCCCTTAAGTCCCAATCTGTTGTTAAAGGACTGGAGGAGTCCTGTAGATATGCTTTATTGGAAGGTCAAGAAGCTGCATCCTGAAGTCAGTAGTGGATGGCATCATTAACAACAATAATGGAGTGGATGCACTCATCAGCAGGAAGGCAGGCAGGCAGCACTGTTTCCTAGGATCTCTTTACATCTGCTTCCCACAAACTATTGCCCACTCTGAGGGAGGGTCTTGTTTCCTCAGTTACTTCTTCCTAGAAATGCCTCACAAAGCCTTCCTGAACTGTTTCTTCTAGCTGAATCGTGATCCAATCAAGTTGACAAGATTAACCATCACACCCAGTACTGATGAGAATAAATGCCAGAAAAAAATATGCAGAAACATAGGTCATGGAACTTTGATAGTATGTATTTCATTTGATTCACTATTCTGTCTAGAAATTTATCCAAAGGAAATAATTCCATGTATGAAGTTTTAGCTACAAGGATATTTGTTGCCAGTAGTGACTCCATAATGGCATAGAACTGGATCAACTTAACTGGCCAGCAAAGGAACATTGGTTCTAACTTTGATTCAAGTCCACACTGAAAGAGCCATGAAACAATAATGTCTGTTTCTCTTTGATGACATAGAAAGGTATGATGTAACGCTAAGGCAGATTAAATCAGAAGGCAGTAAGCCTGGAAATACTGTAACTAGGACAAAAGCCAGTATTTCTGGTTCCTCAAGAAAGATGATTCGGGAGCCAGAACAATAGATGGCTGACCAGTTGAACACACACTATTGTGCCCTCCTCTAGAATCTGAAGTCATTGCGCTCACACACGCACAAACCAATGCTCAGACACACATATACATAATTATATTTTTAGTCTTTGAAAGAGATTTCTCCAGACTGAGAAAGAAATCAGGGAAATGACACATTTCACAAGAGCTTCCAATAATGTAAAATATCTTGGGGTAACTCTAGCCAAGCAAGTGAAAGGTTTGTATGATTAAAAACTTTAAGACAATGATGAGAGAAATTGAAAATATCCCGTGTTTGTGGATCAGTAGGGTTAATAGTAAAAAGGACCATCCTACCAAAAGCAATATACAGATTCAATACAATATCTATCAAAATTCCAACATAATTCTTCACAAATCTTGAAAGAACATTCATGTGGAAACACACACACACACACACACACACACACACACACACACACACCAGCATAGTTAAAATAATCCTGAACAATAAAAGAACTGTGAGAGGTATCACTAGTTCTGATTTCAAGTTGTACTCCAGAGCTATAGTAATAAAACAGCATTATATTGGAACAAAGACAGGCATATTGATCAATGGAATTAAATTGAAGACCCAGACAAAAATCCACAAACCCATGGACACCTGACTTTTTTTAAATGAAGAAACTAGAGGTACACACTGGAAAAAAAAACAATCCAGAATCAACAAATGGTGCTGTTAAACCGGGTGGCTGCATTTGGAAGAATCCAAGTAGATCCATATTTATCATCCTGCACAAAACTCAAATCCAAATGGATCAAAGACCTCAACATAAAATGAGATACACTGAGCTTGATAGAAGAGAAAGTAGGGAATAGTCTTGAACTCATTGGCAAAGGTAAAGACTTTCTGAACAGAACACTGTTAGCACAGGCACTAAGCTCAACAATTAATAAATGGGATTTCATGACTGATAAGTTTCTGCATGGCAAAGGACACCATCATTCGAATAAAGTGGCATCCTACAGAATGGGAAAAGATTTTTATCAACTACACATCCAATAGAGGGCTAATACCCAAAATATATAAAGAACTCTAGAAACTAGATATCAAGAAAACAAATAACCCAATTTAAAAAGTGGTGCAGATCTAATTTCAATAGAGGAAACTCAAATGGCTGAAAAACACTTAAGACAACATTCAACATCCTTAGCCACCAGGGAAATGCAAATCAAAAGTACTTTGAGATTTCATATTATACCAGTAGAGTGACTAAGCTCAATAAAACAAGTGACAGCTCATGCTGGTGAGGATGTAGAGTATGGGGAACACTCCTCCACTCCTAGAGGGACTGCAAATTTGTACAGTCACTATAGAAATCAGTGTAGTGGTTCTTCAGGAAGATTATAATCCCTTTCCCTAAGAACCAGCTATACCACTCCTAAGCATATATCCAAAGAAAGCTTTATTCTACTGCAGAGACATTTACTCAACTATATTCATTGTTGCTCTATTCATAATAGCCAGGAAATAGAAACAATCTAGATGTCCCTCAATAGAAAAATGGATAAAGATTACGTGGTACATCTATATGATGGAGTCTTAACTTAGCCAATTTAAAAGAATCATGAAATTCCCAGGTAAATGGATAGAATTAGAAAAAAAAATCATCATGAGTGAGGTATCCCAGACCTAGAAAAACAAATATGGTATATATTCACTTATATATGGATATTAACTGTAAGTCAATGATAACCAAACTACAATCTGTAGAATCACAGAAGTTAGGTATAGAGTAAGGGGGAGACAGATAGATCTCATTAGGAAAGGAAAATAAAATAGTTATGGATGGATTGTGGAGCTGAAACAGGAGGATCAAGTAGGGAGAGGCAGGGAAGATGGAGATGAGGAAGTGAATACAGGGAGAGACAGCTAAAATTAAGGGCCATTTGAGGGGTGATATGGAAATACAGTAGAAGCTTCCTAAAATATATTACAAATATAAAGACAATATAAATGAAATTGCTAAACATTGGAGAGACAGAGTCCCAACTGGCCATCTCTTATCACCAAATGGAGCTTCCAGTACCAGAATTGGGTTACATCTATTTATGTTGTTGGCCAAAGGGGTCCAATGAGAATTCCCAAACAACCTGGGCTATTGCTAAGACTATAGGTTTCTCTCCACAAACCGACAGCAAGACCCCATTGCTGAAGACAGCACCTACACAACTCATTGAACATGGAGAATTTGAACTGGTGTTTACATAGAGCCTTCACCCCTATGTTCTAGCATCTTTGGTACAGGAAGGTACTCTGCATGCTACCCAAAGAGCAACATAAACACCAAGCCAGCCATAAACCTTTGATTTACAATGGTGTCCTGCCTACAAGCTATGCTAAGGCAATAGTGGTACAAAGCTTTTGGGAGCAACCAACCAATACCTGCTTTCACTTAAGGCTCACTCCATGAGATGGAACCCATACTGGACACTGCTTGGGTGAACAACACCCTGAAACTAGATAGCCAAGGGACCTAGGGAAAAACCAAATAATACTGTTTCAAACAAACAAGCAACAAACAAACAAAACCTAGCAATAAAATGACTCCTAATGACATTCTGCTATACTCATAGATCAGTGCCTTGCTCAGCCATCATCAGAGAAGCTTCCTCCTGCAGCAGATGGGAACAAATACAGAGATGACCCACAGCCAGACATTATGCAGAAAGTGAGAGACCTTGGAACACTCAGGCCTAAACAGAATGTCTCCATCAAATCCTTCCCCTCATGGTTCAGGGAACCCTGCATAAGAGGAGACAGAAAGAGTGTAAGATCCAGAGGGGATGGAGGACACCAAGAAAACAAGCCCCTCTAAACCATCACGATCAAAGCTCATGTGAACTCACAGAGACTGAAGCAGCATGCACAGGGCCTGCGAGGGTCTGCACCAGGTCCTCTGTGTACGTATCCTGGCTTTCAGCTTACGTGATTCCCAAGTGTGCCAAAGGGTGGGTCTCTGACTCTAGTGCCTTCTCGTGGTCTCCTTTCCTTCTGCTGGCTTGTCTTGTCCAACTCCGATGTGTTAGTTCTTGTTTTATCTTAATATATATATATATATATATATATATATATATATATATATATATATATATATATATTTTTTTTTTTTTTTCAGAGCTGAGGACTGAACCCAGGGCCTTGTGCTTGCTAGGCAAGCGCTCTACCACTGAGCTAAATCCCCACCCCCTACTATTATTGTATTATATTATATTTATTATATTATATTCCCTTAGAAGCCTGTTTGGTTTCTTTCTTTTTTTAAACATATTTTTTAATTGATTCTTTGGGAATTTCACATCATGCACCCCAATCCCACTCGTTTCCCAGTCCCTCTTCCACTCTGCCCTTCACTCTTGCAGCATCCCCCAGAAAAGAACATTTAAAAAATAAAAGTATTAATTTGAAAAAACAACACCACTTCCTCTGTCTTTCCAACACCTCCTCATTCATCTTAGTGGCACTGGGAGCTCCGGTGTGTCACTTAGTATACCCTTTTGTCCACACAACTTTGCAAGTGTTCATTGTAATGAGTTGTTGGTCTGGTTCAAGGCCTCTGGCTTTTGGCACACCATTCATACTGGACCCTTGCTGAAACTCCTCTTGGGTATCCTGCTGTTGCCCTGAGTCATGGAGATCCTGCAGTTCTGCTTCCACAGGACCAGTCCTTCACATACTCCAGCAGATCATAGACAAGGTAGATGTTGGGGGATGGCCAACTCAAAGCACTGGATGTGGGTCTAGGTAGTGGCTGAATTGGTCAGTCCAGACTTCCACTTCTGTTGGGAGCTCCCCACTCAGACAAGGGGCAGAGACTGCTCTCCTGCACCCATGGTAAGGGGTGGGGTCAGCTCTTCAACTGCAGCAGCCAGGAGGGGCAGGACAAGATCTCCCAGGGCCATTGAAGGGCGGGGCTGAGCATGATCCTCAGATTTCAACACAGACCCCAGCTGTAGCCAGAACATGGCCCTTGGCAGCAGATCAGGCCTGGATGTTACCTAGGCAGCAGCGCAGGGCACTCAGATCAGTATGATCCTGGTGACAAACGGTTCTCAGACACAAGCATGGTCTCAGAGAGCAGCCCAGACCCTGGGCATCTGAATGGCCTTTGGTGATAACAGGAGCCACTGATACCCACACAGACTTTGGCTGCTGTAGGGTCACAGACTCAGACATGACCCTTGGCAGCAGTCCGGGCCCGGACATCACCATGGCCCTTGGTGGCAGTGTAGGCCCCCCACATCAGCCTCTCCTGGCCGCTTTCACTTCTTCCATTCAGCCTCTCTCCACAGCACACGAACCACTCTGTTTCTCTTTCTCTCTCTAATTTACCATATAGGCTCATTGTAATGGTGTCTGCCTGCCCAGTGCCTCAGGGACTGTGGATTCAGGAGCAATCAGTCACTGGACACTCAGCTGGAACTTTGCCCCCAGTTGACAAACAGTAAAACACACTGGTTTCCACCAGCCATGGTGTCTCAAGCTCCAACTCAAGGGTTAAGCCGTCCCATTTTGCAGGGTCACATCCTCCACAAAGCTCTGTCTTATGCAGCTGCTGTCTCTTAGTTGGGCATAGCCATTACCCTCTTGAGTCAGAACAAATATGATCATGCACATAAGACTTTCGCGATATGTGGCCCCCACAACTTTCCCTGTAGAGGGAAGGACACACTCTTGGGAATCATGAACCTCCATGAGATTCCCACCAAGGCCCCCTACCTCTCTGGTTATATAAGAAGTGAACAGTCTATGGGAATGGGGACTCTGGAACTGTCACTTTTCAGTACTACAGCTGTGTTCCTAAGCTGTATAGGGGACTTCCCAGTGGAATCAGTTTTCTATGCACCTACAGGTTCACCAAGATAGACTTGGACAGAATTCTTTACTCAGCCGGTGCCCTCTCTATCTGGGGTAACAACATTTCTTTACACCTCCCCAGGGAAACTATGCAACACTAACCATCCTTCATATTTCCTGGGCACTTGTCCTTCACACAATACTGAGCTGAGCACCTGGGCCTGAGGGGACAGGAAGGGGCTCCACTATCAGGACAGCAACTTCTCCATGTCTCCTGGAAGGAAGCATTCCCACAGACCTCCTTCACATCTTCCTTTCCCACTTGTCTTCATGTCAAATCCTCTTCCCATCAGGCCAGCTGTCCCTTGGGAACTGCTCTGAATCTCCCACAGCCCATAGCAGAATGGATGGCACAGAGCAGAAGCTCAATAAATATTTATGGAATGACCGACAGAATACAGCTACTTCCAGCAATGCATATTTCCTTTATTTAGATTTATGTGAGTGTGATGCCTGATATCATGTATCGGAACTTTTTTCCAGCAATGGTGACAGAAAATAATACCCAAATCATCTTAGTGAAGGAAGGAGAATGTATTGTCTCCCGTAACTAGGATATTTATAGGCACAGCCTCTGCAGTATCCAGGGGTTCAAATAACACAGAAATTGGTTTCTTTCTCTCAGCCTCAACCTGCTCTTCTTGGCATCAATTTCAGATTCTTTTCTCATGAAACCAAGATGGCGCCAACAGTATCAAGCGTTCACAGATCCCAAATCTAACATGGAGTAGAAGAAAAGGAAGAAAAAGAGGTGGAGGAGGAGACCTCTTTTGAAATCCAAGAAAGACTGTCTAGACCGGCTAATTCATGTCAGCACTTGGCTGGCTCATGGGGACATTCTGACACAATCCCTGAGTTGAGGGATGAATGTTGTGACTGTCCAGACTGGGTCATGTGACTCTGTTAACACTAGGGATGAAGGGAGGCTGGATCCCCAAACATAATCAATGTGCTCTCTCCAGAAGAAGAAAGGCTGGGCTGGGGAGAGGGGAGATACAAAACTAGAAAGCAGATCCCGTCTCACCCAAACACCCTGGCCCAGAACTCCAAGCCTTCCCTTTAAACATAAATATCTCTGGTTTCTCCCCCAGTTTGGACAGCAGAACTGCACCAAAGTCAACACAGGACAACACCCCTGTCACAATGCAAGTCAATGTTGGGTCCACAAATTTGAGTCTGCCTCTACCCCACTCACCTGAGCTGCTTTTGGTGGATGATCTGGCTGTGTAGCTGGTGTGGCAAGCAGATGCCAGGATGCATCTCTCCTGCTCAGACTGAGAGAGTGTGGGAAAGACTCCCAATTCCATCCATTCACCCCACTGTGAATTATAGAACAGCCGAAGGGAGACAGCTCTACCTTGCATTGCTGACCCCACGCTAATGGCCCCTCTGTGGCTCACTCTCCTTATCTGTAAAATGGGAAGGAGAACCTCAGGTTGGCAGAGATGCTGCAAGGATGGAACGGGGTGCAGCAGACAAGATTCGGGGATTAACAGGGCCTTCGAAATTCTTCCACACAGGTTCCAAATAAGATGGCCTCAGGGCATCTATCACTCATCCCGAGAGCAGGAGCAAAGTGAGCTTTGTTCTCTACTAACTTGTTTTTCAAAGGCCAGCAACTCATTCCATGCTTCAGCAAGGAAGAGCAGCATGTCAGGATGCCTAATTTAAGAAATCCCTCTTAATATTATCGTAATGTAAAGTGATCCTTTTTCCGAAGTTATTGTGTGCCATGCTCAGATAGCATGAAGTACAAAGGAGGCATGCATATGCAAATTAACCTTCTACAAAGTGCACTCCAAAGACACTTTCTGAATAATGAATGTGAAGAGTGTCAAGATTATTGGTCACCCAAGCACCAAAACCTGCTTCAAAAACATCAAACATTTGTTTTCTATGTTATTGACATTACATGAAGGGAGAGGTCATAGGATGACATGTAAAGAGATTTTGCTATTTGAAACTATTACGAGAACAGCCTCCCTCCAGCACAGGAACATCTAGAAGGGCTTAAATGTCACTAACAGTCTCAAATTTATTACAGTGGATTTGTAAGGGAAAAAAAGGGACATGAAGGGTCTTTTTCATTAAAAATGCACTTTGATTTTCAGTTGTAGCTTTGGCAGCGGAATCAGCAAGGGAGCAATTGCCAGGAACACTGTTCCGATGGTAGAGGGGACTCAGCCAGGAAGGCACATGGGGCAGCGTACACATGTAAGAGCTCCACCTCAAAGAGGAAGCTCAAAGCCACCGGCTGAGCCCACTTGTAGTCACTTGGCTGGTTTCTAGAAGGAAATATGGGCATACTCCCTTCTGTGTGGAACCCATCTTAAAACGCTCTGTGGGTTGCCATGTTGGGATTGCAGGCTCTACTCTGCTCATCCATTTCAAAAACAATGTTGTTGCTGGGGCTGAGCCTGGGGCTGGGGCTGGAATTACAGCCAGAGGTGAGGCAGGCCTTCAAGAAGCTCAAAGTCTCCAGGGACCTGGGAGACCACAGAGATGAGGTCCTCGAGTACAGTAACAAGTAAAGGACTGAGGAAACCCATCCCAGCCTTTGTGCTCAGGTCACTCCCAGCCAGAGATGATGTAACAGCATGTACCCATGCATTCTTGAGGCATCTTGGGAGGCCTCCAAGGACCTGGTTTGGCATGAGAACTCTTCTAGGCATGGGAATCCATATAGTTTCCACCCAACTTGCCTTCTCTTGTGTGATGGCACTCCTACTGTGGCCCGACACCCCTCTAGGCTGCCCTAGCTCTCTGCCCACCTTTTCTCACAGCTATCTCCTGCCTCACCCCTCTACCTCCCCCCACCCCCCACCATGGACTGAACCTTGGACTTAAGCACCAAAACAGCCCCTTTCTCCCCTAAGTGGCTTTTGTCAGGGTATTTTATCACAGAAAAGAAAAGTGTTTTAGTTAAGGTTTCTATTGCTGTGAAGAGACACCATGACTATGGCAACTCTTATAAAGTAAAATATTTAATTGGAGGCCTTGCTTACAGTTTCAGAGGCTCATTATCATCCATTATCATCATGGTGGGGAGCATGGTGGAATGCAGATAGACGTGGTGCTGCATTAGTAGCCAAGAGTCCTAAATCTTGCAGGCAATGGGAAGTCAACTGACACACTGGGCAGTATCCTGAGCATAGGAAACCTCAAAGCCCGCCCCCACAGTGACACACTTCCTCCAACAAGGCCACACCCACTCCAGCAAAGCCACATCTGCTAATAGTGCCACTCCCTATGAGTTTACGGGATTATAGGAGCCAATAACATTCAAACTACCAAAACGGGTAATTAATAACGCTGTCCAAAGTCATAGGTCAAGAGCCAGGAAATGCTGAGACTTGATGCAGGACAAGCTCCCTTTAAGTCCTGGCTCTCAGCTAGACTGTGTCATTCATGCTGTCATGTTTCCTTCTTCTGCTAGCAGTGCCTCAGTTTCCCTCTGGGAACGTTCACCTCCCATGCTGTAACCCTTATCTTGGGCGTATGGTTTAACTTCTAGTAAGATAAACTTGGCATTAAACTCCTCCTGGAGGGAAGACTGGTACAGGAATGGGTTTGTGACCAGATGGAGACCAAGAGATATGGTGACTTCTGCATGGACCTCACCTTTCCTGCTGAACTTGAACCTGCCACAGAACATACCCAGAGCCATCAGAGGTCTGTCAACTGATCCAAGAAGGAAGCCAGAACAGACCTGAGAGATGGCGGTATTGCTTGAGCCCCTACATGGAACTGAGACTGAAGTTAGCTTGCCTGGGGAGGAGCTAGTTACTCTGGGCAGCAAAACTTGTTTTAGATGACACCCAGATTGGGATGGGTTTGTTAGGACACACAGTGGAAATGCCTTTGACTGTCCAAGTCGACTCTCCCACACTTTATCTCTGTCCCCTAACTTTCCTGCCAGACCTCATCCTGGCAACAATTGTCCCAGAATTCCCTGTAGGTGGCCAGAGTCAGGATAAGGTCAGCACCTCTGCAGACTGCTGGCCACCATCCAGGAACTTCTGACCATGGAGTACTTGGTACAATCTGCTAAAGGGGCTCAGACTGACCTCTAATTCCAGAGGCTCCTACAGAGACAAATAGCAGGGGTTCCCTGCCCAGGACTCTTCCCTCCTTAGCAATTCCTCTTGGTAGTGGATTAGAGGAAGGCAGACCTAGACTGAAGAGGCAGATGGTGTGGAACATCTGCACTGAGGAGAACCATGGACCACACGATAGATAGTGAGCTGAGCCCTTGTCTTCTCTAACATCCCATGACACTGGGCCACTAGTACCATTACTTTACCAGTGAGGAAATGATACTTAGAAAGAGGAAAATGTGTGGACATTCCCCGTCCTTTCCCATGCTCATTAAAACTCTGGGTAGCACTGACATTTTTGTCACCTTAAAAACAACAAAAAGCCAGTATGGTCTGGGAAGACGTCCCAGTGGGTAAAATGCTTGCTGTGAGAGCATGAAGACCAGAGTTAGAATCTCCACAGAGTGCGGTAGCATGTGCATGCACCTGGAATCTCAGTGCTTCTGGGAAGAGATGAGAAGTGGAGACAGTGAAATCTTTCCCTGGGAGTTCTTGGGCCAGCTGACCTTGTGCATGCAGCAGCAGGAAAAACAAAACAAAAACAAAAACAAAAAACAAAACTGGCATGTGAGGATGTCCTCTGACTGCCACACATGCCCTATGATATGTACATACCAATATCCACACACATTAATGTACATACACACAGATTTTTTTAAATGCATAATATAAACTTTCAAACACTATCAGAGTTCGGATAGAAATAAATGTCTCTCGCAAGTCTTGTCCTCCAGCTCCACTATTTTCTGAGTCTTTACTAGGTGCAAGACCTCTGCTAAGCTTTTCAAATCCTTCATCTAGTCCTTAAAACATGGATAGTATCGTTATTACTAACCCCTCTTAATAACATTTAATTGAGACAGAATTAGATAATGAAGAAAGCACCTAGATGCTGCCTCAAATGGCCCCTCCAAAGCCCTGCCCTCAGCCACACCTACACTCCCTCCCACTTGGAGTCCTTAGTCACACCTACACTCCCTCCCACTTGGAGTCCTCAGCCACACCTACACACCCTCCCACTTGGAGTCCTCAGTCACACCTACACTCCCTCCCACTTGGAGACCTCAGCCACACCTACACACCCTCCCACTTGGAATCCTCAGCCACACCTACACACCCTCCTACTTGGAGCAGGACGTTTCCACTAAGGATTCTGTTCTTAAAAGGTGTACTTAAGTGAAGTGTGCTGGTGTGCACTTTCTTTTTTTTTTTTTTTTTTTGCCTTTAAAAATGATTTATTATGTAAGTAAACCATGCACAACAAAGGGTTTCATTACAACACTTTCATTCATGTACATAATATATTTCAGTCACATTCACCATCTTATATCTTATTCCCACCACATTCTCTCTTGTCCTCCTCACACTCTTTTTTTTTTTTTTTTTTTTTTAAATTTTTATTTTGCAATACAATTAAGTTCTACATACAGGCACAGATTCCCTTGTTCTCCCCCCTCCCGCCCCCCTCACCTTTCCCCCAGCCCGCCCCCCATTCCAATCTCCTCCAGGGCAAAGCCTTCCCCACAGACTGAGATCAACCTGGTAGACTCAGTCCAGGTAGGTCCAGTCCCCTCCTCCCAGGCCGAGCCAAGGGACCTTGCTAAGATATGAATGGTCATATAGAGTACTAATTAATTCTAGAAAAAAGGCTTCAATTAGCTGCATATATATGTCTTTGTGTTCGAGTCTCTTATCAGTTTTCTGCAGGAATTCACGGCCAGGCCTAACATCAACTGAAGTCTCCAGGAAGAAGTTGAGGCCCCACAACAACAACAATTCCATGTGGACAATAATAACATCACTAAGCTGACAAACATCATCTACAGATCAGCTTTGAACTGCAAGGTGCTCAGAGCAATTTTGAGATGACTAGATGAGATGATCCAGTCTCAAAGACTACTTGAATAAGGACTTGAGATAAACCCTGAACTTTGGCATTATACACAGACTGGATAATGAATGATATAGTTACCTTTCCTAGAAATTGACAATTAACCTAAAATTTTTCTTTCAGGATAAAGATAACTTCGCCCATACCCAGCAGGAAGCAATTTTAAGAATACGATGCCCACATTCCCAAAGAGGTGGTGTGGGGCAGGTGGTTTTTTGGTCTTTTTAATGGGTTTTGGGTCTGGGATAATTTTCATTGTTTAGGGGGGTTGGTTACAAGTTGTTGTCAAGGGTTAAGAAAAAGACTAAGCAGATTAGATTTAAGGTTCTTATTTTAAAAAAAAAGAGAAAGAAAGAAGAAGAAAAAGACAATTACTAGTTTTAAATACTTTACATTGGATTGGATTGTTTTATATTGTATACAAATTATATATATTGAAATTGATATTGTTAGAAAATGTTATATGTATATTTCTTTTTTTTCCCTTTTTTTAATTTTTATTTTGCAATACAATTAAGTTCTACATACAGGCACAGATTCCCTTGTTCTCCCCCTTCCCGCCCCCCTCGCCTTCCCCCCAGCCCGCCCCCCATTCCAATCTCCTCCAGGGCAAAGCCTTCCCCACAGACTGATATCAACCTGGTGTACTCAGTCCAGGTAGGTCCACCCCCCTCCTCCCAGGCCGAGCCAAGCGACCCTGCATAGGCCCCAGGTTTCAAACAGCCGACTCATGCAATGAGCACAGGACCCGGTGCCACTGCCTGGATGCCTCCCAAACAGATCAGGCCAATCAACTGTCTCACCCACTCAGAGGGCCTGATCCAGTTGGTGACCCCTCAGCCATTGGTTCATATTTCATGTGTTTCCGTTTGTTTGGCTATTTGTCTCTGTGCTTTATCCGACCTTGGTCTCAACAATTCTCTCTCATATAAACCCTCCTCATTCTCGCTAATTGGACTCCCAGAGATCCACCTGGGGCCTAGTCATGGATCTCTGCATCCAGATCCCTCAGTAGTTGGATGAGGTTTCTAGCACGACACTTAGGGTGTTTGGCCATCCCATCACCAGAGTAGGTCAATTTGGACTGTCTCTTATGGCGATTTCTTAGAAAATTGGGAATCCATCTCCCCCAAAATCCAGCTATACCACTCTTGGGCATATACCCAAGGAATGCTCAACCACACCACAAGAGCACTTGTTCAGCTATGTTCATATCAGCATTGTTTGTAATAGCCAGAACATGGAAACAACCTAGATGCCCTTCAACTGAAGAATGGATAAACAAAATGTGGTACATATACACAATGGAATACTACTCAGCAGAGAAAAACAATGACATCATGAGGTTTGCAGACAAATGGATGGACCTAGAAAAAATCATCCTGAGTGAGGTATCCCAGACTCAGAAAGACAAACATGGTATGTACTCACTCATAACAGGATACTAGATGTGGAACAAGGATGACTGGACTGCTACTCACATCACCAGGCAGGCTACCTGGAAAACAGGACCCCAAGAAAGACACAGAGATCGCCCAATGACAGAGAAATGGAATGAGATCTACATGAACAGCCTGGACATGAGTGGGGGTAGTGAAGGGCGAGGGTCGAGGGAAAGAGAGCTTGGGTGAGTGGGAGATCCCAGCTGGATCAACAACAGAGAGGGAGAACAAGGAATAGGAGACCATGGTAAATGAAGACCACATGAGAATAGGAAGAAACAAAGTGCTAGAGAGGCCCACAGAAATCCACAAAGGTGCCCCCACAACAGACTGCTGGCAATGGTGTGCATTTTCAATGCCAACACTCAGGAGGTTGAGGCAGGAAGATTGTGAGTTTGAGGGCAACCTGGGCTAAATAGAAAGATCCTGTCAGAAGAAAGGAAAAAGGAGGAGGAGGAGGAGGAGGAGGAGGAGGAGGAGGAGGAGGAGGAGATCAAGAAGGAGATGCAGGGAGAAGGAGGAGGAGGAGGAGAAAGGAGAAAGAGAACTAAAACAACAAAAAAGCCCACTCAAGCATGAAAGGAGACAATATTTGGGAGTATTAGGGGATTTAGCTTAGTGGGAGAATGTCTGACTAGTACGTGTAAGGCTCTCAGTTCCACAGGAAGGAGGGAGAGAGAAGGAGGGAGGGAGGGAAGAAAGAAGGGAGGGAAGGAGACAGGGAGGGAAGGAGGGAGGGAAGGAGGGAGGGAAGGAGGGAGGAAGACGAAAGGGAATGAGAAGGGTTGTCACTTGGCTTTTCTGGGGTTATTTCTGAAATAAATGCAGTGCTTCTCACTTGCTCAGAAAGATCCATGTGTCTCTCCGCCACCCCCCCACCCCACCCCACCCCACCCCGGTCTTTGCCCCAGGCCCCTCCTTGGCCAGCTGCACACACTGCAGCACTCTGCGGCTCCCCTGGCTCAGGGATAGAGAGAATGGTGCTCTGCAGCGCTAGCCAAGGACTTCCTTGAAGGCTGCCAGACCCTTTACTGTGCCCACCTCTCCTCCAGCAGCAGAGGATTGGGAGTCTGTGGGAGCCTGGAACAGGTCAGCTAATGAATGTCCTCCATGACACTGCCTTTAATTGCAACCTTGTGATGATGGAGCGAGTGAGCAGCTGATGTTTGCCACATCCTTAGTCCACAGCAGGTGGCACAGAGAAGGAGCCTTGGCACTATCTAACTCAGTAGGAGGGAGAGGAAATGCGGAATCATGGCTGAGACCATGTCCCACCAGTAAGGGACCCAGTTGCTGGAGACTTCTCTGATCGCTGCCTAGACAGCCCCTCACGATAGTCGCAGAAATGCAAGCTGAAAAGACAGTGATTTATGAGTAAAAGTGCTTGCCACCAAGTCTGATGAACCTGAGTCATTCCAGGAGCCCCGTGGTAGAAAGAGAAAACTGACTCCCACCATTTGTTCTCTGATTTACATGTACATGTCACACACACACACACACACACACACACACACACACAGAGAGAGAGAGAGAGAGAGAGAGAGAGAGAGAGAGAGAGAGAGAGAGAGAGAGAGAGCAAATACATACAAATGTAATAAGAATGTAGGCTATCCACTGCAAGCCAATGTGAGCCAGTCCAACACACTTGTCAGGAAAGAACATGGTACTTGAAACCTTCAGATTTCAGGAAAGCCAGATGTAGATGACCTATTCCAATAATGGAGTTCAAGGAACTTGGCTCTAGGAAGCAAAGGTGCTCTAGTTGCAGCCCTGTTAGCATAGGCCTGGTAGAGAACAACATGCCCATGCCCTCGCAGTCCTACTTTGCATGTCTGACTTTGGGAGCATCCTTGTTGGAGAGTTTTATGCCAGGAGGTCTCAGATACTAGATGGCTTCCCAGAAAAGCAACCTGCAGCTGGAGGCCCTCAGCTCAGGCCATTCTCCCAGGTCTCCTAGATCATGTCTTGAGGGAGACCAGCTCCCTCTTATTCCCCTAGGGTATACTTGAGGAGGGAGAAATAAGGAATATGTAGATAGAAGTATAGATGGAGAGAGAGACAGACAGAAACATAGGATAACCTTGGGAGGGCCTGGGTCAAAACCCACCAGCCCCTTCTGGCTCTACTAAAGGGCTTTTAAAGGAATGCCAAGGGGTGGAGCAAAAGACCTCCCCCAGCACAGTCAAGTGCATACCATCCCGGGCACCTGGTGACCATGCACGTGGTCAAGCCATCCCCTAATGCAGCCCTGCTGTGTAAGGCAAGCTCAGATCTCACTAGGAAGCTTTTGTAGGCTACAATGCCTGGAATTGCCAGTTTGGTTCCCAGGGACACAGCCTGGACTGATAATCTGAAACCAAGACTGCCTTTCCACAGACCAGGAGGTAGGCATGGCAGGTCCTTGGAACTACACAACCCACTGCTACACTCAGGCACCTTCATCTCACCTCAGTGGTGAAAGCCATGAGGCCACTGAAGGGAGTGGCTGGCTTGGGACTGCTGTTTTCGCCAAGTCAGTAGAATGCCAGTTGCTGCTGGAGAGACTGTGCCCTAAGCTCAGGGTGGGACAGAAATGTGCCACCAGGCAAAGAACAAGCAGAAGTAGCTTGCCCCACCCCCGCACTGTCCCTGCCACCTACTGGGAATGCCGTCCTCCCCCTCCCCCTTTCTCCTAGCTGGTCTCCCAGTAGACTCCTGTTCACTTCCAGAGCATGGTGTTAAAACTCAGGATAAATACCAGCATAGCATGCAAACCATGCTCTCAGTTTGGGTGAAATACTCACACATGCCACACACAGGATGGGGAATATACCTGTACCACTGTGGAATTTCAAAAAATTAGTGAATAAATAGATTTGCACACGTGTGCATGCAAGCACATGCTTGCCACCACACACATGTTGTCTTAGTTAGGGCTTCTATTGTTGTGAAGAGACACCATGACCACAGCAGCTCTTATAAGGAAGACATTTAATTATTTAATTAGGGTGGCTTACAGTTCAGAGGTTTAGTCCGTTATCATCCTGGGGTGACATGTGGCATGCAGGCAGGCATGGCGCTGAGGAAGTAGCCGAGTATCCTACATTTTTACTTGCAGGCAACAGGAAGTGCTCTAAGATACAGGGCAGTATCTTGAGCGTTTACGAGACCTCAAAGCCTGACTCCACAGTGACATACTTCCTCCACAAGACCACACCTACTCGAACAAGGCCACACCTCCTAATAGTGCCACTCCTTTTGGGGACCATTTTCTTTCAAAACTCCACACATATGGAGGTCAGACAAGAACTTGAGGGAGTTGGTTTTCTCCTTCCACCATGTGGGCCTCACTGATCAAAGCCAGATAATCCACTACCTGGAGCTGAGTGCTGTCCTTGTGGAGCCAACTAACCTAACTAAGATTTCATTCATGTATGTTAGTTATGAATAACAATCGCTTACATGGTGACACTTCAATACTCTGTAACAATGTATTTTGATCATATTAGCCCTCTGCCACACTCCCTCAAACCCTCTGTCCTGACATTGCCACGGACCCGTTCGTTCCTCTTCTTCTACTTAGGTCTTTTTTTTTTTTTTTTTCCTGGTTGCTTACAGGAGCATGGATAAGGAGTTATTTGCAGGAGCACAAACAACCTACTAATGGTTATACCACTGAAGAAACTCTCTCTCTCTCTCTCTCTCTCTCTCTCTCTCTCTCTCTCTCTCTCTCTCTCTCTCTTACCCCCAGCAACCATGAACCACCTATAAGTCCTCAGAAAGATGGCGGATCTCATGAGGCTCTCCTTTTCAGGGTTTTGCCCATGTGCTTTACTGTACTTTATCTTGTCTGAACATGCACAATAAAAGCATCTCCTTCCTTTCTCTCTGAAGCCCACCTTCTGTACTCAGCCCGCTTTGTGCACTCATTGCTGCACACTCCACAGTGGGGGGGCTAGGTCGTCTTTGTGTCTCTTCCAGGAGTCTCTTGGCCTAACTCCCAAACATGCCCATCCTGGGACTCTGACCCAGGCCTAACACAAAGAAGTTCTCAATGAATGACTTGTGGACCTCAATAAGGTCATGTAAAGCTGGACCCAAGTGTGGTTTCAGCTTGTAGAGAGGGAGAAAAATGACCATCTGTGATGTGCCAGGAGGACCTCAGCTAGAATCTAAATTGCAGTGTTGTCAAGGACAGGTCTACTGATTTCAGCCACTGCATGGACGAGAAAATCAAAGGCCAGAGAAGTTGAAAGATAATTCCAAGCCATGCAGCAGTAAGTGCTGAAGCAGAAACCTGGGTTCAGTCTCAATACCTAACAGGAGCAGACAGAGAAAGCACAGGGTACCAATGACGACAACGGGAGCTAACATTGAGAGCTCCCTGGGCACAAAGCCCTTTGCTGGGCCTTTCTTTCATATTATCCTATGTAAGCTATACAGCAGGTGCCAGCCTCATTCTCACTTTGCTTATGAGAAACTAAGATTTGGAAAGGCTGAGTACCTCCTCCAAAGTCCCATGGCTGGTCTAGCTCAATCCACTCTTGCTCAAGCTCCTGTGCCCGTTCATGACCGATGAAATGGAAAGGCAGAGCGGCCACATGCAAACCCCAGTTTCAAGGGCAGCCCCAGGCCCTGGAGGCTGTGCGAGGCTTAGGTTAATAACGGTCAGATCCAGGGGGAGTCTGGGGAGCAGAAGGCCATTGCCCCAAGCCAGATGTTCCAGAGTCACATTTTTGTGACAAAAGCAAACTGAGAAGCCAGTTAAAGCTCAACCCCACCTAGTGGACTTCTCTTCCTGGTTTGTCTTCACCACTCACTCACTCAGCTCGGCTTTCTGGCCTCTACTAAGGCTGGGACAGGCGCTGGGATGGTCAGGGCCCTCCTGGCTCTGGGTTGGGGTGAACTTGCCTGGCCTTGCTCTTCCTTCACTCACTTCTTTGCTGAGCCCTTTGTTCTTTTTTTCTACCTTGGACTTAAATCCTGGTCCAAGCCCATCAGGACTCCTCCCTGTGTGCCCCATGCTCGGCACACTGGGAGCAGAGCGCAGGCCTCCTTGCTTTTGCTGAAGCGACCCTCTCTTTTCAGGCTGATCATTGGGAGGTCAGGCTCCCATCAGCTCTCTTCAAATCTCCCCCACATGGGGATCTTTGTGGTATGCCCGACCTTTCATGTAATACAGCTACTCCAATTTTACTCAAGTTTTAGCAGAGGGGAAATGCCTCTGGAGAGATTTTTCAACACAAAAACCACTTTTTCCCCCTGTACATATGAGTGTTGTCAGGTCCTTGTGGCCTAGATAGAGCTGCCCTGACCCACGAGATGGCATAGTGTCCTGGCAGCTTGACAGATCTGACTCAAAACCAGGTTGTTGCTCTCCAACTGTGTGACCTTGACCCTAAAAGAAAAGGCCTCCTCTGTGCTGTGATTTCTTCCTCCATACAATAAGGACAGTCATGGCTGCTCTGCAGGGTTATGCGAGCTCTGGAGACAATGGCTGGCACACGGTGAGTGTCCAGAAGAGAGCTCTTGGCACATTCTTATTCTTAGTAAGGTGGGTTTACATTGAGGACAGCGTCTTGGGTTCACAGGTTATCTTCTCTGCCACAAACTGCCCACTGCAGTTCCACTGTCGAATACAGAATAAACTGCAGCAATTTTGCACAGAATAAACTGTAGCAAGTTTGTGCACAGAGGTTCATTCCGGTTGCATAATGGATGGCTTACAGAATCCTTAGTGGCTTCAAGAAAACAGTTGCAGCTTAAGTTTTCTAGAATGGCAAATTGGCCCATCCGAAAGACTGCTGTCTCTTCTATGACATGAAAGCTCCGCTTTTGATCTAGAAACTTCCATTAAAATGTTAGCCCCTACCCATGCAACCACCACCATCATCAGACAGCCACTATGGACAGGAAGGCCTCCAGGCTTGCTAAGTTCCAGAATGAATGCCCTGTAGATAGATGGACACATATATAGCCAGGGTAAGCCCTCCTCCCCATGCATAGATAGCTCTGTGATCACCACAGTCAGCAGAAGATACAGAAATGTGGTCTCCACCTCATTTCTACCTCCTGAGTCCCACCCGAGCCCACGTCCAGTTGGTATGGGAGCTCATATAGAAGCCAAGGTGCTAGGGAGTCTAGGAAGTCCCAGCCTCTGTGGTGCTGAGGACATGCCTACTGAGGGCAGAATGCATGCTGAGCACCATACTTCCATCTCTGTGTGGTAGTGGACTCTTCATATTATCACTCTTTTCCTGGTGGCAGTACAGCCTGGCCTAGGGCACAGGGACCCACCTACAAGTACTATCTGCTTGGCATTTGGTCGTCCTCAAGATGGTCTTCCTGCATGTCTCTTGGGTGGGGACTACACTATGACCAAAGGTGAAGTGAATATCTAGACTTGTTACTCTTTTGTTACTGTGTCAGAAGGCACACCAGGGCCAAAGGAAGGGAGAAATACTTATTTGGGTTCACACTGTCAGAAGGATCCATCCATCACCACAGGGAGGGCATTGTGGAGCAGCTCAGTTAACACCGTGGTGGCCGCAGAGCAGAGAGGAGGAGTGATGTTTAGAAAGTAGGGCAGGCAGGGGAGAGGGGTTAAAGTGGCAGAGATGAGGTCGAGGGTGTGTCGGGCTAGGGCCCAGATGGAGTGCAGGGAAGTTCGGCAGTAGTAAAGACATCACCCTTGACTCTTCATACTAGGACACTGGGTGCCATCTGTAGGTCACCAAGCGTGAGCAAAGGAACAGAAGGGGAGAGCGAAGTGTCATGTCAGCGCTTTGCTGGCCTTTTCCTTTCCCCCTCTTTCCTCTGCCAAGGCTCCCAGGGCTGTTAACAACCATACAGCTTCACTGGCGGCTACAGTGTCTGTCCTGTGGATTTATACTTTGCTGATACGCAGAGCCAGGACGAAGGCTGCTCCTACATACAAAATAGTTGCCGCTGTCGCCCACATTCAGGACCCATCTTCCCCTCCATGCAGCCACTCTGGAAATAGCTTTACTGACATACCTAGAGGAACGCTCCAATCTCCTAGTCAAGTTGACAGGAAAAATTACCCATCACTGCATCCTTGGCTCCTCCTTCCATGTGTGGCCCGTGTCTCCATCTTGCTTTCTCCATCACTCCAGTCCCTGTGAAGCCCACACCAGCCTCCCTTTCCTCCCTTGGACTCTTTTTTTTTTTTAATTGCTATTACTTTTTTGAAAAGTGTAGAAATGTGTTCATTGTTTCTTTTCCAGCTTCTGTTCCTTTGCTCACACTTGGTGACCTACAGACGGCCACCCAGTATCCTAGTATGAAGAGTCAAGGGTGATGTCTTTACTTCTGCTGAACTTTCCCTCCACTCCATTTCAGCCCCTACCCGGACACACCCTAGGCAAGTGGTTCTTAACCTGTGGGTCGTGACCCCTTGGGGTCGAATGGTCCTTTCACGGGAGTCGCCTAAGACCATCTGCATATCAGACACTTACATTGCGACTCATGAAAGTAGCAAAATTACTGTTACTGAGTAGCAATGAAAATAATTTTATGGTTGTGGTTCAGGAATTGTAATAAAGGGTCACAGCATTAGGGGGGTTGAGAACCACTGCTCTAGACCTTGTCTATTCCAGTACTAGCACTACATTAGCACCCCCATTCTGCCCGTCCGACTTTCTAAACACAACTCCCCATACTCACAGCTCAGTTGCACCAGGACGTTCACATTCTTCTGGTCTACTAGAAGCTCCTATACATTTCCTTATGGCTATTCTAGTATCCATCACATCCTATCTGTCTTCTTTCTATGCTAACATAACACAGCCCACCACTATCATCATCATTGGCCCCCTGCTTTTTACCTATCACTTTAGCAAAATCCAATTCAAATTTAAGCCCACCTCCCCCCCAGTTCTGCACCTGGATGGTTGAAATTGGTCAAGGGAAAAACACCATGTCATCAGGAGTCTGATCAATTCTCTCTGATTCTGAACACGACAGAGTCCCCCGTGAACTCATGCCCCATGCCTTGAGTCTGCTTTCTGGATTCCTGCTTTCCTTTCAAACCTCTCCCTTCTCTCCCTTCCTCCCTATCAGCTTTTGATTGTGTTTAAGGCAGGAGGACCCTGCCATCTCCATTTCCAGAACACCAAGCTGAAGCTTACGTGTGGCTTTCCTCATGTTATGATGGATAGTGTGTCCCTCCTTTTACTTACAGGAGCAATTTCCACTTCTCTATCTCTCATCGTCTGTGTGATTTGCTCCAGGCAGAGTGAATTGCTGAGGTCACCGATGACCCTCCAATTGATGATCTGAGAATCCATCTATGTACTATGCTTACTCCCTTGCTCTAGAGATGGAAGGCCGACCCTCACCTCCACCTCAAACTGTAACTTTCCTGGAACCCACTGCCCTTGTTGCCTACCCTTGGGAATACCATTTCCTCCTAAAAAAATATCTTGAATTAAAGAGAATGCCCAGTTGACAGGATCATATGTGGGGGCCCCAGTGGACTACATCTTTCTAGAAATGCTGCTTGAGAGAGATGAAATCAGGTAGGAAGGGACTGTCATGTTCACACTCTCTAGGAATTCTCCTGTAGTGGTAAACTGCCACACCAAAGACTGTCTTTTGGCACGGCTGTAACCTTAAGCAAGTGGATTTGAGAAAGTGGCACTTTCAGGAGCTTTCAGGACTAGACGAGACTTTAAGGACCCTCTAACCTAACCTTCTCTTCCTGTAGAGAAAAACATAAGATGGAAGAGAGTTACCCAAGGTCGGAGAGACAGAGCAAGTGATATTTTCTCATGGTAAGAAGGCCTTCTTCAGCAGAGCAGGAAAAATACCAAGCGTCAGCTCAACAGTGGCAATCCTTGGCTCCCTAGAACCAGAGTCTGAGAGGGGATTTGTGCCAGTCCTTGACATCAGAATGTTCTCAGGGCAAATCTATGTGGGAAGGAGAGACATCAGATATGGAAGAAGAAATTAAGGATGTAGTTTAAGCAATATCTAGCTTAGCCAGACTCTACGGGGGCCTGTTTTAGCACGTGCTGTGGTGCATAGAGAGGAGAGCCTAATACAGGAAGGGGATTTCTTGAAGTTTCCCGTCTTGTGGGAGTTTAGTGCTCTACATAGTTGGTAGTTACTTTTAGGTACCACCAGGTAAAACTGTCTACACCTCTGAAGGGCAACATTTCTCGAAAGTTCTTTGCTCTGGACTATTCATAGCAGTGCCATCAGCAGTTGTAGGAGATGGAGTCTGGGTACACTGAGTGGTAAAATGGGTCCCAGGAGATCCAGGTCAGGCATTGGCCATGTCCACTATGATGGCTGAGAGAAAACTCTCTGGACCCCAGCAAAACAACTGAGGTTCACTATCAGCGATGTAACCTTTCAATAAGTCACGTAAGCTTTGGTTCCCCGATCTGAAAATTAGGAGAAGAAAATAGTCTTAGTATTGTTGTGAGCAGCCATTGAGCTAATGGGGTGGTACTTAGCCTAATGACTGCATTCAGTGATATTATTGTAATTATTATTAATAATTATATTACTATAATTGCCAGTAATTACAATGATGATAAAATTTGACAGCGTGGCATGGAGCTATCTGAAGTTACCATCCATCTCTTAGCATCCCAGAGGACCAGACAGGCACTGTTCATGTCTCAACAACATTGGAAACATCCGAGAAATAGCCTTATTTTTAGCCACAATGTGGATGTGAATGTGTGTCATTGGCACTCCTATCTCACCACTGAGATAATTAACCAGAAGCAATTACACTGCACTTGGCAAATTGCAGCTTTGCCCTCTGTGAAAGAGGCATATTTTATTTATACTTCCTCCCTTGGGGCTTTTTGATTGTGATAGCCAAAGGTGAAATCCTGACACGGACTTCACCTAGGTTCCCCTCGGGGTTCTCTGAAGCAAGAAATGTCTCCCTGGTGATCTGCACAGCTGAGCAATCACAGTGCCTCCATCCCAAAACACATCTGCAGAGGACCTCTTTCCACTTGAGGTAGTAGAGTCAATGCCACACCCTGAGTTGGATGCCTCATCTCCCCTGCCTTGCCTTTTCTGGTTTTGGAACTGCTGTAAGTCAACACATGTACAGAATATTGAGCTCACAGAAGGCTGAGCATTAAAAGTAGAGGCTCCAGTCATTCTATCTCTGGGAATCTGGGATGTTGAGGATGCTGGGTAAACACTGTCTATGCATTACTCTTCAGAGCAAGAGGTAGGAGAAAAGGGACATCCTGACAATTCAAAGTGGGTTTTGATATGCCCAGTCAATTAGACAGTGATTAGAAATGCCTTAGAGACAGAAGCAAAATTTTTCAGTTCAAATAGATTTCCTCCCCAACATGAACATTGTATGGATCATGACAATTTGTGTTCATCTTCATTGTTTGATTGTTTTGCTTTTTTATGTGCATTGGTGTTTTGCCTGCATGAAGGTGTTGAATTCCCTGGAACTGGAGTTACAGACAGCTGTGAGGTGCTGTGTGAGTGCTGGAAATTCAACTCAGGTCCTCTGGAAGAATAGCTAGTGCTCTTAACCACTAAGCCATCTCTCCAGCCAGCCCCGATTGTTTGATTATGGGTCTTAATATGTAGCCTAAGTTGTCCTGGAACATGTAGAATAGTCTGGCCTCACCTCAAATTTAGGATTCTTCTGCCTCAATCTCTGGAGTGCTATGGTTAGAGGAGTGTACTACCACGTCTGCCTTGCATCTGTGTGTGTGTGTGTGTGTGTGTGTTTTCTGGTTTTCACACCACATGTATGTGCTTGAGTGTGGAGGACAGAATACAACCTTAGGCAGGGTTTCTTGCTGGTCTGGGTAACTAGGCTGTCTGGCCAGTGAGAGCCAAGGATCTACCTGTCTCGGCTTCTACAGCACAGATTACAAATGTGCACTACCACACATGGCTTTTTTGACATAGGTTGTAGGGGTGGAATTCAGGCATTGCAAGCACTTTCCTGGCTGAGCTATCTCCCACAGCCTCTGTGTTAGAATTTTTATTAGTAGAAGTTTGATGGGAAATGGCTGAGTTGTTAGCATTTTAGTATACAATACTTTCACACCAAACAATGCTCTTTGATAAACCTTTAGTAGAGGTCTAAAATTTATAAATTCATGATTTCCTTTTTAAGAAAAAATGGTTTGTCTGGTTTTTGTTGTTGTTGTTTAAAGAGGATTCTTTGTATAACTGCCCTAGCTGTCCTGTAATTCTCTTTGTAGACCAGCTGGCCTCGAACCCACAGAGATCCACCTGCCTCTGTCTCCCAAGTGTTGTGGGGATTAAAGGCGTGTGCTACCACCACCTGGAGGGCTTGTGTTTCTTATAGAATAAAATAAAAATATAACCTAGGAAAATACACAGTTGCAGAATATTTGTTTACACCATAAAGATGTGTCTCTGCCTAGTGCACCTTCTGGTTGGTTTAATAAAGAGCTAAATGGCCAATAGCTAAGCAGGAGAAAATAGGTAAGACTTCCAGGCAAAGAAAGAGAATCTGGGAGGAGGAATCTAGATGCATGATCTCACCAGTAGACTCAGAGCAAGTCCGTTGTGCCATACTAAGAAGAGGTAACCCAGTCACATGGCAGAACATAGATTAAAAAAAATATGAGTTAGTTAAGTAATAAGAGCTAGTTGGGGAAAAAACCCTAAGCTAAGGCCAAGCTTTCATAATTAGTAACAATTCTCTGGGTGAAATGTGGGATATTTTGATCACATTCTGACACTCCCAAGACTGCCAATAAAGTTTGCCTTGAATCAGAGGGTGGAGCTAGCTACTAGCTGACCAAAATTAGCCATAGGGGTTTTAGAGGACCCAGGACATATAGAGAGACACAGGAAGTAGTAGGGAGTGGCTTAGATGCTGGGACCTTTTGGATCAAGGAAGGAAAGAGTTGCTTCTTTGATGCTTCTCTGATCAATCAGGTTTTACTGCTATATCAGACTCCCAAGTTTTTATTGATAAAAGAATAACTAGATAAATACTTCATCTGACATCCAACATGGGGCATGAGATCACAAGGCAGCTGCTTGCCACTGGCTTTGCAGCCGCCAGAGCTGCCACTACAGCTGGCTTTCCCTACCTCCTCCCTGGCCCTCCATGTGAATCTGGAGTTTTTCTGTTGCAGCTTCCCTACAGCAGCCTCCAGCTGCCTCCTATCCTGGGCCCCAAATGCCACAGGTGGCTGGGCTTGAAACACCACCAGAGTTAGCCACCTACCACCTGCTGGCTCTGTCATTCAGGCAGTCCCCGTAGCCTTGCTTCTATGTCTGAATTTCATGTAGCTTGCTCCCTCTCCCCATGGGTTGTGGGCTTCCTCTGGATCCCCTCCTCAGGCCACTGCCACGCCAGGTTGGCTGCTTCAATACCTGCTTGGTCTTTTACTGCTGCTGCCGCTGCCACACACTCACAGCCCCCAGCTACACAAAAGCAGCTGCAGCTGTCCTCATCCAAGCCATGAATCATTCATGTTCTCTGCTCAGCTGTGTGGCACAATGACAGCCAGCCTCACACTTCACTATCATCATCAACAGATCTGGTGAGACACCTGTGAATTCTTTGTTGTTGTTGTTGTTTTTGTTTTGTTTTGTTTTTGTTTTTTGTTTGTTTGTTTGTTTGTTTGTTTGTTTGTTTTTTGAGACAGGGTTTCTCTGTAGCTTTGCACATTTCCTGGAACTCACTCTGTAGCCCAGGCTGGCCTCAAACTAACAGAGATCTGCCTGCCTCTGCTTCCCAAGTGCTGGGATTAAAGGCATACACCACCACTGCCTTACTCTACCTGTGAATTCTTAAGGGGGGTAATTAGTTGTTGTTTTTTTAAGTTTCTCCCCATGTTAAGAACAGGAACAAGCCGGGCGGTGGTGGCGCACGCCTTTAATCCCAGCACTCGGGAGGCAGAGCCAGGCGGATCTCTGTGAGTTTGAGGCCAGCCTGGGCTACCAAGTAAGTTCCAGGAAAGGCGCAAAGCTACACGGAGAAACCCTGTCTCGAAAAAAAAAAAAAAAAAAAAAAAACAGGAACAACATTATGATGCTGGGAGTTAGGTCTCTATATAGTTCCATAATAGATGGTTTAAAATGGAAAAATTAAATGAAGAGATAATCAACTTAGCTGAGGTTGACATAATGTCAATTATAATTATTATCAGTTTGGTAATTCATGTTTTATCCTTTAAAAAGTGGTTTGGTATTGGTGCCAAATATGAAAAATTGACTGATAAGATACAATTCTTAGAAAGACCTACTAATGAAACTAAGAAGAATATTCACACAGAGACAGAGGAGTTTAGAGCAGAACCAACCACATCACTGCATTATGAAGCTGAAGAGGAGCAGTTTAGAAAATGAACCTTAATTTATCCAGTTACCATTCAAGAATGACCACCAGATGATAGGCACTCCCAAGGCTATACAGAAGTTAACTGGGATCCTGTAGAAATATTAGATTTGAAGAGATTTAAGGAAGCAGTAGTTTCATATGGTATGCATTCACTTTTTGTAAAGCAGATGTTAAATTCATGCATAACTCAGAGCAGAACTATTCCACAAGAATGGAAATATTTAGCTATAGCAGTATTGGAAGCTGGTCCTCAGTTACAATGGAAAACATGGTGGAAAGAGGAAGCTAGAGTCAAAGAACAACAAACTAGGGCCAGAGGTATGGAAATTTCCCAAGATTAATTTCTCAGTGAAGGCCAATATGCTAATTTACAAAGACAGTTTACATTTGATGACCACATCTTGGCCCTATGCCATATAGAAGATTTGAATGCTTGAGACAGGGTTGAAGAATCAGGAAAGAGGACAGAGTCATTTACTAAAAGTATACAAGACCCAAAAGAAACCTTCACTGATTTTTTTTAACCAAGATTGACTTCAGTTGTAAATAGAATGATAACAGATCCAGATGTTAGACAAATATTAATTGAATCTTTGGCTTTGGAAAAGGATAATTCAGAATGCAAAAGGGTAATTAGGTCTTTAAAGGCAAGATCAGCATCCATAAATAAATAAATTAGAAATACAGCTAATATTGGATCCCACATTTATCATGATACTTGACTAAGAGAAATAATTTTTAAAAATTTTGAGAAAAATCAAAAGGTTATATGTTTTAATTGTGGTAAACCAGATCATCTGAAAAATGATCGTAGGCTTCCTAGAAACAATGTTTTTTCTAGGGATAACTAAAAAAAAAAATGGCCCCAGCCTTCTGGAATATGCAGAAGGTGTGGCAAAGGCCCATTGAACTAATGAATGCATATCAACAAGGGACAGACAAGCTAATTGTCTGTCCATTGGGAAATGCCTTTGGGGCCCTCTTGCAGGCCCCAGTGTCACATTTGGTTTAATCACTCACTGTCAGCATTGGAGAAACCCAATCCACAGAGCAATTAAATGACTTAATGCCTGTTGAGAAAAAGCATACTGCTGTGGATGAGAGAACAGCTTTAGTAGATAAAACAAAACTTTCAGAAGAGACCATAAAAAAAAGTATTTTGGGAAATTTCTATAAATGATCAAAGACAAAGGCTAAAAATGCAAACAAAATGCATTGTGATCAAGGATTTACTAGACACACATTGGGATATAACAATAATCTCACCAAAATTTTGGGATCCAGACCGGCCTCTTCAGGAGGTAAATATTCAGCTTCTAGGGATTGGAACTTTATCTCAGGTAAAACAAAGTACAAGGTAGGCTGAGCATATAGTGCCAGAAAGACAGGTAGGGAAATTAAACCCATATGTGGATAACATAGCAACAAATTGATGGGGATGTGATTTGGTACAGCAATGGAATACCCATATTAACATTCTTCCAATCTTAGAAACAAACCATAACTAACATATGTTTCTGGGGAAAATATTAAAAGGTATTATCAAGAACAGTCACCAACTGTTCAGGTTTTACATAAGCAGAGCACAACAACTGCTGATCTTTCAAAGGCACCAACAGCCCTCCCTTTAAAATGGTTAACTGACAAACCTGTCTGGGTGGAACAATGACCTTTAACATCAGAAAAAATACAGGTATTAGAACACTTGTCACAGGAACAGCTAAATGTTCAACATATTGAAGAATTGACCAGTCCTTGGAATTCTCCTATATTTGTCATTAAAAAGAAACCTGAAAATAGAGAATGTTAACATATTTAAGAGCCCTAAATAAGGTGATTCAGCCAATGTATTCTTTACAGCCTGGAATTCCCTTGCCTTCCCTATTACCTAAAGGATGTTCTATTATAGTGATTGATTTAAAAGAATGCTTTTTTACTATATCTTTTCAATAACAAGGTAGAGAAAAATTTTCCTTCACAGTGCCTACTTATAATAATTCCCAGTCTGTTAAAAGGTATCAGTGGAAAATTCTTCCACAGGGGATGTTAAACAGCCCCACCTTGTGTCAATACTTTGTACAACAGCCAGTGGAAATAATTTGTAACCAGTTTCCTCAGTCTATAATTTACCATTATTTGAATGATATCTTACTAGCTGATTCAGACTCAGATACCTTTAAAAAATGTTTGAAGATGTAAAGAAAATTTTGCCTTGCTGGGGATTACAATTTGTTCCTGAAAAAATACAAAGAGGAGATTCTATTAATTATCTAGGACATAAGATAGGTTTATAGAAAATCCAACCACAGAAAGTACAAATCAGTAGAAATCAATTACGAACTCTTAATGGTTTTCAAAATTTTCTGGGAGATATTAACTGGCTACAGCCCACAATTAGATTGACAACTCAAGAACTAAGAATAAGTCATAAGAACTTAAATACTCCAAGAAATTATCAACTAAGGCTGAGAGAGAAATGGCTTTGGTAAAAGAGAAATTACAGGATGCACATATGGATCACTTGGATCCAGAGCTTGATTGTATCCTGGTCATATTATATTCTAAGCATTCTCCTACAGGAATTCTTATGCAGGGAAAGGATAATATCTTAGAATGGATATTTTTTACCATACAAACAGAGTAAAAAAAATTAAAGATCTATGTAGAAAAGGTTTCTGAATTGATTCTGAAAGGAAAATTGAGACCACCAATTAACAGGAAGAAATAAACCTGAAAGAAATTGTGGTACCTTTTTCTAATGCTGAAATTGCCTCATTGGTGGCTGAAAATGAACATTTGCAAAGAGCTTGCAGTAATTTCTTGAAAGAGATTAACAACGGATATCCCAAAAGCAAGGAAATTCAGTTTATAAAAAGAACTAATTGTATTCTTCCTCACATTGTATAAGCAACACCAATTTCTGGAGCCCCTACAATCTATATTGATGCAATTAAATCAGGAAAGGCAGGTTATAAGCCAGGAAATTTAAGTAAAGTGGCTCAAAGCCCTTATGATTCTATTCACAAGTCAGAATTATATGCTATTCTCATGGTATTATTAGATTTTCCAGGTCCTCTAATATAGTTACTGACTCTCAATATTCAGAAAGAGTTGCTTTATATATTGAAACTATTGAACTTATTCAGATGATTCAGAATTAATTTTGCTATTTATTCAATCACAAGAAATAACCAGAAATAGAAATCATCCCTTATGTATGACACATCAGATCCCTTACGGGTGTACTAGACCCTCTAGTAAAAGGTAATGATGAAATTGATCAGCTGTTGGTAGTAATGTGCTCAAAGCCTCAGAATTTCATAAGAAACACCATGTTAACAGCAAAGGTTTGACGGAAGATTTTTCTATCATTTGGCAACAAGCCACAGAAATTATGAGGCAATGTTCTACTTGTTCTTTGTATAACGAAACTCCATTACCTGCAGGAAGTACCCCAACAGGTACTCAAAGAAATGAAATTTGGCAAATAGATGTGTTTCATTTTGTGGAGTTTGGAAAATTAAAGTATGTGCATCATACCATAGATACATATTCAGGATTTCAATGGGCAACTGCTTTGAGTTCTGAAATGATTGATTCTGTAATTACACATTTATTAGAAGTTATGGCCATTATGGAAATGCCTGCACAAATTAAGACTGACAATGCTCCAGCATATGGTTCTGGGAAAATGAAACAGTTTTTTGCATATTACAACATAAAGCATATTACAGGTATACCACACAATCCTACAAGACAAGCAGTTATAGAAAATTCTAATCACACTTTAAAAGATATGCTTATTAAACAGAAATGGGTAATAAAGACCCCCAGACATAGATTACACAATGCTTTATTAACTTTAAATTTTTTTAATGCTAATGAAAAAAGAACGACAACAGAAGAGAAACATTAGATAGTAGAAAAAATACTTATTAAACTATCCTATATACTTTAAGGATGTGTTGACCTCAGAATGGAAACCAGGATATATGTTACATTGAGGAAGAGGTTTTGCTTTTGTTTCTACAAGAGAAGAAAATCTATGGATACCATTAAAATTGATAAAGATTAGATTTGAGCAGGAGAGACCTCTTGATTAGAAGAGGCAATAGTTCACCAAACAGTATAGCCATTCAATCTAAACTAACTTATAAAACTAACAAATGCTTTTCATTTGATCATATATAACCTGCCAAAAAGGGAAACTCCCCAAAGTTAGGGTTGTTTCAGGATTTTCTTTTCGTCTTTCCAGGAGAATGAAGGCATTCAACTAAGGGATATGAAGACCACTGGACAAATGAGACATTTGAAAAAAAAGGATGAATCATCCAGAGAGAATGTACCAAGAGAAAGAGTAAATTGGCCTAATGATACAGCACATTTCCAACAGGATAAAATTTCATAAATCTTTGCAAATGTTGGCTTCTGCTATTCTCTACAGACATAGAAGATAAGCAGTCTTTTTGTACCCCCAATTCAATTAAAAATTAAAGATGGCCAGGCGGTGGTGGCGCACGTCTTTAATCCCAGCACTCGGGAGGCAGAGCCAGGCGGGTCTCTGTGAGTTCAAGGCCAGCCTGGGCTACCAAGTGAGTTCCAGGAAAGGCACAAAGCTACACAGAGAAACCCTGTCTTGAAAAACCAAAAAAAAAAAAAAATTAAAGATGGCTTTAGGTGTTAGAGCATGGTTCTCTCCTTCTCTAAACCCAAGCATGCTTGTTAAAGAAAATCCAAAATCTCTGTCACATATCTGAAGAGCCACCCAGTATGGGACAGAAGAAAAACCAAAATTAAGGGACTATTCTAATGCCACTATTATCATAATTCTTTGGTTTTATTTTGACTCTTTACAACTTTTCTAAAGTATAAAAATATTATCATATTAATGGTCATACACAGCACTAACTAATTCTAGAAATAGGCTTCATCTAGCTTCCTGTACATGATTTCAGGGTTGAATCTGAAGCATGTAACTAGGAATTAAGTTTATGTACCCTGGATGTACTTAAAATTGTGATCCTTTAACCTCTTCAAGAGCTGCTGCTTATGACATTTAAAATGTCTAAGTTTTCTGCAGTAAACTGTGACCATTCCTAACAGCAACCTTTAAAGTCTCCAAAAGGATGATGGGGCCCCACAATGATGATCCCACCTGAATTGTGGTAATGCCACTAAGATGACAAACACCACCCAAAGATCAGCTTTGGACTACAAACTGTACAGGACAATTTAAAGGTGATTAGCTAAGATGGTCCAGCCTCAGAGACTGCTCCAGCCAGGACTTCAGATGTACCCTGCACTTTCCCATCACACTGAAACTGGACAACAGCTAGCTCTCCCAGGACTTGACCATTATCTCAATTTTTCAGTGTACCTTAAAGATGCCATCACCCCCAGACAACAGGGAGCAGTCTAGAGACCATGACACCCACATTCCTAAGAGGTGGGGATGGGTGGTTTTTAGTCTTTTGGTGGGTTATGGATATTCGTCATTGTTTATGGGGTTGGTTACAAGTTGTTACTGGTCATAGTCATGAAAAAAACTAAACAAAGAAGATTAGATTCAGGAAGCTCATTCTGAAAGGAAAAAAGGGGAGATATTGGAATGATAGGAAAAAGAGTAGATTATTGAATCTACTTTTAAACTAAAAAAAAACCCTCCTACTCTTAAATATTTTTCATTGGTATGGATTTTTGTATATTGATACAAATTTAAGGTTATTTTTGTTATATATATATATATATATATATATATATATATATATATATGTTTCTACTTTTGTTTAAGGTATTTTGTATATTAATATAAATTTAAGGTTATTTTTATTATACTGTATATAGTTTTCTATTCTTGTTTAAGGTATTATACTATGGATCTCATTTAAAAATTTAATGTAAAGTTCTAGCCCTTGGAAGCTATTTAGGATAATAAAAAAATACAGGCTAGTAGTTAGTCATCTATAACAATCAAACTTATAGTCACGTTAGCTTTGTGTTCAAGGTCAAACAGAGATATATTTTAAATAGATAGATGGTCTTCAAACACTTCAGAGACCTACAGAATATGACATTTAAAATATTTTAATAATGCAAGGCTTTTCATGACAGTGAGACACATCTGCTCCTGGCAGCACCAATTTACTTCAAAAAAGGATAATGGGTATAAAAGTACCTCCATATGGAGTTTACTTTCTCTGTGGCAAATTTAGTCATCTGAGAAAGAAATTGTCCTTGCCTGGACTGCTGACAGTATGCTGTACAAACTGGACAAGCAAGACACAAAAGGAGGTGACTGCCAAACTTTGCCAAGACAAAGTAGGACAGTCCTTCAAAATTCCTGCTTCACAGAAAAGTCTGTCAGATATTCTAGCCTGTAGGCCAAAGATGGATGCCTCAATGTTACAGAGGAAACTTAGGTAACTGTCCAGGCAGCCAGATGACTCTGTAGTTTCTTTTGTTTGGAAGTTGCTTGCTCTGAACTACCTGTTTACTCAGGTAATATTGTATCATTCTCAGATCTCTGATGGGGTTGAAAACTAGATAGTTATAGTTACAGTTTTCCTTGTTACCAAATTCAAAAAAGAAACTCACAAAAGAGGTGTAAAGTGTATAAGGTTGAGATACATAAAAGCTTAAATTGTTTATCTAAGAAAATGTTTTGAGGTCTAAAGAGATAGTTTTGGGTTGGTAATACTAGTTAGGATAGAAAATGAATTAGATATAAAACTTTGGACTCACCAAGATAGGATAGATCATGGAGTATTTTCTCTGAATTTGCCAAATGTAAATGGACTGGACATTGTGAATGTAATTCTTACCTGACAATTGTTCTTATTGTATATAGTTTTACTGTTAGAGTTAAAAACTTCCCCTTTTTTATTTAGACAAAAAGGGGGGAAATATGGGGTATTTTGATTGTACTCTGATTCTCTGAGACTGACAATAAAGTTTACCTTGAATCAGAGGGTGGAGCTAGCTACTAGCTGACCAAAGTTAGCCGCAGACGTTTTGGAGGACCCAGGGCATATAGAGACACAGGAAGTAATAGGGAGTGGCTTAGAAAGATGCTGGGCCCTTTTGGATCAAGGAAGGAGAGGGCAAAGGAGGTCACTGGTTGCTGCTTCTCTGTCGTCACTTCTCTGATCAATCAGGTTTTTACCCCAGTATCTGACTCCTGAGTTTTTATTGATAAAAGAATAATTAGATAAACACTTCAATACACACCTTGACTAGATTTTTAATTCTATCCTGCATCCATATTTATCTCTTTTGAGAGAGAATGGGGGAGGGAGGGAGGGAGGTGGGAGAAAGGGAAGGAGGGAGGGAGGGAGGGAGAGAAAGAGAGAGAGAGAGAGAGAGAGAGAGAGAGAGAGAGAGAGAGAGAGAGAGCTTACTTCATTAGGTGACAGAATAAGAAAAGAAAGGGACACCTAGCTCCTTTCTTCATAAACAACCCTGGTAACATCTGCCACCGTGGTGTGGTGAGTTGCCATTTAACCACACTGTCACAGACTAGCCACCTCCCATGCTCCCCTGCCTCCATAGTCTGAGCGGCTCCCCTGGTGGTATCATAGGTAAACATCATTGCTATTACAATACAAAGTAATATTTGAATAAACAAGGGGAAATACTTTAGAACATATTTTAATCACTCAATTTCATCTTTATATACTCACAACTGGCTTCTATTTAAAATTAGCCTTAGTTACTAATTTTTTAAAATCTAGAACTTGGCTATTAGCACCTTACACATAGTAGACACTTATTAGGTCGAAAAGGTGAGGTTATGAGGTAATTCCTGCCCTAAGGGAGGCTAGGGGAGATAGCTAAGCATCAGTCAGGAAAGATGCTACCAATATCCACAGAGCACTAAGGAGCTTGAGAACCAGGAGGGATCTCAGCCTTACAAGGGAACTGGGAGTTGAGCTCGAGTGACTGTTAACTAATAGAAGGCAGGATTGGAGGCAAGAGCATCTGTGAAGAAGGAGCAGCTTGGGCAAGTCACTGAGGCTCAGAACATGACCTGCTACAACTGTAATAAAGAAAAAAGTGGGCAGCCACCTCACAAGGTGAGACTGGAGATTTGGTCAGTGTTGTAGCTGTGACACTACAAAGGGTCATTTTACTGGTGGCTTTCTGACATCCGTCCCCCTACCCCTTTCTCACCAGAATGCAATTTCATCTATACTGTCTACCTCACATTGCCATGTGATACAGAAATGATGTCATCTTCAGCTCCAGGGATGGGTCCCAGGATATGAAAGTCAGTGCTTTGCATCAGACAAACTGACAATAAGCCAAGGAAGAAATGCGGTGGAATCTGGACCTGAAAATGATGGGTGACCAACTGCCTGAGAGAAAAGCCTTCTCCTTCCATCTAGGGATATATTGGGAAGCCTGTTAACTGTGTTGCTCCGATTGGCCATGGGACTAAGTCAACTGGGTGAACAGCAAAGAGGAGAATTGGAAGAAGCTTGGGCCTTGGTGACACTACATTGTCACTAAATTAAGCAACCCTGAAGCCAGAGTCACCTCTGCCCCTCTTATAATGGGGGACAGCACATTTCTGTATTCGTATAGTGTTTTCTGATACCTGCTTCCAACAGCAGCAAAATGGATACATTTTGTGGGTAAGGGCTCTTGTTACCTCAACTCAAGCTGACTTGAGTTTGTTCTGGACTTTGAGGGGAGGCTGGATAACTATCAACTTTGCAGCTGACCTGTGCAGATCTTGTCTGCTGGACCTGGGATCTGAGGACCTGAAAGAATGGGGCAGACTACAGTCTCATGCTGTGGACAACCTTACTTCAGTTTCAGTGTTCTTTTATTCCCGAGTGAAACAAAGAAAGCAATGTCCAAGGGAGGTTGTTGGAGTTCAGAAAAACATGTAAATAAACGTCAGTAAGCACATATTGAATATTAACAGAGCAGCCCTTTCCCAGAACTTTCTCAGGACAGACAATTTAAACACTGTTGCCTGACAGGCACTATAGATTGTATCTGAAAAAGCACAAAAGCAAGGCAGAGGCCGTATCCAGACTCAGGGCACACTGACCGGGTTGGGTTCTATAGCTATGTTCTGACATCCAACAAGAATAAACATGTCTTATAAATTGAATATAAATGTTTGTCACAGAGACACGAAAGCACATCTCAGAACAATCCAGGGAACTAAATGCACTTGAGGAACAAAAGCTCTCTGCCTCTTTTCCTGGGGCCTCTCTCACAGTTCCCCAAAACATTGTTCACCATGTGTCATTCCTTTGACCGTGTTACAATAGAAAACTGTGTGACTTATTGACAGGGACCTGGATATTCCTCACCCCACCCAAACAGTACAAAACTAAGTGAAAACCAAAAAAAAATTTCTATATACATTTCAAATGGATTGTATACACCACACACACACACACACACACACACACACACACACACACACACACACAGGCTCCACTGAATTATGTCTCTGAGGGAATGAGATTGTCACTGGGCTTTTCAATCCTGCCTTGTTTGGTGTGGTCTGGTTCCTTTTGCTCTTTGCCACCACTTGGATTTCCTGCAGAGAATATGTTTTGCTTCTATAATTAGACATCAAAGGCAATAACTGTTTTCCATGTAAATTAATTCTACCCATCACAAAAGAAGGCACATTTACTTTTAAAAAATACAGAAGGACCAAAAAAAAGCTAACTGGAAGCCTCTCTAACACAGTCTGTTAGCAAAGGAGAAACATTTCAGGTCTTTGTGCACTGTATCCAGACCACTGAAGACTTATCATTGGTCATAGAACAGAAGAAAATATATTGAGAGCATGAATTTGTCCAATTTGTATTTTAAACCTTCAATTTATCAAATAGTTACTCTTTCTCATTTTGAATTTCCATTATATAAAACAGACACACTGGCATACTTGGAAACCCTCAGGAGATATCATTTAGCATCTTTGGGAAACATAATATTTAATTATCATGGCATGAGGTTCTTCTAATGGCATATTTCAATGTTGCTATTGAGAGTTGATTTCGAGAGGCAAATTAAGTGGTATTTCTACTCACACGCCTTATTTAAATACAAGCTACATGTCTAATTATGCTTGATACCATTGCCACTTAAAAATAAAACACATGACAATACACCGATACCCGTGGAGATTTTCCCCTCAGTGACTACAATCAGTGAAAAGTACCCGGAGCCCCACTGCCCAGGGATGTACCTCCAGAGCCTTTGGAGCCCTGACTGCTGGCTAATGCTAACCATGCGATCTGATTTGTAGTTAGCCCTCCTGTTACCACAGCCCTTTCAGATAAGGTATTCTCCAAGAAGGAAGATGACGCCATCTAGTTTTTAGTAATTAACTCCAAATATAACACTTGACTTTTTCTTCAGTTTCCGCTTAGTCCTGCACTTCCTTTTGCCCTTGAGAAGTGATGTTTTATTTTTTTAATTATTTATTTGCTCTGTGAGATTTATAACTTTATAAAAATAACACAAGCAAACATCTTAAAAGAGATGGGAGAGGTGGTACCTTCCCAGTCAGTCCTGTCTTTATAATGAGTGAGCAATGATGAAGGTGAGCAGGGTGTTAGGGCTGGTCATAAACATCTGGATTCTCCCCTAAGTGATCACAGCGACAAATTACCCTTCTCTGTCTCCTTTAAAGTTGGGTTCACATATAACTTGCTTATGCTTTTGGTTGTGAGCCTACCCTTTAATGGCTGAGCCATCTTTCCAGCCCAGCACAGAACTCTCTGTGACCAACAGTCATTGTATGAAGGGTGAAGCTTTGAGTCTTCACACTCTCATGCGTTGTGAGAGAGATGTTAGAAGCACATGTCAAGGCCGAGTCTCCATCAGCCTGAGCCCTTGGGTGACCATAATTAGCAGAGAACTCCTTCCATGCACTCCTGAAAAAAAATGCCCCCTTTCAGACAAAGTCACTGCCTATACTGTTAGATAGAAGAGAACTGAAGAGAGAGGAAAGCTAGGATTCCTTCAGATGACATCTATCTCCTCCTCTGGCAAAGATTAAAAGTCATCCAAAATGAAGGTCACTATGTAACAGTGACATATTTTAATTATAGGCTTATAGTCAATACTCCCGTTCTAAGGCCACAGTCACTGTGATACTTAGAAGAACATGGGAGTGCCTAGGAGCTGTAAGGAAGGGATCGTAGTTGGGGGAAGGATCTTCACAGTGATTGAAAATCCACTAATGTGAGCATACTCTGTACTGTCTAGATGCCCAACTTAGAGAAGGCAGTGGCAAGCCCATGTCCACACTTCGGTTAACATTGGTGTGGAAGGCCACTTCGTAAAGAACCAAAATGGACATGACTGCCCTTGTGCCTCAGGAGCTCACAAAAAGCTGAGGGGATCAGCACTGTGTCTTGGTTTAGTTCTGGGAAATCCACAGGGTCTTTCACATTCATTTGCTCACCTCAGATTTACTGGATTCACTGGATGGTGTAAACCTAGCCTGGAAATCAGGTGTTTTGTTTTTTGTTTGTTCGTTTGTTTTGTTGTTGTTGATGATGATGATGTTGCTTTATAGTTACATGGGAAGTACAAACACGAGCTATTTAGATCCACTTTTGTGCAATCTAAATCATACTATACTACAAATCGTGCAGGTCTAAAAGACCTCTTGAATGGTATGTTTCAGACTAGATTCAGAGCAGTTCTGTCTCTTTAAATGGCTACACTGGCAAGTTACATGAGCTTTCTTACCCACAGGTTATCCAAAGCAAAAGAGCCAGCTGGCAGTCTCCATGCGTTTCCACTTCATGCTTCTGACAGAGGAAGCTAGAGAAAGAAAGGACGCCATGAAAGCCAAAAGTAATAAAAAATGAAACAAATGCATCTATAGCCATCTCGAAAGGCAGGACCACATAGAGCAGAATATGCCTTTCTTTGCAGTGACCGCACTAGGAGGGGACAGCGGCACTCACCATCTTCAGTCTTTGTTCCCTTGTGAAGAGGACTAAGAGACAGATGTACTATTTTGAGTTGGAGCACTCGGCACTGAAAACATCAGCCAAAAGAGGGTCAAAGCAGAGTAGTTTATAATACTAAAGACATTTCAACTGCTTTCAGCTCCTTTCTCTTCTGTTTGTTTGGTTGGGTTTTGCTAAGTGCTTTGATTAATTTCTCTGTTAATGTAAAAACACTAGCTTATGCTTCAGCATAGCACTTCATGCTGTTTATGTCTAAAGATGCTCTGGGAGAACCAGGGAGGCTGTGTCAGCTCCCACAAAGGCCCGATGCTGGCCTTACTGCAAACCCTAATTGAATCAGCAAGAAAAGCTCAAGTAAACATAGCCAATAAGAGCCATTCCCATGGACACTCTCAACCATCAACATATGGTGCTGATGGAAAATAGAATTAATGAAAGAAAAGACTAGAATGTTGGTGGCAATGGTGGTAAAGGCTGATGAGAAGGTGATGATGATGATGATGATGATGATGATGATCTGGATTCTTTCACAAGTTCTGAATCATTTAGAGGTTACATCATGGGTCAGGAGGAAAGTCAGAGCAATTGCACTTGTCATAAGAATAGATGGTATTGGAGATGGAGAGATGAGATGTCTCAGTGGTTAAGAACACTGGCTGCTCTTCCAGAGGATCCAGGTTTATTCTCAGCACCCATGTGGCAGCTCACAACTGTCTCTAACTCCAGTTCCAGGGGACCCGACACCCTCACACAGATGTGCATGCAAGCAGAACACCAATGCACATAAAACAAAAATAAACAAATAATAATAATAATAATAATAATAATAATAATAATAATAATAATAAAAGAACAGACGGTACGAAAGGCCGAGATTGCTCTGGTTTAAAACAAAGTTCTTCATCTTTGTTTTCTGGCTGTTACTTTTTACTTTGCTGTGGCCAAAATAAGAGAACAACCTAAAGGGAAGAACCATTTCTTTTAGCTCACTGTCTCGGAAGGCTCAGACCACAGTCAGCTGGCTCCATTACTCTGGGCCTGAAGCAAAGCTGAACATCGCAGTGCCGGGGCTACATGGACAAGGATGCTGTTTACCTCATGACCAATCAGAAGCGAGAGAGAAGGGGCTGGGGACTTCTCTCCCCAGTAAGCTGTGCCCCAGTGGCCTACTTCTACCTAGGCCAAAGTTTCCACCCTCTCCAACTTAGTTGCCACTCACTGGGGACTAAATGCTCAACACAGAGATTTATCCACAGGGCCTAGCCCCTTTGCCAATGCACAACTGACCCATTCATTCATTCATTACTCGTTTATAGACCTGTCAATGGTTTGTTGTTACACTAGTCCGTAGCTGGACAATGGGCAGCCAGTGCTAGAGTTAACCCTGACTCAAGCTCCTTGGACTTGGCAGCATGGCTGTTTAAATAGAATGTCTCCTGCCCTGACCTACTCTTTTATGTGCCCGTTGTTATGTGGAGCCCACCAGGGATGACCACTCAGGCAGTCTACAGCCAACTGAAAGTCTTTATTCCAGCTGGACCTAAAGGTAGCCCCAGGCACTTAGAACAGGGGGCTTTTGAAGGCAAAAACCACATCCTGATATCTTATTCTACAGCTGCAGAGGGAGGTTTGCACAAGCAAGCAGTTTAACAGAAGCTAAGTTAGCTGGGGCATCTTGACCCTGGGTTTCTGAAATAGAGTTGGGTACTTTCTATGAGATTCTCCATCAGGGAGGTCAAATTCTAGTCCAACTTGAAACGGCCTCAGCAAGAATACAAGATGGGGGAACTTCTGCACTGTCCTGCCCTGTCACATTCATGAAACACAGTCTTCCTGTGGTGCCTTTGTAGTACCATATTTTATTTATTTTTTGAGACAGGGTCTCACTGTGTAAAGCAGATTGGTTACAAACTCTGATCTTCCTGCCTCAGCCACTCAAGTTCTAGGACTACAGGCATGTGCCACCACGCTTGGCTATAAGTTTACTATTAAAATATAATATAGTATGTGTGTATACATATATATGCATGTGTGTATATAATATTATATAGATGCAAATATAGATAGATAGATAGATAGATAGATAGATAGATAGATAGATAGATAGATAGATAGATCAATTAGCCAAAGTTTTCTAGAGGAACTGATACAATTAGTATATATTACAAAGGGAATATGTTAGATTACGTGATAAGGGCTCAGTAGTCTAACTACGGTTGTCTGCATGCTGGAGAGACCAAGAACCTGATAGCTCTCAGCCAACAAGGCTGGATGCCTCAGCAACCCCAATCTAGCAATGAAAGCCTAGAGGATTCCTGGAGAGATTCTGGTCTTCGGTTCACATTGGCAGGCTAAAGAGTTCTGATATTAGCAAGGATGGTAGCAGCGGCAGCGGTGGCAGCAGCAGAGTAGGTGCACTCACTAGCAAGGAGAAAGGTGAGCAGGCAAAAGGCAGCTTTGCTTTCCCCTCAGACCTCTTATATTTGGCCTACCTTCAGAAGATGCTGACCACACTTGGGGTACCCTCCCCCTTTAGCTTATCCTTCAAGAAATACCCTCACAGATCCACTCAGAGGCATGACTCTTAGTTGATCCCAGAGCCAACTCAGTGTCCAAAGGAAACTCCAATTCCCCAAACTCCTAAAGGCAGCACCTATGTCCAGAAATGATCGTCTTAGGTCAGCTCAAGCTGGGCTATAGAAGGGTTGCTAAAAGCCTATAGCCAGCATTTCTCAGAAATCTGTGGAATGGGTTTCTGCCTGCCAGAAAGAGCTGCTTCTGTATTTCCCCTTCCTCTGGCAAAGGAGGCATCTGGCTTCCTATCAGCTATAGCTATGGTCCATACCAAAGCCAGTGCTAGTGTTAGATTGGGTGGAAGTCCCACATCTCTTTCCCCCAGACTGCCCCGAAAAAGCCCGCCAAAAGCCAGCCCCTCCCTGGAGCTGCTCAAGACCACACACAGGTTACTTAAGGCCTGGTAGCATATTTGCCATGTGACTCTTCCTCTGCCTTTCCAAGGGTCACCCAGGATTGCTTTGCTCTATTCATTAAACCTGGATTTATTAATTCAGTTGGATTGGCTTATTACATTGGCAGGGGAGGAACTTACCCGCCTCCAGGCTCCTCTAGTCCCCATTCACATGTGTGCATTTCAAAGTCCACCCTAGCCCCCTGTCCTCCCCACCTCCCCAGCTCCTCCCCAACTATGCTAGCTCCCAGGCTGCTGCAGTTCAAGGGCTTCCCTCCTCCCAGACCCCCCTTCATTCTCTGTATAACAATGAGGTTTTTCCTGCTTGCTCTTACCATCTTCTACTCTCTCTCTCTCTCTCTCTCTCTCTCTCTCTCTCTCTCTCTCTCTTGCTGTTCTCCGCTATTCTTCTCCCCGCTTCTTCCTGCCATTCTTTCCTGAGAGAAAGTCCCGGATATATACATGCCCAGTCCGATTTCTTTTCTGTCAGCTCTGGATTCTTTCAGATGCCTCTGGATGTCCTCTCTCTCTTTTACTTACAACAAACATTTTCCCCTTAACCATCAAGCAGCCATTTTGGTGGTTTCTTTATTGTGCCTTGTCTTACAACAACCAAGAGAGGCCATGATAGTAGCATTCACCTCTTCATAGCAGACAGTCACTCTATTACTGAATTTATGTTTTATCTGCTCAATGTCTCTGTGTTGGGAGTCTTCCGTTATAGGGGGCGGAAATACCTTTATGCTTTGAGCCTTATACGAAGGATTGAGGCCAGGCTACAGATACTGACCCAGAAGTATAATAAGGTACTCTGGATTTCATTCCTAGTCCCAACATTCTGGATTTGAAGAACACTTTTGCAAAAACACCTCCCCCTCCACATAAATCCATCTGAGTCTCTATTTCGAAAGGAAAGGAAAGTCATCTGAGCCCAGTTTGTTTTTACTTCACTCATCACAAGGCTGTTCTGAAGAAGTCAATGTACGAAAGGCTCCTCAGCAGCTTCTCGGGAGCTGTTCCCTTCTGGGGATGAAGGAGGCAGACAGTGTTTACCAAGGGTAAACAAAGCCATTTTCAAAACTCCAGGAGCAGATCTAAAACCAGACCTCACCGAGGGTCGAGGGGGCTTGAAGAGTCTCTCCTCTGTACCTTGGAAATAGGCCATGGCCCAGAGTCGACTGCCCAGTCTTCCCAGCGGAAGTGAATGGCAGTTTCCATCTTGTACCCGCTTTCATTGAGCAAGCCTTGCTGCACACCCTGAGCTGGGATGTGTTTGCTGCAGCCGGTAAACGTGCCTAATGATGCTCTCAATAAAGACCGCATTTTAAGCCTTGTTTTCGATCTTCTTTTCATGTTGTTTTTCTCAGTGAAAGGATCAAAGCGAAGAGGCTACTTTCCCCCAACTCAATCAGGCAGGAGTTCTTTGAAGTAAATGTGATCCCCTCCTCCTTTTCTCCTTTAAGGACAAACCTTCATCACCAGAGGCCAACAGTGGTTTTGCCTAATACCCGTTCTTCCTTAGCAGGTGCGATATGTCTCAGGAAGCAACATCTGCAATCTTTTTCCTCAGATCTCCATGTCTTGTTTTTTCACTTGATGAGAGCCATTGGGTGGATTTTAATATGCCCAGGATGGTTGAGAACATCTAAAGACAACAACATCCATTCATCAAAAACACAGGAAAACAAAGACACAAGAGTTCAGCTGAACAGAAAAATAAATCAGAGAATTTTTGAAAAGACATGTGTAGTTACAGCTTCAGGCTGTCTTCAGAAAAAAAAAGTATCAAAATAACTCCGATAATGATCATCTCAGAAGCAAAATGAAGCTGAAAGCTTGTTACTATGGTTCTTGCTTCCACGGGGAATTCAAAGTATCTTATAAAAATAATAGGACAGTGAAGTTTAAAAAGAACAAATGCAGAAGTCAAGTTGAGTGCAGCTTCTTCTGGAGCCTTCCAGTGTTATGGATGATATGAAGCCTGTGAGTCTCGAAGAGTGACTGTCTCTCTAAGGGGTGATAAACAGCCAATGTCTACATGCACTGTGTGCTGGTCATTGCTCTGGGACCTCATGGGCTCTCTTTTATTGTACAGAGTGTCCCTGTCCAGTGTTACCATGGTGCTTTTAGTCCCTTTTCACAGAAGAGATAACTGAGGCTCAGAACGCCCAAGGTCAGCAGGTTGAAAATGGCAGACATCAAACTCAGATCTATTTGACGACAAAGTATAAGTGGAACTTATTAGAGCCTGTTATTTGTCTTAGAGTGTTTGTCACTCAAAGAGTGAAGTCACGTCTGTCCTCACTGAGCACACTGAGCCAAGAGTCTGACCTGAACAAAATCCCTTTCTCATTGTTCTCAAACTCCAAGAGAAACCGTTGTGTGGAGGTCTCCAGGCCTGCCTCAACACTATCTGCTGCGTAGTGGTTGTATCAGTCTCCACGTGTTTTCACCCTCAAAAATTTATTTTCATACAGATGGGGTTTTAATCATTGCATAAGTTATTAATTTAAACCAGGCAAAATGCTCTTGGGAATTCTTCACTCCATGAAGGAGCTTTTATAAACGTCCATGATATATCACCTAATTCTCTCGTGTTTACTTTCATTGAGACATTTAATATTTTATAATTTAGACTTTTTCACCTCCGGAAATAAACCAGACCTGGATAAAAAGAATGTTTTGCCAAGATTTTGGAAGAAGTTAGTCAGCTGGGTAACTTGTAAAATCAGGATGGGGATGGCTGATGTGAGGAAGTAATTTTGTTGGAGGCTAGTGCGTGGCCACCTGACCCCCTCTTACAGCACCTGGCCTCCTGACACCCCCCCCCTTTTAGCACCTGGAATCCTGACCCCCTCTTATAGCACCTGGCCTCCTGACCCCCCCTTTTAGCACCTGGCCTCCTGACCCCTCTTATAGCACCTGGAATCCTGACCCCCTCTTATAGCACCTGGCCTCCTGACTCCCCTTATAGCACCTGGCCTCCTGACCCCCTCTTATAGCACCTGGAATCCTGACCCCCTCTTATAGCACCTGGAATCCTGACCCCTCTTATAGTACCTGGCCTCCTGACTCCCCCTTATAGCACCTGGCCTCCTGACTCCCCCTTATAGCACCTGGCCTCCTGACTCCCCCTTATAGCACCTGGCCTCCTGATTCCTCCTTATAGCACCTGGCCTCCTGACCCCCTCTTATAGCACCTGGCCTCCTGACTCCCCCTTATAGCACCTGGCCTCCTGATTCCCCCTTATAGCACCTGGCCTCCTGACCCCCCATAGCACCTGACCACCTGACCCTCCTCTTAGTCTTAGCAAGGACACAGCCTTCTGACCCCATCCTCAGCCTGAGTTCATTGGCCCCATCAGCCTGGCTCCTCCACACTTGCCCTTCAAGCACTCGGTTGAAAAGGGATCTTACAAGAACCCAGCCACTCAAGTTGGACACTTAGATCAGCATATGCTTTTCACTGATCACCTTCATGCACGTGGCAAGAGCACAGTACTTGACACAATTAACTATCTAGTACCTGTGAGTGTGTTATTTTTTATTTCCTCATATATTACAGCCCAACCCCCATTTCCCCTCCCTCCCATCTTCCAGCCCCTCTTCCAGCCCCTCCTCTCCCCCAGATCCACTCCTCCTCCCTTTCCCTTCAGAAACAGGCCGGCCTCCCAGGGATAGCAAGCAAGCATGGCATATGAAGACTATGGACCTCCCCTCATAGCAAGGCTGGGCAAGGCAACACAGTAGGAGGAAAAGGGTCCCAAAAGCAGGCAAAAGAGTGAGAGACACCCCCACTCACACTGTTAGGAGTCCCACAGGAACACCAAGCTGCACAACCATAACCTATATGCAAAGAACCTGGGTCCGACCCATATAGACTCCCTGACTGTTAGTTCAGTCTCTGTGAGCCCCTATGAGTCCTGGTTAGTTGATTCTGTGGGCCGTTTTGTCGTGATGTCCTTGACCCCTCTGGCTCATACAATCCTTCCTTGCCCTCTTCAGCATGATTCCCTGAGCTCCGCCTAATGCTTGGCTGTGGGTCTCTGCATCTGCTCCCATCACTTGCTGGATGAAGCCTCTCTGATGATGATTATGCTAGGCTCCGGCCTACAAGTATAACAGAGTATCATTAGAAGTAACTTCATTGACATTTTTTTTGCTTGTCATGTTTGATTTTATCCTTAGTCTCTGGACTGTCCAGCCTCTGGATCCCGGCCCTCCAGACAGTGTCAGGCATGGGCTCCCTCTCATGGCATGGGCCTCAAGTTGGACCAGTCATGGGTTGGCCACTCCCACCAGCTCTGTTGGGTTTGTCCTTGTCCACCCGATGGCCTCTGCCAATACCACCTGCCCAAAGTAGCCCTCTCCAAGGGTTTGCCTAAGACCAGTCTCCAGGCTGAAACAATGAGTGACCGTCAGGGCTGGTAAAGGTCAAACTTTTGTAGGTCAGCTCCTCCCCATTTCTCCTGGTATTTCACCCAATCAAGACCAGGGAGCAGCAAGACAATTTCCCTACTGTAAATAGAGGTACGGCCTCTCCTCCATATTTTCAAGGGCCAGCGAAAGCTAACCACACACTGCCAGATTGCCCCAGCACATCTTGTAGGCAGAACAAATTGTAGGCCAAAGGTTTTGTGGCTGGGTTGGTGTCCTAATTCCTCCACTGGAAGCCTTGCCTGGTTACAGAAGATGGCCAGTTCAGGTTCCATATTCTCCATTACTAGGAGTCCCTTCCCTAGGGTCATCCTCATAGATTCCTGGGAGTTTCCATTCCCTTAGGTTTCTACCTTACCCCTGAAACACTGCCCCCCTCCCCAATTCCAGTCATCTCTTCTGTTGTGTGATATTTTGTTTGTGTTCTGACAAATAAAGCTTGCCTAGAGATCAGAGGGTGGAGCTAGCCACTAATTAACCACAGAGGCCAGGCAGTGGTGGCACATACCTTTAATCCCAGCACATGGGAGGAGAAAGCAGGAAGATCAGGAGTTCAAGGCCACCCTGGGCTACATGAGATTTAACCAATCCAAAAGAGAAACAGAGCCAGGCAGTGGTGGCTCACACATTACATCTCAGTACTTGGGATCTCACGCCTTTAATCCCAGCACTATGGAGGTGGAGATAGGAATATAAGGTGGGTGGAGACAGGATGTCAGCAGCCCATTCAGTCTGAGGATTTGTAGAGACAGGATCCCCCTCATTTCGGTCTGAGATTTCGTAGAGGTAAGAACTCTCTAGAGGTTGCTGCTCTGCTTCTCTGATCTTTCAGCTTTCACCCTGATATCTGACTCTGGGTTTTTATTGTTAAGACTAACTGGGAACACACTTCGCTCTTCCAGTACTCTGTCCCTCAACTCCCCACCTGACCCCTCCTGTTCCCATCCTCACCACCCCCAGTCCACCCCTGAAATCTGTTCTATTTCCCCTTCCCAGGGAGATCTATGTGTCTCCTTTGGGCCTTACTTGTTACTTAGCCTCTCTGGGTCTATGGATTATAGCAGGATTATCCTTTACTTTACAGCTAATAGTCACTTATAAGTGAGTACATACCATATTTGTCTTTCTGGGTCTCAGTTGCCTCACTCAGTATTTTTTTCTTAGTTCCATCCATTTGCCTGCAAATTTCATGATGTTATTTTTTTTTTTTAAACAGCTGAGTAATACTCTGTTGTTCAAATGTACCACATTTTCTTTATCCATCCTTTGGTTGAGGGACATCTAGGTTGTTTCCAGTTTCTGGCTATTACAAATAAAGCTGCAATGAATATAGTTGAGCAAATGTCCTTGTAATAGGATGGAGCATCCCTTGGGTATATGCCCAGGAGTGGGACAGCTAGGTCTTGAAGTAGATTCCCATTTTTCTGAGAAACCACTACATTGATTTCCAAAGTGGCTGTACAAGTTTGCACTCCCACCAGCAGTGGAAGAGTGTTCCCCTTGCTCCACATCCTTGGCAGCATGAACTGTCACTTGTGGTTTTGATCTTAGCCATTCTGATAGGCTTAAGATGGAATCTCAGAGTCATTTTGATTTGCATTTCCCTAACGGCTAAGGATGTTGAACATTTCTTTAAGTGTTTCTTGGCCATTTGAGATTCCTCTGTGGAGAATTCTCTTTTTAGATCTGTACCCCATTTTTCATTGGATTATTAGGTTTGTTGATGTCTAGTTTCTTGAGTTCCTTATATATTTTAGATATTAGCCCTCTGTCAGATGTGGGGTTGGTGAAGATCTTTTCCCATTCTGTGGGCTACTGTTTTGTCCTATTGACAGAGTCATTTGCCTTACAAAAGCTTTTCAGACTCATGAGGTCCCATTTATTAATTGTTGATCTTAACATCTATGCTATTGGTGTTCTGTTCAGGAAGTTGTTTCCTGTGCCAATGTGTTCAAGGCTGTTCCCCACTTTCTCCTCTATCAGGCTCAATGTATCTCATTTTATGTCGAGATCTTTGGTCCACTTGGACTTGAGTTTTGTGCAGGGCGATAAATATGAATCTATTTGCATTCTTCTACATGTTGACATTCAGTTAGACTAGCACTGTTTGATGAAGATGCTTTTTTTCCTCCTATTGTATATTTCTTGCTTCTTTATCAGAAATCAGGTGTCCATAGATGTGTGGATTTACATCCGGGTCTTCAATTTGATTTAATTGATCAACCTATCTCTTTCTATGCCAGTACCATGTGGTTTGTATTGCTATAGCTCTGTAGCACAGCTTGAAATCAAGGATGGTGATCCCTCCAGAAGTTCTTCTATTGGATGTCAAAAACCTATCAAATGATATACTTAAAAATGCTAGCATTTTGTCACATGTAAATCAGACCTCGCACTGGTCTTTTATGAAGAACACAGGACACAGTGCTGGCAAATGGCTCAGTAGGTTAAAGTGTCTGTCACCAAGCCTAAGGACCAGGTTCAGTCCCACACTACACACCCCGCTGCCACACACCAATAAATAAAGTGTATTTGTTCTACACCACTTCTCTGTTGCTGAAAGAAAACCCTGACCAAAAACCGTGTTGTGGGGGAGGGGAACATTATCAGCTTAACAAGTTACAGTCTACCACTGAGAGAAACCAGGGCTTCATCACCATCAGCCAGACAGCGCTGTTGCAACTTCTATGTTGTCCCTGAAATACATGGACTCAGTCCTGGAAGCAGCACTCCTCTTAGCAGTACCATTCCTGTCTCGACCTTTCTTCCTTTGGATTCTTTTTATTACAAGTTTTCAGTGTCCCTGAGAGACCACTTCAATGTACGAGTCAAAATTAAGCAAATGCCTCTTGGAAGTAGTGTGGAAGTAGAATTCCAGAACTCAAGGCAGGAATCGATGGAGAAAACACTGCTTACTGGCTTGACTCCTCAGGCTTGCCTAGCTACCTTCTGTACACAGCCCAGGCCCAGCTGTCTAAAAATGATGCTACCCACAGTGGGCTGGGCCTTCCTACATCAATCTACAAATTAAGGAAATGCCCCGTAGACATGGTCACAGCCAAACCAATCCAATTGACGTTCCCTTTCCCCAGGTGACTCTGGATTGTGTCAAGTTGACCCTAACTTGAAGCTAACTACGACAGTAAAAAATATGTTTTTTTAAAGGCGCTGGCAGGACAGCTCAGCAGGTAAAGGCGTTTTCTGTGCAAACTTCAAGATCCCAAGTCAATCCCTGTAACTCATGTGGAAGGAGAGCAGCAAGGCCCAAAAGTGATCCTCCCACCTCCGAGTGAGCCATGAGTGCACCTTCATGTGGAAACACACACACCCAAAAAAAATCCTTAGTGTTTCGCCAATAAAATATTTTGAATGCTTTTTCAGAATGCCCGAGGTAGGAGGCTGTAGAGATGGCTGAGTGCTCTTACCAAGACCCAGGTTTGATTCCCAGTGGATCTGAAATCATGTCATTTCTCGGAGTGTCTGTAAACCTGCTTCCAGACAGCTCCAGCTGAGGAAGAAAGACTGGGCAGCACATTCGGACTAAATGTAAACTTAAAAGTGAGCAAAACGCCAGCCTCCATCTCTCCCTGTTTCCCACCTGTAGAGATCACGTGAGGAGCTGCCTCGAACCCTTGCCGTCACAGCTCATGCCTCTTTTGGGACCACACCTACACCATAATGGGCTGTACCCCCAAACGATGTGCCAAATAAACACTTCTTAGGTTGCCTGACGAAGTCACCGATATACTGAGTAAGGACTCTATCATGAGCTATATGCCTACACATTTTGATTTATTGTGTTTTTTATTTTTATTTTTATCTTTTTACTCTGTGTTGGCAGGGAATATGTATGTAGGTCAGAGGTCAGTCTGTAAAAGTCAGTTTTCTTCTCCCACAATGTGAGTCCCAAAGACGGAGCTTAGGCCATTGGTCTTGGAAGCCAGTGTTTTGAATCACTGAGTCATCTCATTACCACCATTTTAATTTAGGTAATAATTTTCTTTGCTGAAAAATACACCAAGCAAAGGGAGTTTTGTTCACTGACTTCCCTCTAGCTTTCTGTTTTGGTTTAGTTTTTGCCTTTTCCCTGGGCTCTCAGGATGATCATGGTCCCACGGGACCATGGAAGTCAGCATGTAGCCTTGGAGTGAGTTCTGACCAATAGGATGTGAGCAGAAGTGATCTGCAGATCACTGCTGGGCCTACCCCATAGGCCTTCCTCCAGGCTGTGTTCCTGTTTGTTTGTTTGTTTGTTTGTTTTGTTTTCTGGCCCCCGTCAGGAAGTGAGGTACTGCAAGTCTTCGGCAGAGACACAATATGGAAGGCTTGGATCTCTGAGTTAGAGCAAAGACACCATCAGCCAGACAGCGCAGTTGCAACTTCTATGTTGTCCCTGAAATACATGGACTCAGTCCTGGAAGCAGCACTGCTCTTAGCAGTACCATTCCTGTCTCGACCTTTCTTTCTTTGGATTCTTTTTATTACAAGTTTTCAGTGTCCCCGGGAGACCACTTCAATGTACGAGTCAAAATGAAGCAAATACCTCTTGGAAGTTGTGTGGAAGTAGAATTCCAGTTGTGAATGAGTGAAAAAAAAAAAAAAAAAAAAAAAACCTCAACACTGAAAACTCAATAATAAAATATGCATATTATTTTCTGTCTTTATCAAAACATTTTTTAAACCTCTTCTCACAGTTATAAAAGCTTTAAACCAAGCCTAACGAGTGTAGTGTAATCATTCCTGAGATGATAATTGAGCCTCTTTCAGGAAGGATACAGGCTTAACTCCAGCTGGTTATCAAAGAGCTCCATCAGATTATTCGCAGGCATTGCAGCCATTTGTATGTTCTGTATTGTGATATGCACTCATTATGTAAATTAGACTTATAATCGCCTGTTCGCATATATCCTATTTTCCAGTGCTCCACAGAAAATAACACAGAGCTCCAGTCCAGATTATGCCGTGACCTCCAGAACTTCCACCAACTGTGTTTGAAGCTTGGCTGAGTCATACCTCACTCTGGGACGCTGGCCTCTGTGGCCACCTTTCCATTCACTAGTTCAGAAATTGGGTAGATAGAGACGGATGACTCACAAAATGTAGGAGATCGCCTACAGAAGAGCCCAAGGCGCGGAGCCCGCTGTGGGACTTGCAGCTGCCTCGGCTTTGTTGTGTGTGTGAGTCAACACTCTCCGGCTGACAAGGGACAAACCTGACCCGTAGTGACCACATCAGAAGGAGAAGAGAACTGTTGTCTTCAGTGATGGAAACATCCCGGGGCAGGTCTGGCTTCCAGAAAGAGTAAGTCTAGGAACCTACAATAGTGCCCACAAATATCTTCATTTCTGTCTCTCAATTCTGCTGTCTTCTGAGGCCATTCTCAAGCATCCTTTCCTGGTGTGGTGGTCCTCAAAACTTATATTCTTTTGTTTGTTTTTGTTTGCTTGTTTTCCAAGACAGGGAGTTTTCTTTATTTTATTTTATTTTATTTTTCTTTATTAAGAAATTTTCTACTCACTCCTCATGCTATCCACAGACTCCCCCTGCTCCCTCCTCCCACCCTCCTACCTTCTTTCCCAAGCCACCACACATCCCCACATCCCCCAAATCGAGGTCTCCCATGGGGAGTCAGCAAAGCCCAGCTCTCTGAGTCTAAGCAGGTCCAAGCCCTTCCCACCACAGGTACCAGATTCCCAGAAGGCTGCCCATGTACCAGGGACAGATCCCGATCCCCCTGCCTGGGTGCCCCCCAAACAGTTCGAGCCAAACAACCATCTTCCGTGTCCAGAGGGCCTAGTCCAGTCCCATGGGGACTCCACAGCCATCTGTCCACAGTTCATGGGTTTCCACTAGTGTGGTCCGTCATCTCTGCACATCCTCCCATCATGATCTCAACGTCCCTCGGACAGGGGGTCTTCTATGTAGTCTTTGATGTCCTGAACTCACTCTGTAGACCAGGCTGGCCTTGAACTCAGAACTGAGACATCCACCTGCTTCTGCCTCCAGAGTGCTGGGATTTGCAGTAGGGACACCTGTTGCCAAGCTTGACAGTCTGGGTTTGGTCCCTGGTACCACATGGTGGAAGAGAACCAACTCCCATAAATTGTCCTCTGACCTCTATACTTGCACTATGGTACATGGATGAATTTGCATGTGCACACACAAACATACACACAAAAAAAAAAATAAAATAAAATAAAGTAAAATTAAAGCCTTCCCCAAAGACACTGTTTGAGGAACATGCTCACGCTAAGCCCATGCTATGGCAGGGATGTGTCATGCTGTCAACAAGGCTCATGTGACAAGAGCACTAAACAGGGGGAGTGAACACCTGATGTTTGGATCCACTGAGGCAATCAATAGTAGCGGCTATCTATTCAGAACCAAGTATCCATGGCTGGATGACGGTAAGCTGCATCTTCCATTCCCTCGAAGTCTGATGTTGAGGGGTTCAGGTTCGGTACCTCCCTTGGCAGCCCTCCACCAGCGCTGACTCAGGAATCCAAGCATCTTCCACTCCAGAAGACTACCATGGGTATCATAGTCTCCAAGGTTGCCAGGGGAGGGAGAAAGTGAGTCAGTCGGACGCGGTATAATGGCTCGCAGCTGCCTTGGCTTTAAAATGATACATCAGTCAGTCTCTGCATTCATTGGTGAGAACACAGTCACGTGCTCCTACACAGATGCAAGGGGGATGGGAAATGTAATTGAGATGTGTGCCTAGGAAAAGGAAACAGATTTGTGGCCACCTGGCCAGGCTCTGATAATAAAAAGAAAAATCCCAGTTCGTATCTGACAGAGCCAGAACTGCTCAAAGGTCCTACTTGGTTCAAACAAACATTGAGCTGGAGGCAGCTGGGTCCTCAGAGGTAATCTGGTTCTACCTACCCCTGACTTGGACAGAAAAGTGGGAGAGGAAGGGCCTCACTCCTGACACAGGGCACCGGGATTGTATTAGGTAACTCAAAGGGGAATAAAGAAGGGCCCTCCTTCCCCAGATAACACCCACCAATTTGTCAAACCTAGTTCATACCAGGCATGGACTGATAGAAACGTTGTGGGAGTTATCAACAGATTGTGAGCCCCATCTTTTACTAGACTGGGCAACTAATGCAGCTCTCTGAGCTCTCGTTGGCTTATCTGCCTATTCCAAATGCTCAGCGAGCATTAAATTCCTCTTCATTTCTGTTTTTTTTTCCCATTGCAACTCCAGCAACATCCAGTTTTCCTGAAGTGACTGCTAGTTAACCTTCTGAGGGCCCCAACAGTATATTTTCCTAATTGTTTGTGCTTAGGGCGCTATAACTAAAAATAAATCTCCAGAAATCTGTATAAGCTCTGAGGGCAAGAGGTGATGTCTCTGTGTAGAGGTGAATTACCTTTCATGGATGTAGAAAATGTTTTACTTCCAGAATGCACTTTGCAAATTCAGTCATCACAGCTCCTGCTAATGCTTGGTGAGTATCAGCTGGTCAAAGCAAGAAATAGTGTCTGTGGCATGCTTTGCTACAAATGGGGCACCCTTCACACACACACACACACACACACACACACACACACACACACACACACACACACATTCACACACACAGGAAAACACACACACTCCAACATACACACATACACACACACCAACATGAATATATACATATAGGAAATACACACACACACACACACACACACACACACACACACACACACACCACTTCCATGCCAAAGCTCAGGAACCATTGCAGAAGAGGTTGCAGACAGATTGTAAGAGCCAGAGGTCTGGGAGAATAGAAATAAAACAATATCTTCTGGTCTTCTGGCATGATAGGAGCACTATACTCAGAACATCACAGTAGCTATGGCTGTGTGCACAGGACTTTCATAAGATCAAGCCAATTCCAGCATGGCAGGGGGCGGGGGGAGGACTCACAAGCCTCCACCCCTACCTAGCTAAGGAGCTATTGACAGTTGATGACTTCTGAGAGGGGAAGAGTCAGTTTTCTTTATGGATGTGATCTTTGTTAGGTCCACAACAATTCAGAGGCTAGCTCTACACTCATGAGTATATGGGCAGCATAAATTTCTCTCTCTCATTGGTATATTTAACAAAAGCAAAAAGAAAAAATGGAGGACAGAGCTGGGGGGATGGGAAGAGAAGTGGGAGGGGTGAATATGATCAAAGTCCATTGTATGCATGCATGGAATTCTCAAAATTAATGAAAAAATTATTATATCTTTTAAAAACTTAATGAGTATATTGGTTACTTTTATTACTCTGATCTGAAAAACATAAGGGTGGGAAGATACGTTTTAGCTCCTGGTTTCAGAGATCTCAGTCAAGCATGGGAGGGAAGGGAAGGCAGGACAATTACATCATGACAACCAGCCAGGAAGCAGAAAATAGGATACAGGAAGTAGCCGGGGTGAGATATAGCCGGCAGGGATATGTTGACGCGCAACCCTCCTTGGTGACCTTCTTCCTCCAATAAGACCCCACCTCCCATCTTTGTCCACTACCCCATAATGTCATCACAGTATGGATCCACCAAAAGATCAACCCACTCATTAGACTGAAGGCCTAAGGGTCTCAGTGACTCTGGAAACACCTCACAGACACACCTGGAGGTGCTGTGCACTTTTCGTCAGGGCTTTCTTAGTTCAATACATTGAGAGTCAGGGTTAAGATGCTCGTGAACTCCTGGGAAGATGGAGTAATAGAGTCCCTTCTCTTCAAGACTCACAGTGACAGTCATCTCTTCCCAGGAGGAAGTGGCTTCATTGGGGGGGAGAATTCTAGTTGAGCCAGACAGGAAACTAGCTTGGCTCCCAACACCTCAAACAGTCACCTCGGTGCTACTTGTTTTAGAAGCCTCTCTCTCCAAGCAAGCCTCCAACTCGGGGTGGCTCTTCCCCTCCTTAGCTCATGAAAACATATCTGTTGCAACGGCTCGTTCCCGCCGGGCTTTGCCAAGCACTCAGCTAGCCAACCAACTTGATAATGTGATTCATGATTGCCTGTGATAACATTTCCCAAATAACACATGTTCCTTTCCACAGAGGCCTCTTTGAGATAAATGACCTGCCTCAGTATAGACAAGGACACGTGCAAATCGTGGTGGAGAAAACCTGGTTGGGAAGACAAATCTGTCTTAGGAAGCCCACGCTGAGTTCAGCTGTGGCTGGAGGTTTGCTGAACCACAGCGGTTGGCTTCAGATCTGAGGCAGGTAGCAATTCCTCAAGGAATGTGGCTCCAGAAAACTGCCTAATCTTACCCCACTGCCTCAACCGTCTGGATGGGGGCATCCGTTATGTGCATTTGCTTACCAGGCAGATATATATATATATATATATATATATATATATATATATATATATATATATATATATATATTTTTTTTTTTTTCATTTCGTGTGAACATCTTTGAGAGGCCATCTCCACTTTTCTCACAATTTGAGCGACCCCAGGGTTTTGTCGTTCTGACTCCAGCTTTTTTAGGAACTTTTCTTTCTCGTGTTTCCTTTGGCTGACCTTCACAGTCTGATTCACAGAAGCGTGCCCAGAGCACAGAATGCCAGCCTGAAGGGACACATGCTCGCCGCGCCTCGGCTTACTCTAATACTCTCCCTCCTGCTTTTAAACACTGTCCTGAGGTGTGACGGTGGCGGGTGGCGGAGACTTCTGTTAAGGATCCCATTTGACTGGCTAGAGTTCAGTGCTTACTGAGGAAGTATTTAAGGGCATGCTTCTGAAAGCAGCTTACCACCCTCCCACAGGCACAAAACCTTAGCGATTTACACCCCAAAATAGAGCAACACACATACCTCACTGATGCCTCATTTCAGTCGCAGGCACACCTGGGGAGCCCTTGCATCTCATAGGTTCAAATTTGGGGAACCTTCCTGAGAGACAGACCTACTTAAATTTCCATCAGGCTGGCCAGAGAGGGCACAGGAAACAGCATCGTGAGCTTGGCTCACCACACCAGAGAAACGGCCTCTAACTAGGGAGCAGCCCCGGCCTGCTTTATGGGGAGTGGGCTCAACGCCTTTTCAACCATCTGCCCACTGTACCTCAAGTCAGCTCATCCAGGACACAGAGGCTGGAGAGCCAGGAAACCCAGGGCCCTGTCGAGAACCCAACACAGTATGACCTTCTGCCAGGGACTGCCGGAGTCCCTGTTCCTCTCTGTTTTCGAGATGAGCTGGGGTAAGGAGAGCTTGGCTTCCATCCGACTCAGCCTTTCCACTGCTGGGAGGTGGCAAGGGGGAGGTTTTCTGTTCCAAGAAACAGATGAAGGGTTGGAGCCTCTCCCTAAAATACATGCAGAGACCCAGTATGCTACACAGAGTGAATGGCCTGAGATCAGCTTAAGCTCCCTCCATGCAGGCACCCCTAAAACTTCCTCTTCCTAATAAAGTGACAACAAAATCAATGCATGGTTTTTCTTTCAAAGAACATGAGAATAATTCTTGAATTCTCTTCCCTCCCTCCACCCCCACAACTAGCTCTGATTTCCCATCAGCACTAAGAATACAACAGAGTCCCAAAGGGTATTCTCCATCCCTGCACACCCTTACCTGGTCCATCTCACACAAAAACTTCCCACTCTGACCTCCTGAACCCATTTCCTGCTGCTGGTTGCTCTTCCCAGCAGCTTCCATGACCCTGCCACGATGATGCTTCCCCTTGACTTTCCACCTGATTACCACCAAGCCACACCTGACAAACCCCTCTCTACGTGGAGATTTCCCTCTGTGTGCACCAGGGCTTCGTGTGGCTTTTCCATTCCCAGGAAAGCCCACCTGTGGTCACCAGTTTGCCCATCCTGCTATTACCGTGGTGTGAAGTTAAGTCTATCAACTTGACTGGGCTAAGAATCATCTAGAAGCTTTAGTATGGCACACTTCCAGGTCTGTCTGTGACAGTTTTTCCAAAAGCAATTAGAATATAAGGGCATTGAATGGATTAGTGAATGGCTAATTGATTGATGGTTGATTGATTGATTGATTGATTGATTGATTGACTAATCTCTTGATGGATTCCTAACAGGGTGGCACTATCAGGAGGTGGTGAAAGGCAGGAGGTAGGTCCTGACTGGAGGAAGTAGACTCCTGGGGACATGTTCCTGGGGACTGTTCCTTTTTCTTTGATTCCTGTTCACCATGATGTGAACCACTCTGCTGTGCCATATGCTTCCCACCGTGATAGACTGTGTGCTCTGAAGCCAGAAGCCCAATCCTCCTTGACGTTGCTTTTCTTGGGTATTTAAGCAAAGTTACAGCAAATCCTAGTGCAGGTGTCTTTGCAGCACCGTCCATGACTGGAATTCCTGGTCCCATATCCTTTGCTTCATCTGCCTCCCCTTCTTCCTTCCCCATCTACACCAAATGTGCCTTCTACCAGACTCATCTACTCCTTTCATATCTTGGGCACTTTGTATCCTGGCCATGAGAAATGTTTACTATGTACTTATTGAACTAATCAGATAAGAGTTCAGTCATTCCTTTGATGCTGCATACTAAAGAGTGACTTGTTTAAAAAGGATGTAAAGACATGTAAAATGTCCAAGACCACATCATTAGAATGTCACCAATTTCACCCTAGAATATTTCTGTAGACTGAGCTGCTCTTATTTCCCTGAGGTTCCCTATCAGTTTGACTCAGCTCTTCTGCAAAGGCTCTCTGGTTTCTCCTTTTCCACCTAAGATGCTAGATAACCCTGTTCTGATTGGGACCCAGGACATCTCTACAGAGGAGGCAGGGCAGTCACTGTGCAAGGCAGAGAACTTGAGGTGTGGTCTCTCTGAGCAGACATAGGTTCCAATGCAGCCATTGTCTTGCTTAACTCCCTCAGAGGAGGCACTTTCTATCTTCGGCTTTCCTCCTCTGTAAATGACAAATTGCCTTACAGAGGTGTGTGTGCTGAGACCAGGAGGAGGTCTCTCCAACAACTGTTTGCTAATTGGGAAAGTTACATTCAGGAACTTCAGAAACAGAAAAACTGTGTCAGAGATCTGCACACTGAGTGGAAGTCACACTGTGATTTCAGATTTTATAGGGGAAAAAAGGTAAATGTGCTAGTTACCATCATAATAAATACCACGACTAAAAGCAACCTAAAGTAGAGTCTATTTTGGCTTACGGTTCCAGAGGGCTAGAGGTCCATAACAGTGAGAAAAGCGTAGCAGCAGGAGCAGGAAGCTGAGCGATCACATCTCAAACACACACAGGAAGTAGGGAGTAGGGGGAGGCTATAAAACCTTAAGACCGCCCTCCAGTGACACACTTCCTCCAGCAAGGCACCATGTCCTAAAAGTTCTATAACCTCCTCCAAACAGTGGTACCAACTGGGAACCAAGTGTTCAAATCCATGAGGATATGTGAGAGATTTTTCATGAAAACCGTAACAGTAAGTAAGGCAAAGGGATGTATATGAAAACTCTGAATAAAGTGGCCATAGCACAAAAGACTGTCTGAATCCCGTGAGTTCAAGGGCATGCACAGAACAGCCATCACTAGTTCCCAGGAAGGAGTGTGAACAGAAGCAGCATGGGGCAGCGGGGCAGGCTGCTAGCAAAGAGGTGGTGCCTCCTTCCCCTGGGTAGGAAAGCAAGTGCAGAGAGAGCTTGCCCAGGACTCCACACACCTCCACTTCCAAATGCTGATCACTCTGCCACTCCAACAAGAGGCAGAGCCAGGCTGCTGTCGTCAGGGGTTCCAGACCTCAGAGACACTCCTGGAACATCTTTGTTCGTGGACAGTCTAGAGTGCTCATGTAGAAGAGATTTGGTGTGAGATCCATGAGCACCAAATAGACTATTTTCAGGAAGCGTTAAGTTAGAACAAGCGTCCATGACACAGAACAACTGGGTTGCCTCTGAGGGGACTCCAGGGCTGGCTTCAAACTGAAGTGGCAGCTTGGGAGGCAGGCCTACGTAGAGATGAAGTTCCATCAAGCTACCCACACAGTGGAGTACTAAGCAGTTACCCAAAACAGGCTGACTTGGAGGCTGGGAGGGTGACTCAGTCAGTCAAGTGTCTGAATCCCGTGAGTTCAGAGGCACACACTGAACTGTCGTGCATGAGGACCTGACTTAAGATCTCCAGCAGCCATGGAAAAAGCCAGACATGGCAGCGCAACCTATAATTCCATCTCCAGGGAGGCAGAGACAGGTTAGTGAACTCCAAGTTCCATGAGAGGCCCTGTCTCAAAAATAAGGTGTAGGGCTGGCAAATTGGCTCAGCAGGCGAAGGCTCTCGCCACCAACCTTCACGACCTGAATTTGATTCCTAGCATCCACAGGCTAGGAGAAAACTGACTCCTGCAGGTTGTCCTCTGACGATTCCGTTTTCACTACGGCATGTATGTCCTTCCCAACGCAAACGAAAGAAAGAAATAAAATTTAGTTACACACTCAGACACACACACACACACACACACACACACACACAAAATTTGGATTCTTGTGTTCTGCCATAGGGAGATTCTAAGTAGATGGTCTAGGGACCAAGGTGAGATGCAAAAATCTGTAGGACTTGGGGCAGCAAGAACCTTCCTCTCCCACCTGTACAGTAATGCACAAAGAGCTGCTATAAACACATCCCATCTCTCATCTCTGGTTTAAACTCCTCAGGGGGACAGCCGCCCCTGAGACATGTGTCCTCGAGGGCAGAGAAGGAGGAGGAAGCTCCCAAGGTCTTTAGGTCTCAGGCGGTCCATTCCAAGACAGCAGGTGGGAGAGGCATCGACGGGTATTCCCCTGGTTCCTGTCTGCAGGCGAGAACCAGGCAAGGGGTAGGATGCTGACCCAGGCTTTGCTGTCAGAGGCAAGGGTAGGCCAGTTTAGCAGAGCCCTGAGCTGCAAACCTGACTTTCTCACATTCACTGTGCCACGTGGTTAGCCACGTGGCACAACCCAGTCACTAACAAAGCTTTCAAAAACATAAAAGCAAAAAAAAAAAAGGGGGGGGGGAGTATTCCGGGCAGTGGTGATGCACGCCTTTAATCCCAGCACTCGGGAGGCAGAGGCAGGAGGATCTCTGAGTCTGAGACCAGTCTGGTCTTCAGAGTGAATTCCAGAACAGCCAAGGCTACACAGAGGAACCCTGTCTCAAAAAAACAGTAACAGAAAGAAAGAAAAAAAAAAAAAAAAGGAGAGAAGTGTTGTGAGCAGGTGAGCAGCCCCTACAGCCAGATATGAACATCCCTCCCTCTGTTTTGGGGATCCTCTCCTTTGAGGGTAAGTGGGCTGACCCCAGGACCTGCTTTGACCCCTTTCACAAACGGGAGGGGAGGGGGTGCCGGAAGTCGGCCAGTGTTAAGTGCTGTCCTGGGAAACGGCCCACACGCCAGGAACTTGGTGAGAGATGCCCCTGTCCAACAGCCTGAGAAAAGCCAGATCCTGCCAACAACTGGAAAAGCTTGGAAGTGAATCTTTCTTCAGTGGATTCTCAGATGAGTCCTCCGCCCTGCTGGTGCCTTTATTACAGACCGAGACACTATAGGATAAAAGACCTGGTCACACTACACCAGACTCTGATCCAGAAAAACCACGAAAGAGATAGATGTGTGTTCTAAGACCCTGGGTTTGTGGTAAGTTATACAGTAACAGGTAACAAACAGCAGCACCAGACAGAGTGAGGGGGTGGGGTGCACAGTTGGAGCCCACAGTCTACATCACGCCCTGCCTTGCATTTGTATCTAAGCCTCCTCGTCTTCTAATGAGAAGCACTAGTACTTCCTCGTGGCCTCAGGTGCAGGGTTGGAGGTGCTGATGCCAGCAGAGAGCATAGGACAGAGTGGGGCCCATGGCAAGAGCCCAGGAAAGGCAAGCTTGGGCCTGTTCAGGCTTGCCCTTCCTTCTCAGCGCCACACTATGGTGAACCATGACCTCTAAAGAGGTTGAATATGCAAATTACAACATTTGAAGGTACACATGTAATTTTATATGCGAGGGGAAAGTTTCTTTGATTTTAATTTACAACCCTGATAATTTTTTATCCCCAGGAAGGGTGTAGCTTGGTGGCAGAATACTTGCCTAGTATGTGCAGGGTCTTGGGTTTCAGCCTTAGCATCACACGCACCAAGAACTAAATAAATAAAACAAACATCAGGATCCTATTAGGCCCTTCTAAAGACACAATCTCTCCCAAGTTTCTATAACTAACAAAAATCCATGAAACAGCCCAAACAGGCGGGGGGGGGGGGGGGGGGGGAGGGTTACAGATAGACCTGAAGGTACAGAACAGCTAAGAAAGTACAGAAATGTCCCTAGGCCTTGCAGAAAGCTGGTCCAGGGACAGATAGTATGGCCTGACACAAGAGGACAAAGCCACAGCCTTTCCCTGGCCTCATGGTCTCAGTCACCTCTTCCTTAGGCTGCTCTGAGATCCTGAAAGAACATGACAGCGATATTGCTCTTACGACCAGGCGCTCAACAGAAACTAACTGCTCCATCTTCTGATGCTAGATGCATCCTCTTCTGGACAAAGAGAATCCCGGTTGCTCAGATGGAAACTGGTGGTCTCACCAGCCCTAACTGGAGCGGGTCTTCTAACATTAATTAGACCGTTGGAACTATAACCCAAACGGAAGTATCGAAAGAGTGGTGGGAATAGGCTACCAATATGTATCTGTTCCAAGTCCTTTCTGTGCAGCAAAGAAATCCAGGATGTGGTCTAAGACATCTTCAGTGACTTTGGACGGCAGACACTATGTTTACAGTGAACACTAGACCCAAGAAAACACTTTCCTTCGGGGAGAATCGAGCAAGGTTTCCTAAGCCAATGAACCCATTCTTTCCTTCTTGACATCCTGACCCACACAGAACGCTACAACCTCAGGAAACCAGGTAGAAAATATCCGAGGTACAAGCGAGTGCCTATGGCCAGCTGAAGTTCTGTCTTCGTGTGGTCTTACAGGATGCTTGGGAGCAAGGAACCAGCCCTTGAACTGTCAGCTAGTGACCCAGCACAGAGCACCCACCACCTAACTCTGGGGAAACATGGTCCTCCTGCGTTGTCCTTGCAAAACTATCTATAAACACTGCTCAGCCCCTGGTCCAAGGCTAACTCTGTACCTCATACAAAGATGCTAAAGATAAAAAGTGCCCCCAAACCAGAAATTAGACCTCAGTTAGTAGCAACATTATTTCCAATTAGCATAACTATCTAACGAACACTAAAAGGGGAAAAACTAATTACAGGACTCGCGAGTTGTCTGGGTTAGAAGGACTCTCACAGGTCAGTATAAAAATGTGTCCTCTCTCTACCTTTTCCAACCCACAACCATTACCAGGAGTCCCCTTCACCATGTCTGTAGGAAATTTTTCACACATCCACTGAAGCATTATCTTCCATCCCTGATGAACTGCAGTCCTCAGAAATCTTACCTCAAGTAGATCCCAAACCGACCTCCTGGGAACACCTGTCAGTTGGCACAGCTTCTTTCCGAATCTTGCCACTGGAGCATCAGAAACAAACCTTCTTTGGCATATATACCCTCTGTGTTTGAGAAGTAAGCTTATGCCTAGGCGTGGGTATGCACATTTGTCCTGGCAACAACTCCTCCACACACCCTTCCCCCGAGAAAAGAGAATGTTAATTTTGTTTTATTATGGGCTGGGCAACAATGTACTCATTGGAAGAGAGCCCCCTTCTTCAGATCCAGGGATGAGATTAAGTTCATCTTTAAAACTGAAGCACCAAAGGGGTAACTACATGATACACTCTGGCCAATGGGATATAAGAGGAAGCCTGTTAAGACATTTCTGGAAAGGCTTCTACTTCCTGATTAAAAGAAATGTACTTGAGGAGATCCCAGTCTCCTACTTTTCCTTGCCTTTTGAATGTAGTTGTACGGGCAAGTGATGCTTAAAGCAAATGGCAATCACCTTGGTACTGTGAGGGGACAAACGTAAAAACGGGAAGCCAAGACGCCAAGGGTATAGAACGTAAGTCCAGAAAGAGCTTGGGCCTTGCATGATAATGAAGCTATTGTTGCTTACACAGAGATGGCACATGTCAGTCATCCTCTTTTATGACATAATTGTGGTTTTATCATCTAACCATTGTGTATATTGTAACAGAATATATTTTGACCAAGCTCACCGGAGCTACAGGTGTCCAGTCTCCCAGGCTGACTGATTAGCTATTTCAAGCCTTTCTCTGAGTCTCCTCTTGACCTCTCTCCTTGGGGCAACTCATCTGTCAGGTAACAATGAAAACCCAAGCCTGCAAAGTCTGCCAGGCAGAGCTATTTCTTACTCAGTCAACATCCCAGATTTCACTTCACCCAACAGCTGTCATCCATGTTGATTGCAGTTTGCTACAGCTCAGAAATCTCCTAAGAGCTCAGGCCCAGCTCTTTCCCTCATCTGGACCATGTGGACTTTCAGACTTGGAGCTGATGTGGGGCTTTCCATTTGTCCCTTTTTTTTTTTTTACATTGGTGCTCCAGGTCGCTTGGTTTGACCTGACTTCCTAGGCTGTCAACGTGGCTTTGACGCATTATTCTTCCATTCTGTCTATTAGCTCTTCTCTCAGCCCCGTGACTACCTAGAAATGTGAGGTTCATGCTTTCAGTGTACTGGTAACTGGACAAAAAGGGCCAGCCGAACCAACCCACAACTGAGTAAGATCAGAGATAAACGCTAACACGATAGTGGCAGTTGGTCCAACATTGTAACAGTCTACTGATGTCTGAAAACATACCACCTTCACACCCATTTTAATTGGATCCTTTCTGGTATTATTGCCGGGGGTTTGGGGACAGGAATCATCCCACAGGAAGGAATAGTGAATGGAAGCCAACACCATGTCCCATGGTTTAATATTATGGCATGTGTCCGTCTATGCATTCTGAGTGTCTGTCCTATAACAAAAGCTTCTTGGGTCGCATGCAACAAAATACTAGTTGAAAGGACTCGTGGGGGCTTAACAGCCTCTCTTTGAAGAAAACTGCATTTTGATGGAATGCAGGCATTTGTTTGATAACAATAGGATACTCTCAGCATTTATAAAGCAGGGCCCACAACAGCATATATTTTTATTGTAGGCATAACAAGAGACCCAAAGGGAGGGAAAAACTCGAATGGTGTCTGTGACAAACAAGTATACAGAAAATAAAAGAAACGGAGAAAGGGGGAAAGAAACAAATGCTGAGACAGTAATCAGAAGAAACTCTTTTGAGCTGCCTAACGTTCGATTCTGAAAAATCCGAACTACCTGTCATAGCGTCAGCTGTCAACTTGACACAAACTTAGAGTCGTCTGGGAAGAGGGAACCTCAACTGAAGAACTGTCCACATAAGATGGACCTGTGGCCATGTCTGTGAGTCATTTTCCTGACTGCTAATTGATGTAGGGTGTCCCAGCCCACTGTGGGCCGTGCTATCATCCCTGGACAGGTAAACCTAGGCTGTGTAAAAAAGGTAGCTGAGGCTGGGTGGTGGTGGTGCACACCTTTAATCCCAGAACTCGGGAGGCAGAGCCAGGTGGATCTCTATGAGTTTGAGGCCAGCCTGGTCTACAGAGTGAGATCCAGGACAGGCACCAAAACCACACAGAGAAAGCCCATGTCAAAAAAAAAAAAAAAAAAAAGCAGGAGAAGAAGAAGGAGAAGAAGGAGAAGGAGAAGAAGGAGAAGGAGAAGGAGAAGGAGAAGAAAAAGAAGAAGAAGAAGAAGAAGAAGAAGAAGAAGAAGAAGAAGAAGAAGAAGAAGAAGAAGAAGAGGAAGAGGAAGAAGAGGAAGAAGAAAGGTAGCTGAGTAAGCCAGAGAGAGCAATCAGTAAAGCTCCTCCATGGTCTCTGTGTCAGTTCCTACCTCCAGGTTCCAGGTTCCAGCCTTGGCATCTCTCAATGATGGTTGGTAACCTGTGAGCCAATATAAACCCTCCACAAGCTGATTGTGGTCATGGTGTTTATCCCTGTGACAAAAAGCAAACTAGAACACTGCCACATTCAGTTTCATGTCCAACATCCATCGCAATTTCTTCACATGGCACCTGTTACCGTTGCCAGTTCCAACACCAACATCATCACCATCACTACTGTCACCAACAGTAACTGTATGGCTACCACCACTAGAAACAACCCCACCACTGCCAGATAACCACCATCAAAGCTGTGATTATGCCAGTACTCATAGCCTCCAACACCAGTACCAATCATGTCATTGCTCCACTGGCCATTCCCAAAGAAGTGTCCCAGGTTCTGAAAGGGGCAGGAGACCTGGATTATAGCTTTGGCTCTGCTGATTGACTGGTAACCCTGGGTAAGTCATTTTACTTGTTTGCATCTCAAATCAGTGAGTGCATGTTGAATGGATGGAAGAACAAATATGATATTATTTTGTGTCTGCTCTTGAAGTCCACAGACACAAAATGTGCTATGAGGCAAGTAAGTTTATCATTCTCCAGATCCAGAGATCTAGATGCTGTGGCTGAGCCATCTCTGATTGACCATGCTCCTCTAGAGCTGGTGAATTTAAACAGGAAACACAAAGCCACCTGAAAATGTACACAGGAAAATATATGTCTCCACAAACAGCATGTGACTTTTAAGCCTGTTCGCAAAGTGTGCCTGCTCCTAAAATACCGATGGGCTGCTGGTATCCCAATAGTACCTGGGATTTTGAAGTTTCCTAACTTGTTTAATGTCTCTTCACTAACAGAATGAGACTTAGAGGTAACTGTGTCTACCTGAGTATCTTCTTCACCTTTATACACATAAGGCTCACAGTATTTTATTAATGAAAAGTGGAAACATCCAATGCATCAATACTCGGAATGGTTGAGCGGACAGAGCAGAGAGGCTGTGAGTAAGAGAAGGAAAACCTATTTGATTGAATAACTGAGTGAATTCATAATCACAGTATTTCCCACAAAGAAGAAAATGGAATAATGGTTGATCAAAGATGACCTCAATACTGCATGCAGCACTCTGGATTTTAGTGTTAACTCTTATAGAGCTTGTGCTTAAAACAAAAAACAAAACAACAAAAAAGTCTTGTTAGTCTGGGGTTCAACTAGAAACTTGCAACTTTAAATGGTAGAATCAAGGGTAGGTAAGCATATTGCCTCTGCTCATTTCACACAGTGAGGATGCAGAGCCAAAGTCTAAGAACATGGTGTGGAGAGACCTCATCTCTCTTGCCTCCTTACCTCCTCACAGGCTCTTCTCAAGGAATGTAGACTCCCATCCTTATCCATGGTTCCTGAAGAAGTCACCACACTGTTTTGAGCATTTTACATACAGGACATACATGTAACACGAGGTGAGTAGAGATTGTTGCGTTTGGGAAACTGAGGATCAGCAAGCCAGGGCGTCAATCTCTGGTGCTCCATGAACAGTGGTGAGCAGCCCTCCCTGTGTACACACCTTTGACGAACTTGTTTCTAAACTAAGGAGCCTGGAAGGGAGCCAGAAAACAAGGGAGATCATTCAGGACCAGATGAAAATGAGGATGAAAACACACGGAAGACTTGCCTAACCTCATCCGGGTCACAAGACACCCAAGAGTCCAGATGTTGGCCTGGGATCCAGACTATTGGCTCACAGGAGAGTCTCTAGGTGTTCATGTGGTTCTCCAGGGAGCTCACTTGACATTGCCAGCACGGCTTTAGGGGGACTTAAAGTGAAGTAATATGCACACCAAAAAAATGCCAAAAGAATAGTGGATTTTAAAATTTCTTCTATAAAATGCTTAGAACAGGTAATAACCATGTGAACAACCAATCATCAGCTCCCATATGTACTTAAGATTCATCTTTCCTTAAAATACACTCTTCTAGTAGAGGTGCTGTTCAAAAGTTAGACAAAGGTCACCCCAAAAAACAAACAGAAAGAAAACACCATGCAAACTACAGATTCTTCTAACTGTTCAATTATTTTTCAGAAAGATTGTTCCAGGGTCAACTTTGGCCGGCATAGCAGCACCGAGAATTAATCATTGATAAAAATCTTTGACAGTTTCATAGGATAAAATTGTACCTTACTGCTGCTTTAATTTGCATTTCTTAGACTGTTAAAAAGTTCCTGAAACTTGCATTTGGGACAATTTTTCTCTTTCAACAGGGACTTTGTGATTTGGCGGGTAGAGCATGCACATGTATGTGGCCGTGGGCAAGGTTAGGCAAACATCTTCCACTTGTTTGTGTCAAACTTTTATTTAGTAGCACATGTGTCTAACTGTGTTACTGTGCTATTAACATGAGCTCTGCCCAACACTTCAGGAGACAGGCTTTCATCTGAGAGACAAAAGAAGGGGGTGTGTGGTTGTCTTTTCAAATCACAAAGTAGGAAACTGGAACAGAGTCATGTCAGGGAGAAGGTACTGACCTCCACGCTGACCCGAAGTGACAGGACTTCACTAGCTCATCCTGGCTCCCACCTAAGTCTTCAAATTCGGAAAAGGTTTTAAGGAGAAGAAATGGGAGAGCAAGTGCTTTCTACATAAGCGTGAGGATGGAATTTGAATCCCCAGTACCCATGTAAAAAGGAAAAAAAAAGGCTGGGCAGTGTGGGGTGTCTGTAATCTCAGCAGTGGGGAGGCAGACAGACAGACAGGTCCTTGGAGCTCATTGGCTAGGCAGTCCAGCTGAACAGATGAGCTTCATGCTCACAGGTTCAAGAAGAGTCATGTCTCAGCAAACATAAGGAGAAGAATCCTGAAAACCCCTGACAGTGACTTCCAGGCTATAAATGCTGCCCCTGGGCAGACATCCATACTAACACACGCATACGCCCTCACAAGCACACCCCCGAATAAAGAGAAAGAAGCAACACTTCTCCAAGCTTTCCTGGGACCAGTTGAAGCTGTCGTCAAAGATACACACTTGAAGAGACTTTGGGATTCATTTGGAGAGCAGCAGTAGCCATCTTGAGATGTGTTTATTGCGAGTTTTCAGCTCAATGCCAGTGGGGGTACAAGGAGAAATTCTAAAATAACTACTTATAAACCTTAAATGAATTTAATTAGACAGCTAAAATGAAAAAAGCCTAAATTATAAGCCATTGGAGGCATGATTAATTACATGCACATTATGCAGAAAGCACAGAAACCACCCATGGTTTCCCTCTGGCATCCAGAGGTAAATATATTGTCGCCAGCAAGATAGCTCTTGGTGGGGACAAGTGCAAATTCAGTGTCTGCAATCAAAGCCATAAGATTTGAACAGAAAGGGTTTCTACCTGTCCTGGAGCCTAGAGACCACCGAGCCACCCCCCCCCTTCCCAGGCAGGTCCCTGAGACTGTCTCCTATCTTTTTCTCAGAAGGCTAAGCCCAATCATTCCTCATTCTGCCGTTCCCTCAGGACCTGGTACACAGCATGGCTTTCATTTGCCCTGCCTGCCTGTTATGTTAACACACATTCACTATGTTCAGGGTGAACCATCACTTAGGAAGACCAGCAATGACAGGCAGGTTACAATGTCATTACCTGTGGGGGGGAAGCAGGTTTTCAGACAATATGCAAATAGAATAATCCAATTTTTAATTTCAGAAGACATATACATGAAAAGCAAAATTCTGGAAAGATGTTCTTCAAGGATGGGAAAGAGAGATGGATTGTAGATGGACCCTGGCTTGGCCTCTTTTCTTTGGTCAGAGAATGAAACAGCCTTGCAGCTGCCTCTTGCTCTGGTTCTGTGCCCATAAAGGTCAGCTGGGAGATTTTTTTGTTTTGGGGGGTTTTGTTTGTTTGTTTTGGTTTTTAGGGACAGGATTTCTCTGTGTAGTTTTGGTGCCTGTCCTGGATCTCGCTCTGTAGACCAGGCTGGCTGCGAACTCACAGAGATCCACCTGGCTCTGCCTCCAAGTGCTGGAATTAAAGGCATGTGCCACCATCGCCTGGCAAGGTCCTGTTTTTTAAAGCCTCCACAGTAGTAGGTATGCAAGGAAAGAGGGAATTGGAATTAAACAACAATGTTGCCCTTTTCAGCTATGGTCCTTTGATTCTACAAGGATTTATTGAGACCCCTGCTGGGTGAGCAGCATGTTTCTGGGAAATGGGATACACAGTGATCAACACTGAGATCCTGGATCCTGTGGAGGAGGTGTGTTTCACAGAAAGAACCAGACAACATTGCAATAAGCAAATTGCATGGTATGTTAGGAGGCAACAGGGTGTGTGTGCACAATAAGGGTAACTTGGTAGGGAGAGCCAGGTAAGGGACTTGCCAGGACTAGGGGACTTGCCAGATATAGGAGCTCTGTAGGAGGGTGTCTGAGGAAGGAAGGAGCTTCTCTAGCAGAGGGGACAGCCAGGAGAAAGGCTCTGAGGCCAGATGTGTCATGAATAGGTACAGCGTGGAGGCCAGCAGATGAGGGAAGATTCAGTTAGGGCAGAAACTCGAGGTCAGACTACCGTATGGCACATGGTGAGGACATAGGTCCAACTCAGAAAAACCAAGGAGCCTCTGCATGATTCCAAGCAGAGGATTTAATTTCTCTTTTCATGTGTATGTATGTGCACGTGTGTGCACATAAGCACGGAAGTCAGAGGACAGCCTTAGCTGTAGTTCCTTGGTGAGACAGTCTCTCATTGGGCCGGAACTCACCAAGGAGGCGAGGCTGACCACCAGCAAGTTCTGTGTCTCTGCACCACCATCGCTGGAATTACAAATGGGCACCAATGTAGCTGGCTTTCACGATGTGGATTAAAATCATGTCGTCATGCTCACAAGCAAGCACCTTACCGGCTGAACTCTCTCCCCAGCCCAACTTCTGCCTTTTTTAACAGCTTGGTTGAGTATAATTCACTCGCCATACACTTCACCCACTTAAAATGCAATGGAGGTTTAGTAATCAAATTTGGGCAACCTAATTTTAGAACGCTTTTGTGGCTTTCCACAAAGCATGCGCACCATCAGTGTTCAGACTCTACCTCCTCCCTCACCTCCAGTCCTAGCAAACACTCATCTGCCTTCTGGCTTTCTAAATGTGCCTGTGGGCATTTGAGCTCTTTGGAATCATGCAATAGACTGTCTTTTGTGACTACCTTCTTCATACTATTTTCAAGGTTCCTCCCTGCTGTAGTATGTACCAGTACCCATCCTTTATTACTATACCTAGTTGTAGGATATTCTACAGCTTACTTAATTCATCACCTCTTAGTAGACACTTGAGTTATCTCCACTTTGGGCTATTATGAATACTACTTTGGACTTTTGTATGTGTGTATTTTTTTTCAATTTACTGAGGAATTATCGAATTTTGTTGGGTGGCTGCCCCACCTGGCATTCTCAACAGCAGTCTGAGAGGCTCTGGTCCTCCACACCTCATGCTTGTATTGTCTTCTTTATTTAGCCATACTGGTAGGCATAAAGTCTTAGCTTGTTCTAGTTTTGATTTGCATTTCTCTAATGACTAATGACGTCAAAACTAGAACAAGCTAAGACTGTGCTTATCAGCCAATTGTATATATTATTTAGAGAAAAATCTATTCAAATACTTGTCCATATAAAACTTAGCTTGTCTTTTTTTTATGATGTCTTTCAAAGAGCCTATTCTGACTGCTTGGTTAAAAAAAATACACATACTCTTTTGGAAAACAGGAGAAAAAAGAAATAATGATTTTAAAAGAAGGTGATTTGAAGAATGGGCAGACGGCTCAGTCGGTAAAGTATTTGCCGCACAAGCAGGAAGACCTGAGTTTGGGCACCTCGGACCCACATCGAAGGCTGGGAGCAGCAGGGTTCGCCTACAGGGTCAACTCTACGGGATGGAGATGGAGGGATCTCTGGTCAGTAGCAGTCTACCTTGCCAAATCCAGAAGCTGAGGAGTCAGTAAAAGACCGTCTCAAAAAAAATAAATAAATAAGGAATGTAACTGAAGACACCTGACACATGACATCAACTCTGTCCTTCCACACACATGTGTACATCCACATAACACTTACATACAACACACACACACACACACACACACACACACACACACACACAGTGCACTGAAAGAGTTTAGTGCAAACACTGGCCCCCACCAGGCCTTGTGGGCTGTCACCGATCAGGTGGAGATTCTCCACCAGGCACAGATCTCAGAAAACTAGATTGTCTTTGACCTTTGCTGTTCTGCTTTCCTGGGCTCAGTTAGGACAACGCTGATGGGTTACCCCAAATGAGGAAACTAAGGTGACTTGAGCTTGTACATCACCTCACAGGACACAAAGGCAAGGTACCCATAGGGCAAATAAACCCAGAGTAAAAGAGATGGTTGTAGTTCCCTAACATGAGACACGCTTGTGTGTGTGTGCGGGGGGGGGGGGGGGGGGGGTATGGCTCAAACATAAGAAGGGGTATGGCTAAATAAAGAAGACAATACAAGCATGATTTTCAAAATACAAAAACTAGATTTTCTAGTTGAGTGCTAAGGGCAAAGTTATTCTCAAACATAAGAAGGGGTGATGGGATGGTAGTCAATACTGTATCGTCATGGGTGATGGAATGGTAGCCGGTACTATATCATCATGTCAAATTAATATTGTTCTAGAATTAGATGGTAAGACTGGATTCACCAGTCCTGAAGGAGGATCATAGAATACAAGAGAAAACACAAATATCTAAGGGGATTACGTGAGAAATGAATATACAAATAGTCGCAGGGCAGACAACTAGAAGAAAATTAACTCAGTAGTCAGATGTAGTTATAATGAAAGGAAACCGCAATATTATGCTACCTGTTCATATTAAACTGCCAGGAGGGTGGGAAATGCTGTCTAGCTGGGCAGCCATGCATAACTGTAACTCTACATTTACAGAAAAGCAACACGTGCCTTGGTGGATATCCCATGGTCTCTTCCACATACACCAAAAGTCCCAACTAGCCATAGGCATGAGGCGGGCTTATGGGTATTATTTTCTTCTTCACATAGACAACTCTTGCTCAGGTGTTCCTATATCCTTCAAGTGGTTAATCATAGATTCTAAGATTAGATTACCTAGATGCAAATCATCAGCACTAACTGGATGTTAGTGTTTAGACCAATGGCTTCTCTTCATTGGCTCTCTGTTTCTCCACAGTGCATCATGGGAATGACAATTGAACATACTTCCCCCAGGCAGTTGTTGAGACCTGAAGGAAAGACTTGAAATATGCTGCAGCAGAAAGCCTGGAGCACAGTAACTGTGTACTGACTAGTACTGGGAACTATCCGGGCCCATGTGGAATAGCTATAACAAATTATCTATGGCTGTAAACTTTATACAGAAAAGAGGTTTATTTGATTGATAAAGTTTTGGACACTGAAAGTACAAGATATAGAAGCCCCATCTGTTTGGCATCAGGTGCAAGCCTTCTGGCTATGTCACAGCATAGCATATATCAACATGGAAGGGGTCTTTATCAGAAGGAAAGAGAACTCTCAGCAAAACCAGAGTGGGGCGGGGGGCAAAGTAATTCTTTATATAGCAACCCACTCTGGCAAGAACTGACCTACACCTACGAGACCTGACCCACTCACGAGGAACGGTATTAATTCATTCATGAAGGCAGAACCCCCAGGACCTCATGAGCCAGACATCACAGACATCCTAGCATTACCATAGTCATGATGAGGTTTGTTAGTACGGGCTGTGTGATTGGAGCATCACTCCCCATGAACTGCACTCTTTCCTCTCCTACCTTATCCCCGGCCCTTTAGACAGGACCGTTACTCACTAACTACTCAAGGCTCCTCCTCCCTCTCATCTCCCCCACTGTCTTTAGTCTTCATGACTCCAGCACGTCTCTTCTTTCACTTTTCCACCGAGGTCCAAGGTTTGGGAAGTAAGTGGCTCCGACCTGAGCTCAGGGATGGAACCACACTCCCATAACCTTCCGAAGGAGTTCTGAAGAGGATTTCAACTTTGTTCTGGTCCCCTTCTTCCCCATCTCCTCATCCTCACCTTTCCTTGATACACCCAAACCTGTGTAAGCTTGATTTAACACAAGTCATGGATCCTTTTTGAACAGCCCATTAAAACTATTAAGAGCTGAAAATTGACCTTGGAAAATGGCTGCAATAGCTTTATTACATTGCTTGAGGTGGGGGGAGGGTACGGGGGTGGGGGGGAGGGCAGGGGAGGGTGCTAGTTAGAAAGCCTGGTTGTCTCACTTCTGATTTCTCAGGGCTCTCCGTACAAGCTTCTAAATTTAGATCTCAAGAATTATTGAGCTTCTACTGGGGGAAAAAAATTCTGAAGTCCTGCCAAAGCTCAAAGTAACTCTCCAGCTCTTTCTCCTAGAGACCTTGGAAAGAGAGACTGGGTGAGGGTTTGACATTGTGTGTGTGCAGGGTGGGGGGCGGGGTGGGGGGTAGCTGTGGGGATGGTTGTTGTTGAATTTGTTGCTGGAGAAGGGATGGGTGGAGAGAGTGAGGATACCCTGCTTAACTGGCCTCTTCCTTGGGACTTTGGGCTGAATCTTTGTAGGCATTTATAGCAAATAGGAAGTGGAGACTAGACAAAACACCAAAACCCATCTACTGTCTTATAAAAGCAAGGTTCAAAACATATTTCAAAGGTAAAGACAAAACTCTGCCTAATCGGGCACACACACACTAGTATATATGTATTTAGGGCCAGGAATGGGTGGCAATAAGGGCTTAATCTGGGGGTCCAACAGGGTCCAGAGACAGACCTGCCCAACCAAAGTGGTGCACCATCTCCCTCTCCTGCGGGCAAGGTAAAGAATGACTTCTAGATCTCTTCTGGTATGCTATCAGACAGTGGTTCTCAACCTGGGGATCCAAGGACACTTTCATAGGGGTCGTCTAAGGCCATCAGAAAACACAGGTATTTACAATTCATAACAGTAGCCAAATTACAGTTATGGAGTAGCAATGAAATCATTTTATGGTTGGGGGGGTCACCACAATATAAGGAACTGTCTTAAGGGTCCCAGCATTAGGAAGGTGAGAAGCACTGCCTAAGAAGTTTACCTGGGCACCAGCCATGCATCAGGTATTGTACTAACCGTGTCGGTAGATTCTTCTGTCTTCATCACCAATCCATTTCACAGCATCTCATGGCAGAAGGACCATTTCTCAGAAGAGACCGTATCGAGGCACAGAAGTCATTAGCCCCAAACCACATAGCAGTGAAGTGACAGTGCCTGGGACAGGATCTGAAATGTCTCCCAGAAGTCATGCACTAAAAGACTCTAGCCTGAGGCACTAGGGGGAAGTGATACTATCTTAGGAAGTAGGGCCTACTAAAAGGAAGTGGTCACTGTAGGCATGCCTTTGAAAGGCACAACGGACCCTGACAGCCACTTCCTTCCCCAACCACCATGGTACTTAGCACTAGCACATGTTCCCCTCTCCCGATGTTCTCTCTCACCGCAGGACCAGAAGTCAAATGATCACAGACGGAGACCTCTGAAACCGTGAACCAAAATACACCTACACCCTTGAAGCTGGTTTCTGGAGGTACTGTGTCACAGTGATGGAACACTGACCAACACGACGCCCGAGTCTCTGCACCTGGGTGCGTGTGCACATGCACGGGGACAGAAGGGCCTTGCATCAGAACTTCCATTGGCAGTTATCTCCTCTCCTGCCCTCAACACGTTAAGGACCAGCCCGTGTACAGATCCCCTTTGTGTCCCCAGTGTTGAGGAGTGAAGAGTACAGAAGATGGAAAAACTGGAGTCTCTGCCCTCAAGGTTCTAGGAGAAGCAAGTCTTATTTCTCTAATGTGCAAATGGCGACCAAATTCACTGCATGGGGGATCCTGAATAATTCCCCCAAAGAAATCTGGCCAATCCCATTAGGAAGTACAGGCCCCAACAGTCCCTGGTATGTCTGTCAACAGGTTTCCCCTTCAGAGGAATGGCCAGAGTGAGAGCTGCCATACTTGTTTGGGTAATAGCCTATGGCTAAACTAGGCATTTTCTGTGGCCAGGGAAGTGCTGTAGGCAATACCCTAGCAATCGCCTTTAAACCGCTGGAAAACCGCTGGCACCAGTGACATTTCCCAAAGTCTGGAAGCTGGTGCCAAGCAGAGTGGAGGGAAGTGCCTGTGAGATGTTCCTTCATGCCCACATCTGTGTTGTCTTACAGGTCAGACATCTCAGCCTGGCAGAGCTCAGCCTGGCAGAGCAGGGCAGAGGCAGCGCCTGCACAGACTCACAGATGGTTCCTACTTCCTTGCTGTGAGACCCTAGGAGAGTTTGTTCCTGCCTTCTCATCCTTGGCTTCCTCCCCCTAAGACAGTGAGACGACACCACCTTCCTCACAGGATCGCTAGAGCCTTAAATAAAAATTTTAAATGTGCTGAATGCTAGTTGGCAATGTTATTATTTCAATGCAAATTGCTCCTTTCCTCTACAGACTCAGAATTCTCCCTATGCCCAATTTTCGTTTGGAACTTAATTTAAGGAAACAAAAATTACAATGCACTTCCCCACCATATCAGAGTGGCACATCATCAAGTTTGGCAAAAGGTTGTGGGGAATGAGCCCTTCCGCCTCCTGCTTCTGAGGATATAGATGCTGTAAGCCTGGGATGTAGACCTGACAGGGGTCCTTGCCTTCGACTCAGCAGGGTTACTTCCAGCAGCTTACCTTAAAGACACACTACCAAAATGAACAGAGAGACGCAGGTCGTATTGACCAATGACAGTACATGGGCCTGATTGCTCCATATTTGGAGAAATCATTTGTGGATACGAGACAGGAAATATGAGCAAGGATTGGGTGTTTGACAATCCTGAGGAACTGCTATTAATGATTTTAGATGTGGTCATGGTCCTGAGGTTTTGTTTTTCTTTAAAGATTCTTATCTCTTAGAAGTAATTGCTGAAATATTTATGAATGGAATACAATGTCAGCTGTGCTTAAAAATAGTCAGGAAGAGGGAATGTGTGGGTGACAGTAATTGGGGGTTTATTATAGTGTCCTATATTTGTGTTTGTGGGAGAGTTCCCATAACCAAATCAGGACAGTACAGATATGGAGAAAACCCTACCAAGCTCTTCCCTCTCCCCAGGGAACCTTGGCTTCCAATGCTCTAAAGCCTTCCACACATTTTCTGGGCATTTAAGTACTATCTGTATACTAATTCTTCATTTACAGTAGTGTTATTACCCTTGCTGATTACCTTCTCTCGTATTTTTTTCCAGTCCTGTGTTAGGGACAGGCTCCACATCAGCACACAGAGATTGGCACATTGGCACACACACACCATTGCTGTCCCATTGCTACATAAGTGGCAGGGTAAGAGTGTGCTGCAGAGTTATTTACACACTCCCATAATGCTAAGTGTTTCTGGTTGTCCCCAACTGGTTTACTCCAGCCAACGCTGCAGTGGCCATTCTTGGATGTATCTACCCATGCATGAGAGTGCTTCTCCAGAGGAGGGAGTAAGAGATGGGATCAAAAGCCAGTGAGATGGTTCAGTGGGTTTAGGTACCTTCGGCAAAGACTGAGGATCTGAGTTTCATCCCTGGGACCCACATAGTGCAAGGAGAGAACTGACTCCCACAAGTTGACCTCTGACCTCTACACCCAAGCACAGAGGCACAATTGCACACAAATATAGACATCCCTCACAGATGTTCCTAGAGGTTCACCTCCTAAAGGATTCTCAGTCTTGGAATGTAGATAATTAACACTAACTATTGCCCATGTTTTAATAAAATAACTTTTCTTTCATGAATCATTAATGGGTAGAAAACCTGCCCCTCAATTATTCCCATCCCACCTCCCACACACATATAATGCTTTACTTGGCATGCAATCACTCAGACCCAGCCTCCTTGATCTCTAGAGCTGGTGGATCAGGATCCTGATAGCCCCCCACCCCCAATACCTGAGAGCCACATCTCTCCTATGACATAGTAAATAGAAACATCACTGAGTGGGAGTGTAAGACTGGAAGAATGATTTTAGGGTACTTGAACAGCAATGTCCTTCTAACTGTGGGGCCTCAGCTGACCTAGAAACTAACATACACCCCCAGAGCACATCAAAAAGAAGACGACACTGGCCCTATGGCTTCCTCTGTCCAGATTAGTCTGGCTGGGCTGGATCAGGATCCAGTGTCCTGAGGCTGTCTACTCTTACAACGTGACTGAGTGCTTTTTGCTATGGAGGCTGCTTTTGCCCACAGATCAGAGTTCCTGAAGTCTCTGTGCCAAGCATCTTCCTCTGGTGCAATTCCCTTCTTAATTCAGCCAGATGCTGATGCCAACCTTTCATGGGCACACCCAGAAACTTCTGTGTCTTATGTGGCTGTTTTCTCCTTCTCACTCATCATTTGCCTTCCTTCTGAAAAGTCTTGTTTCATAAATCTCATCCTGTGACTCTTCTGTATGTTGCTTCATCTTCATTGAAAGGGAGAAAGGACCCAGATAAGTCTCTTCCATACAGTCTTATAGGTTTGGGTTTGATAGCATTATGCTGGAGAAATCTCGAGGCCGAGATGACCTCACCCGCATTTAGAAAACTGCATCCTTGTTTGGAGAAGTGATTGCCTCAAGCTGGACCACAAAGAGTACAAAGTGAGCTTAGAAAGCCCTGCTGTTTGGGGAAGTAAAGAAACACTCGAAGAATGATGAGGACATGTCAAAATGTGGCCAGGTTTCCAGGGCCAAGTCTAAACTAATTTGAACATCAAAATAAACAAGGATATAGTCTATGGAAGGAAATCAATCTGAATATGCTACACTTGATTAAATAATCACTGGGGAGAGAAGTTATCTAGCTTGTGAGAATCCGGCATGATGGAGGAAGAGGAGGCAGCAGATGTGGTGATATATTGTGTACCCTAATAAAATGTGCCTGAAGATCAGAGAGAGAAAAGGAACAAGCCATGTCTTACCTCTAGGACTCTTCAGTCTGAAAAAGCCTCAGCCGTAGGCCTCCCGCCAAAGGAGCTTCCTCAGCCGAAAAAACCTCTAGCTGAAAGGGACACACACTTCTGTCGAAAAGCCTTTAGTTCCTGTCTCCTCAGCCTTCTATACCTTTCTCTGCCCAGCCATCACTTCCTGGGATTAAAGGAGTGTGTGCTTCCCAAGAGAAGGCATGAGATCTCAAGTGCTGGGATTAAAGGTGTGTGCCACCACTGCCTGGCCTCTATGTCTAATCTAGTGGATTGTTCTATTCTCTGATCTTCAGGCAAATTTTATTAGGGTACACAATACATCACCACAAGCAGGAGCTCAAGGCAGCTGGTCTCACACACACACACACACACACACACACACACACACACACACACACACTGCATTTGCAAACAGGAAGCAGAGAGTGATGATTCACACTGCCACTCAGTTCCCTCTCTTCATTTATACAGTCTAGGATTCTAGCCAGGGAACTGTGCCACCCACACTGGGCAGGTCTTCTCTCCCCAAAGAATGAAGATAAAATAAGGGCCTGTCTCCCAGACAATTCTGGGCTATATCAGGTTGGTGATTAGTACTGACCATCGTGGAAGTTGTCCTCCTTCCAGCAGCAAGACAACCGAGAAGTGGGAAAGGAGTGGTAGGATCAGAAAAGAACCAAGTTAACAGCTGCCAGGGAAGAAGTACCAACCAATGAACATCCTGGTGGGTGAGAATGTAGGAAATAATGGAATATTTATATAGTCTGAAGGCATCTGCCCACAAAAGAACCTCACCAGGGAAAAACTTAGGGGCTCAAAGGTAGCCTCCACAGTGACGGGACAGTTCAGCCACACACGTTTCCTGCTATCATGCATGAAGGAAAATGCAGCCTGCCTTCTGGGACACTTCTATAAAAGCATCACAGTGTGACCCTTGTCACATGGAAACATCAGATGGACTCAAGGCAGGGGTTGTTTTATAAAACCATTCACCAGAGAACCAAAAAGAATGTACATCTAAAAAGAAGGAATCGATTGATCGACAGATTGATTCGTTAGGCCTTAATATGCATGATTACAAAAAAAAAAAAAAAAAAAGGAACCAGTCAGGGTGCTTCAAGAATATCAATATCATGGAAAACAAAGAAGCACTGGGAACTGATCCAAATCAAAGAAGACAAAATAGACAAGACAATATGATAACAGGCTTCTCTTCACCACGAAGAGCGTTGTAAGTATAATAAAGAATATGGAAATAAGATTTGTAGATTAGAAGGTCCCATGCAAATGCTGATTGCCTGCTTGATAACTATGGTCATGCTAGAGAATGGCCCTGCTTTGGGGTGACAGACTGTTGGGTATTTGCCAGCTTTCTTAGTTCGTGTGGGGTCATATTAAAAAAATACCATAGACGGGGTGGGCTGAGCAATACAAAATGATTTATTCCAGTTACAAAGGCTGGGAGGTCCAAGACCAAGGTGCCAGCACCACTTGGGTTCTGGTGATTTCCCACCTCCTGGTTTGTAGATGCACATCTAATTATATCAGCCTGAAAGAGAAAACAAAAAAGGCGAGTTCTCTCACTGCCATCTTGAATCTTTTTTAAGGTCACTAATCATTCTGGAAGGCTCCACCCTATAGCCTTCAGAAAATCCCATCTCCTGAAGCCACCTTGGAGGCCGGGCTTTCACATATGAATGTGGAGATGCCCAAACATGAAACCTACAGCAGCAGCAAAGGGCCTTCGCTCATGTTTGTAACTTAGGAGCAAACTGCGTGTTTCAGTTTCCTTCAGAAGCAGCTGAGGAAGAAAGGGCTTGTTTGGCTCCCAGATGCTACGGTCCATGACAGCAGGGAATCATAGCAGTAACTGGACGCGCTGGTCGTCTTGCCTTCACAGTCAGGAAGCCAAGAGTGATGAGTGCTTGTGGTCAGTTCATCATTTCCTTTCCATCTAGCCCAGGAAATGGTACCGCTCACAATGGGTGGGTCTTCCTACCTCAATTAACTTAATCAAAATAATCTACCGTAGGCATGCCTACAGATCCCTCTCCTAGGTGACTCTAGGTCTCCTTTGACAGTTAAGATTGATCATCGTATAGGAGAGAGACAGGACTACCTGGTAAAAAGTTTTATCTGTAAGCCTAGAAGGTGGCTCTGTAGGTAAAGGCTGCTGCCACAGAGCCTGATAGTCTGAGTTCAATCCCCAGGCCCCACATGATAGAAGGAGGGAATCAGTTCCTGCAAGTTGTCCACAGGTACACCATGGCATATGGGCATGCACACACACACACACATTTAAAAACACTATCTGAAAAATCTAGGTAAAGGGCTGATGAGAATCCATAGTATAATTGCTCTAATTTTCAGTAAGTCTGAAATCATGCCAAACTAAAAAGAAAAGAAAAGTGGGCAATATACCCAAACCACCTCCTCCAAAAAATGCACTCCAGATCTTGAGCCTAAAGAAAACGCACCATCCTCTCTCAGAAGCTAGCGTTGCTCCCACCCCAGCACTTACCTTCAGCGCCCCCCATCCACACCATTCTGACTACAGTATGGCAAGCCAGGGAGCTGTAAAATGACACTCACTCATCTCTCCTGGCACTAAATACCTCCACTTCTCCATGTGTCCCAGACCACAGATAGAGTGCCGCCGCCGGGACATGTGTCGTGATCGGGTGCCCTTGTCTCTCACCCTGTGTCCCATCAGCATCAAAAGGCAGGAATTATGCCTGCCTTATTGACCACTAAAACTCTCAGTGTGGGGCCCCATGCAAAATAAAGATACAGCCCTCCTGGTAGAAAAAATAGTTATGAGTTTTAAGACAGAGACAGACAAGCATTAAATCTAGTACAAAAACCTTCCTGTGTGAACCAGAGGGCACAGCCCAGTGATGCTGCCCACAGCCACCACAGTACCAGTGCAGAAAATGGACTATGTAAATGTGTGCTGTGTGACTGAAGAAATAATGTTCCTTGGGTACATTTCCAGTCTGAATTTGAAGCTGAGGTCTCCAAACGTTTATACTCATATTTGATAGGAGCCTTCACAAACCAACACAGGATAGACTTGGAATCCAGGGGTACTCCTTCCATGCAGTGGAGATGCTGGGATGCCTCCAGCCTCCCACACTCTCCTCCCCAAAGCCACCTCCCTGGACCAGCCAATGTGGGCTCTTGACATTTTGAAACTCTATGCAAGATACAGCCCTTGCCCACCTCCCCTCACAGATAATCCACCTGCTTCCCCCTCTCCCCACCTTCAGACTCATTCCAAGTACAGAATGTTCTAGCCAGACTGGGCTTTGAAAAGGGGCCATCAAACCCCCTTTCACTTGTGACCTACATTGCCATTGGTTCCATGGATGGCGCATTTTGTAACTCAAGGAGGAGAATGTTACTATGACAACAGCTCCTGGAGCTACAAGGATGCAAAGCACCTACTTAAAAAAGTTCACTCACCCATATGGCAAATGGACTTTATCAGTTGTTTCTAAATCTGAATCCAAACTGGGTGAGCTGAAAAGGCATTTTCAAGGGCTAATCATACTGTGGCATCAGAGCTACCACTGAGATGTCAGACAATGAAGACAGAGCACAAGAGCTGTTTGGGTTTTTATTTATTTCATTTGTTTGGTGGGTGTGTGCCATCATGTATGTGTGCAAATCAAAGGACAGCTCTTGGGAGTCACTTTCGCCTTCCACCATACCGGACCTAAGCATCATCCTCAGGCTGGCATATTTAGCTGCAAGCACCCTTACCTGGTGAGCTATGACACCACCTGGGGATTGTTTTAAAAAACAATTATTATTACAAAGTAGCAGGAATTTCACTCACTAACGTGAACTTAACCATAACAGTCAAAGCAGAAGTCTACCACCAAAGACTGATTCTCTCTTCAGAAAAATCTCACCATTTTCCTTATGGCTTTCTATTCCACCATCCAGCAGATGCTGTGATGACAGGAACAGAATGAGAGAGTGAGGTCCTTGGGCCTAAATTCCTGCCTTTCTGTTTGCTTATGCACAACATGACCTTAGGTAAGTTATTTCTTCTTGGAGTCCTAATCTCTTCACAGGATACATCTGCTCCTTCAGTCATCCAAATATTCATACCTATTTCTTAAGCAGCTTCTAAAAGCCTGAAGAGCCAGGCAGTGGTGGTGCATGCCTTTAATCCCAGCACTCAGGAGGCAGAGGCAGGTGGATTTCTGTGAGTTTGAGGCCAGCCTGGTCTACAAAGCAAGTTCCAGGAAAGGCACAAAGCTACACAAGAAACCCTGTCTCGAAAAACCAAAAAAAAAAAAAAAAAAAAAAAAAAGAGAGCCTGAAGAAATATCCTTTCCCTCAGGAGGAGAGGCCTGAAGACAGTGTTAGGTTGAAATCAAAGTAGAATCATGATCACTTGTTGTTGCAGAATATTTATTTAACTATGTAAAGATGTGTTACATTTGTTTATGTTACAGAATGTTTAACTATGTAAGATGTGTTGCATTTGTTTAACTATGTAAAGATGTGTTGCATTTGTTTATGTTACAGAATGTTTGTTTAACTATGTAAAGATGTGTTGCATTTGTTTAATTATGTAAAGATGTGTTGCTGTTTTACCTTGCCTGCCTAAGGCACCTGGTCTAATAAAAAGCTGAATAGCTGATAGAGAGGGAGGAGGTATAGGTGGAACTTCCAGGCAGGGAGAATAAGTAGGAGGAGAAATTTAGGCTCAAAAGAAAGGAAGGAAAAAAAAAAGGAAATGACAGGGAGACACCAGGAGACAGACAGCCAGACACAGAGGAAGCAGGAAAGTAGAACATACAGAATGAAAGAAAGGTAAAAAGCCCTAAGGAAAAATGTAGATGAATAGAAACAGGTTAAATTAAAAAGAGCTAGTGGGACAAGCCTAAGCTATGGCTAAGCATTCATAATTAAAAATGAGCCTCTGTGTCTTTATTTGGGAGCTGGTTGGTGGCCCAAAGAAAATTCCAACTACAACTCGTTGTCTTTGCTTTGTTCCCTAACCTATCCCCCCGTTCCTGGAAGCTGGAGTCTCCTGTGATTTTCAGAGCCCCAGTTTTCCATCACAACCTGGTTCAGTTAGGGTAAGTGCCTGACTATATCATGCACTATCTTCCACTTGGACTCTAAGTAGCTTCCTTGAAAGCACAGAACATCTTAACCTCCTCCCCACAAGTCCACCGAACCTGGCACCAAACATTATGTTTTGTCTATAGTTCTCCATAATTCAAAGAACTTTGCACAGCCAGGGTCCACAAGTAGGTTTGAACTTTTTCTTGTATTCTTTGCCCAATCAGTGAAAAATCCAGTAGCAGCTCCGTAATTTCTGTAGTGGGGAGCTTAAGAGATACATTTGGGGGCTGGAGAGATGGCTCAATACTTAAGATCACTTCCTGCTCTAGGTCCCATTGTACAAGACAACACCTACACAACTCACTGAACATGGAGAAGTTGAGCCACATAGAGCCTTCACCACTATGTCCTAGACCATGGTACAGGAAGGTACTCTGCATGCTACCAAAAGAGAAACATAAACACCAAGCCAGCCATAAACCCTTTGATCTAAAATGGTGTCCTGCCTGCAAGCTATGCTAGGGCAATGGTGGCACAAAACTCTTGGGAGTAACCAACCAATATCTGATTTGACTTAAGGCTCACTCCACAAAACAGAACCCATATCCAACACTGCTAAGGTGACGAATAACTTGAGACTAGATGGCGCTGGAACCTAGTGTAAAACTAAATAATACTGTTCTACTAGAAGAATGTGGTCTATACTCACAGACCAGTATCTTGCTCAGTCATCATTGGAGAAGCTTCTTCCTGCAGCAGATGGGAACAAATACAGAGACCACAGCCAGACATTACACAAAGAGTGAGTAACCTTGAAACACTCATTTCTAAATGAGATATCTCCATCAAATCTCTCCCCTCAGGGCTCAGAGAACACTGTGAAGGAGGAGGTAGAAAAAGTGTAAGAACCAGGGGAGGTGGAAGACACTAAGAAAACAAGTCTCTAAGTCAACATGATCAAAGCTCATATGAACTCACAGAAACTGAGGAAGCACAGGGCCTGTACAGGTCTGCACCAGGTCCTCTGTGTATATATTACGGCTTCTAATTTGTTGTCTTATGAGATTCCTGAGTGTGCAAATGAGTTAGTTGGTCTCTGGCTCTCATGCCTTCTCTTGGGCTCTTTTCCTTCTGTTTGTCTTGTCCAACTTTGATGTGTTAGTTTTTATGTTATTTTATTATCATTCCTTAGAAATCTGTTTTCTAATAAGAGACAGAAAGGGGGTGGATCCAGATGGGAGGGAAGTCAGGGAGGAACTGGGAGGAGTATAGGGGAAACCATAATCAGGACATATTATGTGAAAAAGAAATCTCTTTTCAATAAAAGGGGGGGGAAGCTCATGTGCTGCTCTTCCAGAGGACCCAAGTTCAGTTCCCAGCACCCACGTCAGGTGGCTTGCAACTGCCTGTAACTCCAGTTCCAGGGCATCCAATGCCCCCGTCTTGCCTTAGTGAGCATCTGCATACAAGTGGGCACGCTCACAAAGATATACACACATATACATAGATAATAAAAATAACTTTAAAAAAATCACAAAGGGCTAGTGAACACACACAAATGGTGTGTGAGTCTGTGGGGAACTTGAAGCTGTATGTCCCTGTCTACAGTCAGGTTGAGGTTGGGTTATTTATATATGGTATGACTTGGGTAAGGTGTAGGTAGAGATTAAAAGCGAGCTTCTCCATCCTCTTTAAAGTCCCCAGACCTCATCGCCTTCCAGTTGTGCCTCTGTGTTTGATTCGGCACATCCCAGCAGTGGTCTGGGACCCTCCTTACCATCTCCTTATAACAGAACATCACTCACTTTCAGTCTTAGCAAAACTCTAGTGCCCAAGGGAGTGCTACAGAGAAGAATCAACACCTAACAAAGTGTCAAAACTTGAGAGACCTGGACCTGCAGCCACATGCCTTTCCCTTCACTGCAGAGTCCCTCCCCAGTGAGGCTCAGAGACAGAGAAAATCGCTGTGATAATCCCTTCTGATGAAATTCTGTTCTGGTTACTGCACACTACGATCAGCTTACTGTTTCTCATCTTATCATGATTGCATTCAAAATTTGATTACATTCTGTTGATACTGTTGTAATAGACAGACAGACAGATGGATAGATAGATAGATAGATAGATAGATAGATAGATAGATAGATAGATAGATAGATAGATGATGGATGGATAGATGGATATAGATGGATGATAGATAGATAGATAGATAGATAGATAGATAGATAGATAGATAGATAGATAGATAAAAGCAGCACTTAATTTAAAAATTCACCTGTACCTGTTTCAGCATCTATTTCTTGGCTCACCCCCCACCCCACCATTCTATCCTATGCACAGCTTTAGTTTTTACTGCTGTGTGTCTGTTGGTCTCTGTTACAGTGATTTGCTTTTCACAGCCACCAGGAAGGAAAGGAGAAATGTGTCTCCAATTCCCAGATAGTATCACTGGCCAAACAGCTTCACAACGAATTCATTTATATTTATTGGTTCCAAGTGTTATTTCTCCCTATTAAAAGTGTCTCCTCTCATGAGAAAGGAAAGGCTAGCTGTGACCCACAATGAGGTCAGCTTCCTAAATGGGCCCTATCCTCATGCTACTGTGTACCAAGAACTCATTCCCTGTTCAAGACCCAACTCAACTCTCAGCCAAGTCCTCCTTGGCTGCCCCCATGAATTGCAAAGTGATGGAAGAAATTAAGGAAGAAAAGCAGGCTAAGGACCCAAAGCAGAGCCATTAATGAGGCTCCCACAAAGAAAGATGCAGCTTGAGGAGCTCATGCTGGCTGGTTGCTAGCAAAGCCTGGCTTACTGTGACTTCCTCGCACTTGAATTGCCTAAGCAGTATCATGTCTGATGGTAGGTAGATGGTTAGATCCCTGATGCTTTGAAGGACATTGGGGCTGTAGCTCTCCCTCGTAATCAACAGCCTATAAAATCAAGACTAAAACTCAGAACTCTAATTACTGATCAGAGGAATGGGACCTGGGTCCTGTCTTTGGACCTGGGAAGAGAAGTAACATCCTGAACTGCCTAGAAAGTCATTAATAGATAACTACCTAAGCCTGGCTGCAGGAACTCTGAAGGTAAACTACATGGCTGGAGGCTTTCTGATAAAGAACAGGGCATATCATTGCCCCATCCTGTAATGGGCCTGTCAGTCACCTGGAAAGGGAAAGTTCCTTGGGAAGAGCTGCAGATGCCAGAGCCTTTAGAACTGGAGTAAAGCCTGTCTACGACACAGGCTGGCGTGCTGTTCCCTGTGACCACTGCTTACTCTCCTTTACTTGGCAAAAAAAAACTCTGACTTCGAGTCTTTGCTCTGTGCACCTCCTCTGAATTCTTTCAATAGATACCACAAAGACCAGGGAGAGAATGGGAGTCCAGAGCAAGAGCCCAGTGATAGAGGTGTCTTGGTTGGTTGGGTTTGTTTGGTTGTTAATATCTAATTTTGTACATTCTTATATTTATATTTTGTGTCTATGTGGTTTTTTGCCTATGTGTCTTTTTGTGTTCATGTGTCTGTGCAGAGGTGTGTGTGTGTGTGTGTGTGTGTGTGTGTGTGTGTGTGTGTGTGTCTGTGAGAGAGAGAGAGAGAGAGAGAGAGAGAGAGAGAGAGAGAGAGAGAGAGAGAGAGAGAGAGAGAGAGTTGGAGGACAACATCAAGTGTTATCCCTCAGGTACTGTCCACCTTTTTCTTTTTTTGAGAGAGTCCCTTACTGGCCTGGACCTCACCAAGTAGGCTAGGCTGCCTAGCTAGAGAACCCCAAGGATCTTCCACCTCCCCAGTGCTGGATTTCTGTGGATGCCACCATGCCTGGATTTTCATGCTCAAAGACTAAATTCAGGTCCTCATGCTTGCAAAGAAAGCATTTCACCACTGAGCTCCCCCAGGCCTCTTATATTTATTTTATAGAAATCTTACCTCATCAAGGCTTCTTGCCACAACCAAAAGATAAGTAGATAGTTTATAATATATAAACACAATGGAAATGAAACAGCTAGGGACTAGGCATGAATTCTGACCACAGACATACAAGATTAAAAGATTAACCCAATTAAGTGGCAAAATCCCAATCCTTTTGGCCTTCTATGCTTCCTATGGCTTCCTCTTTCCTTAGTACTTTCAACAGGCTAAAAAAAAAAGAAGTCATGGAGAATCTATTCAAACACTGCTCCCTAGAGAAACCATGCTTTGTACACTGAGATGTTCTAGTGACAGATGACATCCTAGTAAGTTACAAAGTGACCATTAAGACATATTAATTCACATAAAACACACACACACACACACACACACACAAACACACACACACACACACATTACAAGAGTACAAAGTAGGAAAATTGCAAGCTCCCAGTAGTAGGGTATGTCTACCACAAGACACGGGATAACCAAATAAAAGAACTGCATGCAACCATTAAAAATTATGTTTTAGGAGCTAATGAGATGGGTCAGCCATTAAGAGCATTGGCTGCTCTTCCAGAGGACCTGAGTTTGAGTCCCAGCACCTACATGGTGGCTCACAACTGGCTTCAGTTCCAGAGAATTTGGTGCCCTCTTCTGGTCTTTGTGAGCACTGTACATATATGGTGCATAGACATACAGACAAAACACTCCAAACACATAAAGTAAAGAATTTTTTTTATAAAAAGAAATAAAAGCCAGGCATGGTGGCACACATCTTTAATCCAGCACTCAGGAGGCACAGGCAGGTGAATCTCTGAGTTTTAGGCCAGCCTGGTCTACAGAGCAAGTTCCAGGACAGCCAGGACTATGCAGAGAAACCCTGCCTCAAAATAAATAAATAAATAATTTAATTAATTAATTAAAATAAAAAAATTAAATTAGGTTTTGGAGAATGTGGTTGATATGGAGACATACTAACCACATAGAAACTATTAAAATAAAAAAAAAACTCTGAAGCAGGGTATAATGTGCACACCTATAATTCTAGCACTCAGGAATCTGAGGTAGGAGGATCTCTGTGAGATTGAGGCCAGCCTGGGCTACATAGTGAATTACAGGCCAGACTGAGATATATGATGTCTTAGTCAGTGTTCTGTTGCTGTGAAGGGACACCATGACCACAGCAAATCTTATAAAGGAAAGTGTTTTACTGGGGCTTGAGTTACAGTTCAGAGGCTTAGTCTATTATCAGGCTGGCAGGAAGCATGGCAGCATGCAGGCAGACATGGTGCTGGAGAGGGAGCTGAGGGCTGAACATCTGGATTCACAGGCAGCAGGAAGAGAGGGACACACTGGGCCTAGCTTGAGTATTTGACAACCCAGTGACACACTTCCTCCAACAAGGCCGCACGTTCTAATGCCTGTAGTAATGCCTCTCCATAATGACCAAGCATCCAAATATATGAGCCTATGGGGGCCATTCCTATTCAAACCACCATCTATGGTGACTATAAGGCCAGTGTGGGCTGGATAGTGAGAATTTGTCTCAATAATAATGTTAATCAGCATCATTAACATCAAAACCAAAGAGTCACTTTGAGCTCCCTGGCAGCTGGGAAAAGATGAGAGACACGATGGCAAATGGCAAAATGATTTTCTGTGGTGGTTTTTCAATGAATATTTACCTTTATGAATTACTAAGTAAGTGAATAAACAAGTGAAGGATAAATCTCTGCCAGTGGGGGCTGCTTTCCCCTCACACAGAACACACAAATTTAGGTGGGTGTGACGGCATTAAATGTCCGACGGAGGCTGCGATCACTCCTGAGAGAAGTTATTTGAAAACCTCCATTGGATAGCAACAAATCCTTCAACCAAATGAAAATGTTAGAATTGCTCGTGTTCTCTGCTAATAACTCCACTGTTGCCTGTGAGGACTGCCTCGCCAGATATTATGGGTTCATGGAGCTTGCCTGATGGAGGAGTCCCTGGCTCATTGTTCCTTCTGGATTTACATCCACGGTTTGCTATCTCAGCTCTTAGAAGAAGGTTTTCCGGTGTCTCTGGGCTAGAGCTGCTCCACGGGCCATTTGAAGAGCGTGGAGGAGAATAGCCACATAGGCAGAGCTGGCCATTGGGCCTGCCCGGCTCTGTCAGCTGAGCGATCACTCCATTCACAACTCAGATCCCTCAGTCATCAGCTCGAATGTCAAGAAGAAATCCTTCCTCCCAATGTGTTTGGATGGGACTTCTGTAGGTTATAGTCCCCAGTGAGACTTAAGAACAAATGGAGGCAATGGGAAAAAACAAAACAAGACAAAGAAACCAAAAAAACTGCCCTGCAAGACACATCAATCAAGTGGTGGAAGACATTTCCCAAAGGCTGGTAATCATTCTCCCAGGGCCTCTGGTGCTAGCTATGACTTTGCTTCAGTGCAGAGCAGCAAGCCCAGGGCCTTACCTATACAAAAAGCACGTGCTGGATCACTAAGCTGCTATGCCCTCACCCCTTTTTAACCTAGAGATTCTTCCTGCTCATTATTTTATGATTTTTCTTATGCTTGTATTAACGATTCACGAAAAGCTGTTCCGTTTTGTCTTAATAAGAAAGAAAGATGGTAGAGAAAGCAGGCTGCAGAGGAGAGGGGCCACGGCCTAGAAGGTGCTCATCTGTCCCATTATGGCTGTGAAACTTTGAATAACTTCTTTACTTTTCCCCCCATAAGCCAGGGATAAAGAACCCAAACCACAGAAGCCAAGACCAGTGGCTCAGATGAAGCTCGTGCTTACTACATGTATATGGTATCACAAAGAGAAACTATTAATATTACTAATTGGTGTTTCAATTTCACAGAATGGCAATATGAATATTCCTGTTTCCTCGACTGACTTGGACATAGTTACAATTCTACTGTAGCAGGCTGGAAAGACGGCTCAGCAGGTAAGAGCACCTGTCATTCTTGCCTAAGGACTGGGGTTCGGTTCCCTGCACCCACATGGTGGCTCACAATCATCTGTAACTCCAGTTCTGGGGAATCCAACCCTGTCTTCTGACCTCTGCAGGTGCCAGACGAACATGTGATACACATACATACATACATACATGCAGGCAAAACACTCAAACACATAAAAAAATAAAATAATATAGCTAAAAACACCTTTTAAAAGTCCATACTGCAAATGCAGCTCTGTATTCTGGCTTTCCCCTCTAAGACAATGTGATAACCATTTTCTGCTAGCTATGAAGCATTAAATGATTATTTAAAAGCTATATGCATCAGGGACAATAAGATGCAGTGACCCTTGTGCTCTCCAGCTGAAGCCGTGTTCTCCACATTCCCTAAATTAAAATCAAGATGAACAACTCTGGCCCTTGAAGAAACCAAATTCAGTATCATATAAGCAATGTCACCAGGAGGCCAGCAAATCAGGGCACAACGGATGAGGATGGAACATTAACCTTTTATGAGGCTGAAAGCTGCTGGGTTTCACGTTGCTACAATTTACAAATGTACCTTGGAATGTGATCCCCCAGTGGGCTGCCTCTCCCGGTGTGAGTTCCGAGAGTGACCTCCAGCAGCAAGCCTGGACTAGCCACCCGAAGCCTTGCAAAGCAAGGCTAGGCCTCCCTAACCTGCAGGCTCTTCCTTCTGCATGTAGAAGCCTGGGCAGGTGGAATGCCGAAAGGACAGGCCCGGGGACACATTCCTGAGGCAGCCGGAGCTAGGGACAGGGCATGAGCTGGTTCAGTTACAGAATCCATTTGCACAGTAACACTAGGAAGTCGTGAGGAAATCCAATGTCAAAATCAGTTGTCCTAAGGCTAGTGGTAGAGGCCATGCCTAGCTGGAGTGCCAACACACAAACGCGGGTGCACACACACACACACACACACACACACACACACACAAACATGCGCACGTGCGCACGCGCACATTAGTTGTTCCAAAGAAGAGAAAACCTTGAATAATTCTACTAAGGAGCTTGACTATAATCAGGTGTTCACTGAAGAGCTGCTGAGAGTTGTAGAACAAGGAAGCCAGCCAGCCGAGATGCTGAGTTACAAAGAGATGAGTGAAGTGTGGAGAATGAAGGAGAAAACAATTGTGCCAGAAGAAAATGACAAAATAAACGGTGACCGGAGTCTACGCACTGTGTCCAGGTGCTGCTCCACGGGCTTCATCTGTAGTCACTAACTTAACCCTTGGAACGATGCTTCTAAGGGAGTCCTGTGATTATACCCTGTTATCTGACAAGAAAGATAATCAAGGCTGGGAACTGGGGATATAGGTCAGTTGGCAGAGCCCTTGGCTAGCATGCCTGAGGCCCTAGGTTTGATCCGCGGCACCAGATACAGTGGGCATGATGCCCCACACCTGTAATCCCAGCACTTGGTGGAGGCAGGAGGGTCAGAGATTCAAGGTCATTATCAGCCTGTGGTGCTGTTTTAGGGGTTCTGGAGACTTAGGAAGTAGGGCTTAGCAGGAGGGAGCAAGTCATGGGCTGGGGGCCCTTGAAGTCTGCATTTTGCTCCTATCCCCTCTGGTCTCTGTAATTCCTATCTGCCATGAGCAGGGAGGGAAGGTCAATAGCTCTCCACTTTGTATCCTCCCATCTCCACGATATTCTGCCCAAGTACACAGAGCAAATGAAGCATGCCAGGACTGAACCCTCTGAACCTATGAGCAAAATCAATTTTTTCCTCCTTTGTCACGGTAACACAAAGTAACAAATGGAAAAGATAAACTACTTCTAATCTCTGTGACTGGAAATGTGGAGAGACCCACATATTAGGCCCAAAATGTCCCCTGCCCCTCCTTACTTCAGAAGACCTTGTTTGAAGTGGTCTGCACCGAGCTGTGTTCCACACTCTTACCATCACTGCTTTGGTTGAGCCATGTTTTAGCTGAGACCACCAATACAGTCACTCACCCTCCTAACAAACACACTGTGCCTCTTAGGGCAAAGCACTGACTCTCCAGAGAGTAACAAAGCTTGCAAAACCCAGACCTTCCGTGAGCCTCTGTCTACCCAGCATGGAGGAAGCTCGAGAAAAGAGCCTCCGTATGGGGCACATCAAAACTCCTCTTTCGTTCTCAGGAAAATCTCATTCTGTATAGCAGTTTGCTCATACAGCTTCCTGGTGAAGATCAGGTTTGACTCAGTGGTTGCTGATAATATAAATGTATCCAGATGAGTAATTTCACCTCGATTATAGCCACACTGGTGCCGTCTGGTCCAAGCAAGTGACTTTCTTCTGTCTCTCAGAGTCCAGCCCAAAGCATTTCCTGTAAGCCAATACTTCTGCTACCACATCGCTAAACTATGGGCCATTAATGGCTTCCAGATCTGAAGCCAGAGGAGTGCTAAAGGCAGGTGCTGGGACCCAGGTGCCTTAAGTTTTAAGATTGCTAACTCAGAGAGAATGAGAAAGCCTCGCAAAGTTGTTCAAGGTACTAGAGGTTCAGAACACGATTGGGTCCCTGAAGTAGAACCTCCCATTAAGGCACAACAACAACAAACAAATTTAAAAAAACGCTAGTTTCATTCTGTTTTTGTGTGGTGGTATTGTGTTCCCCAAAATATTGTGCACCCTAACTTATCTGAGGTCAGAGACAGAACAGCCACTAGATACAAAGGCTAGAAAATGGTGGCACTCACACCTTTAATCCTAGCATTCCAGAGGGAGAAATCCCTCTGGATCTCTGTGAGTTCAAGGCCACATTGGAAACGGCCAGGCATGGTGACACACGCCTTTAATCCCAGGGAGTGGTGGTAGAAAGCAGAAAGGTATATAAGGCATGAGGACCAGAAACTAGAAGCATTTTGCTGGTTAAGCTTTCAGGCTTCTAGCAGCAGTTCAGCTGAGATTCATTCTGGATGAGGACTCAGAAGCTTCCAGTCTGAGGAAACAAGATCAGCTGAGAAGTTGGCCAGGTGAGGTTAGCTGTGGCTTGTTCTGTCTCTCTGACCTTCCAGTGTTCATCCCAATACTTGGCTCCGGGTTTGTTTTATTAATAAAGACCTTTTAAGATTCTGCTACATTTTTGTGTTGCTATTTTAAAAATGCCTGAGGCTGGGTACTTTATAAAGGATAACTTACCTGGGCCTGGTGGCACACATCTTTAATCCCAGCATTTGGGAAGCAGGGGCAGGAGGATCTCTGTGAGTCTGAGGCCAGCCTGGTCTACAGAGGGAGTTCCAAAGCAGCCAGAGCTACATAGAGAGACCCTGTCTCAGAACAACAGTAACAAGAAGGAGGAGAAGAAGGACAAGAAGTAGTAGTGGTAGTTATCGTTGAGGTTGTTTTGACTTGTAATAAAAGAGGCCAGGAAGTCCAAACAGCATGATCCTGGCAACATGTGAGGGCCTCCTGGCTGTATCAAAACATGGCAAAAACCAGAGAGGAAGTGGACGCATGCTAAAGGGCTGGGACATAGAATGGTCTCCTATCATAGCAACCTGCTTTCTCAAATACTAATATGGCCACAGGAGACCTGAGCCACTCCTCAGTACATTAATCCACTCCTGAAGGACTCTGGATCCTACTACGTAGACACTTGCTCATCTGGATTCACTGCTACTTGATTCATGAGAGCCAGAAATTGGAAACTGCCTAGGTATCCACCAGTAGGTGAATGGATAAAGAAAATTTGGTACAGTTACCCAATGGAATATTGAAATTTGCAGGTAAATGCATAGAAGTAGAAAAAATCATCCCGAGCGAGGTAACCCAGACCCAAAAATACAAATATGATATGTATTTGCTTATATGTGATATTAGCTATGAAGTCTTTGATAAGTATTATATATATATTAAGGGATGAGTGGGAGGGAAGGTTCTCCCTAGAAAGGGGAAATTATGGATGGACAGAGTGAGAGGGACCATAAAAGGAGGCTCAAACCAAGAGAGGGAGAGAGGAGGGGGGCAAGGGAGGGAGTAGGGTGAGGGAGGGATGGCTAGCACTAAGGGCCATTTGAGGGGCCATATGGGAACCTAATGAAGTAGAAGCTTCCTCAAATATATCCATCTATGAACACACTCTAAATAGAATCACCAAGTAACAGGGAGACAAAGGTCCAACTAGGTTGTCTTGCTGTGAAACCTCCATGGCCAGCAATGGGATACATCTAAATAAGTTGTTGGCCAAAGGGGCCTCATTGAACATGGAGAAGTCGAGCTGGTGCCTACCTAGAGCCTTCACACCCCCCTCAACACCAGCCCACTACAAACCCTTTGATCTACAATGGCGACCTGCCAGCAAGATACACTAGGACAATAGTGTCACAGAAATTATAGGAATAGCCATCTGATTAAGGCCAACTTCATGAGATGGCCCATGCCTGTCACTGTTCAAGTGGCCAAGAACCTGACACTAGATAGGCTACGAACCTAGTGGAAAACCTTCTGTTAAATACCCTCTGCTAAAGCAGTCGTTCTCAACCTGTGGGTGGCAACCCCTTTAGGGGGTCAAACGATCCTTTTATGGGGGTTGCATATCAGATATACTGCATATCAGCTATTTACATTACAATCCATAACAGTACCAAAGTTACAGTTATGAAGTAGCAACGAAATAATTTTATGGTTGGGGGTCACCAGAGTGTGAAGAACTGTATTAAAGGGTCACAGCCTTAGGAAGGTTGAGAACCACTGAGCTAAAGGAATGCAGCAATACCGTGATTCCTAATGACATTCTGCTATACTCACAGATTAGTGTTTTTGCTCAGCCATCATAGAGACCAAACCTAAGAATGATAGGAATAGAAGAAGGAAAAGAATCCCAGCTCAAAGGCCCAGAAAATACTCTTAACAAAATCATAGAAGAAAATTTTCTTAATGTACAGAAGGATATGCCTATAAAGATACAAGAAGCTTACAGAACACCAATAGATGTTATGACTAACAGATGTTATGATTCAAATGGACCTAACAGTTATCTACAGAACATTTTATCCAATCAATCACAAAAGAATGTACCTTCTTCTCAGAACCTCAAAGAACATTTTCCAAAATTGACCATAGACTCTGTCAAAAAGCAAGTCTCAACAGATACAAGAAAAATGAATTTACTCCCTGTATCTTGTCAGACCACTATGGATTAAATCTAGATTCCAACAAAGCAGAAACAACAAAAAGACTTTGTAGGAAACTCATGGAAACTGGACAACTCTCTATGGAATTGCCACTGGGTCAAGTAAGTAATAAGAAAGAAATTAAAGACTTCCTAGAAGTCAGTGGAAATGAATGCACAACATCCCCAAACTTATGGGACACAATGAAAGCGGTGCTAAGAGAAAAGTTCATAATAACACGAGGTTAAATTCTTCATGAAGAGTTTAGAGAGATCCCACACTAGCGACTTAACAGCACACCTGAAGCTCTGGAACAAAAAAAAAAAAGCAGACACATCCAAGAGGAGTAGATGGCAGGAAATAATTAAACTGAGGGCCGAAATAAAAAAAAAAAAAAAAAAACAGAAACAAAGAGAACAATACAAAGAATTAATGAAACAAAGAGTTGGTTCTTTGAGAAAATCAGCAAGATAGACAAACCCTTATCCAAACTAACTAAAAGACAGAGAGAGAATATCCAAATTAACAATATCAAAAATGAAAAGGAGGACATAACAGCAGACACTGAGGAAATCCAAAGAAGCATTAGGTCATACTTCAAAATCCTGTACTCCATAAAATTGCAAAATCTAAAAGAAAAGGACAATTTTCTTTATAAATACCACTTACCAAAGTTAAATCAAAATCATAAAAATAATTTAAATAGACCCATAACCCCCAAGGAAATAGAAGCAGTCATTAAAAGTCTCCCAGCCAAAAAAAGCCCAGGGCCAGATGGTTTTAGCACAGAATTCTACCAGATTTTCAAAGAAGAGCTAATACCAATACTCCTCAAATTATTACATAATATTAAAAACAGAAGCAACATTGCCAAATTCATTTTATGAGGCCACAGTTACCCTGATACCCAAACCACACAAAGATTCAGCAAAGAAAGAGAATTATTCCTTGTGAACATTAATGCAAAAATACTCAATAAAATGCTTGCAAACCAAATCCAAGAACACATAAAAAAAATCATCCAACATGATCAAGAGGGTTTCATTCCAGAGATGCAGAGGATGGTTCAACATTCAAAAACTTGCCAATGCAATCTACCATATAAACAATACAAAAGAAGAAAAAAAAGGCCTTTGACAAAATCCAACACCCCTTCATGATAATAGTGTTGGAGAGATCAGAGATACAAGGAACATAGTTAAACATAATAAAGGCAATATACAGAAAGCTGATAGCTAACATCAAATTAAATGGAAAGAAATTCAAAGTAACCCACTATAATCAGGAACAAGACAAGATTACCCACTCTCTCCATAGCTATTTAATATAGTACTTGAAGTTCTACCTAGAGCAATAAGGCAACTAAAGGGGATACAAATTGAAAAGGAAGAAGTCAAAGTATCATTATTTGTAGATGATATACATAAATGGCCCCAAGAATTCTATCAGGGAACTCCTACAGTTGATAAACAACTTCAGTGAAGTGATTGGATACAAGGTTAACTCAAAAAAATCCGTAGCCCTCCTATATACAAACGGCAAATGGGCTAAGAATGAAATTAGGGAAACAACACCCTTCACAATAGGCACAAATAATATAAAATATCTTGCAGCAACTCTAACCAAGCAAATGAAAGACAAGTATGACAATAACTTCAAGTCTTTGAAGAAAGTATCAGGTGATGGAAAGCTTTTCCATGATCATGGGTCAGTAGGATTAACATAGTAAAAATATAATCTACAAATTCAATGCAATACTCATCAAAATTCCAACACAATTCTTTACAGACCTTGAAAGAGCAATACTCAACTTTATATGTAAAACAAAAAACCCAAGATAGCTAAAACAATTCTATATAATAAAGGAAATTCTGGAGGTATCATCATCCCTGATTTCAAGCTCTATTACAGAGCTATAGTAATAAAAAATGCACAGTATTAGCATGAAAACAGACAGGTTGATCAATGGAGTCAAATTGAAGACCCATACATAAATCCACACACCTATGAATACCTGATTTTGGATAAAGAAGCAAGAGATACAAAGTGTGTGTGTGGGGGGGGAAGCACCTCCAACAAACGGAGCTGTTATAACTGGATGTTAGCATGTAGAAGAATGCAAAGAGATCCATATCTATCACCCTGCACAAAACTCAAGTCCAAGTGAATCAGACCTCAACATAAAACCAGATACACTGAATCTGATAGGAGAGAAAGTGGGGAACAGCCTTGAACGCATTGGCACAGGAAACAACTTCCTGAACAGAACACCAACAGTGCAGGCACTAAGGTTGACCATTAATAATTGGGACCTCGTGAAACTGAAAAGCTTCTATAAGGCAAAGGACACTGTCAACAGGACAAAATGGCAGCCTACAGAGACTAGGGAAAGATTTTCACCAATCCTATAAAAGGCAGAGGGCTAATATCCAACATATATAAAGAACTCAAGAAATTAGACATCAACAAACCAAATAATCCAATTTAAAAAATGGGGTACAGATCTAAACAGAGAATTCTCCAGAGAGGAATCTCAAATGACTGAGAAACACTTAAGGAAATGTTCAACATCCTTAGCCCCATCAGGGAAATGCAAATCAAAATGACTCTGAGATCCCATCTTACACCTGTCAGATTGGCTAAGGTCAAAAACACAAGTGACAGCTCACGCTGGAGAGGATGTGGAGTAAGGAGAATACTCCTCTATTTGCTGGTAGGAGTGCAAACTTGTACAGCCACTATGGAAACCAATATGGAGATTCCTCAGAAAATTGGGAATCAATCTACCTCAAGATCCAGATACACCACTCCTGGGCATATATTCAAAATATGCTTCACCCTACTACAAAGACACTTGTTCAACTATGTTCTTAGCAGCTTTATTTGTAATAGCCAGAAACTGGAAACAACCTAGATGTCCTTCAACCAAAGAATAGATAAAGAAAATGTGGTACATTTGTACAATGGAGTATTACTCAGCTGTTAAAAAAATAACATCATTAAATTTGCAGGCAAATAGATGGAACTGGAAAAAAGTCATCCTGAGTGAGGTAACCCAGACCCAGAAAGACAAACGTGGCATGTACTCACTTACAAGTGGCTATTAGCTACAAAGTAAAGGATAATCCTGCTACAATCCACAGACCCAGAGAGGCTAAGTAACAAGTAGGTCCAAGGGGGACACATAGATCTCCCTGGGAAAGGGAAATAGAACAGATTTCAGGGGTGGACAGGGAGCAGTGAGGATGGGAACAGGAGGGATCAGGTGAGGGGTGAAAGGAGAGAGTACTGGGGAGATAACTGGAATTGGGGAGTATTTCAGGGCTGAAGTAGATAGAAACCTAGTACAATGGAAACTCCCAGGCACCTATGAGAATGATCCTCTTAGTAATGGAGGATATGGAACCTAAACTGGCCATCTTCTGTAACCAGGCAACTTCCAGTGGAGGGACTGGGACACCAACCCAGCCACAAAACCTTTGGCCTACAATTTGTTCTACCTGTCGTGCTGGGGTAATCCAGTGGTATGTAGTGAGCTTTCACTGGCCCTTGAAAATCCAGGAGAAAGGGTATAAATTTTGTGCTGGGCCATACCCACATCACAGCAGGGAAATAGCCTTGATGCTCCCTGGTCTTGATTGGGTGAAATACCAGGAGAAATGGGGAGGAGCTGCCCTACAAAAGTTTGACCTTTACCAGCCCTGACGGTCACTCACTGTTTCAGCCTGGAGACTGGTCTTAGGCAAACCCTTGGAGAGGGCTGCTTTGGGCAGGTGGTATTGGCAGAGGCCATCGGGTGGACAAGGACAAATCCAACAGAACTGGTGGGAATGGCCAACCCATGACTGGTCCAACTTGAGACCCATGCCATGAGAGGGAGCCCGTGCCTGACACTGTCTGGGGGAACCAGAGGCTGGATAGCTCAGAGACTAAGGATAAAATCAAACACGACAAGCAAAAAAAAGTCAATGAAATGACTTCTAATGATACTCTGTTATACTTGTAGGCCAGAGCCTAGCATAATCATCATCAGAGAGGCTTCATCCAGCAAGTGATGGGAGCAGATGCAGAGACCCACAGCCAAGCATTAGGCTGAGCTCGGGGAATCATGCTGAAGAGGGCAAGGAAGGATTATATGAGCCAGAGGGGGTCAAGGACATCACGACAAAATGGCCCAGCCGGGCAGTGGTGGCGTTTGCCTTTAATCCCAGCACTTGGGAGGCAGAGGCAAGAGGATCTCTGTGAGTTCGAGGCCAGCCTGGTCTACAGATCAAGATCCAGGACAGGCACCAAAACAATACAGAGAAACCCTGTCTCAGAAAAACTTTTTTAAAAAAAATGAAAGAAAAGAAAAAAGAAATGGCCCATAGAATCCACTAACCAGGGAGCATAGGTGCTCACAGAGACTGACCTGACAATCAGGGAGTCTGTATGGGTCTGGCCTACATCTGCTGCATATGCATTATGGTTGTATAGCTCGGTGTTCCTGTGAGACTCCTAATAGTGGGAGCAGGGGTTGTCTCTGTCTCTTTTGCCTGCTCTTGGGATCCTTTTCCTCCTACTGGGTTGCTTGTCCGGCCTTAATGTGAGGGGCTGTGCCTAGGTTCATTATAACTTGCCATCCATGTTTGATTGATATCCTCAGGAGGTCTGCCCTTTTCTGAGAGGAAAGGTGGGGGGAAGTGGATCTGAGGGAGAAGAGAAGGGGGCAGGGCTGGCAAGAGAGGAGGGAACAGTGGTCAGGATGCAATGTATGAGGGGAGAATACATTTGAGAGGCAGGGGAGAAGTTAAAGTACACTATAAGAAAAAGAAATAATAAAAGCGGGATGCCCCGGACCTCACCACCTTCTGCTGAGCCTTACCTCTCTAGGCGCCACCACCCAACGCAGCCACAGGTAGCACACAAGAGGCCTCACACCTCCAGCACAGAAACCTTCAGGGCTCAGCCCTATGGACACAGCAGCCCCGCTCTGCATTTGCATTGTGCTATCTTTCCCATGTCCCGCATTGAAGACTTCCCTGTCCATTTCTCAAAACCACTCTTTAGCTCCAACTTAGATGAAAAGTCCTTGGATGGCATCGTCAAGACTGGGGTGCACTTGCCCCAAGTCGGGGGAGTGCCAGAAATGTAGTGACCCAAATGGAATCCAATACACAGGTGTCCAATTATCATGGAAATAGAGAGCCATTTATAAACACAGAGGCAGGAAGATTTGTGTAGCACAGGTCTGCAAAGGACCTACATCGCCACTCAGGAAGATTGCCTTTTATGCAATTAAAATGAGCCCTCCATCTGTCTAAAAACCACTTACATAAGCACCCCCTTCTCCTGCCTCCACAGGTCCTTTTTCCGTGCTTCGAGCCATGCTTCTCTGCTAGTGAATGCAAGGACAACGGCTAATGTCCGTACAACTGTATGCAGCCCAGGGCCAGCTGCTAAGAAGAGAAGCCCCCTAGTAGATCATAGGAGCCCTGCCTCCTGGCTTCCTTTCCCACTTCCTGGGCCTCTGAGATGTGGAGAGCAAACAGGCCATCACCGTTCTCCCGTGTCTGAAAGTCTGTCTTGGGAACACCTCTCTCCTCAGCAGCCTCAACTTTGAAGGGGACAAGTGAACGTGCATGTGTGCACATCAAAAGGGGGGGGGGAGTTGAGGCCATTGGAGCAACCCCACCTCTTCACCGTTTGTGCTCAGAGACCTGCTCAGGGGTGTGTACATACTTAGTGCTCTTCCCTCACATCCGTTAGCATAGTGTTTCATCGGCATCCCCGCTGTGAGCAGTTTGGACTAGTCTGCAAATAGTATGTATGTCAGTATGTATGTATGTATAGAGGCAAAACAACCTCCATCTTAGTAAGATCAGCTGTGCCTGCTCATAAGGACCATCACGGCCAGACTTGTTGACTGTTGACATTACGTCATAGAAGGGGTGGGGGTGAGAGGGTCAAGAGACCCTCACCGGAGATTCCAGCTGTTTCTCCCAGCCAATTTGTTTGCAATTCCGTGGCTCTAGGGTCTCTGGAAGCGCCAGAGTATATAGGCTGGGAAAGGTTAACTGAGGGGGCGGGGCTCCGTCTATGCAGCTATAGGGACGCGTCATCCATGCAGGGTGACAATTTTCCAGTACAGTAGCTCCTGTCAGCAGCTCGTTACCCACGCTCTGTAAGTAAGCCCATTGGCTGCCCAGGGTGACCTTTGGTGGAATCCTCCTTTGGTTTGTCTTGGGACTTTATAAGGAGGGGAACAATTTGTTTATATCCCTCCAGGGAAGGAGTTCTGGCAACCCATGCCTACTTATTAGATTAAATGAGACAATGTATGCAAGAAAGCTTGATTCAGACTGCCCCACTGAGAGGGGCCCATTGGGCAAACGTTGCCATTATCTACTCAGTTACCTCTTACAAGACCTTGGTGCTTTGAAGGCAAGCACCATGACTCCAGCAGGTAAGCTTGTGCGGGGTACACAGCAGGTGCTCAATATATGCTTGTTGAATTAATGATCAAATATAAGCCTGAGCCACAGAATTAAGGTCATGTCCTTCTTTCTTTCCCTCCTTCCTTCCTTCTTTCTTTTCTTTCCTTCCTTCCTTCTTTCTCTCTCTCTCTCTCTTTCTTTTTCTTTCTTTCTCCCTCTCTCTCTTTCTTTCTTTCATTGATACTACAGATTGAACTGTTGAACCTACCAAGGCAAGTGTTCTATCACTCAGCTATAGCTCCGGCCCGCCTTCATGTTTTTCATTTTTACTTTTAAGACAAGGTCTTGCTAAGTTTCCCAGGCCGACCTTAAACTCACTCTGTAGTTCAGGCTGGTCCTGAGTGGTTCACCTGCCTTGGCCTCCTAAGTAGCTGGGATTACAAGCCTGTACCACCAGGACTAGCCATTCATTCATTCATTCATTCATTCATTCATCCATTCATTCATTGTTTTGTAGAGCTTATCTGTTTTAAGCAAGTGCTCCACCACCGAGTCACATTTCCAGTCTCACTCTATATTTATATGTTAATTTGTTTAGGCCATGGTGCCCAGGTATTTGGGCAAATACTGTGGTGCTCTGGAAAATTCTGTGATGACAGTTTTTTGGATGAGATTAACATAGTTGCAGTAGTAAGAGGGGACCTAGAGCCTTGCATGTGCTACACATGAACTGTGTCCTCAGCCTCTGAGGTAAACACTTTAAACACGTGATTATCCTCCGCAGTGTGTGTGCCTCATCCATGCAGATGAAGGCCTTGTTTAGACTGAGACCGACCTCCCTTGAGTGAAAATGAATACTTCCACACACTGTCTTTGAACTTGAAGTGTTACTCTTTGTGGAGCTTGTGTTAGCCCACTGTGTGGAATTTAGATCCACAATTCTTAAAACAAAACTCACAGCAAGGCCTAGTGACTCACCCTTGCGTCCCCAGTCCTGAGAAGGCTGAGACAGATCCACAGTTCAAGGCCAGCCCAAGCTTATAAATACTAACAGAACTGAATGTGTCAAGCCTAACTTCATAGCCTGGGCTTCACATTTCTCAAAAGAAGAGCAGGGGACTGGGGGCTGGGGGTGTAACTCAGTAGTTATAGCTCTTGCCCAACATGGGCAAGGTCTGAGCTCTCCCCAGCATTGCAAAACTACCTAGTAAATTTCTATATGGACACACAACCTAGTTTTTACAGGACCTAGTCTGATAACAGAGAAAACAGCTAATAAAGTATAGATTCATCCCACACCCCAGCCTGGAAACAGAATTAATGTCAGGTTCTCAATACCTGGATGAGCTCACATAGCCAGAGTCACACCCATTTAAATTAATGTCAGGTTCTCAACACCTATATGAAGTCACACCCATTTAAACAGATTCACTTATCTGATTCACACATAGTCTTGAACGGCTACAAATCATGAGTCCTACTTCAAGAGAAGGGGAAATTGAGGTTCAGAAAGATCAGTTAGGTTTCCCAAGTTTACACATGGTAGTAGATTACAAAACTGACCCCAGTTCCTCACCTCTCCCTGTCTTCAAGTTCTTTGTCATGTTACAGGTCTGTCTGCTCCAACTCAAACGACTATGGGATTTGTTTTGGCCAATAGTACACTAGTAAAGGTATTGCAAGCAGTGCTCATATGACTCTGTTACTCTCAGCTTACATGAGAGCATGCCTGAATAGCCTGCTAGGAAAAGGGAGATAGGTGGACCAGAGTCCACGCAACCCCTCTACCCATGCCGGTCCATTCAAGGCCACCCCAAGAAATGTAAGAAAGCTCAATCCAGAATGACAGAGCTGCCTGGCCACGCACCCCCCAAAACCAATCCTGCTTTGTGTGACTTAGGGTCAGACTCCATGATATTGATTCTAGCTTGATACTGACATCCAGAACTCAACACACTGACCGGGCCCGCCTACCTGCTCAGTCTGGGCTCTTCTGGTCACATCAGGGAATATAGGTATCACAAAAAGGTGCATCTTACAGTTGAAACAAAACTTTTAATAAGTTGAGTAAAGGTTCCTTTGTACTTTAGACACAAAAGAGCAGCATTTTTTTTTTCTGCTCACTGGGTACCCAATAAACAGCAGGCTAAGCAGAGGAACCAGGAATGTCCCAGAAAAGTAGGGGTTAGCAACACAAAAATGAGAAGATTAAAAAAAAAAAAAAGAAAAAAGAAAAAAAAAAGAAAAACTTGATATTTCAAAAAATAAGCATTGAAGTAGTCATGCTAACTTTTTTAGAATTCCTTATGTTACTTTATGGTTTGGGCTTTTCAGAACGAGCATTGCATCTAAAGAGGTGGGTGTGGTTCCAGAATAAGCCACAGTTCTGGGGTTCCCTAATAGGCCAGTGTAGCTGACAGGGCAAGTACATTTACTGACCTTGAGCTGCCTGGACAGGCCAGATCTATGTTCATCCCAGTAGCCACGACAGAGCAGAGTAGGCAAGGAGGGCAAGGAGAGCTGGGGGTGGAGGGGACACCCAGGGACACCCAAGAAAAAGGAGCTGGGCTCCTGCAATCTGTTTCCTTCTGCTTCTGCCTATGAATCATCTACATCCACACTCCCTCACAATCAGCATATTACATAAATAATGTACAAAATGAACAAAATCAAGCCTCCACCACCGCCATGGATGAACCTGACCTTGAACTATCATGGAAAAGAGAGGAGAGTAGCTGCTTTGGAGAGTCTGGGACCTCTCCAGAAGGGCAAGGTTTGCTTGAATTCTTGGCGTTACTAATAGCTTTCTAGAATCAGTCACCTTGGAGGCCAAGTGCTTAGGAAACTCTCTTCAATGTCAATTTCTCACCCAGTCAAGCGTCTGAGGAAGAAAATCAAAGTAGGCTTGCACACCAACAAGAGGACTTGGAACGCTGGTAGCATCCAACTTTGGGTGAGAGTGGGAGGAGGAGGAGGATCGCTAATTCAATGACCAAAATTGTAAGCGCTGCGCTCTTTTGAAAACTCTGGCAGTGAGGCCCTTGATCGTTTCCTCTGTGAGCCTTCAAAGCCTGTGAGGAAGCATCAGGGCTGAGCTAAGCTGAACAGCGAACCAGACACCAGCTTGCTTCCTGGAGATGAGGAGATCAAGCAAGCAGGAGAAACAGAGAGCAAGAGGGAAGGAGGAAGAGCTGGATGAAGGAGGAGAGGTTGGAAGGAGAAGAGCTTGTGAAAGCTGGTACTGAGCTCTAGCACTGGCATAATCACATTCAGTCTTCCTGACAGCCCCAGGATGTCACTGTTGTTACTTCGGTATAGATGGAAGAACTCTGTGCTTAGGCAACTTGCCTGAGATCGTTCGGCCAAGGTGCCTGACCAAAACCCATGGCCTAAGTCATGGTCTTCTCCTGATTCCTGTCAAGCTACTTACAATAAGGAGAGTTGCCAAGTCCTCTTTGTATCAACACAGGAAATGGTTGCTCTCAAAGTACATTCCTTTCTTTTTTTCCTCCTTCCTTTCTTTCTTTATTCTTCTTTCATATATTACACCCTGACCACAGTTTCCCCTCCCCCCCACTCCTCCAAGCCTCCTCCCACTCCCATCTCTCCTCTCCCCCAGATCCACTGCTCCTCTGCTTCCCTTCAGAAAAGAGCAGGCCTCCCAGAGATATCAGCCAAATACAGCATAACAAGATGCAACAAGATTAGGCACAGACCCTCATATCAAGGCTGGGCGAGGCAACCCAATGGAGGAAAAGGGTCCAAAGAACAGGCAAAGGAGTCAGACACTCCCCACCCCCACTGTTAGGAGTCCCACAAGAACACCAAGCTATACAACCATAACATATATGCAGAGGACCTACCTCAGACAGATAGAGGGTCCATGATTGCCATCTCTGTGAGCCCCTATGAGCCCTGCTTATTTGATTCTATAAGCTGTGTTCTCCTGGTGTCCTTGACCTCTCTGGCTCCTACACTCCTTCCTCACCCTCTTCTGTGGGGTTCCCCAAGGTCCACTTAATGTTTGGGTGTGGAACTCTGTGTCTACTCCCATCAGTTGCTGGAGGAAGCCTCTCAGATGATGATCTATGGGCTAAGCACCAATCTATGAGTATAGCAAAATATCATTAGGAATCATTTCATTGACTTTTTTTTTTTTTGCTAGTAGTGTTTAGTTCTATCCTAGGTCTATGTGTGTGGGATAATCTTGTTGTACACTGTAAAGATGTGTCTCTGCATAAGGTGCCTCCTGATTGGTTTAATAAAAAGCTGAATGGCCAATAGCTAGGCAAGAGAGGATAGGTGGGACTTCTGGACAGAGAAAGGAACTGGGAGGAGAAATATAGGTGGGCAGATTTTCCCAGGAGACTAGGAGCAAGTCAGATGCAATATTGAAGAAAGGTAAAGAGCCACATGGCAGAATGTAGATTAGAGAATATGGGTTAATTAAGTTATAAGAACTGGTTGGAAACAAGCCTCAGCTAAAGGCCAAGCTTTCAGAATTAATAATAAGTCTCCATGTCATTATTTACAGGCTGGCAGTCCAAGGAAATTTGACTACATCTCTGGGCTGCCCAGGCTCTGGTTCCTGACCATCCAGGAAGTGTTGAAGTGGCTGCATACAAGATTAACTCAAACACAAAAGTAGCCCTCCTATATACAAATGACAAATGACCTGAGAAAGAAATCAGGAAAACAACATTCTTCACAATAGCCACAAATAATACAAAATATTTTGGGATAACTCTAACCAAACAAGTGAAAGACTTATATGACAAGAACTTCAAGTCTTTGATGAAAGAAACTGAAGAAAATATCAGAAGATGGAAAGATCTCCCATGCTCATGGATTGGTAGGATTAACATAGTAAAAATGGCCATCTTACTAAAAGCAATATTACAGATTCAATGCAAGCCCCATTAAAATTCCAACACATTTCTTTACAGACCTTGAAAGAGCAATACTCAACTTAATATAGAAAAGCAAAAAACCCAGGATAACTAAAACAATCTTGTACAATTAAAGAACTTCCAGAGGTATTACCATTACGGATTTCAAGATGTATTTCAGAGCTATAGTAATAAAAAAAAAATACGGTATTGGCATAAAAACAGACAGATTGACCAATAGAATCAAATTGAAGACCCAGACATAAACCCACACATCTATGGACACCTGATTTTTGATAAAGAAGCAAGAAATGCACAATGGAAAATAGAAAACATCTACAATAAGTGGTGCTGGTCTAATTGGATGTTGTCATGTAGAAGAATGCAAATAGATCCATATCCTCACCCTGCACAAAACTCAAGTCCAAGTGGATCAAAGACCTCAACACAAAACCAGATACACTGATCCTGATAGAAGAGAAAGTGAGGAATATCACTGAATACATTGATATTGGAGACACAAGAGACAACTTTCTGAACAGAACACCAATAGCATGGGCACTACAATCAATAATCAATAAATGGGACCTCATGAAACTGAAAAGCTTCTGTAAGGTGAAGGCCACTGTCAATAGGACAAAAGGGCAGCCCACAGAATGGGAAAAGATTTTCATCAACCCCACATGTGACAGAGGGATAATATCCAAAATACATAAACAACTCAAGAAAATAGACATCAACAAACCAAATAATCCAATTAAAAAATGGGGTATAGATCTAAAGAGACATTTCTCAACAAAGGAATATCAAATGACCAAGAAACACTGAAAGAAATGTTCAACATCCTTAGCCATCAGGGAAATGCACATGAAAATGGCTCTGAGATTCTATCTTATACCTGTCAGAATGGCTAAGATCAACAGAACAAGTGACAACTCATGCTAGGAGGACTTGGAGCAAGGGGAGCACTCCTCTACTGATAGTGGGAATGTAATATTTATTTTTGAAATAAGCTTTAGCTATCAGAGTTATCTTTAGTCAGCCTTAAATGAACACATGAATTATTTTAGTGGAGATTGCTTCCTCCCCATACCATGCCCCTCCAGCTATTCTTTTTTTTTTCAGTTTTTGTTGATGTTTTCTTTATTGAGACAGGATCTTGCTATGTAGCCCAGGATAGCCTTGAACTAGCAATCCACCTGCCTCACCTCTCTAGTATTGGGATTACACTAAGTGCTTGAGCACTCCTTCAGAGAAGCATTGTTAGCTTTTGTCAGCCTTCATTCAGCATATGTCTTAGTTACTTTTCTATTGCCATGATAAAACACCATGAGCTAATGGAGGAGTTAGTCTTTAAACTCTCAAAGCCTACCTCCAGTGACACACCTCCTCCAACAAGTCTCCCCAAACCACATCACCAACTGGTGAACAAGTATGCAAATGCCCAGGACTTCAGGGGGCATGCCCTTCAAACCACCACAGCACCCATTCATTCTTTTGGGAAATAGTATTGAGTACCTACTAAGTTCCAGGTACGTGCTGATTTTTTAGGACTGAGCAGAAGAGATCCCTGCCCTACAGGGGCTCACAGTCTATATATGGGGCTGTTCAGGACAAATCATTCAGAATTCAGTCTACTAGGGGGCTTAAGTATCAAAACAGATATGTGACATAAGAAAAGAATGAGTGATAAAGGCTGTATTGTAGCCAACATTATCATAAATGGAGAAGAACCGGGAGTATTCCTTAAAATCAGGAATGAGACAAGGGCATCCACTTCCTCTACTTTTATTCAATAAAGTATGATGAAGGAATATCTTTCTGTACACTGCAAATATGTGTTGCTCTGATTGGTTGATAAATAAAGCTGTTTGGCCTATGGCAAGGCAGCCTAGAGGCAGGCAGGAAATTCAAAGAGAGAGAGACAGGAAGAAGGTGGAGGGAGATGTCAGCAAGCCACCTAAGGACCAACATGTACTGGGACACATGTAAAGCCACAGAACATGTGGCGATACATAGATTAATAGTTATGGGCTAATTTAAGATATAAGAGCTATCTAGCAAAAAGCTTGAGCCATGGCCATGCAGTTATAATTAATATAAGCCTTTGTGTGTTTACTTGGGGGATGCAAAGAGGAGAATTGTCCAGAATGCCAGCCGGCCAGGACACAGGAAATCTTCTGACTACAAAAGTACTTGAAGTCATAGCTAGAGAATAAGACAGAGAAAGGAAAAAATAGGAAAGGAAGAAGTCAAACTATCCTGATTTGCAGACAACAAAATCTTGTATTTCAAAGACCCTAAAGACTCTACCAGAAGCTCAAAGCTGAGAGAGAGAGATTAATTGAATAGGTATTTCTCAAAGGAAGAAGTTGAAAAAACAAGAAATACTTTATGAAGTGTTCCAAATCCTTAACCATCGGGGAAATGGAAATTAAAACACAGAGGCTAGGCGTAGTAGGACATGTCTTTAATCCCAGCACTCTGGAGGAAGAGGCAGGTAAATCATTGTATGAGGTCAGCCTGGTCTACATAATGAGTTCCAGGCCACCCACAGGTACATAGTGAGACCTTGTCTCAAAAAGAGTAGAGATTAAATCTCAGTCATAATGGGTAGAATTAGGAAAACAACAAGCGCCTGACAGAAATGTGGAGCAAAAGGAAGCCTTATATATTGCTGATGGGGATGTGAACTGGTAAACTGGTGCAGGCACTATGGACATCAGAAGGGAGGTTCCTCAAAAAACTAAAAAGAGAGCTAATTAATCCAGATACCTATCCTGGATATTTACCGGAAGGATATAAGTCAGCACAGCACAGAGATACTTGCCAATTCATGTTTGTTGCTGCTCTATTCACAGTAACCAAGATATGAAACCACGCCAGAAGTTTAGAGTCACCAAATGAATGAGGGAAATGTGGCATATATACACAACAGAATTTTATCTAGCTTGTAGGAAAATGGATGAGACTGGAGATCATCATGTTAATCAAAATAAGCCAGACTGGGAAAGACACACATCACATGTTTTCTCTCACACACAGAATTTAGATTTAAATTTATGTAGATGTGTATAGATGCAAGACATAAAAGTAGAAGGGGACCATGGGAGGTTGGGAGGAGAGACAGAAAGGAACAAGGGAAGAGGGGAAAGAGAGGTTAATAGAATTTGTGTGACACAAATCGGAGGGGGGACTATTTGTAGGGAGTAAGAGGATCTGCAAGGGAGAATGGGGTCAAATTAAAAAGGAATGAGCAAACTCTCTAGATATAAGACCTAAATAACTGAATAACCGCCTCTAAATGACTAAGTGATTATCAAACGCCCAACCGAGTCACCCACATGCATAAAATAAATTAAAAATTAAAAATCTAGCATTATGCTCACAATCCACCACTTCCTCATTTGATTCCAACCAGTACAGCACACTCCCAAAAATAAAACAAAAGAGTCAAACATTTCAGCTTTCCAAACCTGGACTAAAGCCAGTACACTGGGCTTCTGCTGTAGAATAACCAAGACCCTTTCAGGGAGCCTATAAATAAATTTCAGCAGATGCTTGGACTCAAAGGGTCTAAGTGGAAAAGCAGCCCACTGGTCCTCAGAACTGTGAGCATGGCCTCCTTCCTTCATGCCTCCCCAGCATTAGAAGGTCATGCTTTGGGCGCTTCCAAATGATAGGTTACCTCCAGAAAATGCTAGGAAGGCATGTGCCCCATGGAGAAGAGAGTGACTACAGTGTCCTAGTTACAGGTCCCTTCTTCTCCAAGGTTCCAAAGGACATGAGCAATGAGAGCCACAGCACAGCCGCTAAGCTCCCTGCCGAGTGGCCCCTTCTCTGCCAGTGACCTCTCAGGATGCCAAATTACAAATCAGGGATGCCAACCTCCACTACCCTGGTGTTAGAGTGGGCACGGCGCCATTTCCACACATTTTCCAAAGTAACTATATTCATTCAGTTTGAAAAGATGAAGGAGCCAACAACTTCTTTTGGGAAGAGCACAGAAAGTTCCCACAGTAAAGGCAGCAGACAACTGGGGCAGTTAGACTAAACTAGGACTTTCCCCTTCTTGTCCTTTGTTGAAGATAAAGTGCCTGAATATTTCCGAGTTTAATCCATGGCCACTGGATGAATAGACAGATGACAGCAACAGGGAGCATGAACTGTGCTCCTGGCCTAGCACTCTGCCTTAGTCACTGCTATTGCTGTGAAGAGACACTTTGTAAGAGAAAGCATTTCATTGGAGGCTTGCCTCCAGTTTCAGGGGATTACACCATGGTCACCATGGTCACCATGGCGGGGAGCATGAGGGAATCCAAGCAGGCACTGAAGCAGTAGCTGAGACCTGCATTTTGATCTGTAAGCAGAGAGAGAGGGGGAGAGACTGGGCCTGGCAAGGCTTCTGAAATCTCAAAGCCCACCCCCATTGATACACTTCCCCCAACAAGGCCACACCTCCTAATCCTTCTAACCCTATCAAAGAGTTCCACTCACTCCCTGGTGACTTAGCAGTCAAATACATGAGCCTATGTGAGCCGTTCTTATTCAAACCACCATACACTGCATCCTCGTTACTTCATTAAACCTCATGACCTTATAACCATGAAGTCTTGCAGCCCCCATCTGTCATGGGGAAAATGAGGGTCATAGCACATCCATCATCTCTTCAGGGTCATGGAGCTTCCCAGGGGCTCTAGGCTTGGTAGGCCCTAAAATGTGTACAATTTGGAGACATCTACTTTAAGGACAAAAACATAAACCTACAATACAAATTTAGGCATTGTATAAGTCAGGGTTTCTAGAACAGAAGTAATAGAATGAACACACGTTACAAAAGGGGTTTATTAGGTTGGCTTACATGGTATGAGCTGCTCAGTCCATGAATCTAGATGCCTCAGCGGCGCCAGGACAGTGGGCTGGAGTTTCGTAGACTGTCGTCGGTAGGTATTCCGTTTGTGTTGGAAGGTTATGGAACCTGGGATCTGATGCCAGCAACAGTGGTCGCAGCATAGATGTACTTACCAGCTAGAGGCAAAGGCAAGCAGGCAAAAAGCAACAGCTTTTCCCTCGGACCTCTGTGAAGGCAATATGAAGGCCTAGACTTGACTTTACGGACTATGTCTTAGGGAAGGGCCACCATCTTAGACCACCTGGTGACCGAGGGTGCTGTACTCAGTGTTGGTTTTAAAGCGACGCTTTTACTCTGCTAGGAAAGGTCACAAGGCCATGATAAAACCCATTATCAGAGCAGAGCTTTATTAGAAGGGACAGGGGAGGGACAGAAGAGAGCGTGACCGGGCCTGTGGAAGAGACATGTGCAGAGAGAGAGAGAGAGAGAGAGAGAGAGAGAGAGAGAGAGAGAGAGAGAGAGGAGAAGAAGGAAGAAGAGGAAGGGGAGGGGTCTGTGATCCACTTCTTATGGACTCCCCTGCACATGAGCATATGGGCTTATGGAGCTACACCACGCATGCGCAGACTGTGTGATCATGCAGCACACAGATTACGTAGGATGTAAGGCCCCTTGCTTAAATACTGAACTGTGCGTGTGTGGTCATATAGCTGGAGGAGTAGCCAGAATTCTAACATTCCAGGCATTTTGCTTATTATAAAAAAGGCAGGTAAACAGGAATAGGGGCACTGTGACTCCCAAAACTGCTTCCAGCTGACTCGGTGGGCATCTGTTAACTCTGGGGTGGGTGGGTAGGGAAGGGGGTTTCTGAAGTAGACAGGTGTCTTGGGATGGTGGGCTGTCATCTACTGCCTTAGACCTGTCCATCATCCCTCTTGGCCTGGGACTCTGGCCGCATGTGTCTGACAGGGTGCTACTGAGACAGAAAAAAGCTTAGAAAAAAGAATTATTATTATTATTATTATTATTATTATTATTATTACTTTTATTTTTCCTTTGGGGGGGTCCCAGGGTGAGGAAGGGGGTCCTGGGACCAGGAAAGTTTGGGTTGCACTTATCTAAAGCAGATCCAACCTGTCCAGATGGATTCAGGCTGGTTTCTGGAGCCTAGAAAAAATTTTAAACATATCAAGAAGCAGCTATGGGAAAATTGAAGTGTTGGGCTGGTGACCATGACGTTGCAGTGTTTAGTACTCTGCTTATATTGGTTAGTGTTAGTGAGAGAGAGAGATTTGGAGCATGTTTTTATCTGAGATAAGCTTTATCAGAGACAGATTATTTTAAGGCACCTGTTTCCTTTATTAGTTTAAATCCAGGACACACATGTGATCAGTTGCTGAGGGCTAACAGTAATAGATAGTTATATTAAAGTCTGTTTTTTGCAGAGCCCAGAACCTTTTGGGTCTGGGGGTGTAAGCACCTTTTGATTGTTATAATTCCTTACCACCTGAGTATATACTTGATGGTCCTTGGACTCCAGCTCTATGGTGATCCTGTGACAATTAGCTGAGTAGTTAGTTAGGAGAGGAAACCAGGAAGAGAAAAGCTCATGGGGTGAAATCTCATTCTTCTGGAATTAGTAACAAAGCAGTGGATCCTGGTGTCCTCTGGAACTTGAGAGAGTTCAGGGCCCTGTCTGTGTCACTGTGCATGAGGAGGAGAAGCACTGCTGACCGGTCTGGAGAGGCACATGGAGGGAGCAAACGAAACAAAAGCTCCTGCCTTAGCTGGAAATCTCTTCCCATTGGGTACCCCTGAAAGTACAATTAAGTGGTGGAGTCTGGTGAGGTGGGTAAGGCTGTCCCTCCATCCTGACAATAGGGAAATGAGAAGGAGAGGTAGGACCCCAAAACTCCCTCAGGACTGATTAAGTGGCTTGATGTCCAAAAGGAAAAAAAGGATCACTCCATGCTGCATCCTGGGTTCCCTGTGAGCCTGTGGCCAAGCCTAGGAGGTCTGCTGGAGGTCTTTGTTTGATGTCCCCATGCCACGAGGCGCATGAGGGCAGTCAGCTGACCAGTTTCCCTCGGTGGCACTTCGAACAAGGCTCCATTGATGGCCCGAGTGTGGCAGGGCACACAGTGGCCCTCATGGCCTTTTCTGCCACACATTTAAAACAGGGACCTGGAAGCCTTTATGTAGCCACTCGGATAGTGTGTGCCAGCATTTGGCAATTCTGTTCATTGGTTTTCTCATCTTCCCATGGTACCTTAAATGCCACAGGTGAGACTTCCACCTGTGGGGTCAGGGGGCCTCTCTCCAGATGCTTAAGTTAGCCCTGATGTTGGGAAGACATGAGACAAGATTAATTGTCACAGGCTAACATCACACACTAGTCAGTGATTCTTCTGTTTGAAAGAAAAAAAATGCAGGTGTTAAAGTATTGAAAATATCATAAACCCAGAAAAATTAGTGATTTTTAAAATCTGTCAGGCACCTATTACTTACTATCTCTTATACTTGTTGGCTACATTTTTTTTTTCTAGAAAGAGATCAGGAAAATAATTTCATTCCTGTAACGTGGCTGATAAGATTTTGTTTCTATTATTTTCAGCTTTAAGACTGACTGTAGATGCTAGTAGGTGAATCCTCAAAGTTACTGTCAAATTGGGAGAAAAACTCTTATCAAGATTTTTTTCCCCATCTGAGTTATGAGATTTCAGAGAATTTCAAAGTTTCTCATCAGTGATGTTGGCCTTAAACCAATGTCATGGTGTTGGCCTTGCCTGTAGAGTTGTTTGTAAGAAACGGACATCTTCACAGCCAGAACTACTTCGTTATCACTTATTTATTTTTGTTTTGAACTGGCTTAGAACTCACTATTTAGCCCAGGATAACCTCAGGTTAATCCTCCTACCTCGGCTTCCCAAGTGCTGAGACTATAGGCATGGGCCTATAATGACCCAGCCTCCAGTGATTCATTCTTAAATTTATGTTGATATCTTTATTCTGTGTTAAGCCTGTCAGAATTTGAACTCCTTCTCCAGGGAGCTGATGGGAGTCACTTGTTTTCATTAATTAGCTTACCAAAATTCCAGGAAACCTTCCACTTTTCAAACTAATATATATCTCCTAGTATAAATGAATAAATACAAATTATTTCTGTTAAATAATGGGTATGATAGTATCTGAAAAATTTTTGCTATAATCTCAATATCTCAATATATTTATTACCTTTATTTGTGTGTGTGTCAGGGGTGGTGGAGTACATGAGTCATGGTGTGGTTGAGAAGGTCAAAGGACAACTTAGGATGCTGTGAATGATGTTAAATGTGTTGCTCTGATTGGTTGATAAATAAAATACTGATTGGCCAGTAGTCAGACAGAAAGTATAGACGGGACTAACAGAGAGGAGAATTGAGAGAACAGGAAGGCAGAGGGAGGCATTGCCAGCCACCGCCATAACAAGCAAGATGTAAGGTACCAGTAAGCCACAAGCCACATGACAACTTATAGATGAATAGAAATGAGTTAATTTAAGATATAAGAACAGTTAGCAAGAAGCCTGCCACGGCCATACAGTTTGTAAATAATGTAAGCGTCTGTGTGTTTATTTTATAAGTGGGCTATCGGACTGCCGGGGATTGGCAGGACCCAGAGAGAAAACTCCAGCTACATTAGGAGTCAGTTCTCTCTTTCTACCACGTAGGATCCTGGGGACTGAGTGCAGGTTCTCGGGTCTGGCTAGTTACCTTTACCTGTAGGGCCGTCTTCCCAGCCCTCTCATTATTTTGACTTTGTCTCTACCGGCTTCCGTTTCATGCTTCCGTCCGTAGATGAACATGAAGAAATGGAAACGAATCTTCCTTTATTTGTTTAAAATATTCAGAGATGATTACCAAAAACATGAACCGTTCACCTATGTTTGAATCAGAAGCCACCACATTTCAGTTGTTTTATTGATACATCCAGGAAGACTTCTCAAGTTCCAGCTTAGACAACATAGTCTTAATTCAATTCTTCTTAGCCAGACCCTCAAAATGCCATTGGCTGTTGAGTGCTACCCCAACCTCCCACCCCCCAAACCCCCATCTCCCCACCCACTCCATCCCCCCAGAGAAAAGACACAAAGAGGAAATCAGAGCAAAGGCGGCAAGGCCTGGAATTCCATCAAAGCCCTCAAGGTCAGGTGCCTTTGCACAGAGAGCAGTGGGGCTCTCATGCAACCTTGGTCCTAGACTGGGGAGACTGCTGCCCTTGCTGACATGGGCTCATCATCCCACCTACTCGGGGGCTAAGACAGAAGGATCACAAGTTCAAGCCCAGCCTGGTCAAATTAGCAAGGGCTGGATACAAAATGAAGGTCATTCGTGGGGCTGTATTCCAGCTCCTCCATGATAGAGCACTTGACTAGCATGCACAAGGATCTGTGATCAGTCCTCAGTGCTACAAAAATAAAAAAAAAAAAGAACTAGACAAAACAGAAGGTACGTCTTCAAGAGTAGCAGGCCTCTTTCTTGTAGTAAAAGTCCTCCATTAATTGCAAAGGAAAATTCAAAATTAGTTCTGGAAAGCCACATAAACTGAAGTCTTTAGGGGAACCTTGAGGTCAAAGGGTTAAACTGTTATGCCCAGATGGTGGGGACCCCCAAAAGACCACCATGGAGACCGAATCCCGTATGTAAAAGCAAAGAGCCTTTATTTTCAAGCTTGGAGCTTGGGCTCTCTGTCCGACACAGCTGTGAGAGCAGAGAGCCCAGAGCCCAGGCAGGGTGGAGTTTTTATCACAGCAGAGGTTAGGTGAGGGGATTTCCAGGGTTAAGGACCACGGTTGGCTGACCTTTCTCTAAGGGTATAGGGAATGTTTGGAATGTCAGGTATTTCCCCTTAGATGCAAGCCCCACTAGGTGGGGTCAGCTTACGGCTTTTCCTGGGTCCAGATGTTGCCTGCCAGAAGCTGTGTCTGGGCCGCTAAGCCTGTCATGGCAGCTGCGTGGTCAAGTTGTTTTGGGGCTCCCCCCCCACAAAACTAAACGGCAAGTGAGGAATTTCTCAGAAAAATAAAAATAAATCTTAAAACAATCATCAAACACACACACACACACACACACACCACACACACACACACACACACACACACACACACACACACACACGAGGTTGCATGTGCACGTGAGTGTGCAAGCATGCTTAACTGACTCTTTATATATACCCTGGAAACTGTAAACAAATATAATTAACTAAAAGACTGTTTCACAGCTAACACAGCCATCTTTTCCTCCTACTGATGATTAAAGACATAAATGAAGTACATATTCTTCATCTCAGAGTCACCAAAACTTACATTCCAAGTGAAAACTCTCATTATAAAATTATTCTGTAACTCAGTTTTCAAAACCATATCCTTAAAATAACAATTTCACCTACTCATGCCACCGGGGGGGGGGGGGGGTGGGGGGGTGGGGTGGGGTGGGGGGAGGAATTTACTGTGGGGAAAGCACACAGGAGCATGATTTTGCTCCCCACAAACTCCCAGTCTGAGGAGTGAAAAGCAGGGTGCAAATATTCTCAACTCCATGTAGTAAGTCAGGCACAACGACCAGACCCAGCACAGTGCTGTAGGGCTTCAGAGACTACACTAGCCATTTCCAAAGAGGCCATACCAGAGGTACTCAATGCTTACCAATCACCCAAATCAAAACTGCATTAAAAAAAAAAAAAAAAGCAAAACTAACGCAGTTCCAAGGACCTGGAAATGTCTTGACAAGTCGAAACGAAAAAGAGATGACGGAGCATCAGCTCTCTCTCTCCGCTGCGTGCAATTTTTATACAAAAATCGATACTGCATTTATTCCATGTAATTGCCCTTCACTAATCAGAGACCCTGTTTCAGCATCCTCTGGATTATCTTGCTTCCCTGCCTCATTGACTTTCTGCTTCCACACCCTGGCAGCGTGTTGCCCTACATTATCACAGAGTAAATTTTAACTGAATTTGCAATTTGAAATCATTGATTTTTTTTTTTCAAGTTTAAACAAACAGAAGTAACTGCCAGATATTTCATAAGGAAAACCTTCTGGAAGGGAGTGTTTCATGAAATCCTTCCCGAAAAAGAAGAAGAAATGCTAGAGAAAGGGAGAAAAAAAATTTAAATGAATGCAAAAAAAAAGTTATCATCATGAAGAAGGGTACAGACTAGAGAATTCTCCCAAAGCTGGAGCAACTGGAGAGAACGTTCTAGAATCAGCGAGAGGAGTATCTTTATTTTTTCAGCACCATGGAGAACCTCATAGTTGCTACGCAAAGGTCCTACCACTAGACTATGTCCCTAGCCCTCTTAGGCTTTTTATGTGTACGTGTGTGCCTGTGTGTGTGTGTGTGTGTGTGTGTGTGTGTGTGTGTGTGTGTGTATGCATTGGGAGGGGACTTATATGCATGCCATATGAATGTGTGGAGGTCAGAGGAAAATCTGGTTCAGTCCCTGTCTTTTACCTGGTTGGAGACAGAGCCTCCTGTTGGTTGAAGCTGTGTATGTCTGACTAGCTGGACGCAGGTTCCCAGGGGTCCCCCGTGCCCACTTCCCGTCTCATACAGCAGTGCTGGGATTCCAGATGAGCACTGTCTCCTCTGGCTTTATTGGGCTCAGGGGGCCTGAACTCAGCTCCTCGTGTTTGCACAGCAAGCGCTTTGCCCCCTGGACCGTCTCCCCAGGCTGCCATTTCCATTTTCAATGTCGGGTCTGCTGTGAGATGTCTACTTGAAAAGGAGCGCGGTAGATTAGTGACCATCCACAGAAGCGGTGAGCCCCTGTGTAAGAAGGCTGAGATTTTGCATCTTTCCTCTTTGTGTCAATGGAACAAGGCTGCAGTGCCCAGCAGGGGGGCCCAGTGCAGCTGCATGGAGGTGGCATCCAATCAGGACTCAGACCTCCACCTCTGATGCCACTCACTGGCGTGACATTCTATTTACATTAGTCTATTATTAGTCTACTATCACACAGTCTGAGACAAGGCCGCACAGAGTTGCTTAGGTTGTTGGCCTTTGACTCACTCTCTGTAGCCCAGGTTGACTTTGAACTTATGATTCTCCTGCCTCAGCCATCCTGAGAAGCTGTTGATAAACAACAGAAGAGGAGTCTCACATTCAAGCTACAAGTGAAGAACTCTGGTAGGCCAGAGAAACGGCAAACATGGCTCTGGCTGGCCTTGCCCTTCCCCCATTCCCTCTGCCTTGCTAAACTGTTAGATGACATTCCTAAAGCTAGCCCAGCCACCAAGGACTAGTCCCTTATTTGGCCACTCCCTCCTCCTGAGGCTGACCACCAAGGTCCAGCTATCAAAGTATTGAAGTCCAGCAATCAAAAGCTGCCCTACTTAACACACCCAATCAAAACAAACCAACTCCTCCTAACATGGGGTTTCCCCTTTCCCCTGTATAAACTGCCATTTGCCCATGGGCCACGTCTGTCTCCTCCCTGTCCAGAGGCGGTCCTTTGTCCCTTGGGGCAAATGTCCACCCACACACTTGTTCCTTTTCCAGTCTCCCTTGTCCTCTGTCTCCTGTCTTTGTCTCTTATTCTCTGCCCTTTGTCCCTCTGGGACAAATAAATCTCCTTTGGGCTGAGAACTTGGTCTTGGTATGTCTTAATGCAAATTCTGGTCCTTTCAACAAGTCTAAGATCAAAGTACCAAAAGGTTGGTTATGTGGTGCAGCCCACCTCCTCCACAGATTACACCTGTCACCTAACAGACAGGGTCACCTAACTCAAGAGGCCTCCTGTAGGAAGGCACTAATGGCAGGTCCCAAGGCTTTGCTCTCATTACATAACCATTTCCCAAAGGCCTTGTCTGTTAGTCTCATCCCTTTGAAGATTCCATCTCGGTTTATAAACCCAGAGAGGTCACAAATATTTGGAAGGCAGGAAGGGGCTAAGAGGATGGGCTGAACAACCAAGCCACTCAGGCACGCCAAGACATGCCAGAGCCACCACAAATTCTTCTGGTGCCACAGTCATTTTTGTTCATTCTAAATTTACTAATAGATTTTTAGGTCAAATCACCTTTCCCAGGCACGCACCACAAGCCGCCCACTCAGCACCCTGACACGCAGCAAGTAGACTTCCTGGAGAGTAAACAAGCTCTACATCAGTGAATCCCAGAGCTGAAATTACCAAAGCTATTTTGCTTGTAAACTCCGAGAACCCAGGGGACCCAGATGGATGGTTGGTAACTGATATTTATAAACAATCCCCTACACAGCTGGGGGAACCTGGCTGGCACAGCATGAGTCACTGGCTCCCAGCAAGCTTCACTTCCGGGCTTCCTGCACCCCCTCTCAGCAGTAAGAGCCTGGGATGGTTTCCTGAGTCCTCCACTGCTGGACAGCCCATTCACCTGGAAGGGGATGTGGACTGAGCCACACACCACGTGTTCCTGTTGCACCTCCCGATCACCCAGATTCTGTGGATACGTGTCAAGATCTTCCTTCACAGGAACACCCTGCACCAGATTCTTCGGAGTTCTCAGAGATCTAGAGTGGAGAGGCTCTGCTCCAAGGCCTCAGAAATAGCACAGAGTGAAATCTGCCAGCTTGCAGCTTCAAGAAGGCAGCTCACCTTTCGTGGGAGAAGCAGGCACGGAGCACATGAAAATCTCTAACGCTCCTATTCATCTGACATATTATTCCCCTTGGAGATGACATGGCTCTTCTCTGGGCTGCAACTAATGATCCTCTTGACCTCTGATGCTCAGACTTGTGAGCAATTAACCATGTCAGGTCATTAGCTCTGAAGGACTCGGGAGCTTGGAACACGGGCAGGCCTGAAAGGCTGGAGCTGTGGCCCTGTGTTACGCCACTACTAAGCCCGTTCTCATAGGCCTCAGTTTCTCCAGGCTTGGCAAGGCACAAAGGAAAACTCTTCTCCACAAGGTCTAAAAGGCATGAACAAATTCCGAATTCTTAAAAAGCAAGAGAAGAAAGTAGACAGAGCTGTTGGCCGGGGCCAGTGACTGGCTTTCGGGAATACCTATGAACCACTTCCTCCCAAATCTCACTCCCCTTCATCTGAAATTTTAAACTCTCAGTAGCAAATATCTATCGGTGGTTTGGAATTACTGGGTGGGCAGGAGCTGGGTAGTGGGGGTAGTATTCTAGGACAGCACTTGAGGACTGCTCTCAAGGCCAAGGTTTCGGAGCAGTATGCCTAGAGATGCCCCTGCTATATTTAGGCTCCTGGGACATTTGAAAATAGGAAGACCAACAGATAGAGTAGGGGGAAGTTATTTGCGTGGTTAAAGGGATTCTTGGTAAGGACAAGACTCAGCACCGTACACCTAAACTCTCATTTCTGGGCAGATTGTGGAAACATCTGTTGATGGCAGGCATCTCCGTGAGCTAATTATGGTGCCAGGCACTTTCAGTTCATTATTGCTTCGGTCCCTTTTAATTGCCCCATAAACGGAGGCCTGCCCAGGTCACATGATCTACCTGCAATCACCAAAGTAATAAATGGAGGTAGGATTTTAACCAGGTTGCTTGGCCTCCGGGCTCCTCTTCTTCCCAGGATCCCCCATTGCTCCACTGGGACAAGGAGGGTTGGTTTGAATTCATGAATATTTAGGACTCTTATTAGGAGACAAAAAAAAAAAAAACTCCTTAAAATCAGGCATAATGTAATTGAAAGGGAATAGGGTTCCAGTAAGACAAATGCAGAATTTGCATGTCATTTCTTAGAAACCTCATTTCCTGAAAGCAGGTTCATGGGTATTTCCTGTTGGATCATGCTGGCTTTGACCCTAGGATACTCTTGCATTGGTACAGCCCCACTGGAGGGCACAGAGAGGACTTGTCCCTTTACATTTCACTAAGGTGGGCTTTGCAGGTCAAGGCTAATTACAAACCCAACACAGCGTTTCTTCGTTTTCACTACAGGACAGCTTTACGGCATCAATTCTCTCCATTTGCTTTATCAGGGATCAAACTCAGGTCTCCTGTACCTGCTAAGCCATCTCCCTGGCTCTTCACAGCCACCCTTGCATCTAACCACGAATAACCAGCTTCAAGAAAACGGAAGTGGTATGCAGGTCTCCCAGAGAGACTCCTTGAAGGAAGCTGACTCACCGGGGAGAGACCCTTTGGACTCTTTCTTCTTCCTCTGTATGGTCTTGAACTTGGATGTGATGTCCAGAGTCCCTACAGCTACTTTAAGCTTATAATTGACCTGTGGATTGAAATACTCCAAAAAATTAATGGAGGAGAAGATAGATGAAGTACCAGCTCTCATTACCTGCTGTATCAACCCTGGACTGCCCACCTTTGGACACTAAGAGGAAGAAATAGCCATCCTGTTCAAACCTTATTCTTTGGTGTTTCCTATAAAGTCAAATCTAATTCCAGCTAGTAGTAGTTTCTTAGATTACCAAATCTAGCAGTAGACAATTAGTTACATATGTGAAATCCACGTGGTAAAAGGTAAGCAGCCAGGAGGCTGGGGAGATGCCCCATAGGTAAAGTGTTTGTTACACAAGTGTAAAGATCTGAGTTGGGGTCCCCCGTACAGACAAAGCCAGGCATGGTGGGGTGTGCCTGTGATCCCAGCACTGAGAGGAGGATGCAGAAGAATCCAAGGGCTCAGTGGCCTGCCGGTCTAGGCATTTATAAGCTTCAAATTCAGTGAGAAACCCTGTCTCAAAACATTAGGTGGAGAAGGAAAGACAAAGGTATCTAATGTCAACCTCTGGCCTCCGTGTGTGAGCCTGTGCACGCCCCACACACACACACACATCCACAGACACATGTGCACATATGCATATACAACACATATTCACAAAATGAAAAAACAAAAACCTAAGCAGCCACTCAAGAATATTACATGGTCTGGTGAGATAGCTCTGTGGATAAGGGCACTTGCCATTAAGCTGAGGATCGAATCCCATCCCCAGGATCCACACGGTAGAAGGAGAAAACTAATTCCAAAAAGTTGTCCTCTGACCTCTGGGTTCCAGCCATGGCAGGTGTGTGCCCACACACATGCACATATACACATAAATATAGTTATATTTTATAAATTCAGAATTAATAATAGTATAATATATATTAATATAATATATGAAGCTGGGTATGGTAGTGCATACCTGTAATATAACCCTCAGGAGACTAAGACAGGAGGATCATAAGTTCAAGACTAGACTGGGCTATGTAACAAGATTCTGTCTCAAAAGTATGAGTGGTTTTTTGAAATATACTGACATGTTTAAACTGAGTTCAGTATGATTCCTGTTTTGCAAAAACTGAAAACTAATATTTAGGCATTGGAAAAAAAACCGTCTAGAGTTATACACCAAAATGTAATAGCAGTTATCTATGAGTGTTTGGACTGCTTAGCCTGCTCTTTATACAAAGTATCTTACTAACTTTAGCAGGTACTGGGCATATGACCTGTTTGAGACACTAAGTCTCTCCAGAAAACCTATTGATGTCCAGCTGATCAGAAAAACTTCAGAAGCCATTATTCAAGGCACCCCTGTCCCACGGCACAACAGAGGGTGTGCGGAGGGGAGGACTAGTCCTAGGAGGCGTGTTTACACTCACAGATCACAAAGGAGCCACTAACTGAGTCCCAGTCGGCTCCACACACCGTTCCTTGACAGGCTGGAAGGGTTAGATACACGTTATTTTTCAGTGGCCATATGTGTCTCAAGTAAGGAGGAAGCCTGCAGAGATGCTTCCAAACGTTCAAAGGACCAGTTTCCAGGTCTGCAGCTGTGCTTTATTAGGGGGCTGGAGTCAGTACCCAGAAGAATTTGGCAGAACATCCCTGAGAAAATGCTAACATTCAACCAGAGCAGATTTACTATAGTTGCTCTTTGGAACACAGATACCCGTCTAATAGATGTGTTCCAGAGATTTCTGTGGGTCTTTTGTTTACTTGTTGTTGGGGTGTGTGTGTATGTGTGTGTGTGTGTGTGTGTGTGTGTGTGTGTGGTGTGTGTCTGTGTTTCAGATGCACACCTCTGTGGAGGTCAGAGAACAGCTTTTAGGGGTCGTTCTCTCCTTCCACCGTATAGGTCCTAGGGTTCAAACTCAGACCAGCACGCTTGATAGCCAGTGCCTTTACATACTGAGCTATCTCACTGGCCCTCTGTGGGCTTTTTGCAACTTGCTAGGCATCTTCCAGGCTCCCGAGATGAGGCAACGGATGGCTTTCTCCTTGACAGGGAGAGCCATGTGAAGAGCATGCCGCTTGGGCAGCGCCGTCACTAACGGCGGCGTCCCGGAGGCTTCTGACACAAGCCTCCTGCTTCCAAAGGTTGCGAGTCTTGCTTAACATCTCCCTCTCCCAAATAGCAGCAGTGAGCTGGCAAGAACGCATCAGCGGCCTCTTTTTACCGTGGTGGGATCATTTTTTTTTTTTTCAGTCACATGAAAATCAACAAGAAAAAAAAAATGTCTGGGGTTTTAAACAGCTTTAGGCTCCCATCTGGAGTCCAAAAAAGGCTCATTTAACTTAACACAGCCACATTTTTCAAACACCTGGTTCTTCATCGGCATTCTGTTAGAGAAAAAAGAAAAAAAAAAACAGTTCCTGCAAAACAAGACTAAAAATCTCAGTTATTGTTTAACTGTTCAGCAGTGCGTGTGGTGAGAGACCCTCAGTGTCTGTGTGTCCAAACCCTACAGAGACAGACATTCAATAATTAATGCTTTAGTGCCTCCACTACCTCTAACACCCACTGCGGAGAACTCTGGGAGGGCAACAGTTAATTCACATTCCACAGCAGGTCATTGAGTCAGGGACCATTATCCCCACCTTCCAAACAGAAGAGTTCAGAGATGTTAAGTTGCTGGCCCAATTCTTCCAGGTGGGAGGCAGCACAGGGAGGATTCCTGTCCAGATCCACTTGTTCCCTCCATCTGCCACACCTTGTTCTTTTATTTTAGACTCTCTTTGTTGCAGGTTTTATACACACATTTACTTTAACTTGTTTTTGTTTCTTTGGAGGGAGGTGTGCAGGGTCACTCCATATACCCCATATTTTATGTAGCCCCAAGCTGGACTTGAACTCATGACCCCCCAGCCTTAGCCTCCCAAGTGCTGAGAATACAGGCATAGACCACCACGCCTGGGCATAGACCACCACGCCTGGCCACTTTAACACATACAGTCAATGGTGTTGAGCATATGCAGTGTTGTGTAACATCACTACTATCTATTCCCAAAACAGTTTTTGTTATTTCTAAGACCAGGTCTCACTCTACATCCCAGGCTGACCTCACACTCATGGCAGTTCTCCTGCCTCAGCCTCCTGAGTGCTGAGATCACAAGCATGAATCACCATTTCTAAACATTTCTAAAACATTTGACCATGCAGCGCAAGCTCTGCATTAAGCAATGACTCCTCATTCCCTCTCCCTCAGCCAGGGTGTTCTGCTTTGTTTCTGTAGCTGTACCTGTTCTAGGTGGCCCTGTCCATAATATTCATGCTATGCTTGTTCTTTGCGTGTCCAGAGTCAACCACTTAGCACACTGTTTCCATGCTCGTTCACGAAGCAGCATGTATTAAACACCATTCATTTTTGTGGCTGATTAATTGTCTATCACATGTTTATCTACACTTAGTTTATCTAGTCAGTTGATACACTCTTGGATTATTTCAGCTCTGGGCACCATGACTAATACTGCAGTGAACCCTGGTATACCAGTAACTCTTTGGGTCTTTGTTTGGAATCCTTTACGATATATGCCTAGACACGAAATTGCATGTCATATGATTCTTCTGTGTTGAATACTTCAGGAACCCAGATTTACTCCATATATAAACTGATTTCTGTGTGTTTGTGATGAGACCTTACTATGTCGGAGGCCGGCCACAAACTCACCATCGCCCTTGGCCAGCCTCCCAAGTATGGGGGTTATAGTTAGGTTCCTCACACCCGGGGTATTGTCACTTTCCCCATAGCTGTGACAAAATACTGGACAAAGGAACTTAAAGAAAGACAGACTTACATTGCCTCACAGATTGAGGGCATAGAGTCCATCGTGGCAGAGAAAGCCTGGCATCAGGAACAGGGGGCAGCTGGTGACAGTGTGTCCTAGTCAGGAAGCCAAGAGAGATTAATGCCGATGCTCAACTCTTGCTTCTTGTTTAGTCCAAGACCCCAGCCCATGGCATTTTACTACCCACATTTAGGGTCGGGATTGCTATCTTAATTGAACCTTACAAGCTTATCCTGAGATTCGTTTCATCTGTCCTAAATCCCATCAAGTTAATGATCATCACATCTGCTTATGATCCCAGTGTGCATATTAAACACACACACACACACACATATACACACATCACACACATACACACATCACACACACACACACAGAGAGAGAGAGAGAGAGAGAGAGAGAGAGAGAGAGAGAGAGAGAGAGAGAGAGTTTTGATTCTGTTTAGAGTCAGACTACATCATTCACACCATGGGCAAATCCTCTCTCTGTCCATGAAATGGCAACAACAAAGTCTGTGCTGAGTCCCTGGAGATTTGAGTTCAAATGCTCGCACGGCTGCCCAGAACAGGCCATGGACAAATGGGAACATTCTGCGTTCTCACAAGACAGAGAACAGAGAAACTTGGACTTCAGACACATAAAACAGAACAACTCTTTAAGTCCTGTTCACAGGCGACAATGAAAACCAAAGCCATATCAGGGATGTCTGGGGATTTGGGCTACTTCAGGGACAGCAAGATGCACAGCTTCCTGGTTTCTGCCCAGGGTGTTAAGAAGGCACATGCTTACCTGCCATGGTAAGCTTTCCCTGTGGCCACAAGGCCATGCATGAGTCATCAACCCAAGTCTTCAGTAAAGCCACCTGACTGCATGGGGTTCAGAGCGTTAAACAACTAAATCCAATTCACCTGGATGACAGAGACCTGCTTCATCCCTGTAGATGAGGATGAACACCCTTTACCATGAAGATTTCTTGTTAATATTATCCATGGATCCACACTGGTTGGAGTTCATGAAACTACGACAGCCTGGAGGAACAGCCACAGACTCTGTGTGACCGAGGGTTCTTCTCTCTCTCATCTCTCTCAGCCTTTACCAAAGACCAGGGTTGCTCTCTACTCGGGGTCTGTTGCCCTTGAAGAGATGGTCAGCTGGTGTCCCAGAGCTGTGATAACTTGCACCCAGAGGACACTTCAGGAAACATAGCTTGATAAAATGACCAGCTTGCCTCCTCAATTCTGCTTTGGGCTCATCTGCATATAATGGCTTTTTATTCCGGCTAATGACTATCAGGGCACTCGGCGCCATCACTTGTACCGTCAAGGTCAGTGTCTAGGTCGCATCCTGCTTTGTCAGTTTCCTTCCACCTTCCTGAAAGATCGCCACAGATGGTCTCTCTTTCAGTAAGGGACAAAGAAAGACCTACCGAGAGAGAAGACGGATGCCGAGACTCTGAAATAGAGTATCACCCGTGAATAACTACAGCCAGAAAGAACAAACACTTTTCTTTGTTGCTGTTGTTTTCTTTTGTTTTTCAAGACAGGGTTTCTCTGTGTAGCCCTGGCTGTCTCAGAACTCACTGTAGACCAGGCTGGCCTCGAACTCAAGAGATCGGCCTGCCTCTGCCTCCTGAGTGCTGGGGTTAAAAGTGTGTGCCACCACGCCCAGCTGAGAAAAAAAAAAAAAAAAAAAAAAAACCTACTTTCAAAGAGCCCAGTTCTCACCTGAAATCTCAAGGGCTTGTCACTACTTATTTGGAACAATGGCACTAATCAGACACTTGGATACACTCGGAGTCTCCATCTCCCCCCAACGAGACCCTGGAAAGGATGGTGGCTGCTGCTGATGGAGGCTGGATCCCTCTGTTTGGGATCCCATAACAAGGTTCAGTGCGTCATGTTTTGTCTTTTCCTCTTTCCACTAAGTCTAAAGATGCACACTTGACATTTAGAGCATGAGAATACAACTCCAACCTCCATCTGCGAGCAGAGACTAGTTCATTAAATAAATGTCTGTTGGTAGTACATCTTGAACATCAAGTCTGGTGTTTGATTCAGCCCTGAAATTTTCCTAAGATGATAATGAGCTGGTTTGTCGGCATCCTCGTGATGTTAATCCGGATTCCATCAGGAGCACCTGGGAGGAAAGTAGGAATTGACAGGGTCTGTTGGTGGATGGACGGGAGGCCTCCTGCTGCATGTCTGAAGTGCAGGCTGCAGTGACCTCGGGCCTTTGTTCTTAATCATGTGAGCTGCTCCCTCATTAGACATGTAAAGCTTGCCCTGCCTTAATTTGACTAGAAACTGAGCTTATATTTTAGGAAGGGTGACGAGCACCCACAAATGTGACTAAAATGTTACTGCTAGGGTGACTGGGGAAGAGACTAAACTGTCTGGCTGGATAGTGTTAAAGGAGGAGGATCAGGCCCATGCTAGGGCCATTGGCCAGCTGGTACACAGACAGGGAGACAAGGAAAATGGGAGGGGCCATTTTTGGAACCTCAGTCAAAGTTCTCAGAATAATGGCTAAGTAAATAACGTAGAGAGGAAAAATACTACATAGTTAGGTGGGCCTGGCAGCAGGCCTGAGCTGTAACCCCAGCTACTTGGAAGGTGGAGACAGGACCTGCCTGGACAAATGCTTGTGTCTCTTTACCTGGTATGGTGATTAAAAAAAAAAAACCTTGCCTAGTTGGCTTCCTATGACAACCACCACAACCGAAAGCACCTATGACAGAAATCGGTACTAAAAATGGGATTGTTGCTGGAATGTACCTGACCATGTTTTTGGAGAGACACTCGTGGAAGGAAGCACTTAGAACTGTGAGTTGGAAAAACCATCGCGTACTTAGAGTTTCATGGGCTTTTCTGTGCAAGCTTAGAGGATGGGAATGCTGAGAGAAAAGCAGAAAACGGAATTCTGGCCCATGGAGTCTTAGGGAAAGTTTAACAGTTGCCGAGACTCTATGGGGGCCTTTGTGTGCTGTATCTAAATTAAAAATCTGTAGGAGTGAAACCTTTGCTTTGCTAGACCAACAGACAGTGGACAGTGGTTAGCTGTGGCTGGAAAATCGGCTGTGATTGGTTGAGATACATGCATCACTGAGGCTAATCTTCCAAAGACCATTTCTTCAGACTCAGCACACAGGCACTGTGGTCCAAGAGAGCCAAGGCTGCATCTCAAGCTGCCAGCCTAGCTCCGCAATGTGTAAGTCTCCCAGGTGGTACTGTTTTTGAAGGGATACAAGACTGAGGAAGCTGTGGAGAGCAGCTGAGACCTGACACCGTGTGTCAGGGTCAGAGTCCCTGAAGAGAGGTCAGCTAGGTTCCCACAGCCCCTCCTCAGGCAGGTACCAAAGTTCCTGGGTGCTCAAGTGCCTCATTAGAAAGGATGTGCCACTTACTTATGTTTAAATCTTCCCATTTAAATTCTCTCTAGACTACCTAAAATACCTGATATGATGTAAATACCATGTAAACAGTATAGTGTTTCAGGAGCAACAAGAAAGGAAAGTCTTTCCATAAACATACATTTAAAAAAAGAGATGGGGGAAGGGAAGGAGAGAGGGATGGAGGGAAAAGGAAGAAAGGAAACAAGAAAGAAAGGAAGGAAGGAAGAAAAACAGCTGGGCAGGGGAGATGACATATTTGAGTCCCTCTATTCAATAATTGTATTCTTTATCTACACACAAGAATGTTATCTGAAATCTCTTCATTCATACATTTACTAACAAATAAGACTCATTTCAAGTTATATATACTGAAGATATACCAGGCACCAGTTTGTGGTTTAAGATTAAGTCAAGAACCTATCCACACACAGCAGCTACAGTTAAGAGTCACAAAGGCCACAGCTGGTGAAGCCCAGCAGACATGCTAAGCTAGTGTGGAGACTGAGAGAAAGGGATAGGAGTCAAGGAACATCAAGAAAAGCTTTTCACCAAAACTGGTGAACACTGGGCTGACTCTTGGAGGAGGGTCACAGCCTTGGCTCTGGGCTCTGCAGAACTGGCAGAGGAGAACTCAGAAGAGTAGGAAGTAAAGAAGAGCTTGGATCCACAAGCTTCAGCAACAGGAACATGAGGCCAGAGGCAGAAGACAACAACTGGACATTTTTCTTGGACTCTGTCATCATGAAAGTTCTAGGGATTTCGCGATAAGATTCGCATTCTGGCTGCACCAGAAAGAATGTGTGAACTCAGTATCTCAACTGGGGTAGTCAGAAAAGATGCCACAAAATGGATGAAACAATTTATCTATTTCACCTTAGGAACCCCCACCCCCACCCCCGCCACCACATTCACACACACAGAACTTACTTCAGTCTAACTTGTATGTCGGTGCAATTTTATGGTTCACAGACTTTCTGTGACAGAGAAGAAAAAGAGACTGTGAAACCTTTAGTAGTGCTGGCTGTAACAGTCTCCATTTATGAAGGCATGCACTTCCTACAGTGTTTACACACTCATACAGAGCTGGTATGATCGTTGTCCCCATCAGACGGATGAAAAATCTGGACTTTGGAAAGATGACATGATGGGTCCAGGCCACATAGCTATTAGGAGATACCGGTGAGCTTCTGGACTCCTGCAGCTCCCATGCTACTTGGTTGGAAGGATGGGACAGCTGACAACCTGAGAGGAGAAAGCAGATCCAGGTAGTGTAGAGATGGCGAAAGAAACACGTTTAATTCTAATCTCTTGCGAAATCCCACAAAGCTTACAATAAAAACATACCAATCCTTTGGGGTGGAGAACATACAATTCTAGTGGGTAGATTAGCAGCCTAGAGGATGCTGATTTCAGAGTCAGTATTAGGGAATGGAGGGCCCAGAATCAAATTCGTTTATGTGCAAAACCTCCATGTGAGAGGCAAGCTAGGCAGTCAGTGTCTAAAGCTCTACTTCTAGAAAGAAAATGGAGGAGGGAGAATTGTCTCTGTGTATTTTCAGTCACTGTAACAAATACCCGAGATAATCAGCACACAGAGATAAAAGGGGGGAGGATGACTCATGGTTTTGGGGGCTTCAGTCCATGATCAGTTGGTACTGTTCTTTAGACCCATGTCAGACCATCATGGCGGAGGCACCAAGCAGAGACCAAGACCACTCAACTTGTGACTGGGAAGTGAAAAAGAAAGAGAAGCCACCAGCCCACACTGGTGTCTTAAAAGGCTTCCAAAAAGCTTCCTTTAAAAGACAGCCAATAGGACATGGGATGGTTAGACTCATTAGAGGCAACCTGAGCTGAATTCTACAGAATGTGGCTGGCCAACAGGTGCTGTCCATGAACGGCTTGTTCTAGAAATGTGTTTTCGCTGTATTTTAGCAAAGTATCTGTCTGCCACAGATTAGAATTTTTTTAAAAAGAACTAATCATTCATCCCAGATAGTTTTAGAATCATTGATTTAGACAATGGGTTGAGTCAGAAATAACACACAGAAAAGTAAAGCAAATTTTAGAACAAAAAAAAATGATTATTAACTTGGGGATAAAAACAAAAATTTGTTCAGGAAAAGGAAAGTAATTATAGTTTCTACATGACTGAATTCTGAATAGCATATAAAGTCATAATAATGTAAACATTGACTGTTGATTTAGCTAAGATTATGATAAATTATCTTTGAAGGATAGGAAGTGAGCATGTGTAGCAGAGAGAGGAAAGGCAGGAATGAAATCCCATCTTCCCTGGTGAGAAGCCAATAGATGTAGCCAACCAGAGAAGAATTGAGAGGTAAGAGCACCACCATGTTATTTATAGATATGGAAGGACAATTTCTAATCAGCCATATGAAAGCAGCTCCCTGTAGGGAAGAGGACACAGAAGCAAGGCAGATGGGGACAACAGGATTCTTAACAGTCCTTAAAGAATTGTTTATCTCTGCACGCCTATAAACCTAGCCCTTGGGAGGTGGAGGCAGGAGGATCAGAAATTCAATATCGTCCTTAGCTACATGGCAAGTTTGAGGCTAGCCTGGGCTATGTGAGACTCTGTCTTAACAAACAAACAAAAAGTAGTACTTATCTCTTTGAACTACGTGCTTGGATTTCCCTAACAAATCAAAATCCGAAGCCAGTTAGTGTTGAGGCAAACAATCATGCACATACTTGAATAGACAATGGGATTGCATGGGCTGGACTCGGTAGATGGCTCAGTGGGTAGGAGTGCTTGCCATGCAGACATGAAGACCTGAGTTCAAATCCCCAGCACACACATAAAAGGCTAGACATGGCCACAAATGCCTGCAACCCCAGTGTTATGAAGTGGAGACCAGAGGATTGCTAGGACTCTAGCATCATGAAAGACCCTGTCTCAAGGCAGAAAAGACACCAGGCATACTCCTCTCTATCCTGAAAGGACATAGGCACATATTTGTGTATATACTATGTACACACACACACACACACAAAAAAAAAAAAAAAAAAAATTGCCTAGGCCTAAGGAATATTAAAGTCCATCACATAGCTCAACATATTGTTGGATATCCAGACCTACAACCTATCACCTTCATTTCCCTGTATTCTGAAAGAAATCAGGAAACAGAACTTGATAAAGGAAAATGAGTTTATTTACAACTTGGCCGGAACAGACGAGAAAAATAAAACCAATCCACTTCTTCCCCACCATGTCCGCAGCAGTTTTATAATTCTAGAAAACAGTGGAACCAGGGCCTGCAGGCAGGTAGGTTTGTCTGAAACAATTCAGTAACTCTTAAGAAAGGAGACTGGTCCTCAGGCTACACCCATTGTCCCCATTCTCAGCAGGCTGCCCCCACTGTCTCTGTGCCGACCAAGCTGCCTTGGTTCTCAGCACAGACGGGCACCAGTGTCTCTCTTTAGAATTCATAACATCTCTTCTGCTCCAACAGGGCACAAGTGTCTCTCTTTAAGAATTCAGAACATCTCCTCTGCCCCGCCAGGGCTCCAGCCCATTTTCTCTCAGCATCGGATCACAGTTACAAATATAATAATCAATACTCATAAGGGGAGGCTGTGTTCCAGATAATCTGCTTAAGAAAGCAGTTAAGTGTTTGGCATGTTTCAACCAGCTAGAAAACATCACTTCCCAAACGAAAGCTATCACACTCTGGGTGATATATAGAAAGTTGACCTTGACTGTTGAGTTACAATTCTCAGTAGGTCTAGTGATTAATTCTGACAACTTCAAATAATCTTTGAACATATATCTATCTCCATCTATATACTAAAAGACATGGAGTCTTAGAGATGAACTCCTGGAGATGTTTAATTAACCCTGTATTACAAGACATAAGCACAAAGTCCCTCATACATTCCCTTAAATGCTGCCAATCTACCATTTTGTACAGGTTTTAGAATATTATGATGCTATTGTAAGCTTATCGAGGTTTACAGATGGCATTATACCATGATCCCTATTATTATAATTAGGCATTGTTAAGCATCCAACTGCATTCTAGTTGCTGGAACAAATACTCACAAAGACAGATAGCCTTTGCCTGAAGGGACACCATTTTAAATAGACAGTGGAGTAATTCAAAGGGGTGGGGAGAACAGAGCTGCTAAGAAAGGCAGCAGCATTTTATCCATGTTTCTCTGGAAGAGATAAGGTGATTGAAAGCACCGCAGAGGGTACATCTTTGTTTGGAGAACCATAAAATCAGAGTTTAAGACCACGAAAGAGCTTTGGAAGTTGCCTAATTCCAAAGTGAGCTGCTGGGCGTGGAAGAAAGAAGGATCTAGTCCACCAATGTGTATGTAAATTTTTCGTGAATTTTCCTACGAAGGTCCTAGGTGTTCATAAAACTCTCTAGGAGTTTGATTACATGATCTCTCTCATCTGAGCCATTTTTGCAGTTTAGAGCTCATAGAACTCAGACTTCTGGCATACTTTGCTTTTCCATGTGTAAGCAGGGGAGGGGGACAAGGAGGAGCCCACATCTGTCTCAGGGGCAACTCAGGCAGCAGCAGAGCTGGGAAATGCTTGCCATCTCCTAGCCCTGGGTTCTCCATCTACATCCTGGTACCATCTCTGTGTACTAATCGCCACATTCAGCTGATTCTAGTCATATACATAAGAAGTGGATGCTTTAAGACTCGTCAGTGAACTTTACACACAATTTTACATTCACACGCAATGTATAGATTTTGCATACCCCCTCAATGGTCCAAGCCAAAAGCTTAGACGATACCTATGACCCCTTCATTTCCCTTCCACATACTCCCCAACCACTCCCATGGCTTGGGTAAGAGCCTCGAGGCCAGCTCCGCATTGGGCAGGGACCTGAGCACTGGGAGCATGAGTTTCTCACTGCTCTGGAAGTGGGGAATGCAACTCCACGTTGTAGCTGTGCAGCTTGAGGAGTCCATCGGGGCATCTACTCAAGAGTACCCTGAGTGCCTGGCAGGAAAGAAGACAAGTAGAACGAAGTAAAGCTAGTGAGCTCATTGATTAAGGGGGAGGGCGGTCACATTCAAAGAGAGAGTGAAAGCAGGCAAGAAGACGACTGGAGCTAGGTGTCTCCGCACGGGCTATTTATGACAGAAGCGGATTCTGAAACTGTTTAATGGAAGTGCTGGCATGCTATTTTTCTTAGTCAAAATTTTTTATTCTTGAAGAGAAAGCTTTCAGGTCATCATGTAGACTTACAGGAAGGATTGGCAAGACTAGAGATGGGACATGGCTCACAGGAATCCTTATTTATTCACGGGTCACAATCAGGATAGACTCGGGACATGGTTCTTTAGCCATTTTTAAAATCTAATCTGTGATATTGGTGAGACAGAGGAGTAAGTATAGTTCTACAGGAGATCTGGTCAGTTAGTAGAAATCCCTAGGTGTCAGTCAGAGAGAAGTTTAAACCAGAACCTACAGAGTGCAGGCACCCATTATTTTCTCATATCCCCTCTAGTTCCCAACCAGCTGTCCTGTCTCCTGGCCATGTATTTTCCATCCGTAGAGTGGGTCCAGTTCACATATGCCATCTTCCTGAGACTCTGCAAGTCCCCATGACTTCAATAACCAGGCATGACCCAGCTTAGAACCAGCCCTGGCTATGTGACTGTCCCTACCCACTGTCTCCTAACCTGGGCAGCACCGCCTCATCAGGCCAGTGCTCATACACAGGCCTCTAAAACTGCCCTGGCTACAGGGAGAGACACGCAGCTAGGGATGTTTTGGCCTGTGTCATCACTAGCTGTGACTCAGGTCTCAGTGCACATCTGAGACTATGCTGGTCCCATTACTTTCAGACTCAAGCACAACCCAAGTTAGCATCGGCCCAGTGACCAAGGGTCTAGCTTTATGTACACTATTCTAATCCCAAGCAGCACAGCTGGGTACAAGACTCCATTGGTAGGTAGGGCAGGATAGCAAGTTTGTGACTTTGCTCTGAAATTTGGGATGGGCTCGGGAAGCTGCACCAAAGATCCTAATGGTCTCCAGCTAAAGAGAGAGCCTTTCCTTGGAAACAGCTCCAATATGAAGGGGAGGACCTTCTAGGTCAGCTAGCATCTCTTGTGGCTAGTCTTGGGCCATAAGTCTTTAGCAATAACACCTAGCTGATGGGCCTTAAGCTCTTGCTGGCCACAGGTGTAAGAAGGTACTGGGTCTAGTCCATCCACAGTGGATCTGCCCAGAGCTGGACAAGAGCCTACCTACAGTGCTTGACCAAACTGGACCAAATCTCTAACTGAAGACCAGGATAGCCTGATTTAAGTATTATATAATGTGCACATACATCAAAATATTATGTTGTACCCGATTAATATAGACAACTTCATGCTTTTATATCTCAGTTAAAAGAGAAAAATTCTAAATATGAGTAAATTAAACTAAAATGTGGGAGTCAGCAGGAGTCTGTGATTTGTTGCAGACTTAGGATTTTCTTCAACTTTTTAAAAGTATACTAAAATTTGATCAAGTTGATTAAATGTGTGGGAATGCTTAAAAATAATATGGTTGCCAGGCACATACACCTGTAATCCCAGAACCAAGAAAGGTGAGGAAGAAGGATCATGAGTTTCAAGCCAGTCTAGACTACATAAAAAGAGCCTGTCTCGAAGCAAATACATAAGTAACTAAAAATTACACACATATATATTATTTGTGGCATTTAAAAATCCTGTTTTATTATATTTATAAAAATGCTTAAACATTTAGGACGTTGTTATACTGGAATTGTTAGCTAGTGATAGCTAACAATTGTTAGTAGCCATAGCTAGCTACACTCAGCCACCTGTCCTTAATAATTGAGTATCTGGGTAATAATGAAAGACAGAGAATGGAAACATATACAATGTGGCACGCTGGGAGGAGGAACAAATGCATGGGCCCAGTGACATCTTCCCACGCCATCTTCAGGGTTCTGACATGATGTTCAGGTTTAAATAGAGGGCAAAGGGTATGCAGAGCTAAGCAGCCCCAGCCCTGGTTGGTCCCGCCCCCCGGTTGGTCCCGCCCCCGGTTGGTCCCGCCCCCGGTGGTCCCGCCCCCGTTGGTCCCGCCCCCCGTTGATCCCGCCCCCGGTTGGTCCCGCCCATCGCTGGCCCTCCACCGCCTTGGCTACAGTCTTTACTAAGTTGTCAGAATCATGGAAATTTCCTTCCAGAAGACAACGCCCCCCTCTGGCTGGTACTAGAGCCTAGCCTTTTCCTTTCCCAGCAAGGGATTTCTGAGTAAATTCCAATTCTTTGCTGGGGGGGGGGGGCATTGCTTCAAAAACATGGTAACCAAAGGGAGAGGTACAGATGTCTCTCTCTAGAAGATCTTCCACTTCTGCCATGAACTTCCAGAGCTGCAAGTCTTCCCAACCAGGCACTTGGAAGTGCTTGAAAAAGGTCGAATATACTGAAGGAATTTGTAAATGCAGTGTAATGTTTCAGGTGATTTCATTAATTAATATTATCATTGAGGATAGTTTGGGGGGAACCTATCGAAACCGCACTAATGAAAATGTTTGCTTTAATGACTGCAACTGGACACAGTTCTCTCATCAGGAATGACAGACAGAATATGCAAACAAATGAAGGCCAGACCTTCCAGAATGCTGACCATGCCTGTAGCACTAACCAGTGCGGGAAGCAATCAGCAGCCTGTGAAGCCAGCATGCTGTACACCAGACTGACGGGAGAGCAAGGCATCTTGCCAGAAGCAAACAGATTCTGAAGAGAGATCCTCAGGCCCCTCCTTTTTGGCTATGAGATTCCTGAGACAATGGGCTCCCCTCCCCAACCCCCTACACATGCGCACCCATGAACTGGAATTTCCCTGGGAATCTCAAGCTGGCAAAAAGGAAAGGTGAAGCTTGAGGCTAGCAAGAGGGGGAGGTTAGAAGAAATTCATGACGTTCTGACATTTCAGAGCATCTTCTAAGAGATACCACAATCAAGGCGAATGGTGGGTCTGGGATGGGAGCGATCACACCTTGACCAGAACTGCTTAGTTATACATACATCTTGCTCTCTGTTTAAACCTCAACTTCATGTCAGGGTCCCAAAGGTGGCCTAGGATGGGTCCCTGGACCTCTGTGTCTGTTCCTCTTCCCAGTGGAGCCTCATTGAACAAACCTTCTTTCTCGGCCTGTGTTTCACTGTTACTTGTGTCTTCAACAGGCCTGGCGGGGACAGGTGGTCGAGGCCAGCCAGGCTCTGATCCTAACAACTCAGGAGAAAGTAACTTTTTGGCACAGTCACGGTTGGCACAAACCAGTAAGGCATGGTGAAGAGCTAATAACTTTCCCAGGTTTTTGTCCTTCCAAGTTTGAACTGATGAGAAACAGCCAGGTATGCCCCTGTCACCAACCACATCAGATGCCCAGCCATCGCCTCCAAACAGGACACCTACCAAGCATCTTTTGGAAACACTCAGCAGCTCTCCTGCTCTCCTACCTGCCTTCAGCCTCTGCCAAAAAGCAAGGGGAGGTGGCTTTGAATAGATAATTTTTTCCTCACTGGTTAGTCGTCATCTCTTGCCATATTAAAATGCTCTCTCAGACATAAGAGATCTAAACTGACCCTTCTCACACATTCTTCCCCAACTTGCATGGCCACCCTCTCTCCACAGTCAGGCGAGGAGGAAATTCTGTCAGGTCCTTGTCCTCAGAAGCTCCCTGCCGCCCCCACTGTCTGCCAATTCTTGGCCCTTTGGGAAACATAACTCCCACTCCGTCCTGTCCTCCACCCACCGGAACACAGCCAGTGACTGTTCGCTAGTCTTATTTTTTGCCTTGCTCCCTAGACCACAGCATCAGAAGGGAAGCATGCCCCTCTGCTTCGCTCGCTCTACCTCAGCCATGAGCTCTGTGACAGGCGAAAGACAGGCCCATCAGTGGGAAGCCAGGGTCTTGTGGATACTCATTATATTAATGACCTTCCCTAATATCATAAGGATTTTTACAAGTGCAAAAAAAAAAAAAGCACCACTCCCAAAGAGAGGGCATTATAGTTTATTTAGCATTGTGTGTGTGTCTGTGTGTGTGTGTGTGTCTGTGTGTGTGCACGCACACAAGCATGTGGAGGCAAGAGGTCGACATTGGGTGCCTTCCTCTATTGCTTTCCACCTTATCATCTTTTGAAACAGGGTCTGCCACAAAATTTGATGCTGATAGATGCAGCTAAACTGGCTGGCCGTGACATCCCAGACCCACCTGTCCCTAAGCCACAGCACTAGGGTTGCAGACACTCACCACCACATCTGAATTTTTGTAATTATATTTACTTACTTATAACAAGTCTTTCTCTGCCCCACCAGCTCCCAAATAATGACACAGAGATTTCTTATTAATTGTGAAAGCTCGGCCTATAGCTTAGGCTCATTTCTAACAAGCTCTTATAACTTAAATTAACCCATTTCTATTAATCTACATTCTACCATGGGTCTAGTGGCTATTACCTCTCCTCTGCACATCCTGCTTGCTCTGCATCTCCACCCCACTCTTCTTCCCAGAGTCCTCTCTGTCTCCAGAAGTCCTGCCTAAACTCTTCCTGGCTATTGGCTGTTTAGCTTTTTATTACACTAATCACAGCAATATGTTTTCACACAGTATATAAAAATCCCACAACATTTACTCTCTCTCTCTCTCTCTCTCTCTCTCTCTCTCTCTCTATCCCCTTGTGTCAGTTCTCTCCTTCCACTATGTGGGCCCTGAAGATTAAATTCAGGTCAGAGAACAACTTTGAAAACTCAGATTTCTCTCTCTACTGTAGAGGTCCCAGGGATTGAACTCAGGTCTTCAGACTTGGCAGGAAATGCCTTTACCTTGTCAGCCTCACCCACACCCAGCTTGTTAGCAGTGCTGGGGATTCAGATTCCGGACCTCATGGTAAGCAAGCATTTTACCATGACGCCACCTCCCTAGTCCAGGACGTTATAGTCTAGCTAATTCAAACCATCCAACACTCTCTGCACGTAGGAAATGCCAGTCTCGAATGAAGTGCTAAAAGCAGAAAGAAACTAACAAGTGTCCAGCTGTCCCCGATCCCACTGAGTGTCCATGATAAGATGATTAGGATGTGTGCCCTGAGAGCAAGAGACTTGCACTATAACAGCAATGACGGGCATGAAGAAAAAGAGTCAAGCATAGAGTGTGCTGGCTGGAACACACCAGAGGTGCAGAACACACAGTGTGCCCACACAGGTTACACCGATTTATCTTCCTCTCCAACGTGTTTTCCTAAAAGACTGCGTGCAGACCGAGTATGTGTGAATCACATCGCCAGACACGCCTATTGGTCTGTCTCTGCTGAAAGAATTGTTGCAACAACACTTTCAAAAATCAATTCCTACGTTAGTTCTTTTGGAAATTTGGCACTTAAGTAGAACGATCTTTTTTTTTTTTTCCAAAAAGCAGCTAACAGTTGCATTATATTCTGAAGAGTCGAACGACCATACTAGGTGAAACACGGGACACTGTAACAAAAACGGGAGGGGCTGGAGAGATGACTCAGTGGTTAAGAGCACTGACTGCTCTTGCAGAGGACCTGGGTTCAATTCCCGGCACCCACATGGGAGCTCAAAACCATCTGTAACTCCAAGATCTGCACCCCCCTCACAGATATACACGCAGGCAAAATACCATTGCAGAAAAATAAAAATAAATTATTTAACAACAAAAAAAGAAGAGTAGTTTCCTAGGTGAAATTCTTTAAAATGCAGTCAGGGCCAGGGAGATGCTTCAGTGAATAAGAGATCTTGCTGTATAGACCCTGAAGACCTGAGTTCATTCCCTGGATTCTTCAGTAGAAGAGAACCAACTCCTGACAGTGGTCCTCCAACGTCCAGACAGCACACATGCCAACATGCATATAAATCGGAAGCAAAACTTTCAAACATTTCAATGTAGACATGTGCCACTGAGCTGCAGACGCATCTTAGGTGACTTTGTTCCTATGCAATCACTGCTACAATCTAGACAGGAAAGGCCAGTTCCCCCACAAGGCCTCACTGACGCAATCAAGGGCATGGAAAACAGCAGACAGAGAAAGCTGCTGGCAGCATCCCTCGGAAAACACACTTAAGTAGCCTTTCTTTAAGAGAAAGCACGCACTCCAAAATAACAATGCTAAGTGAAGTAAATACAGACACCATTAGCAGATGCTGCTTCTCCTTTTCAAGTGGTGTATGCACTACACATCCATCCGCGTATGCCTTATTCTCCTCCAGGACTGGCAACACATCACTACAGACAGGAGTAAAGCATTGTGCTGTGGATGTCTCCACAGCTATGAAGTCAGTCACTAAGTAACAGAAAATTTTCAGCTCATTATAATCTTGTGGGGTATTTGATCCGATGTGAAGCATAGCATCATTAGCTTAGCATATATGACTATGCCTGTTAGAAAAGGCCAGGGGGATGATGCATGGGGGGGGCGGGGAGAGCAGGGTGTGTGTGTGTGTGTGTGTGTGTGTGTGTGTGTGTGTGTGTGTGTGTGTGTGTGTAAGGAGAGAGCTGGGCCTGAAGCTCATGTCACCTTCTCAAAAGAACTTCTGACCCTGCCTCGGTTCTGCTACAGACAGCTCAGTGCCTGGGAGTGAGTTCTGTGCTCACATGCAGATGGATGCCCTCACATGACATCTTCTAGGGAGAAGGTAAATCCAAATGCTGGTTTCAGACCTAAAAATGGTCCTTAAGGCAGCAGCCATGTTAAATAAACGTACTACAGACAGGTGGGGTGAGGGGAGCAGATCTGAACCCTGGCTTCATGCTATGCCTAACACGGTGTGCTTTCTGCTTTCCACTGGGGGGAGCTGGTGTGCCCTTCATTATCACATGACCACAAAATGAAGCAGAGCTCAACCTTTCTATACTAAACAGCAAACCAGGTGTCAATGGAGAAGCTGAGTGACCTCTAATCCATCCTACTCACTTCCTAAAAGTGGATGTTCCACAGGAGACTGGGCCAACTTTTTAATGCTAGGTATCATCAAAAACAGAAAGGTCATTTTAATTTTCCCATGTCTGAAGACGGATGAACAAGATCCCAGGTATTCATTAAATACCTCTTTTAGTTCCTACTGGGTGCAAGACCCCACAAGACAAGCACTGTGGGCAGAATGAAGTCAGCAGAAGCCTGCTACCCTGGGCTTTACATTCCAGAGCCAAAGGAAACCAATCTGGAAAGCGGGTGAGTGGTTAGATGTCTGAGCTTTATAACAAGGACTAACAAGAAAGACCTTTGTCAGATGAGTCCTCTGGGAAGTTAAACACAGGGACTCCTTTAGGATGAGCAGTGAGCCTTGTGAGCAACTAGGATAAGAGTGTCCCAGCAAGAGGAAGTTCCAGGCCAGAGAGACCCTGAATATAATAAGAACTGATTAAGCCCAAGGCAGCTGCTGGGAAAAGACCCAGGGCACAATAGAGATTGGAGTAGGTAATGTGACAAGAGGCAGGAGGCCATGCAGGGTCAGGTAGGCCACAGAGGAGAACCCAAGTCACCAGGAAGCTGCTGGCAAGTCTTGGATTGGAAGTGACACAAGCCAACTCATGCATTTGAACAGCCACTCTGGTCACAGGACTTATGAGCGGGGATAGAGGACTTTTGGCAGGGACTACGGATTCCTCAGAACCCAGGCTTCTTCCTATTAGTCTTGCTAAACAAGCTAGGCTCTACCACCTGTCCTAAAGACTCAGGTTATAGCTTAAGATGGAGAAAGGGGATTGACTCAGTGAGGCCACATTGGGAAGAGGAGCAAATAAAGAGGCCCAGTGGCCCCACCCCCACCCCAAATCTATCTTCAGGGTCATGACATGAAGTTTAGGTTTAAAGAGAGGACAAGAAGTATGCATTGTTATGTAGTCCTGGCTATGGCTGAAAGATAGTCTGACAGGTTGTCACAAGTCTGTGAATTTCTTCCTGGGAGACAAGCTCCCCCTCTGTCTAGCACCAAGCTTTGGCCCTTTCCTTCTTCCAGCATTCAGCTCCTAGAATTCCAACTTCTTGAGGTCCATGGTCTCCATTGTGTGACAGCCAAAGGTAAAAGCGTCTCTTTGGAAGCATCCTCATTCTGCCTAGGGTGGTTACAGATCCATAGACTTAGGTGAGGTGTGGACCTTTAATTTGCCTTACCAATGGGAGAAGACCAGCAATGCCCAAAGTCATCGTATAGTTCAAATACTACATGTACAGAGCTGAGAAAGGATATTGAAACAAAGAAAGTATGTTGATGACTTCTTTCCCTCACCCCTGGCATCCTGGACCCAATCTAGCTACATCTACCACCCTGCACCAGAGACCTCAATTTAAAACCTGAACTATTCAGACCCCAGAACCACCACCAAAACAATAACATAATAAATTAAAAGTAGAACTTGAAACACTGAGTGTTACAGAAGAAAACATAGGTCTCTTCAAGACACTGGAACAGGCAAGAACTTTCTGGACAGAATTTAAGTAGCACAGGAACCAGCCTCAAGTGTAAACAAATGAGACTACATAAAATTTAAGAGTTTCTACACAGCAAAAGAAGCTATCCATAGAGCACATAGACAACCCACAGAATTGGGGGGGAATTATTAGCTATACCTCAGATAAGGGGCTAACAACCAAAATTAAAAAAGAACTGTAGAAATTAAGTATCAATGAAATAAAACTATCAATCAACAAATGGACTAATGAATTAAGTAGACAGTTTTCAAACAAAGAAATACAACTTCCCTAGTCGTCAGGGAAATGCAAACTTGCTAACTTGCTAGAAGAATATTTTAAAATATCATACTTTTGAAAGCTCTGAGAATACTTGGAATACTGATTAACACATCAAGAACTTGAAGCACTGAGAAACTCCTTTGTTTCACTGTATAATTCTAAATTGTATTATTGGTGAATAATTGCTTTGCTGTTAGTTAAAAAATAAGTAAAATATAGCCCACAGGGCAACATCTGAAAGCATCAAAACTATGGATTGATATGCCCCCCCAAACAAAAACACATTCATATTGAACACATACAGACATTTTCTTGTCATTTTCCTTAAACAATACAATATCAGAACTATTTATGTGGTGTTTACATTGCATTAGGTTGTGTGAATAATCTAGAAATTATTTCAAGTGTATGAGGGGGCCATGGAGATCCCTGCATTGGCAGATTGCCTGCCCCAGAAGCATGGGGACTTGAGTTCAGATTGCAAGCCCTCAAATAAAAAGCCAGGCATTGAGCTGGCAAGGTGACTCAGCAGGTAAAGATGTTTGCCACCAAGCCTAATAATCTGAGTTTAGTCCTGAGGATCCACCTGGGTGGAAGGAGAGAACTGACTTCTGTGGGTTGTCCTCTGACCTCCATACATGTGCTGTGGTGCGGAGAAGGTGGAGGGGGGGACGCATGCGGGAGGGAGGAGAGATCTTTTTAAAGCTAGGCATGAGGTGCATGCAAAAATAATAATAATAATAACAACAGTAATAATAGTAATATGGAAAGTGTTGAGGAAGACACCTGAGCTGACCTCTGGCCTCCGCACATGTGCAGGGCACTGTGACCTGTCTTTGTAATCCCAGCAGTGGGGAGGAGGAAACAGGAAAATCCTTAGAGCTTATTGGCCAATCTAGCTGAACAGATGAGCTCTAGGTTCAACGAGAGACCTTGTTTAAAATAAGTAAGTAAAAGATGGAGTGTGGGAGAGATACGGACAATAACCTCTGGCCTCCACACAATTTTTTTAAGAAAAAGAAATGTTTAAAAGGAGTAAAGTACATGAGAAGATATGCATAGATTATATGCAAACACTGTATCTTTTTATCGGAGACCCAAACAGCATCTCATTTTTGTGTCTGCAGGAGTCCTGAACCCCATCCTCTGTAGATATCGAGGGAGGGCTATAACTACAAATTAAGAGAAGGGATGGAGCAACCACGCTCACTGATTCTTTTTCAGGTTCCTTTGGGAGTATCAGTCAGTGGCGTTGAGTGGTTAAAAGCAGAGCGGGGGCAGTGGACACCCACCCTGCCACAACCTTCCTACAAGGTCACTGAGGAAGCCATCTGTATCATATTCCAACTAAGAACAAATACTTTACTCTCCATCGGGAAAACTCCCTGGCCTGTCTACAGGCAGGGAGAGAGCCTACCCCGGCCCTTAGCGTGTAGAGCAGCACTCACAGTGAAAGACAATTCCAGAGCACTTAAGACAAGGCACGTGGCTTTATACCCAGAATACCATAGCCCTGCCCGACTGCCAATAGCCAGCTTCCATTCCCTTAGAATCTGGCCACAGCCCTCCTGCTCTTGAAGCTGGCCGCAGGTTCTTCCTGCAACAGCAAGAGCACTCACAACAGGGCTCACATTTGACTTCATATGCTGCAGTCGTCACACTGACAGTCACAATGCTTTACCCAGGAAATGATGTCCAAAAGGACAGTGACATGGCTGGAGTCCTCGAGCTACAATCTGGCCCCTGCTGCCTCCTAGGTGGGTTCTCAGCCTTCCATTCCCTCACCTGTGGCATCCTGGACTCCACCTGGCCGCTTCCACCACCTTGTCCTATTAATGATCACTAATGGTCTTTGCCCTCATCAGGAACCAAAGAATAAACGTGGGTACCGTGGGCTTGGCTCAGGTGCCCTGTAGTGGTTTTTAGTGGAACATGGTAATGACCATCTCTACTCCAAGATCCTACTGCCACAGTTGGTAATATGGCAAGGGTGAGCCTTTTGCCCAACTCAGCCAGGTACCTGCACATCTCAGTTCAGAGGTTACAATATTCTTGGAGTCATCTACCCCGATGGGCTGGGGAATATGTCTATGGAAAGAATAGATGCCCTGCCTTGATGTATTTGCCTCCCTGCTCATCATTGATTGGACCAACAACCGGCTGGAGAGGAACCCAGAAGCTGCTGGGCTCTGTGAGACAACTGAGTCACAAAACAGGACCTCCAAACTTCCACTTGAGAGCTTGAGAGCATCTGCCTTCACCACACTATTCCTGGTGAGGGGTGGCTGTCCAAGGCACTGCCAAATTTGTCCTGTGGGACGGACAAAGAATTGTACGTACTGGAAAGATGACCCACTCAGACAAGAAAGTGAAATGGCAGCGAAGAGAGAAGAGCTGACAGAGAATGACAGCTAGAGATCTGAGGCAGGGGCCGCTAAAGCAGCAGCTGCCTGGGAGTGAAAGCAGAGACCAGAGGGGACCTGACAAAAAGTAGCAGTCGCTGATCCGCTGATCCATCCGGAGGGCAGCATACAGAGTGAAAGCAACAGTTACACAGACAGACGCACCAACCACCGAGAGAAGAGAGAAGGAAACTTCAGACTTTGTTAGAACCTGCAACCAGATCCCACCGGGTGGGGCTGGGGGTGGGAGGGGCGAAGAAGTGGGAGTCCAACCCGGAGCAGCCCTTCTTAAAGGAGCCAGTCCCTGTTTTCCAGACCAGCCCAAGTTCCCCTGACCTTCCTCCACTGCGGTTAGGAAGAAGGTGGCATTGGACAGAAAACTTTAAAACACTGTGACGTCTCTTAATCTGTTTCATGTTGTTATAATAGAATATCTGATGCCCGATACTTTATAAAGACAAGAGATCTGCTTAGCTTACAGTTTTGGAGGCTGAGTAAGGAGGCTTCATCTGTTTGGCATATGGTGAAGTCTTTCCATCTGTGTCAAGACGTGGCAGATGGTAGGTACCAGGGAAGAAGTGGATACACGTGGAAGAGAAGGATCACATGGTGAGGCAGGAAGCAAGAGACCAGGTGAGAGACCTGTGTAAGATCTGCCGCTCCCTTACCTGACCTAGTCCTGGGAGACCAGAATTAATCCCCTAGTGAGGGTGGAGTCTATGACGCAATGACCTTCCCTGAGCCCCAACGTTTAAGACATCTCCACCCTGCCACATTAGGGACCAAGCCTCCTGCACAGGAACCTTTGGGGGACAAACCACATCCAAACCCAAGTACCTGGTTAAGAGAGAGTGAAGAAAGGAAAACATGTTGTATTGGGGGATCTTTAAAAGGCACTTTTTCCTGCTTTGTTGACAAGAGTGCTTTTATTCCACTTAGCACAGAATCCGGCCAAATCCACCCTGCATTCTGCAACCACACTAATGTCTCCAGTCAAAAATTACCTCTAATCTTCCTACGCTTATTAACCAGGCCTAGGGATTGCAGATTAGGACTCTTCATATGCTAATTAGGCACCCCAGGGTGTGGAGTAGAATTAATTTATTGGTACTCACATCCTTTTCAAGACTGAGAGCCACCAACCCAAACTAAAAAAAGAAAAGCAAATGGTTGGAGAGAAGGGGAGGGAATGGACTTCAGCTGAGGTGGCTGGGGAAGACCTCACCGAATTCTAGGTTCAGCCAAGTGTCTGGTTCAGAGATGGAGCTTTCGTGCAAAATATAGTCATTTGTCAGCTAGTGATGGGGATATAGTCTGAAAATGAATTGTCAATATCATAGCAAACACCATAGAGCATACTTAGGATCTAAGATGGCTACTGCACCATCATGTGATATGATCCTAAGTGACCACATTTCAGTGGGATGTCTGTGCTTGACTAGGACATGAACCAAATGACTGCACTGGTCTGAAGAAACACCGATGTCCTGCTCTCTGTCGCATAGAAATTGTTATGGTTTCATAAAGACCCGAAAAGGGCTTGGAAGTACCACCATGATGTTATTGAACTGTCGCCTCTAGTGAAGAACAATAAGTGAAGGTTTCTACCTTTAATTCTGATTATATACACTTCCTGTTTACCCACCACACACACACACACACACACACACACACACACACACACACACACACACACACACACACACGGTCTCACTTCATAGGCTGTCCTTGAACTCACAATCTTCCTGCTGCCTCCACCTCTATAGTGCTAGTATTACAGGCCTCTGCAGACCCATCCAGCCATTGTTTACACTTTAAATGACATCAGAAAGCCACTGTGACTGTAACAACTGACCCGATTTTGAAGAAGGATCACCCTCTACTGTGTGGAAGGGGCCACAAGGAGCATGCTGGGAGCCATGTTCAATCCTCTTAGATAGCAGAGACCACTAGGAGCAGGGTGGGAGCCATGTTCAGTCCTGTGGCCTTTACTCAGCAGGACTTACCCCTCTCTGCCTTTATTTCCCTCTTATTAGGGCCCATGTCATAGAAAAGGTGCGAAGATTAAATGAACCAGCCCTTATGTAGGACTCCAAACACGCTGGGCACCCAGTCAGTATCCATAAGGGCTGGTGTCCTTTGTTATTAGTGGCACATTGCTCACCGACTGGAGAAGAGTGTCCGGGAAGGAGTGGGACAGCCTGGGCCTCTCTGAGGGTCAGTCATGGGAGCCTGAGAAGGCCTGACATGGCCATACCCCAGCTGAGGGCTCGAGCGGGTCAGTGAACCCCGCGACTCCACAGAACCGGCTTAAACCACGAACGAACGAGCAGGGTGATCTATTACCAGCCTCAGGGGCACAGCCTGGGCCCTAGCAGTCAGTCCTAACAAGTAAGTCTCAGCCACTCATCCTCAATCAACCGGACAAGTAAAAGGGAGTGGAAAGTGGAAGCGACTCCAGTGGGCACTCCATTGGGAAGGACCACAAAGGGGCCCAGGACCCACCCCTCACCACACACACACACACACACACACACACACACACACACACACACACACACACACGTCCGTCTCTGGGGTCCGAGCAGAAGGCAAGGGTGTGTATAACTAAGCAGTTTGGGAAAGGTAGCGCTCCACCCATTAGTGTTCCTTTGGCTCCAGTCTCTCCTGCAGGGTGTTCTGACAAGTTGTCAGAACTGTGTGAAATCTCTCTCTGGAAGACAAGTTCCTCCTCTGACTGGCACCAGGCTCCAGGCACCAGGCTCCAGGCTCCAGGCACCAGGCTCCAGCCTCTTCGCTCTTCTGGCATGAGATTTCTGAGGAGATTCCAATTCCCTGGGGACCATTGTCTCAATAGTCTGCTAGCTAACGGTAGCAAAGCGTCTCTTTAGAATCCTTCACTTCTGCCGAGATGTGTGTAGCCTGGAGCCAGACCGTTCTTCCCTGTCCTGGCTCTCCTGAAGACAGGAGAAGCTGCAGTGGAACGTGTCTGTCTGTGGAGAGCTGGAGCATGGCTAGGCTGCCATCTACATGGTCTTCAGGCCCAGAGCTGAAGGCATCACAAAGGAGGGAAAACAAAGACTTGGCCCCAGATGTTAACAAAACAGGCCAGAGTCTTCAAACTGGGGATTTTCAGAACCAGTCCACGTTGCTTAAGACACTGAACTCAGTTTCTCCAGGCTCATCAGCCCATTATACACCGTGTCTGGTCATTTTTTATTTTTCTACCCTGACTGTCTGATGGGTGACTGATTTCCCACTGTTGTACACCAACACTAACACTCAGGAATGACTGCTGAAGAGACTCTTCAAACACATGGCTGCCGACTGAAAAGGGGAAAAACGCACTTACCACCCACTTCCTCGGACTCAGAGGCAGGTGCCAGATGTGTAGCGGAGCTATAATGCCAGTCATAGAAGCAGCGCATTTTTCTCTCTGCCCCACAAAATACCAGTAACAAGTGTAATCAGAAGGCCTCATCCTGCAGGAAGAGGCTCACGCCTTGAAGGGCACCTGTGGTTACAGAGCCCATCCACCCACAATGTATGCTTTAATCTGTGGAAGGAACCGATACCTTTTCCAGGGGGCTGGCTGGCAGCAGAAGCAAGGAAAGCTAGCTTATCTGCTGTGCCCCTCTCTCCACCACCGCACAGAATGGGAGAGAGGTGTCAGGGGGGTGAATTGCCCTCCTCCACAGTGACCATCTCCTTCCTCCACCCAAATGCTGGCAAACTCACTGGTGATCGCTGAATCAAGGTGCCAGGTGTGGAGCTGGCAAAATGGGTGTAGCAGTGAGCAACGCTTCGGTCGGTCCCTTTGCCCAGGATCAGAGTCTGAGTCGTGGACAACTATAAGAGCAGTGTGCCCACCAAAATCTGTGCTCCTCCTGTGTCATGATTGGCATCAAGGCAGACATGCCTTCTAGCATCTTTCTTCTTCTGCCCTGAATTGGTGTTGAACTCTGAGGCCTTAGAGGATGAAAGAAGTACCCTCTGAAAGAGTATGGGGCTTTGAGTTACCCTGTAGAGATTTCTCCCTAGCTCCTAGGGGCCCTGCACTGGCGTCTTAGCCAGGTGAGAAAGAAATCTATTGCCTTAAACCACCAGTGTGTGGAGTTATTGCCACAGCTGCCTTTTCCCAGCATCACACTACACTTGGAGAAAGTGGAGACTGAGACTGCCAGTGTCATGCCGCCCGAGGGACCAGAACCGCTCCGTGTAGAGACTGATGGCTGGACTCAGCCTGAGGCGAGAGTCCGTGAGGGCCAGGCTGACAGAAGTCAGACTTCTAAAGAAGAAGGGATGTTCTGTGTCTGGACATTCAGGAGGAGAGAGAGAGAAATGGAAGCTCCAGGGACTAAGAACTGTGGACAAGTGGAGGAGCAGGGAAGAAGGGAGAGGAGGAGGAGGAGGAGGAGGAGGAGGAGGGGGAGAGAAGGGAGGAGATGGCAGAGCAAAGCGGATGTAGCAAGCCTGCAGTCTCCGCCCGTCAGGAGACTGAGGCAACGGGATCAGGAGTTACAGCAGGTTAGGGAGACCTTGTCTCAAATCTGAAATAGTAGTACGGCCTAGAGACGCATAGCTCAGTTGGTTAGGCACTTGCCCAACCTGCATGAAAACCTGAGCGCAATCCCCAGCACTGCACAAAAACAGCTCTAGTGAAGCACGCCTATAATAAAAACACTCGGGAAGTAGAGGCAGGAGAGTTCAGAGATAACCCTTGGCTGCACGGCACGTTGAAGGCCCGCCTAGTGATAACAGTAATAATCATGACAATAATAAAATCTAAGGGTCTTATTAGCCGTCCCACAAGCCTACAGCTTTGTGCTGAAGAGCTTGGGAAATTACAAAAGGGTTTTCACTGGGGAAGAAGTGACATGATGAGGTCTCTGTTTTAAAAAAAATCCCGGTGACTGCAGCCCAGAGAATCAATTGGAGTGCTCTTGGAAGAACATGTGTTTGCTATTTCCTTTTCCTGCCAAAACTGTACCAGGAGAATGGTACTCCAACAACGTGAGTAGCTACTGCTGGATACTGGAGGCTTTCCCAAACTTCCCAAAACTAGATTCAGGGAGAGGATGGAACAAGGCCGGTGGAGGGTAGCCTGAGTGATTTCTGTTTACATGTCAAATCACCAGATGGACATCTAGGGCCTTAGAGGAGGCCTGTGCATGGGCAGCAGCAGGCCACTAGTACCTCCGATCTTCACGGATAACTGAGGTGCCCCAACCAGCCCTATGCACAGTGTCTCCATCGATTTCCTCAACACACAGAGGAGAAACTCTCTGCCCACTGACTCCCCTGGTCAAAGCACCCTAACAGGCTTGAGCTGCTGGAAGAGAACGCTTCCCTCCCCCACAGCAGCCCAACACACACACCACCACCACCATCACTCACACACACGTACACTCCACTAACTATGTATACATAGACCTTTGCACTTCTTTCAGAGCTCCCTAATGTGAAAAGACAGAATGACGCTCTTTCTTTCCCAGACTCAGAAACTCTGCAAGTGCCATCCGTGTTCCTTGTATCCTTCGACTAAAGCAAAGGGTAGAGAACACAAACTAAACTCCTGAAGGGCCCAGCAGAGCAGGCTTGTGTACGGACGGGTGTTTGTCTACCCTGTAGTATCCTTTGGATACTTTTTAAGATTTGGTTCGGTTCTAAAACTTCTGAGACACTGTCCTACTACTCAGCCCAGGGTGGCCAGAAACTCTCCATCTTCTTTGCCTCCGCATCCTGAATTCTGGGATTCCAGGCAAGCATCACCAGACCTGGCTCCAGATACTCTTAACCTGTTCCTCGGTTAAACCTCCGACACACAGAGAAACGGAAACATGTGCTTTCGACCACCACCACCACCGTGTAGGTTAACTAAATTCTACTAGGGAATGATGCCACAAGTTATACCCAAGGTTGGGACAAGATGTAGCTGAGAAGTTTGTCATCTTCAGGAAGGGTACTGAGAACACAGCCCCTAAGTTTACAAGGGTCCTCTGTATAGAGACCACTGGGGGGAAGTTTGTCTCTGATCTAGATTCCAGAAATTACTGTGCTGGTTCTGACCATCATCTGGCTTGTCGTGGGACTGATAATTTCACCCTCTGAATTACTAGAAAGCTAGGGCCAAATCTGTGACCCAGCCCATCCCACAAGGGCTCACTCTGTATCTGCTGCCGCACACACCACACTCTCAGGCTGTGTCTCTCCTCCTTCGTTGCCTTTTGCCCTAGTTTCTTCCCCTTCTTATAATGCATGGTTTTTGGAGCCCCCCCCCCATAACTCCTTGTTGGAGCATGGTGGAAATGACAATAGATCAAAAGTAGAGCTATACAGGTTTGGGGGTTCAGCTCAGTTGGTAGAGTGCTTGCCTAGCATTCGGGAAGCCCTGGGTTTGATATCTAGCATTGTATAAAATCAGGTGTGGTGACACCTGCCGGTAATCCCAACACTACAGAGGCAGGAAAACCAGAAATTCAAGCTATATAGCAAGTTGGTGGCCAGCCTGGACTGCATGAGACTCTGTCTCTGAAAAAAAAAAGTATTAGCTATCCCTTGTGGTAACCATTGCAAAGCAGCTACTCATGATAAACAAGTAGAGTGTAACAGACAAGTAGATGATCAACTGGGGTAGGAAGCAGGAGAATGGCATAGACCAAAAAAAAAAAAAAAAAAAAAAAAGTGGGGCATGCCTTTAATCCCAGCACTCGGGAGGCAGAGGCAGGTGGATCTCTGTGAGTTTGAGGCCAGCCTGGTCTACAAAGCGAGTTCCAGTACAGGCACCAAAACTACACAGAGAAACCCTGTCTCGAAAAACCAAAAAAAAAAAAAAAAAAAAAAAAAAGAAAGAAAGAAAGAAAAAAGAAAAGAAAATCTTTAGGGTATTTTCGGGTATTTTCTAATTCTGTTCAATGCAGAATTTATCAAATAATAAAAAAGAAACCTGTCCACCCAGATTTGGTAAGATATAAATGATAGTTGGAACCTGTCTATCTGGATGTCTACTACTGATGGCCTTTAGGGACTCTCACTGAACCAATCTTCAAGAGTTCTTTACTGAACCAAATGCTTGCCTCTCTGCTATGTCCATATGTGGCGAGAATTCTAATTGGCCTTAATAATAAAAACCCGGAGTCAGATATCGGGTGAAAGCTGAAAGATCAGCAGGCTCCATTTCTAAGCTCCTCCTATGCCTTGAAGGTAGCCAGGTGATGGGAGACTGGAAGTGCGTAGATCCTCTCTGTTTCTTTAATGAGCATCTAATGGGAATTCAGTCTTCAGCCCTCCCTCCCTTCTCTTGCCACAGTGGTCACAGGTGAGTATGTTAGCAAGGATATGGTGTATGAACAGCAGTTCCTGGAATGGTGGGTCAACAGAAAAGGAGGGCCGCTTTGGTGACCTACTCTGCCTTAAAGCAGGCTCAGCACGAGTGATATCTGAACTGTTGTTATGCTAAGCCAGTTGGGCTATTTTTACCACAACACAGATTGTCGAGCTTAATCGATATAAAGCCCTTCTGTGAACTAGAAGTCCCCTCTTCAGTACCACCATAGAAAGACGGGAAATAATAACCTCCTCACTGAAGGACATAACACCCAAGCTGGAGTGCTTCTGACACTTGTAAGCCATCAGACTCGATTCTTAAATTATGTATAAAGGTCTACTGAAAGATGGTAAGGAGAAAATGCTAATCTTTATATTGTTGCTTTGATAAAAGTGAACTTTGAGCTGAGCATGGTGGTACATGCCTTTAATAACAGCACTCCAGAGACAGACAGGCAGACCCCTGTAAGTTAGGTCAAGGCCATCCTGGTCTACATTTAAAAAAAACAAAAAACAAAAAAACCCAAAAACAAAAAAACAGGCAATAATTGCACATGCCTTTAATCTCAGCACTCAGGAGGCAGAAGCAGGTGGATCTCTGTGAGTTTGAGGCCAGCCTGGTCTACAGTGTGAGTTCCAGAACAGCTGACAGCCAGAGCTACACAAAGAAACCCTGTCTCAAAAAACCAGTAGTGGGGGGATCCTTGAGCTGCTAATGGAGTAACTTATCTGAATAAGTGCTTAGCATGTGTGATGCCGTCGTCCAATCCTCAGCATCAAAAAGAAAGCTTTTGTACGGCGTTATGTTCTTTGCCTGTTGACAAGGTACCGATCATGATGGAGGATGGACCAGAGATTCTGAGGAACAACCTTTTGGTTACATGACTCGTGCCGACGCTTTGTGAAACCACCACTGGTCTGTACGTGGCATCTAAAAACCAATTGCAAATTAAGAAAGAGTTAATTTTTTCTTTTCTTTACTGTATTCCTAACAATAATTAGAAGTCTGTAACACAGGTGTTCTGGGCACAGTGGTATAAGTACCGTAGGGATCTAATAAATATTCATGAGTGAGGATGAAATGATTGTCATTGAATGGTGGAGCGATCTTCATGGAAGCTAATACTCAGTACCTATTTCCTATTTTGAGGTCAGCACCCAGACCAAACACTTGCCCCTTGTTGCCAAGCCTTCAGGACTCCCATGAGAGCATGGAAGCACTGTTCTGACCTCCTCAGAGGTCCTCTGACCTCCTCGGGCTCTCCGGAGCTCTTCCATTTCTCTCTTGGAGATGAGGGCTACTTACTCTCTCTTACTCTGATTTGCTCCTCCACTGGCTCACACAGAAGCCACTTTCATTCTTGCCATCTTGCCCAGAACCTGAATTTCCAGGTCTTTCCTGATAGTGACTCAATAGTACTCAATAGTTTGCAACTCAAACTTCTCTAATTAATTTGCCTCCCCCTGTTGGGATAGGCCTAAATGATTGGGCCAGCCATATGGAATATTAATTTCCTATGCAAATGAGGCATTAGTAATCATTGAGTACTGCACATTTTGGTGAGCAGTGAGCCATTTATTATTTATCAAACACAAGATTAAGAGACAGTTTGGATCAAAAATCCTGTTGCAAAGAATTTAATAACAACTTCCCTAATTTTCAGAATAAAAGAGAATAAATTAGGCAGTCATTACATGACCTTCACTGCCTAAGGAATTGAGCTGTCCTGGAAACTGCAAATTGGGGTGTTGGCTTCAGCCTTGGGCTGCCAGGACACCTTAGGGGACCACAAACAAGAGAAGAAGCTGGCAGGGCAGATTTTGCAGAAGGACGAAGACAGAATACTGAGTGTACCCATACACATACCCGCTGGGCCACAGCTATTCCTACAATACGTCTTAAATTCAGGAAGAGGCAGTGTATCCCTTACCCAGCATCAAATCAGAGTGCTGGTTGTTGCTAGCGTTGAAGTGACCTGCCAAGACAGGCTGGAACCAGGAATCACAATGGAGACCAAGGAAGCAAGCATCTGAAAGTATACACACATGACCTTTTTTAAAAAACCGTCTTCTCTTTGCATGCCATTGCTGATTTACAGTGGGTTTTTTGTTCGTCTTTGTTTTGAGAAAGGGTTTTACTATGTAGCTCAGGCTAGCCTGGAAATCATTATCCTCCAGCCTCAACCTCCTATATGCTGGAATTAAAGGCATGTGCCACCACACTGGGCTTATACTGATTCTTTTTATGATTTTTTTTTTCTTTATAGGCTAAATAACATTACATCAAAGTTGTTCCAGTGAAAACTGTCACCAAAAAGAGTCTTAGGCCATCAGCTTGAGATGAAGGAGTATCCTTCCCTCCTCCTCCCAGCTCTGCTTCTGTCTTCATCAGAAGAAACCTAGAAGGGCACTGCCAAGGGGACTCAGAGGATGTCCTGGTCCCTGGTGTCTGGTTGAGGGCATGGCCAGTTGTTGCAAATTGTGGAATAACACCAGCAGTGCGGGAAGAAAGGAGAACTCCCTTCCACAGCTCCCAAACGCTTGCCTTGACTGTGTTGCTAGAGATGGATCTGAGGTGTTTTTATGTTGGGGCTATATGGCATCACATCAGATTTAGGCCCCCTTCCTCGCTAAATGAGCCCACATTGTAAAACAACTCAGCTGCCATGAGCAGACCTCCAAACGATGCCGGGCCACAGATCTCTCCATCTGCCATAACACTGGGAGATGGTGATGAATTTTGATGGGGCGGAAAACAACTCTCTATATGCTGGTAGGGCGGCACACACCGAAGGTCAGTGAGAAATCTATTTCGAAGAGAAGTTTTGGACACGCTCACACTTGCTGGCGTGTTTTTGCATAAGTGCTGGTGATTTCACAAGTGTGGTTCATGCAGTGCTACGTGTTTACCAGATACACCACATTTAGTTATTCAAACAGCCCACATCATCCCGAGACAATAGTCTGATGTAGTGATATTTTATTTGTGCTGAAATGTGATTTTATTTGTGTGTTAATAAATAAAGTTGCCTGGAGAGCAGAGGTCATAGCCATTTAGCAGAAGTCTGGCAGTGGTAGCACACACCCTTAATCCGATCACATGGCAGGCAGAGTCTCTGTGTGGTCAAGGACACAGCCAAGTGGTAACACAAATCTTTAATCCCAGTACCAACCATAGAGACCTGGAGGTCTGTATAGACAGCCAGTGATGAGGAAGTCATGTGGTTGGGTTTAGAGCCAATGAGAAGGCAGAACAGAAAGGCAATAAAAAGACAAGTCATACAGGAAGAAGGTCTCTCTCTCAGAGGAAGGAGGACAGTGAGTGGTAAGCTAAAGGCTATTCGCTAGTGCTCTGATCTCTTGGGCTTTTAACTCTGTATTTGGCTCTGTGTTTCTTATTTAATAAGACTGTTTAGAAATTCGTCTACAGTCTGAGAAGTAAAATCTTTGTCAAAACATGTTCTTTTGTAGGGTCTGTAATCCAGCTATTCAAAGGGCTGAGAAAGAGGCCTTCCTGGGCTCTAGAGTAAGGTCAGAGCCAGGAAACTTAGTAGTTCCTGTCTCAAATATAAAAAGAATATGGAGGGCCAATGCCACAGTTCAGCGGTGGGACACTTGCCTAGTGTTTGTAAGGCCTGGCATTCAGTCCCTAGTACAAAAACAAACAAACATTAACACTATTCTTTTTTTTTTTCTTTCAAAACAGGATTCTCTGTATAACAGTCCTGGCTGTCCTTGAACTCTCTCGGTAAACCAGGCTGGCCTCGAACTCACAGAGATCTGCCTGTCTTTATTGACATATAACAGCTGACTACTAAAGTGAATCTTCCAATGGATTTCTGAGGTCACGTTCAGGCACTGAACTAACTTTGCTACGTTACATGAGGAGAAAGGGTATGGGTGTGGAAAGATGCAGTGGCACCATATCCATGTGGGATTTCCCTGCTGTGGGTCTGGAGCATGCTGCAGAGGGCACTCTCCCCAGTCAACAGAATTCCCTGGGCCTCAGAAAAATGGAAAATCGTACTTCTCCACTCAAGAGCATTTTTTCCTGAGAATAGTTTTCTCAATGATCAAGTTAAATTATTAAATAAATACCACAAGGAACTCAAGTTCCCTCCACGGTGTGGTGACCATGTGCCTGGCTCCCATCATTTCCACAGTCGAACTGGCTGCTGGTGTAACTTGACTTTTTTCTTCCTACAAGCTGGTGTAGCTGAAGCATTAGAGCACTCGTGAAAGACATAAAAACTGCAAGTCGGAGGCATCCTTCCTCTTCCTCCTCGTCTTCTCTGAGTGGCCAACACATTTAAAAAGCAGCACTTACAATTACGAAGCCGTTATAAAAACATTTTAAGATTTGAAAGTACGTTAAATCGGCACAAGAGAACAGATACAAGAATGTGGCCTAATGTCAGCTCGGGGAGTAAATGTAACGCACGATAAGTTGCTCCATTTAAAAATAAAATGTCCAAAACTTGTGGGAGACTTTTTTAAAATTAAAAAGTCTCTGTTCAGGAAATGGATAGGTAGTTTTCTGGGGCTGCCTTAATGACCAATACAAATTGTCAGATAAGAAATTGAGCTGTGTTGAGGGGAATCAAAATGAACAAAAGATTCTTTTTCCTATAAACAACAAACATAAGCTGTGATGGCCTAGCATGAAATCGTAGGTAAATCTGTCGGCTTTCAATTCCACATATCAAATTGCTTTCCTTTCTGCAAGGGTAGGAGGCATAAATAAAGAAAATGAAGGCCTGAAAAAGATGGAAATTTGATCCTGAACTTCTCCAAAATATTAATAACAGTAGTAGCTACAGCTTATGAATCCTGACCATAGGCCAGGCATGGGGATAAGCATTTTCTGTGTGTCTCTTCCTGCACTTAACATTCAAAATAATCCTTATAAGAAAGGATTCTTATTATCCCAAAATTATAGATAAGGAAATCTTCCATCTTTCCAAGGATCGCCCCCCAAATCCAACAGTTGCGATGAAAATTGCCCACTACTAGCAAGAATGGGGTTATCTAGGGCTGGGCTCTGCTGGTGTCACGTGGCAAGCAGGAAGCCAAAGGCTTGATTGACTCCACCCAAATTGAATTTTGTCTGGTTCCTGCTGGAACTCTGAGCAACTGAGTCCTTTGTGAAATCTCTCATCAGCACGCTGAAACACATCAGTAAACCTTTCAGTGCTCGCTTCTCAGAGGCCAGCAGGTGTCATGGGAACCGTGAATGTTCATCAGTTTGGTTGTAGGTATTAAATCATTTTATATTCATGTAAGATGATTAATAAACTATGGTTACTATCAAAGACTTATTCCCACAGAAATTTAGTAGCCTGAGCAAGTGAATAACTTCAGAACTTTAAACCAATAGGTGCTCCAAAATGGAATTGCTTCACAAACGGTACTGGGTTGGTTATATAAGTTTATATATATGAAATTTACTGCATCTCCAAGGCCATGAACTGTGGCATCATGAATAGCAGCCAGATACTAGAAGCATCACCATTCATCACCAGGAATATGTCCAAAGAAACCATGGCAAATCCACACAACCAAGCACCATGCTATTGGAGGAAGAAAGTTCTCTACCACCATGAGGATTACAAGAACATATTAAGTAACATAAACAAGGAGTCAAGGGACAAGATTTATCATCTTCTGAAACCTCAAAGCCTGTGCCCAGACACACCTCCTTCAACAAGGCCACACCTCCTACTCCTTCCCAAAGAGTTCCACCAACTGGGGACCAAGTATTTAAACATATGATCCTATGGGGGCCATTCTCATTCAAACCAACATGTCAGGCATTCTAATTTTCAGTGGTAGGTACCTACTATCTTATATAATAGGACCCAATGCACCCATGAGAAAAACATTCTCATCTTCATTTTACAAATAAATAAACTAAAGCATGGAACAGTTAAGATGTCTTTTCAGGGCCACAGTCCTTTTTTTTAAAAAAAAAAAAAAAAAACAACTTTACTGATGTATATTTTGGAACTATTAAGTCAAGTGTATAATTCAATAACTTTTAGTTAACATTATCCAATGCTGCAACTATGACCATAAACCAGCTCCAAGCATTTCTGTCCCTCCAACTGAATCCTTCATGCTGCCCATTCATAGTTAATTTATTCTCATATTTTTACCCCAGGGAGTGATTAATCTACTTCCTGTCTCTATAAGTTTTCTTTTCCTGAGCATTTCATCAAATTAAATCATAGCTCTGTAGTATCTTGTAAAAGTAGCTTTTTAACTTAGCGTGTTTTTGAGATTCATCCAGGACCCAGCATGTCAGTAGTCCATCCTTCTTCATCGACTACTGGTACTCCATTGTAGGGACATACCAGTGTTTTCTCTACCTACTCACCAGTCCATGGACATTTGGATTGTTCTAGTCTTGAGATACTATGAATAACACTGTTATGAATATTTCTGGCCAAGTCTTTCTTGCAATTACGTTTTCATTTCTCTCTACCTTAGAGTGAAATGGGAATGTTATACAGAAATTTTTAATTTTTTTTTTTGAGACACTGCAAAGTATTTCAAAGTGGCTACACTATGTTGCATTTCTGGAGGCAATGTATGGAGTGTCTGTTTCTCCACTTCTTCAACAATAGTTCTCATGGTCTGCCTTATTTTCAAGAGATACTTGAGGAGTGTGGAATGCTATCTCATCATGGTTTTAAATTACATTTCCCTAATGACCAATAATGTGGGACCTCTTCTTTCACTCTTCACACACACACACACACACACACACACACACACACACACATTTTTTTTTTTGCTGAAAAAAAATCTGTCTTTTGCCCACTTGAGTCTTTATCTTCTTATAAATTATAGGTTATAATTGCTCTATATAAACTCTTTACACTCTTTCACTGGGTGTGTTTTTACAACTATATTCTTTCGGTGTGTTTCTTGTCTTTGCATTTGAACTATTTTGCCTTTTTTAAATTTAATATAATTTTTAATTGATTTTTGGGGACTCTCACACCATGCACCCCAATCCCACTCATTTCCTAGTCCCCCCATGTCTTCCCTCCACCTTTGTAGCCTCCCCCCAAAAGAAAAGAAAAAGAACAAAATGAAATAAACCCACTCTGCTCCTCAGTCTTTCCCACCTCTTCATCACATATTCATTCGTCAGAGTGGCCTCGGGAGCTGCATACAGGGTGTGTCACACTGTAGACCATTTTGCCCAAACAGCTTTACTAGCAGATGTTCATTGCAATGAGTTGTTGGTCTGGTTCAGGGCCTCTGGCTTCTGCTACACCATCAATACTGGACCCTCTGCCTTGATGCAGCTGCAAGGGCAGGGTCACCTTCCCCACATGTGGTAGCCATTGAGGGGTCGGGCCTTCTCTTTATGTCCAGGCCACCAGAGCCAGCGGGTGGGGTGGGTGGGGGTCCCGTGGGAGTCCCTGGTGGAGGCCTGGACCAACTCAGCTACCACCCAGGCCCACATCCAGGACTTTGTCTTGGTCCATCCCAACATCTACCCCATCTATGACCTGCTTCAGCATGTGAAGGGACTGGTCCTGTGGAACCATAACCACAGGATCTCCATGACTTGGGGCAGCAGAGGACATCCGAGAGAAGTCTCAGTGAGGGTCCAGAGCCGGTGTTGGGCACAGGAGTGGTGACCCTGATGGCATGAGCATGGGAGAACTGACCTTGCCCCTTACCTGAGTGGTGGCGGGTGGGGTGGGTGGGGGTCCCGTGGGAGGGTCCAACTCAGCTTTAAGCAGCGGTCCAGACCATAGGCATCCACATGGCCTTTGGTAGTAACATAGTCCAAACATGGACCCTGGCTGCAGCTCAGGCCTGGACATCAATCACATGGCTTCCAGTGGCGGCCCAGACCACAGATATCCACATGGCGTCAAGACAGACTCTGGCTGTGGTAGGGCCATAGACCCAGACATGGCCCTTGGAGGCAACGCTGGTCCAGACATCACATGGCCTCAGGAGGCAGTGTAGCCATCCACATCTGCCTGTCCCTCACCACTGTCACGTCTCCAGTTCTGCCTCTTCTCCGAAGCACATGAACCATTCCGCTTCTCTTTCTCTCCCATTTCACCACATATTTGCTGGTCGTGTTGGCGCCTGGCAGCAGGCGGGCCTCTGGTCCTTGTCTGCTGCCCACCCACCTCAGCTGAGCCATTTTACTTTTTTTTTTTTCTTTTTTTAATTTTGAGGGCAAGCCTGCTGGGATTCTGATAGATATTGTCTATTTTATCTTTAGACCAATACAAAGAGAGCTGGCATGTTAATAATACCGACGCTTCCTTGCCCCACTTACTTTTTTTAATCTTTTAGCATTTCTCTTAGCAAAGATTTTTTTTTTCTTTTGAGATAGGACCTCGCTTTGTTGGCCTGACTGTCCTGGAACTTGATTATGTAGACCAGGTTGAGGGGGTAAGTGGACACAGGCTCCCACCCCTACCATGAAGCTGCTAACTGCTTATAAAAGAAAAATTAGCTGGGCGGTGGTGGCGCACACCTTTAATCCCAGCACTCGGGAGGCAGAGGCAGGTGGACCTCTGTGAGTTCAAGGCCAGCCTGGGCTACAGAGTGAGTTCCAGGAAAGGCGCCAAAGCTACACAGAGAAACCCTGTCTCGGGGGAAAAAAAAAAAAAGAAAGAAAGAAAGAAAAAAGAAAAGTTGGTTTGCTCCAGTGGTGTAGCTAGAGTTTTCCTGCCTTGCCCAGAGTCAGGACAAATCTCTGTCACCCACCAGTCCCACAGCCGCTCAGACCCAACCAAGTAAACACAGAGACTTATATTGCTTACAAACTGTATGACCGTGGCAGGCTTCTTGCTAACTGTTCTTATATCTTAAATTAATCCATTTCTATAAATCTATAGCTTGCCATGTGGCTCATGGCTTACCAACATCTTCACATGCTGCTTGTCATGGCGGTGGCTGGCGGTATCTCCCTCCGCCTTCCTGTTCTCTCAATTCTCAATTCTCCTCTCTGTTAGTCCCGCCTATACTTCCTGCCTGGCCACTGGCCAATCAGTGTTTTATTTATTGACCAATCAGAGCACATACAGACCATCCCACAGCACAATGAACTCTTACTAGGTTTATTAACCACACTTAAGGTTAAGGCCCACAGCCAGCACAAAATAAACTCAATGGTGTTTTTAAAGACTTTGTCTCCTATCGCTTTGTTTGGCTTTTTTTTTTCTTGCTGGTCTTTTGCTCGTATATTATGCTTTCTGGTTTCGCATTTTTATGGGGTTTGTGTATATGTGTGTTTCTTCTTTCTTTTTTTAAATTCTGGTTGGTTTGTTTTGTTTACTAGTTTTCTAAAGAGAGAGAAGGGTGTGGCATTGGGTGGGTGGGGAAGTGGGAACATTCGGGAGGAGTTGGGGGAGAGGAAACTGATCACAATATATTATATGAAAATTTTCTTCAATTAAAGAAAAAAGAGAAACAACGCTAATTCCACCAACTCAACTCACCCTTAGGAGGGGGGAAATGGTATAACCCAGCAATCAGAGTTTTCTAAATAAGCTGGAACAGGCAATCTCTAAGTAATCTTCCTGGTTTTAAACTCTTCGTGCATATTTCCAGATCTAAGTCCTGATTACTTGTGGTCAAAACACCCAGTGGTCATTAGGATCTCCGTGCAACAATGTTTCAAGGAAGAGAGCACAGGGCTCATGCGCAATCATCCGCACTCTCTGATGGGGTCTCCACACAAGCAGGAGATGTTCTGTTGTCAGTAATTCTGTCCGTCTGCATTGGTCTAAAAAGAAAAACATACTTGAAAATACACTTCACGTAAGAATTGAGAGTTTATGGCTAAGACCTCAGGGAGCATCTGAGCAGAAATCCGAAGAGGACAGTCGTGTAGGCGGTCCTGCAAGCTGCTGGCCGCAAAGCCTTTACTGAGATGCCATCAAGTTGCTTGGGAGAACAAACGAACAGAGGAGAAAAAGAAAAGAGGAGGAAGGTTATTCCGGATCCACAGTGGCTTTCCTAGTGTATCGGCAGCTTTTACCTTAGAATGTTTTAGAAAACAAGCAAAGGACTGTTTAATAATCTAAAATGGGTGTATTCATATTTTCAAGGACTAGGTTTGTTTGTTTGTTTGTTTGTTTGGGGGAGGGATTTGGAGTCTTCCATTTTAGTTTCATTTGGTTTTTGAGGTTTTGGTCTAATTTTGTAGTCCACCCTGGTCTCCAAGTCCAGATCCTCCTGCCTCAGCCTCCTGAGTGCTGAAAGGACCAAGCAGATGCCAAAACAGGCTGCTCAGTCTTCTCTCAGAGGTCAGGCCTCAATTTCAGGTTCCTGAGACTTGAGCAAGCAGTTTCTGGAAGGGCCGTGAACAGAAGACAATTAATCACTGATGCCCCTGCCAGCAGGGACAGGGAGATAGGATGCACCAAGCCTGGGCCACCAAGCCAGCCCCCACAGTCAGTACGTGCAAGGCCAGCCAGCCTCCATGGCAGCTCAAGGACAAAGCCTGGGACCTGTCCAGGCCTGCCCAAAAATGGGTAACTGTAACCCCCAACTAATCCTAGCCAATTAAAAGTTACTAACATGATTGCCACTCGCATAAACCAATCCTGAGTCTGTTCCTATGTAGTCTGTAGACCCCAAGACCCCCGCTTGCTTTACTCCCTATAAAAACCCTGCCCCCTTGCTACTCCGGATCTCTCCTACTCTGCTGCTGCTGCTGCTGCTGCTGATGATGATGCATCAGATGGACAGAGAGGCTTGAGTTAACTCAAAACAATAAAAAGACTCTTGGCTTTTGCATCAGATTTGGTTTCTTGATGGTCTTTGGGGGACTCTGGGTATAACAATACATAACTATAGCCACTAAGTCTGTGACACCTTGGCATTTTGTGTATTTATGACATTTATGAGAATTTAACCTAAAAAAAATAAGTTATCAGCTTGACATCCTAATTTTACATGTATAATTGATTTAAACTTGTGGATTTTTTTCTTAGTTTAAATCTTAATAAGTCTAATACAGAACTTAATATTTTTAAAAACTAAAGGTTTGCCATATTTATAAACTTAACATAATAAATTTATACAAGTTACTTAAGTATTCAGAATGTTTTTAAGTAAGATAAGTATAATACTTAAAAAGAAATTGAATCTATTGAATTCATAAAAGCAGTTTAAAAGAAATTTGACCAAATTTGTCAATGGGACAAAACATTAATCAAATTCCCCTTAATTGTGATTGCTGGAACTTGCTGGACTTATAAAGGAAATATGTATAATTTAACTTAAAAGCCTTAAGATATACAAATTTAACCCTAAACCTAAGCCTCATAATAAATGAAAGGCTAATTTTAAAATGTAAGTTAATTCTGAATGATCCCTTTTGTGTGTAAAATTGAATCTTAAAGGACCTTAAAAAATCACACTTGGTAGTTAGAACAGACTGTCTCTCAGGGGAGACATTGAGCAAGCGTGGACGCAACACCTAACACATGCCAGGCAGACATGTGTTAGAGACCGACACACTCACAGGATAACCACGTGGGTAGAGGCCGGCGAGACCACCAAAAGCCTTGACTTGTGAAGTGAGCCTAAGAGACTGACAGGATGCTTCTGAAACAGCAGAACGTGCTGCTGCTGGGCTTTTGAACCCAAGCCTCTCCTTAGACCCGTAAACACGTGTGTCAGGAGTCCTGGATATATACGCATGGGAGTGCCATAATGAAACCCATCATTTTGCGTATTAACTAACAGTAATAATAATTTTAAAAGTGAAAAGAAGAGAAGAAGGCAGGATAAAAAGAGAGTAAACTTGAGGCTGGTGAGATGGTTCAGCTGGGGAAAGCACTTCCTACACAGATCTGACACCCTGAGTCTGACCCAGGAAGACCCCTGGTGGAAGGAGAGAACCAGCCACAGAACTGACACCCTCAGTCTGACCCAGGAACACCTCTGGTGGAAGGAGAGAACCAGCCCCAGATCTGACACCCTCAGTCTGACCCAGGAAGACCCCTGGCGGAAGGAGAGAACTAGCCCCTCACAGTTGTCCTCTGATTTCCACCTGTGTGTTATGCATGTGCATACCTAAACACTGTAGAAGAAAAATGTGTGGCAGGAGATGGCTTAGCCAGCCAATAGTTGCCTTCCCCTGCGTGGGTGAAAACCGCATGGGCTTGGTACCAAGGGAGACATGGCAAAGAAGGGAAGACAGAAAACCAAGGCAGAGCGCTGACAGATTCTGAGAAGTACCCTTGACCAAATCACGATGGAGAGGAGGATCAGTCTCCTACACATAATCCTGGACATTTGAGAAAGGGAGGGCTATGCTTTGGTGCCAAGAAGCCTAGCAGCTCACAGATCCCCGGGGTTCCCCAGGCCCTGAATGGTAAAGTATGTATGTCCAGGTGGAGGACTCAAGGGCGTCTTACCATGTAGCACACCACCACCATGACACCATGGAGTCAAAGAAAGCTCAGGTATAGAAATCTCCACCACCCAGCTTAGGGCCACGGCTGTGTGCTACCCTGAGCACTGTCCCTGCCTGTCTTATGGACCCTGACCACAGTCATCCCAAGGAGGCAGCCTCGGAGTCTGTAGCTGATAGATGAAGAAAGACAAGACTTTTATGAAGGAATGTGCTCAAGGACACAGCCCTACAGTGTCGGAGCCAGGACTTGGACTCACCCTCCCCAGCAATAAGCTATATTGCTCCCCGTGCCAGAATGCATGCTATCTGTCTCCTTGCTGAGAGACAGATGAGGTGGAGACCTGTCTTCATGCCTTGTGGTGTGCAGAGAATGGCAGCCAGCCAAAGGCAAGAACCCAAGCAGAGAAAGAGATCATTCAGACCCTGAGTCAGCATTGTTCTTGATGACAGTTAAGCTAATGGAAGCTACAAAACACAGCCAAGAAAACCCTTTGTTTTTCTCCCTTTGCTGATCGGGATCTGGCTGTCTGGGGGGTCATTTAAAGGCTCTGGCATGTGTGTGTCTTGAATAGTGAGGCGAAGCCGCCCTGGTACATCGCTCGGTCTGCCTAGCTTTGCCAGAAGGATGCTTCGAGAGGGAAGGGAGGAAGGAATGGCACTCAGAGCAGGTTGTCAAGAGAGAATCATGACCAAATCACCTGTTTTTGTTTACAGTATGCATGTGAGTGCATTTGCACAGAGAACAGCCTGCCTGGCAATACAAGGGTGGGTAATTCAATGGGCATCAGGGTCATCGGGCCGAGTGACAAGGTATAAGTTCCCAAACCAAAGTGGCTAGCATTGAAGCATGACTCTGGCTCTTACTGCCTATGGGACCTTGGATGAAGTGACTGGCTGACCTTCTCAGAGTCTCCATTTCTCATATGTGAAGTAAAGTAGTGGTGGCTTCCTCATGCAGGGGGGTCGTGATGGTTAAGCCAAATGATCCCTGGGGTGTGTTCAGTACCATGCTTGGCACACGACAGACACTCAGTGATCCTACATACAGAAGAACTCCACCCTCCTGGCTTTTGGGCAGCTGCCTAACTCTCTTCATTCCCAAAGCTCAGGAATGGCCATGCTCTGATTAGAGCCCAGCGTTCAACCACCATGCAATCTCTCCCCAGACCTTGAGCACTGGTACCACAAATGTAAAGATGTGCATAAACAACCGCAATAAGAAAGCCTTTTCAAAATTTTAGTCATGTGATACTTGACCAATAGGAAGAAATGTCTGAGAGGTTCCAAGGCCCCTGAACTCATACTCCAGCAGAGATGGAGAGAAACACAAGAGAAGACGGAAGGTCTTTTCTTACTGGACTACATCTGGATGCTACAGGAAGAGGTGGACTGCTCAAATGCCTTCCTTCTTCCCTTCTTGCTCTGTAATGTTAGCCAACTTAACTTCTCCAAGGATTGTCTCCCTTATCTGAAAGAGGAGGGTGGTCTAGCCCAGGGGGCTAATATAAGAACTGTTCATAAGTGATGCATGTGAGGACCAATGCACATAGAAACCAAAGCATTAGCTGAGTGTCACAGCACCTGTAATCCCCGCACTGGGGGACATGAGGATCATGATTTCAAAGCTAGCTTTGGCTACATAGACACAGAGACAAACCAAACAAAAACAGAAAAGGGAATGGCATTCCCCTCTCACATAGAAAATCATTTCCTATAATCAATGTCTGCTTAAGGCTTATGCATTTTGTTTCGTGGTGATTTGCCTGAGGGGAGATGCAAAGGTTGGGGCTTGAAATCATCCAGGTTTGGGGTTTAATCCTAACTAGAACAGGCCATGTTAATTCTCCCAAAGAAGTTAAAGATAAAGCTTGTGAGGTGTGACCCCCCCACCCACCCATTTTAAACATGTTGGCTTTTTATTCCGAGGTTTGTTTCTCTTTTTGTAAGAGTTATCCAGAGAACCACCTCGCAACGTTCCTCCGCTGACTCGGAAGGCTTAGAGTAGATGCTGCATTTCACAGCACACTGTACTCCCCCTGCCGTAACTTAATCCACATAAATGCCGACAAAAAGAATAGAGAAATGTTTATTTAGATAAACCCAAGAAACTGACATGAAAATAATAGAGCCAAACAGATTCCTCACTTAAAATGCTTGAACCAGTCTACAGCAGCTCAATGGGTCCACCTGCAGACTAAAACGGAGAGCTCACATGCTCTTCACTGGAAAAGTACGGCAGTCTCTCGGAGATAGAGCCCCGGAAGAGCCAGGAAGCCCAGTAAGTAGGGCTGTGAGGGAACTGATATTCATTTCATGCCTACTGTGTGTCAACAGCTGTCCATCTATTCCCTTACTGACCATTACAGCTCTGTAGCCCATGGGTTTCACAATGGCTGTCAGCATGATGGGCTGTCCATTCTGCTGTGCTCTTTTTGAGCATTTCACTCACTACTTTACAGGTATGGACTCATGGAGTCTTCTCAATAACCCTCGCAAGTAGGGTTTATCGGTTATTAAAATGGGAGATGGGATACAAAGAAGTATTAACGACAAGACTGTAGTTTAACACGGGGGTTCATCCTAATCTCATAGAGTCTTGAGATTAATGATCCTACTACATCAAAATGATCCTACTACAAAGTTACAGAAATGCCAAAGAGAAATAACCCCAAATTGGCAACACTATGAAATCATCATAATTTAGACTGTTAACAGTGATGTTCATAAATTTGGAATCATTTGGCTTTTTGTAAAGTTTTGTTTTGTTTGTTGGGGGATCTGGGTTTTAGTGATGATTTTTACTGTTGTTGCTTGAATAGGTAAATACATTTATGTGGTCCAAAATTTACAAGGAGAAGCTGGGACAATGATTCATTCCATAAACAAAGCAAAGGATCTAAATACAATCTTGATGTTAAAAGCAAACAAACAATAATAAAAAAAACCAAACAGGTGTGGCCATACATGCCTATAATACCAGACATGGAGATGAAAGACCCCTGAGACTTGCTGCCAGACAGTCTAGTCAAATCAGCAAGCTCCAGGTTCAGTGAGAGACCCTGTCTCTAAATAAATAGATGAATAAAAGGGAAAGTGATTGTAGGAGATGCCTGACATCTGACATCATCCTTTGACCGCCCCCCCCAACACACATATCCATAAACACAAATTCAAAAGGTGCCCAACAAGTCTTCTCTATTCCTGCCCATGCTAGTTAGTGTCTCTCCCTGTAGTCAAGCAAAGCTGTTTCCAAGGTAGCTTTACAGAGCTTTCTTATTGCAAACGCAAGCAGAAAAATACATGTACATACATACATATGTACATGATACATACAATAATGGAGAGGGAAGGCATACATACATAAATACATGATACATACAATAATGGAGAGGAGGGCATACATACATACATATATACATATATACATGATACATAAAATAATGGAGAGGGAGGGCATACATACATACATATAATACATGATACATATGATAATGGAGAGGGAGGGCATACATACATACATACATATATATATATGATACATATGATAATGGAGAGGGAGGGCATACATACATACATACATACATATATACGTGATACATATTGCTTATATTCACACATTTCTGTACCTTGCTCTGTTCCTAGGACCTAGACGAGATCCTTCCCTACTAGCACCTTGAGATTCCTTGTTCCTTTTGAGATTTCACTTCTCAGCTGGACACTCAAGTTGTATCTAGGCTTTGGCTGTTACAAACGATGCCGCAGTGAATGGCTCAGTCTACAGATAAGTTTTCTTATTTGAAAGTAGATCTGATAGCAATGTAGACATGGGATTGCTGGTTAAAGCACTGTGTGTGGTTGATAAATGTTGCTCTGTCCCCTTGCAGACTGTTCACACTTGGAATGTGTGATCTCTGTCACTCTTATTTGTGAGTGTCTAGATTTGATCCAGGTGTTTCTAAGACTCTAACTGCTTAACTGCACAGTCTGAGATGGGATTGCTAACGAAAAGGACAACTTTCAAGTCTAACTCATGATTTCAAAATTGTATTTTCACCACAAAGGGAAATTTCCCAGTAACTGACTATTTACTAAAGGTCCAAAACTGAAAAGTATAACTTTTACTTTAATGAAACTCTGCCTTTATCTCTTGGGATCTTGCCAGGTACCGTGATGGTTACGGCAATGACAATGTAAATGCCCCCCAAGAGGTGTGTACCCTTCCTCAGAAGCGGTAGCACAGCCTATGTTCCTACTTAGAGGAAGATGTGGGGAAGCGTTCCATGCATGTGCCAAAGCACATGATACTCATGCTGAGTTAGGCACAAATAAATGTCTTATAAATGCTGCTGGATGCTAATGATGGTAGCTAATTCCCAGCTCTCTTTGAGAACTTACAGGCTCCCCAGACATTTCCACGGCCAACTCAGACACAGCCGAAACGAAACTGTCAACTTTACACCAAAAGGATGAGTATGCATGCATGGCATCTAGTCTCTACAAAAAAAAAAAACCATAATACCAGACATGAATTCTGAGCCGCCAGCTTGCTGACTGTTGGATGTTACTTTGTGATCCTCAGGAAGTTGGATGCGACATGCAGCAGTCTGTAGCCCAGTACAGTTAAGTGGTGTTAAATTTCGGTACCATTCACCAGGCGTCTCCCAGCATCACTCATCCTGGCGGGTACGCTGGACTAGCTGAGCTTTGCTGCCCACTGAGTAACCCCCATCCTGAATGGGATTGAACATGGGGCAGAAAAACATGAGGACCTGCTGAGGATGAGGGGGGAACCAAGAAGATCTTGTATTTTATCACCAGGACAGCTTGGCCGCTGGGTACCAGGAAGGAGATGCTGCCGAGGTGGCCACATTTGTCCCTCCTTTATCTCTGGCATCTTATCTGGGCCTCACAGAAGAGTGACTGAAAAGGACGTGAAGGCACTGAGGGGAGAGACGGCTCATGTCTAATCCCCAAGCGCTGCAAGAGCTCAGCCCTAGCGATAAAAGGATCTGGCAGTAATCCATCTTCTGAACAAAGAGATTTAATATCCTGAAGGATGAGATCCACGGACTAGGCACGTCCTCAACTGATTTAGTCCAGCAAGGTTGTTACTGATACAGTTGGCCACTTTAAGCTTCTCTTTGTTCGAGTTTAAAGGAATGAACAAGGTTACTTACTGTCTAGCATGACTACAGAAGACTGTCATATCTTTTGTAAAAGATTTATTTTTATTTCACGTGCGTGCCTACTTGTCTGTATATGCACTACGTGCGTTCAGGTGCACACAGAGACAAAAAGAAGGTGTTGGATCCCCTGGGACTGGAGTTACGGTAGGTTTTCAGCCACCCCATGTGAGTGCTGGGAACCAAACCCAGGTCCTCCACAGGAGAGCAAGTGCTCTTAACCACTCACTGAGCCATCTCTCCAGGTCCAAGATTGCCCTATCTGAAAGATACGGTTTATTAAATAACTTAATTACACCCAATTTACAGCCAATCTCTGGCCTAGCAACTTTACTTACAGCACCTTGTCAATCATTTTTTCTCATTATTGTGTACTATGGTGCCACCTAGTGGGCAAAATGGAGGTAGCACGCACAAGAAGGGGTTGTGGAAGTTACAGAAAGGGCTCCTCAGGGCCACCAGTTCCAGTTTCAAAGTGTTCTCCCATCTCCTCCTTTGCTGACATCAGTTTTGGATTTGTGACCTTAGTAAAGCAGAGATGTGAGAAGTTAAACAAACCCTATTGTATCTACAACACATGCCCTTGTGGAAATGGCAATTTTAGGCCTAAACAGAAGCCTGAGGGCCGATCAGGTCACCGATAACCATTTCGTTTAAGGGAAGAAGCAGTAGGACTAGCCAGGGTGGTATAAGGGACTGGCCAGGTCTGACTCCAGGGAACTGGAGGAGGTTTGGCTGCCCCTTGAAAGGTCCCTGCTCCACGCGTCAATGGGCTACCATCTTGTAACTCATTCCTTTTGGAAGTCGGAAAGCCTCTGCAGATCACCACACCTGGGCGCTGCTGTAAGCTCTGCCAACGTTCTGAGGAAGAAAGGCGAGCTAAGGTGGAGAGGAACTGACTACTCAAGAGTCTGAAGGAAAGTTTGTGTACTAGATCCAGTCAGACGGATCTGGAGCCCCTGGCAGGGTGATGGCAATGAGCTGAGATCTGGATCCCGACGGGGATGGAGCAAAGGCAGCTGTGGGAGGTGGAGTCGGAGGGGAGAGACGGGACAGAAGTCAGAGGAATGTGAGACACTTTGCCACTCCCAAATTGCTTTCTCTCTGATGGCAGATGCCGGGTGGTTTTCCAAGTGCTACTCCAACTCCCCAACAGCAGCTGGGCATCCTCCAACCCAGCTCAGTCCTGACAGCTAATGCAGTCAGCAGCAGGCCCACAGGTAAGGGCCCCATTGTGCAAGACGCCCCAGGTTCTCATACTAGTCTCTAGTCCCAGGTCATCACAGTCACTTCTAACTGCTGCTACATCTAGAGGGTTCCCACAGCTGTCTCTTCAGTCTGGGAATTCTAGAACAACTTAGACAGCCCAGAAAAGTGCTTTACTATAGCTGGATCATCATAAAGGATTATGGTTAGGTAGACAAATGAACAGCCAGGTGAAGAGGTTCATAAAGCAAACTTCCACCCTGGAGACAGGGATGTAGTTCACCTGGGATAAGAGTGGGGACACTTTTTTTAAAGGTTTGTAGTTAAAACAAATAATTCAGAGGGTAGGAATGTGTATGATTAAATCCCCGAAGGTGTCCGGATAACTACTTTGTTTCTGCCACACTTCTCGGACTGAGGTCAGATGCCTCGGAACCAGATAATCCAGGCTTACATTTGCTCCTTGTCCTCAAACTGTCACACATCAGTGGCCTGAGATGAAGGTGGACATAAGCTCAGGCCGAGGGCAGCTGAGGTTGACTGTGTCCCACACTTAGAGTCTGCTCATTTCTCCATTTCTCAGTCAGACACTTCAGAGGCAAATAGACATTTTATCAAGAAGTAAGGCGTTTCTGGACAGAGGACAAATTCCAGAAATGAAAATATAGCATCTGAAATTAAAATAAAAAAATATTGGGTGGTAATCAAATGATGACTTTTAAAAGAAATATTAGGTGAAGACAAGCGAGCAGAAGCAACAGTCAACTTGAACACAAAGACAGAGATTGTTTTATTAAGAGCAGAGTTAGAAGGAACTGTATGATATCAAAAGATCCAATCTATGTGCACATGGAGCATAAAATCAGAGGAGGAAGAGACAGGCAAAGAAATGTTTGAAAATATAATGTTCAACATCTCAAATTCACTGAATGAAATAAATTTATAGGTTCAAGAGTCTACAAACTCCAGGCAGGAAGTATAAAGACCATGTATACAAACTGCTAAAAATCAAAGATAGCAAAAATCTTCAAGGAGTAAAACATTGATTTCTCTTCATAAACAATGAAAGTCAGAAGACAATATAACTCCAAGAAGAAAAGTCTCCTCCAATAAATAAACCTGAGAAAAGTCATTAGGAACAGACCTGCTGCTCGGGGACATTCCCTGGGCTGTGAGAAGATTCCACGTGAAAACTGAGACTCTGGGCTGGAGAGATGGCTCAGAGGTTAAGAGCATTGACTACTCTTCCAGAGGTCCTGAGTTCAATTCCCAGCAACCACATGGTGGCTCACAACCATCTGTAAAGAGATCTAGCGCCCTCTTCTTTATACATAATAAGTAAATAAATCTTTAAAAAAAAAAAGAAAAGAAAAGAAAACTGAGACTCGGGGAAGAATAGATGATAGCAAATCATAAATACAGAAGGCTGGTTTCTCCTCTTGAAAGTGGTGATTTACAGCAAAAATGTAACATTTTCCAATGAATGAAATTTATAATATACATATACAACCATACTTAAGTGAAGTAGTACAATATTAACTCAGAGTGAACACAAAGTTAGGGATATATATCATAATAATCCCGAAAGCAAACACATACATATGCATTCACATATGCACAAACAATGTAGATAAAGCTATAAAGCTAATGAAAATTACACTTTCATTCTAAAAGATGTGCAAATGATAATATTGTAAAGGTAAGAAAGAGATTTGCGTGAGAAGATGACTGTGGCTTGGGGAAATTTATCAAATGTTTTCTTCACCTCTCACATCAAACAGAACGTGATGGCAGAGGGGCGGCCAGTGCGGACACAGCAAAAGGTGGAGGCTTCCTTCCTAACGTCAAAACCTGAAAGAGCAGGAACTGGCGCTGTGGCTCTTAATTTGCAGTAGGGATGAGGGTGGCATGATTAACACACTTTGAAGTCAATCTAGTGTGTCCTATCTGGACAAGGCTGACAAGAATTACAGGTGCTGAGGTCCCCAAGACCAGACTCAAACTCTGACTCACTAGGAGGATTTACAGAAGTTAGGGAAACTGTCTGTGCCTGCTGTGGTTTTATTACAGTGAAAAGTTCTGTCACACATTAAAATACACACAGGAAGAAAAAAGTGTGCCCAGGGTGAAGTCTAGAAGAAATCCCACCGGAAGTTCAAGGTGGGGCTTACGGTAAACTCCTCCTTACGGTGGGAAGGACTAGCGTCTGACCAGCTAGCTGGAGCCAGCCAAGCAGCTGTGTAGCTGTATAATTTCCCTATTTAATGACGCTGGGCGCCAGGCTCCGAAGCGTCCCTAACTGATAACACTTGGTGTGTATTGGATGATTAGATGCTCTCTGGCGAGTCCACTGGTTAGACTTAAATGTTTTATCCAATTTTACAATCTTTGTGTTTTAATAGGGATATCCAGTCTCAATAAATCTGTTACCACTGGTATATTTGTTTTCTCTACTCTTAATTCTTTTACTTATTCAGTGAGCTTTTAAGGGTTTTTTCTCTTATACATTACCTATTTTTTATATAGTATTTTGGGTTATTTTATTTTCTCCATATTAATTATTGTCTGTAAACAATTTTACTGTGCTGTCAGTGGGTAACCAGATACTATCATATGACTATTATAATATTAATTAGTAATTAATATTTTCACCAAAAAGATAGACAGATCAACATAGTGGGTGAAGATACAGAGTGAGAACAAGAGGGAGATAAACATCAAAGCAGTAGACTTAAATCCACCCACAGCAAAAGTTCTGTTAATGTTAGCAACAGCTGCAATACTTAAAACTGTACCACCTCCCCACCCCACCCCACCCCCACCCTCCACCCCCCCACCCCCCCACCCCCGCCCCTGGCACATGAGTCTGCTTAAGTAACCTTAAAGACTAAAGCTCCCATTTCACAGTCACACGGGCCCTTAATGACTGCTCGGTAGTTACATGCAGCTGATCGCTGCCATGCTGCACAGCACATACATGGGGCATTTCCACCATGGATGGAAGGTCTGTTGCTTGGTCAGCACTATCCTAAATTCTGCCTCAGCCTCTGGCATTATGGACCTTGTCACCACATCCATTTGAATATATTTTAAATGGCTGCTTAGATTTTTTTTTTTTTTACCACGGGAAAAACAATTGACTTAATTAAATTTTTCTAATTGGACTTGTAACAATTCGCTACCTAGAGAAGTACTTTAAATGTATAGTTATATTGAAAGCACATTCACAGAGCCAGGTGTGGTGGCACATACCTGCAATCCCAGAACTTGAAACTGCAGATGCTGCTGAGCCCTCCACAGACTGTGTTTTTTTCTATATGTGCATACATACAATAAAGTTTTCATTTTATTTATTATTTTATTTCTTTATTTGATTGGTTGGTTGGTTGGTTGGTTGGTTGGTTGGTTTTTTGAGACAGGGTTTCTCTGTGTAGCTTTGGCGCCTTTCCTGGAACTCACTCTGTAGCCCAGGCTGGCCTCGAACTCACAGAGATCCGCCTGCCTCTGCCTCCCGAGTGCTGGGATTAAAGGAGTGCTAATAAAGTTTTTAAATAGGGCACTGTAACCTAGCCAGGTGTGACGATACATGCCTCTAATCTTAGCACTCTGAGGCTGAAGCAAAAGATCACCAGTTTGAAACCAGCCTGGTGTAAGTGGCACATCACAGTCTTATTACTCATATATCAAGACCCTGTCTCAAAACAAAAACAAAAGCAAACAGGTACAGCAAGAGATTAACAACTAATAATATAGTGGAACAGCTCCAGCAAGATACTGTGACAAGAACTACGTAAAGATTTCTCTCAGGGGCTGGAGAGATGGCTCAGAGGTTAAGAGCACTGGCTGCTCTTCCAAAGGTCCTGAGTTCAATTCCCAACAACCACATGGTGGCTCACAACCATCTGTAGTGAGATCTGGTGCCCTCTTCTGGCCTGCAGGGATGTGTGCAGGCAGAACACTGTATACATAATAAATAAATAAATCTTTAAAAAAAAAAAAAAAGATTTCTCTCAGAACGTCTTGGTGTGCCACACTCACATTCTTGTGATGTGAGATGACAGAGTCCCCATGATGACGGGAAGGGAGCGGAATGACTAGGCACTTATGTTCCATAAACTCTGCAGTCTGAAGCATGACTGTGAAACTAGCATGGTTTCTCTTTCCTTCTGCAGTTTCATGGGTTGCTTTTTATTCGCACTGTGAATCCCAGCAGCCTCAGAACAGGAAAGTTTAGGACTTTCATCCTTCACCCAAGGGAAGCCTACCACTTTTCTTTGGCATACCTAAATTGCAGGATCCCATTACTACTCTTGTACTTTGGAGGTAAGAGTCACTTGAACATGAACACCGTAGTGCTGTGTCAGTCAGCCTGAGAACGAGAGACGCCTGCTAAGTGACTAATGGGCAGATAGCATCAGCAGTGTGAATGAAAGGACACTTTATAGCCTGGGAGGCATGAGTTGGTACACCCCAGTGAACAAAAGCATTGCTAAGGTAGATTCAAATGTTATACAGTTAGTTTATATACATACATTATATATACATACACACACATATATATACATATATGCATTGTTAGAACAGTGTTGTGAGATATTTTATTTCACTGTGTAAAGATATGTCACTGTGGTTGGTTTAATAAAAAGCTAAACAGCCAATAACTAAACAGGAGGTATAGGTGGGACTTCTGGACAGAGAGAGCTCTGGGAAGAAGAAAGGGGGATCACCAGCCAGACACAGAGGAAGCAGGACATGCAGGAGGAGAGGTAAAGTTCACGAACCACGTGGCAGCATGTAGATTAATAGAAATGGATTAATTTAAGTTATAAGTGCTAGTTAGGAACAAGCCTTAACTAAGACTACGCTTTCACAATTAATAAGAAGTCTCCGTGTTGTTATTTGGGAGCTAGCTGGTGGGACAGAGAAAGAATTGCTACAGAACAGTTAGTCCATGTGAGGAAACCATTTTGAACAGGATCACATACAGTAGAAAGTGTTCATTGCAAGAGCCTTCCAAGTTATGTTATCTAATATTCTAGCACAGAACAATAATGGGAATTTATAATGATTAACTAGTTAACAAGGTTAAGTTGTATACAGTATACTGCATTCATGCCCCATACTGTTAAGGCATACTATACAATTTGTAAATGTTTCCAACAGAAAAGGTATTTATGAGTTTTGATGTTTAAACATCAATCATCTGAAGAATATGCTATGTGGGCACTAAAGCAAATATTCTCTATTATAAAATTCTCTTATTTTTATCATTTAGGCTTTTTGTTTGGTTTGTTTGTTTTCATACAGGGTCTCAAGTATTTCAAGTTGGCCTCAAATCTGATATGTAGCATGGGCTGGCTTTTAACTCCTGATTAACCTCCCAAATGCCCAAATTACTGGCAATCACCCCCATACCCAGTCTTAAATTCTCTTCTTCATACACCCTGACACTTCCCTTCTTCTAGCCTTCAAGTCCAACCCCCAAACGTTAGCAATCTGCACAGGTGTATTGAGGGACAGCATGATGTGACCACTGGAGATTCATTTCCTTGTGGTAGCAGGATGACTTAGAGAAGAGGACAATTATTCCTGTTTCTACTTCAACAATTCATCATTTAATAATCCAATGAAATGACAGTATCTCCACAGGCTGTTCCATGAAGTTCAGTGTTTAAATTGTATTCTCACCAGGTGTGGTAGCACACACCATCAATCTAAGCTCTGGGGAGGCAGAGACAGGCAGATCTATGGAGAGACACTGTCTTAGAAAAACCAAAACAAAAAGCCAGCGAAACAAAACAAAATGAAGCATGCAGGGTAAAGCATGAAGCTCCTTGATCTGCCCATGTCAGCTCGTACCCTCCCAAGAAACATCAACCTGTTTTTGTCCCTCCGATCACTCACCTTACATGTGAGGCAGATTCTCATCCCACATCGTCTCTGCTGCATATTGTCTGAAGGATTCATCCAAGGTAAGGGTTAGTTCTACTCACCACATAAAAACTGCAAGCTCTGCATCTTTGGTAAGTCTCAATGCATTTGTGAGGGTATGACAAGCCCATCCACTCTCATCCTCACAAATACACAGAGACTCTCTGAGTTACTTTAAATATAGGCCTGTGCCGGGGGGTGGTGGCGCACGCCTTTAATCTCAGCACTCGGGAGGCAGAGCCAGGCGGATCTCTGTGAGTTCGAGGCCAGCCTGGCCTACCAAGTGAGTTCCAGGAAAGGCGCAAAGCTACACAGAGAAACCCTGTCTCGAAAAACCAAAAAAAAAAAAAAATATATATATATATATATATATATATATATATATATATATATATATATATATATATATATATAGGCCTGGATATCCCAACAGTCTCCTAAGAGCTCAATTCCATCAAAGACCTTGGAAACTGGAAACTTGAAAACCCACTTTACCATCAGCAGTATCTTAATTTCCTTCCTGTGGCTGTGACCAAAAAAAAAGAAAAAAAAGCCCAACAGCACCACCATAAAGGAAATAGGGCTTATTTTGGTTCATAGTTCAGGTCTATCACAGCAGAGACGTCAGGACGGCAGGAGCTTAGAGCAGCTGCTCACATCACATCCACAGGAAGAGAGCAATGAATGCATGTGTGCTGCCCAGGCCCCTTTCCCCATTACCCCACCCAGGGTCCCATGTTCAGACAACAGTTCCTCTCACAATCGATCTGGGTCTTCCTGCGTCAACCAGTATCACCAAGATAATCCCTCAGAGATGTGCTCAAAGGCCTGTTTGCCAGGTGATTCTAGATTTCATTAAGTTCCCATCACAAGTGGTAATCAGCTCATTTCTTCCAAGCCTGCATGTCAATTCTGCTCTGAGGATTATGGTAACACACACACACACACACACACACACACACACACACACACACACACACGTGCACGCACGCGCGCGCGCACACACACAATTTAACAACAACCAAACATAGTGAGATCCACAGTCTGGAAGCTAGAAGGTTGCATTTTTGTCTATGCAAATTATCACACAGGCCATGAAATGTAAGAAGACAGTCTCAAAAATCGAATGATTCCATAATAGATTGGTAAAGATGATGAAAATTCAGCAGGCTGCATGGGCTGCCACTCTGAGGATGTGTTCCTAGGCAGTCATTGTAGTTTGTGAGCAGTATATCCTACAGCTCTGATATTCTGAAAAGGACTGATAATATCCAGTTCCTTTCAAATCAGGCATTTTCCAGTCTAGCAGTGTTCGGCGGCCAGTTGGCAGTCGGCCCTGCTGCAGGTGGTCCTGTTGAGAATCCTGAAGCACAAATGCCTTGAAACTCTCCATAAGCCTTAAGCAGACTGACATCAAAAGTGAGCTTTTTCCCTTTCAGCAAGGCTTATGAAAGGGGAAGCGTAGCTGAGAGCGCTGCATCTCAGGACTCGTTTTTGGATAATGGGAAGAAATGAGGCAAGTGTAATGTTTGTTTCCTCGGTCCATGGAATCAGAATTCCATTTAGATGTGTGACAGAGAAATAACCTGTAAAACGCCTGTGAACTTCGAAAGTGGCAGAGTGAAAATATTCACAAAATCTTTCTATCTTGGTCAGTGTTCTACTGCTGTGAAGAGACACCATGCCCACAACATCTCTTATAAAGGAAAACACTTAAGTGGGGCTGGCTTACAGTTTCAGAGGTTTAGTCCATTGTCATCACAGCAGGCAGCATGCAGGAAGCCACGGTGCTGGAGGGGTAGCTGAGAGTTCTACATCCGGATCATCAGGCAGCAGGGAGAGACACTGGGCCTGACTTGGGCCCTTGAACCTCACAGCCCACCTGCCGTGGCACATTACCTCCAACAAGGCCACAGCTCCTAATCCTTCTGAGTAGTGACACTCCCTGATGATCGCATTCAAATGTATGAGCCTATGGGAGCCACTCTTAAAACCTCCAATTTGGCCTGGCGGTGGTGGCACACGCCTTTAATCCCAGCACTCGGGAGGCAGAGGCAGGCGGATCTCTGTGAGTTCGAGGCCAGCCTGGGCTACAGAGTGAGTTCCAGGAAAGGCGCCAAAGCTACACAGAGAAACCCTGTCTCGGGAAAAAAAAAAAAAAAAAAAAAAAAAAACCTCCAATGTGCTGGCCTGCTTAGGGCTGTTGTAACAGCTGTCACACAAACTAGATGGTTTTAATCAACAGAAATTCAATGTTTCATAGTCCCAAGACTAGAAGTAAGAGTCAAGGTAGGGGCAGTGTTGCTTCCCCAAGGGATGAATCCATTCGGGGCCCTCTCCTAGGCCTGTAGCTGGCTGTTTTATCAGTGTGTTCCTTTGCACTGTCTTCTTCTAAGCATGTCTCTGTGTCCAAATCTCCTCTTTCATCAGGACTTAAATCAGGGTTAAATCTCCCCCTAATGATTTGACTTTAAGATGGCGAACTCAGTGAAGACCCTCTCTCCATTTATGGTCACGTTCTGAGAATCTGGCTTACTAGACACAGATCTGAGCCCCTGGCTTCCTGCTGAAGTATCAAGGCTCTTGTGACCCAAGGCAAAGGATCACACTGGGTGTGGGGGACCAGCCCCCACTTTTATGAATAGGGTACTCTTGAGCAGGGAGAGGTGAGAAATATTTAGATAGAGATACCTAGCAGACAAGAGGAAAAGACAGAAACACAGGATAGCCTCGGGAGGGCCTGGGTCAAAACCCACCAGCCTGGAACTTCATTCAAAAGGGCTTTTTATAACAATGCCAAGGAGCAAGGTAAAAGACCTCCCCCTAGCTAGTTACAGCCAAGTGTAGACCCTTCCAAACAGCTGGTACCCAGGCCCGTGGTCCAAATATACTCTTATGCAGTCCTGCTGGGTAAAGCCATTAGGAAACCTCAATGGGTTCCAACAACTGGTGGCATATAGTTAGGAATAGAAATAGTTTATTTAGAAAGGGAAAAGATTGTTGATAATAAGAGTAGGCTAATGAGCTAAAGGTAAAACACCAAAAGATGTGGACCATGAGGCCCATGACCCTCTCTATAGGACATTTACATAATACCAGCCTCTCCCATATTTTTAGAGTGCGGGCTTCTCCCATGCATGCTCTGTTAATTACATGAAGTTTCAGGTGGAAAATGGCTTCCAGTCCTCTCTGTAAACTAACCTTAGAATGCACTATGTTAATGGAATCCCAGGTGGGGAAGGACTTTCAGTGTTTCTCTGTAAACTGGCTTTTTTTTTCATATGTCAACCTATTTTATGGTACTATCTATATGTATATAATTATACATACATATAAAACCTTGGTTTTTGAAGAACTTCATACACAACACAGTGCTCATGTGTCAATCTTGGTGTAGGTTTCTCTAGTCTCTACTCGACTGCTACACTGGGACTTAGAACTGTAGTTGCCGGTCGGTGGTGGCAGCGCACGCCTTTAATCTCAGCACTCAGGAGGCATAGGCAGGTGGATCTCTGTGAGTTTGAGGCCAGCCTGGTCTACAGAGCGAGTTCCAGGATAGGCTCCAAAGCTACACAGAGAAACCCTGTCTCGGAAAAAAAAAAAAAAAGAAAAAAAAAAGCATATGAGTTTATGGGGTTGGTTGCACACATCTGTACTCCCAGAACTCAGGAGGCTGAAGCAGGACTTGAAGACTTAGCCTGGACTACATCTTAAGACCCTGCCCCCAAATAAACAATTCCTTTATCCATTTATGGGGGTGAATATAATTCAACTACAACAAATAATTTTTAAAGTTTTGTAGCCCTGGCTGGGGATAAAGTGTTCTAAATCTGTGCCAATACTTGCTATTATTTATCTTGTTATTACAGCCTTCCTAACGAATGAGAACTGCTGTCTTGCCATGGTGTAGATACATTCTCATTATAACCAGTGATGCCGAAATACTGTGCTTATTGGCCATAGCCATCTGTATATCTTGTTAAAAAAAAAAATACTATTTTATTAGTTTGGGTGTTTTGTCAGCATGTATGTCTATGCATCACTTGCATGCAGTGCCCGGGAAGGCCAGAAGAGGGTGTCTGATGCCCTGCAACTGGATCTATAGACAGTTGTGAGTGGCCATGTGGGGGCTTCAGAATGAACCCAGGTTCTCTGAAAAAGCAGCCAGTGTTCTTAACTGCTGAGACCTCTCTCCCGCCCTGCTGTATATCTTCTTGGAAGGAATGCTTATTCAGACCATTGCCCATTTGAAACTGGATTACTTGCTTTGATATTTTAATTACTCATATATTCTAAACACACGTGTCCCTTGATTGACAGTGTTTTCTTTCCATTATGAAAGGATGTTGGATTCAGCAAATGCATTTCTGCAATCATTAAGGTGATGGTATAATTTTGTCTTTTTACATTGATTTAAGGTATGTCTGAGTTACTTTTCTGCTGCTGTGATAAGACACAATGACCAAGGCAACTTATAGCAGAAAGGGTTTATTTGGGTTTACTGCCTCATAGGGTGAGTCCATGACCATCACAGCAGGAGCATGGCAGCAGGCAGGCACGGCACTGGAACAGCAGCTGAGAGTTTACATCTTGATTAAAAAGCATGAAGCAGAGAGAGCTAACTGGGAGTGGTGTGGGCTTTTGAAACTCCAAAGCCTGCCCTCTGTGACATACCTCCTCCAACAAGAGCACATCTCCTAATCCTTCCCAAAGAGTTCCACCAACTGGGGACCAAGCATTCAAACACATGAACCTAGGGGAGCCATTCTCATTTAAAACACAGGATGGTAAACTAAACTTGAATTCCTAGGCTAAATCCCACTGGCAATCATAGCACTTGGTATAATTCTGTTGAAACAGAGTCTCTGTAACTCAAGCTGGCCTCAAATTCTTGATCCCCTGCCTCAACATAAAGATGACTCCCCCCTCACCCTGCTCCCCTTAGTCAGAGTTACTTAAGGTTTATGAAAATTTGGTTAATTTTTTAGAGAACTGAGTATAGGTTTCATTCTCCTTCTCTACTTCTTTTCTGTTCTCTATTTAATTTCTTTACATGCTTGATTTTATTTCATTCTATCCTTTAGTTTTTTTCTCATGTTTTTTGTTTGTTTGTTTGTTTGTTTGTTTTGTGCCTGGAATCACACACTAGGCTACCGCTCTACCACTGAGCTACATCCCCAGGCCTCTTAAAGTGGAAGGTTAGGTTGGTAGTTTGAAGTCTTCCTCTCTTCCTTCTTTTTTAAAGACAGGGATCTCACATAGCACAGGCTGTACTCGAACTTACTATGTAGCCAAGACTGGCTTTGGGCATCTGACCACTCCTCCTCCATCTCTGAGGTGCTGGGATTACTGGTGCCGTTGCACCCAGCCCTTTTTTCCAGTTTTTTAAATATAGGCATTTGAACTTGTACATTTTCTTCACCACTGCTTTGCTGAATGACATGTATCCAGGTGCGGACCTCGTCTTTATCTTATTGGGGATGATAGACTGTTTTTCTTCAATTTTGGGATTTGTCGTCTTCTTCTTCCGCCGTGACTGCCATTATACACAGGTTTGCACAGTTTGGTGTAGTTGACGGTGCTCCCACCCCCCTTTCCTTTATTTTTTTTCTTTCTTTCTTTTTTCCCTTAAACAACTATTATTGGGTTGGGGATTAAGCTCAGTGGTAGAGCGCTTGCCTAGCAAGCTCAAGGCCCTGGGTTCGGTCCTCAGCTCTGAAGAAAAAAAAAAACTATTATTTCTGACAGTTCCATGGTTCTGGCTAGGAGTCCAAGATCAAGGTACCAGCATGATTTTTCTATTATTCATATTGGGTAATCATAAGTGGTAGTTTGAATGTAATTGGCCCCCAGTATTTTTTTTATTGGTTCTTCTCCTCCCTCCCTCCCTCCCTCCCTCCTCTCCCTCTCTCTCTCTCTCTCTCTCTCTCTCTCTCTCTCTCTCTCTCTCTCTCTCTCTTTCTCTCTCTCTCTCTGTATAGTCAGTGTCTCTCATGGGATCTGGACATCACAATCAGATTAGGCCTGGCTGGCTGACCAGCAACACCCAGGGAATCCTTTCTCCTCCTCTCTAACACTGGAATTACAGACACAGTGTGCTTAGCTTTTTCACACAGGGCTCAAGCTCGGGTCCTCCTGCTTGTGCAGACAGTTCCTCCATTTCCCCAACTCTCTCCTTATGTTCACTCTACCTTTCTTACTTGAGACAAGGTCTTGCTATGTAGTTCAGATACAGTCCTTCTGCCTCAGTTTCTCAAGTGTGTTCAAGAATCAAAGGTGTTCAGCGCCAGGGCATCACAAAATAACTTCTGTCATTGGTATTGTTATTTATGGAGACTCATTCTTTACTCCTGTAGACATTATTTCCTTTGGCTATTTGAATGTATTTAAAATTCTTGATTTGACACCTTTATGTAGGAAGTGTTGTATGGCAGTTTCCTCCAGGATAGAGGGGGAGAATCATGAGACCCCGGAGGCAAATAAAACACCACACGGCTGGTGTCTAGGAAGATGAAAACTAGTAAGATTCTCAGAGGCCTCTCCCTAGCATTATAGGAGTAAACAGTTTCCAGGGGAGGAGGCTCTGAGCACCCAAGATGCAAAGGAGAGACTCTCCCACAGTCAGCCATGTGCAAGCTGACAGGGCTCCGGGGTTGCACCTTCAATGCCTTGTCACCTGTGTTGGAGGGTGGCTTTTAGTGATGCAGCTGGGGTTTTTTTGTTGTCACGGCTTCTGAGTTGTTACTGCCCCTGTGAGTAACCCCTCACCTCCTGTTAGTAATTCCCTTTAAAAATTCATCAAAAATGACAACTTCATGACGCATCTCTCCAAGTAAAAGGTAGAAGCTGGCCGTGGTGGCACATGCCACCTTTAATCCCAGCACTTGGCAGGCAGAGCTAAGTAGATCTCGGTGTGTTCAAGGATACAGCCAGCATTGGAGACACACGCCTTTAATCTTAATACCAACCATAGAAGACCTGGAGGTCTGTATAGACAGGCAGTGACTAGGAGGTCATGTGGTTGGGTTTGCAACAAATGAGAAGGCAGAACAGAAACTCTATAAAAAAAAGACAGACACAGGAAGTAGGTCTCTTTTGGAGAGGTACAGCGACAGTGAAGGGTAAGGTTTTTAGCTCTTAGCTATTGCTCTGACCTCTTGGCTTTCATCTCTGTATTGGCTCTGTGTTTCTTATTTAATAAGACCGTTGGTTACATCTACAATCGACTCTGCTCTGTCCAAGGGATGCATATAAAATCCATTGCTAGCCAGGCATGATGGCTCACACCTAGAATCCTGGCACTTTGGAAGCTGAGACAGAGGAGTGCTTTGAATATGAGGCCAGACTTTGGGCCATATAGTGGGTTCTAAGCTAGATCAAGCTAAAAAAAAAAAAAAAAAAAAAAAAAAACAAAAAACAAGGCTGTCAAGACGGCTCAACAGGTACAAGTAGTTACCCAGAAAACTGGACAACCTGCATACAATCTTCAGAACCCAAAGTAGGAGAGAACCAACTCTCAAATGTTGAGTTCTGACCTCTACATATGCATCAGGACATGCATGGCATGTGCATGTGTGCACACAAACAAATAAAAATCATAATATCAGACTGCTCAGCACATGTACAAGTGCGCACACACACAATCACAATAGGGGCTAGAGAGATGCCCCGGTGGTTGGGAGCACTGACTATTCTTCCAGAGGACCCTGGTTTGACTCTCAGCACCCTTGGGTCTGTAACTCCAGTTCCAGGGCATCCAACACCCTCTTCTGGCTTCTTCAGGCACCATACACACACACATGGTACAAGACATACATGCAAACACACTATTTACACATATTAAATAAAAACAAATGTTTAAAAAATAGTAATAATAGTATCAGAATACTCAGCTCCAAATGGGACTCAATGGGTTAAAAAAACAAATAAACATGAAGTTGGATGGGTAAGGAGGTGAGGCTGGACCTGAGAGGCGTTGGGGGTGAATATGAGCAAAAAAATGTATACATCATAGGAAATTATCAAATAATTAATACAATATTACTTAAGTAAATAATAAACACACACATGCGCACGCGCACAGACAAAATTCTTTGCTCCTCGATAGCCTAATTGGCAAACTATAGCTACTGGCCAGATCCCCATGCCTCTCTGACAGAGGAAGCCGGCTAGCCTTAGGTAGCTTCTGTATACTGAGAAGAAAAGGAGAGAGCTAAATTGGTTTACATTCCCAGAATGCTGAGCAAAAGTTGAGGGGAAAAAAAAACCAGCATTGGGCAAGTCCTATCAAGAAGGCTGCTTGGCACAGCAAAAGCAAACGAGAAGAAAATGTGGGGGAAAGTTTAAAGATTGCCAGGAGGAAGAAGGAGCTATGAGCTTGCCAGTGTCAGGATGAGGGATGGATCTTTGGGCCTCAGTGGGGATGCTATTTGTGATCAATCCCTAGCAAATAAGAGAATCCCCTCCCTTCACCCACCTCAAATTAAAAGAAGACAAAACTTAGATTCTAAGCATCAGAGGTTAGGGCTACCATGGTCGACCAAGCTTTCTCTCCACTCCCAGAACAAGAAGCCACTGTAGGTCAGCTACAGGAGATAAAACCCAGGGACAGAGCAGGGGCAAAGGGGGGAAGCATCACCCACTCCTTGCTGTGGATATTGCTCTGTATAAATAAAATGCTGATTGGCCAGTAGCCAGGCAGGAAGTATAGGCGAGTCAAGCAGAGAAGAGAATTCTGGGAACAGGAAGGCTGAGTCAGATAGATGCTACCAGCCGCCACCACGACAAGCAAGATGTAAGGTACCAGTAAGCCACGAGCCACGTGGCAACTTATAGATTAATAGAAATGGGTTAATTTAAGATAAAAGAAGTAGACAACAAGAAGCCTGCCACAGCCGTACAGTTTATAAGTAATATAAGCGTCTGAGTGATTATTTTATACATGGGTTGTGGGACTGCGGGGGCTTGGTGGGACCTGGAGAAAAGCTCTCCAGCTACAACTCCTGTCTAAGGGACTAGGGGTTTTAGCTCTGATTCAGTACTAGCTATTCTAATTATTAGACTGACATAAAATGTGTGGCCCAAGGAAAGACAAAGAAGCTGGGGTGCTTGCCCATCCATTCAGAAGTGTGGAAGAACTAAACCACTGAACACACGGAAAGGACTGGAGGGGACACAGATGAAATTACTCATCGCGACTTATAATTCACATTGTTCCACACAATGCTGCCTACAGAAATGGTTTAGAATAATATCTGAGATGTAATTTGTGCTAAATAAACATTAGCTACCTGTTATCTGTCCACTGTCTTGCATAATGACAGGCACACAGTTAAGACCCTGTGAAAGTTATTCAAAGCAAGATGGATGGGTTATTGAATGGATCTCTAAGATCTAGAGTAAAAACCAACATGCCAAAACCTTGAAGCTCCCTCTTTCCTGGATTCTATAATTCCGCAGCTTGTTAAAAATGGAAAGGTAATAACTTAAACTACACACACACACACACACACACACACACACACACACACACCCCTGACCATTATCATAGCAACAAGGAAAGCCCTTAAGGAAGCCCCAAATTGCTCAGAGAATCAAGGAAAATCATTTCCTTTCCTGGATTGTCATTTTAAAAACAGTGTGTTCATCTGTAAAGCTGAAATGCTATTTTTCAAGGGTCTGAGTTAGAGAAAATAAGTTGCTCATAGAGTATTCCTGGCTACTATGTAGATTATCTCCTCAGCTTCCCTGGGCCCCTGCAGATCCTTAGGCCTTACACATATGTTAGGGAGACGGACACGGTGGAAAAAGAGCTGAAGGAACCAACCACAGAAATCCTTACCCGTGATGCTTCATGACTAAGTTGATGCTCTCTGAATCGTGTGTGTGTGTGTGTGTGTGTGTGTGTGTGTGTGTGCGTGCGTGCGTGCGTGTGTGTGTGTGTGTGTTTGGAAATTCTCTGCACTCATGCCCATTATCTTTTAGAAGGCAGTTCTTCTTGTATTTTGTTGTATTTAAACTTAAAGAGATTTCCTATTTTCATGATTTCTTCATGCTTTCTACTTCAGAGCACTTTCTAGAGAAGGCAACAATCACTGATTTGTATTCTAATATGTCTCCTGTCAAAAAGATACAACCTCTTTACACCTTCTAAATTCTTTCAAAGGCAGCAGGTTCAATCAACCACAAAGGTCTGTTTTGTTTTGAGGATGTATTTGTTTGGGTTATTTTATCATCTAAATTCATAAATTTTCTTGATTTATAGGTCATTTTTCAAGTATGGTCAAAATACTGATGAGGTGATTCTACTGTTCAACAGTCTGCTACCTAAAAGGGGGCCTAGCCAGTCCATAGACCTATTTTAGCTCTTTTTTAAAATTCAGCAATATGATAGAACTCTAGAATAGGGAAAAATACTGAAAATGACTGTCTCTGCAACATTGCCAATAGATCATTCGCAAAATTTGAATGGATTAGACCTCACTTTATCAGTGTTCAAGTCTTCTTACCTTATCAACAAGGAGTTTAAAGCTATATATTCTTCATTCTTACTAAACACAATTTTACTTAGGAAAACCAAAAACACTGATGGAACTAACTCAAGTGGCGAGCCACATGTATACTAACAGGCACAAATGCAGCAAGGCACAGCTAGAGAGTGCCTTGTGAATTAAAACTGCCTTTTGAATATACTCGAAAAGTTAACAATGTAGTAAATCTCCTAATTACAAAAATTAGTATGTGAGTACACACACATACAAAATAAATGTAAATTTTTTAAATATTTCTTTTTTCTTGATCAAATGATGGAAGACTCACAAAAATGTACTTAGTTATGGGGCTGGTGAGGTAGCTCAGCAGGGTACAGGTGACTTGAGTTCGACCCTGGGGTCCACATAAAGGTGGAAGGAAAGAACCAAATCCACAGGTTATCTCTGACAGATGTGCACCACTGAACATCCCCGAATTGTGTGTGGTGGTAGAAAACATGTGTTAGTGGGGCCTGGCCGTGGAACTTGGGTCTCAGGCTTGGCACTAAGCACATTTATTTGCTGAGCCATCTCATTAATGCCAGACAGAAATAGTTTAAAGAGTTATTTACACCATTAGGATGAACTCTCAGTTTTTAACAAGTACAACTTTCAACAAAAAGTATTATTTATTTCTAACTATAAAAGGAAAGCATGTTTGTTGTGGAAAATTGTAAACTAAAAAAAAAAAAAAACACCCAAAGGAAAACTTACAGCTTCTATGTCACCCTATTAATATATTTCTGTACAAATATACTTGTTTTTGCATTTCTATATTGCATATGTTGTTGTGTATGTTGTATATTCACTCTCTTTAATTGAATGTGAATGATTTTCCATTATTTTAATGTATAGGATGCTACTGTATTCCAAAATTTAATCCTCTACTCTGTAATGAACTACAACTTGCTTTTTTTTTATTGTTTCTAACAGAACCAGGAAAAATATCCTTGCACACAAATCTCTCTGAATATTCCTCATTGTTTCTTTAAACTAAATCCCAAACTTGAAAACACTGGGTTAAAGATATGAACATTTCCAAAGGTTGTGGTGAAACATGTAATGCAGCATGATTTCTCTGGAACCTTGTATTTCTAACAGTGACCTGACTGGAATGACAAGAGGCAAATTCTGGGTGGCTTCCCCATGTAGAACAGCCCCGGAGATGGAGTCCTAATTCCTGCTAAGCCTACCAAATCCCAGTGAACTGTTTATGCTGTCACCTCCCTCAAACAGGATCCTGAGCACAGCTGTCTAGCATGCCAGACTCTTCTGCTCGCCACACACCTGCTCTCTCCCCTGCAGCCAGGGCTGCATGGCAGAGGATAAAAGAGACCAGACAGGTCAGGACCCAAGGAGACTACCAGCATTTCCCCTTGCCTTTCCACTGCTCAGCACATATGGTTCCCAGCATACTTGTGAAATATCTCAGTCTGAACTTGAAAGATGGGGTGCCACTAAGGAATACCTAAATACATTCAAGGAAAATGAAAGACTATCAAGCAACACTTCTTCAGCTGCCAGATTCCAGTTTCAATTTCGGCTTCGGACTTCCCATTGAAACCAAGATGGGGTTCTACAGCAAAGGAAATGAATTACTCCTAAATTCGGACAATGGTTTTCTCAAGGTCAGACCCATCTCTGACTTGGGTGATAATTACTATGTTTGATGCTGTAACAACATACCAGACAGAGGCAACTGTAGGGATGAGAGGTTAATGTGGACTTGGAGGGTACAGGGAAGGCATGGCTGCTACAGCAACTTGGCCCATGAGATGGAAATGTGAACCTGACTTCTTCACATCTTAGTCAATCAAGAAAGAGAGAACAAACCAGGAATGGACTGGGCTGTAACCCAAAGGCCCTTCTGCTAATGGCCTACATCTTCTAGTTCTGCATCATGTCCCAAAGGTTCCACAACCTCCCAAAACAATGCCACCAGCCAGAGAACACTCATCCATGGGCCAGAAGAACAAAATTTTCCCTAAGAGACTAAAGCATAACTCATTTTCCCTGACCCTATCATTAAACAGACACAGTGTCAATGAAAATAAGGTCCTATTCATCTGTTCAGTCATGAACAGATTTAAAGTAGATCCTTTGCTGCCAGATAAATGTGTTTTTAAATCACTCACTACTCAAACTCTCTTTTCTGCTCATAAGTAATAATGTGTGCTGACTACTGTAGCTGGAGTTTCCCCCAGTCCCACGCGGGCCCGCAGCCACTCAGACCCAAGTAAACACACAGAGACTTATATTACTTATAAACTATATGACCGTGGCAGGCTTCTTGCTATCTAGTTCTTATATCTTAAATGAACCCATTTTTATTAATCTATAAGTTGCCACGTGGCTTGTGGCTTACCGGTACTTTACATCTTACTTCTTACGGCAGCGGCTGGCAGCATCTCCTGACTCTGTTCTGCCTTTCAACTTCCTCCTCTCTAGTTAGAATGTTCTGCCTAACCCTATTCTGCCTGACCATTGGCCAAACAGCTTTATTTATCAACCTATCAGAGCAACACAAATTCACAGTGCACAGAAAGACATTCACCCATCAGACTACACAAGAAGACAGGAGTTGTTCTGTCTACACATGGACAACATCATTTTTAAAGGTTGAACCCAAGCAGTGTCTGATGATCTAAGACTTAATCTACTATGTTGATTTGGAAAATACATGTAACATCTTCCACTTTTGTCAAAGAGGATTAAGTAATATGTTCTAACTCTCCTTCAGAGGACAGCTAGAAGGATCTGAACAACACGAGAAAGATGGCTTTAAGAATCAAAGAGCTGGGGCTGGAGAGATGGCTCAGCGGTTAAGAGCACTGGCTGCTCTTCCAGAGGTCCTGAGTTCAATTCCCAGCAACCACATGGTGGCTCACAACCATCCAGAATGAGATCTGGTGCCCTCTTCTGACCTGCAAGCATATATGTAGTCAGAACATTGTATACATAATAAATAAATAAATCTTAAAAAAAAAAAAAATCTCAAAAAAAAAAAGTTATCCTTTAAAAAAAAAAAAAAAAAAAAGAATCAAAGAGCTAATGGTTGAATGAGGAACTGCTTGGCCAACGTCCGAGAGAATCCAGGCGTGGTGGCAACAGTGACTGTCGCACCAAGGAGGAGGAAGAAGGAGGGCCAGCCTGGGCTAAATGGTGTGAGCTCATCTCAAAACCAAGACTCAGTTTATCTGGATACAGTGGCACACACCTGTTCTCCCAGCCACTGAGAGGTTAGAGGTGAGAAGAGTGTGAGTCTGAGGCTAGCCTGAAGTTACACAGGAGGACCCTATTTCAAAAAAGTATGAAGGAAGCCGGGCGGTGGTGGCGCACGCCTTTAATCCCAGCACTCAGGAGGCAGAGGCAGGCAGATTTCTGTGAGTTCAAGGCCAGCCTGGTCTACAAAGCGAGTTCCAGGAAAGGCACCAAAACAACACAGAGAAACAAGTATGAAGAAGCAAGATGGCTCCAAGGACAAGGGCTTTTGACACCAAGCCTTTCTTCCTGAGTTGGATTCCCTGGATCCACAAGATAGAAAAGAATCAGTTCCCAAAAATTGTCCTCTTATCTCCACATGCATGCAGTGGCATGTATACACACACACACACACACACACACACACACACACACACACACACAAAAAAAAAACCCATAAAAAATAAAGAAATAATAGTTCTGAGAGAATATCAGAACCGAGAGAATATCCTAGAGTTTACCTGTCAGTGAGTCCCACTGTCCAGTAGGACTTGTTAAATAGTGCTATGCCAGCCTCACTAAGGCACAGAGTCAAACCTTGGAATCTTGTTGCAGGGACACCATGGTGTATGCACTGCATCTTTTTATTTCAATATTACTATAGGTGTTAGAGAAAAACAACACAAGACACAAGAACCATAGAATGTATTGTACCAAGTCAGCGTGTTAATAAAAGCAGTAAAAACTATAGTACTTGAAGTCATACAGCACTTAATCTGTACTCTAATTTATTAAATATGAAGATTGATGATATATTGAGGTCTATGACATGCTAATGAAATATATACTTCTCTTATTTCTTGTACTTCATAATTAGGAATATAAAGTTAAAAAAAAAAAAAGCAAGGTCTTATACTGCATTCCACATTGGCCTGAGATTCATGGCAATTCCTCTGCCTCCACCTCCCAGACAAAATAAAAAAAGGATTGAGTGTAGCTGGGATTACATGCTTGAGCCTTTACACTTGGCTTGGAAAGCATTTGTGGACTACAGAACACAATTTTGAAAACAAAAATAAATTCAATACTTACATCTCTAATGGTTTTACTGTGAAAACTGAGGCCAATACATTCCATTTACCACTATTAAGGTCTGCATTAGTCAGTGGGATAGTTAAAACTAGATGGATGTAAAAGGTAACAAATTACCATTTGAGTGGTTATTTCTCCTTTAGTAACAAAACTTGCACTAGTTAGTTACCTCATCATTGTGACAAAAGCAAAAGGAAGGGTCTGTTGTCACTCACATTACGGGGCCCGTCTGTCCCTGCGAGGGAGTCAACTTCAGGAGCTTCAGGCAGCTGCATCTGTACTCATTGTAACTGCAGTCAAGAAGCAGAGGAACGCCTAAGCTCAGCCTGCTTTCAGCTTTCCTTCAGTCTGGGACTCCTGCCCACGGAATGGTACTGCCACATTTAGGGAGAGTCTTCCCACTCAACCACCCTAATTTAATAACCCCTCACAGGCATGCCCAGAGATTTGTTTCCACGGTGGTTCCAAATCCCATCAAATTGACTATCAATATTAACCGCCACAGAACCAAAAAGTTAATAGATACTTAAGATTATTTTTATTTTGTTGATGTGAATGCCATGGTGTTGGGGTGACACAGAGGTCAGAACAGGGCATCAGATCTCTTGGAGCTGTCATCATAGGTGGGTAGGAGCCACCTGACATGGGTGCAGGGTAGGGAACTTGCCTGCTCTAGCTACCATTCTGAAGGACCTGGCTCCCTGGCCAGGGGCTGCTGCAGAGATCAGAAGGTAACCCACTTAAGAGACACTCAGAAGGGTTTTCTAGGGTGTCTAGAAGAGAAAAACTGGATAGCAGTTCTGCAACTTTGAGAAACCTGAGATACATTCAAACAGTTTCTAGAAAAGATTTACCTTTCTATAACAAGAGCACTATGGTTGACTATATCTCAGTGTAGTATCTCCACCTGTATGTAGAGTTAGACTACAGGACACAGAGACTGTATCTTGAGAAACTCTGCATGAGGTCCTTATGACTTGGTTTCCTTATCTGTAGCCCCCTTATTAGCACTGAGATTTAAATGAATTAACACATAAAAACACTTTCAGAATACTGTCTGGCACAGGCTGTTACACAAACATTACTGTTTAGGTGATAATTGAATCAATAAATATGCACAGACTATGCCCCCATTCATCCACTCAACAAACATTTTCTGAGTGCCTTTGTTGTGGGAATCTTTCTAGAATACACACTCAGACACCAATGAGAGTAGAAGAGAGACTTCACCACAAGCTAGTTCCTGAAAGGCCACTGGACTGTGTCGTTTGAATTCTCGTGTTAACCTCTAAAACCACAAGGGGAGTGAACAAGCAAGCACCATTTTACAGAGAGGTACATGGCAGTCGGCAGGTGGTCAGAGACAAACAACAAACTCTTCCAGCTACTTCTCCAGGTCACTCTGCTCAGGTAGCAAGTGAGGTCACGGCTGACAAACAGGCAGTACAAGCAGTACTTTAAGGAAATCACTAAATAAATCAGTGTCTAATAACTGGTCTTTTTACCTTATTCCACTTCACCTTTTCCATGCCAGTCCATCAATGCCGTTTTATTAGACCAGTCGTGTATAGCAGGGATTTACTGGAAACAGTAAATGCAAGCCACATGTGTAATTTAAATTTTTCTAGTATTATCCATTTACATCAAGATGTAAAAAGATAAAATTATTTTTAATAAAATACTTTACTTATTTATTTTTCTGGTTTTGAGGCAGTCTCACTGGTCTTTCAGATAACCAGGACACACGGCAACTTACAACCATCTGTGACTCCAGTTCCAGGGGATCTGACACCCCCTTCTGGCCTCCATGGGCACCAAGCATGCAAGTGATCCACAGACTTATATAGAGGCAAAATACCCATACACGTTTCAAAAAAAAGTTTTTAAGTTTAATCAGTTCTTCGAAGCAAGACAGACATATTCCCACCAAATGAAGTAACAAACTGTGAAAGACTTTGCAAGTTGAGGGAAAACTTATGGGGAGTAGACCCAGGTCATCTGAAAGCAGTCAGTGCTTTCAACCCTGAGCCATCTCTCCAGCCCTGGATTAAACTTTTAACAGGGAGGGAATGTTCTCATCGAGAGAAACTACATGCACATAAGCCGGAATTTGGGAAAATGAAGGGTCTGCTGAGGAATTAGAAATCAGAGCAAAAGATCGAAGCTATATCAAGAAAAGCAACAACAGACCAGGGGTCATTTGGCAGGTGGTGGCCAGAAAGGCTAGTGAGCGGGAAATCTGTAAAGCTCTATCGAACCAGCAGCTGGAAGTCACATGAACGGGAATGAGGGGAGGCTCGGGGATAGTTCGTCAGCAAACCGCTGCATTAAGACTTGGGAATGAGGCCGGGCAGTGGTGGCGCACGCCTTTAATCCCAGCACTCGGGAGGCAGAGCCAGGCGGATCTCTGTGAGTTCGAGGCCAGCTTGGGCTACCAAGTGAGTTCCAGGTAAGGCGGCGCAAAGCTACACAGAGAAACCCTGTCTCGAAAAACCAAAAAAAAAAAAAAAAAAAAAAAAAGACTTGGGAATGAAATCTAAACCGATGAATGAAGAGGGAGGATCTGGGAGTCAGATCCCAGTGTTTGCTCCCGATTTGTGTGGCCACTGGTGCTGTTTGTAGAGACAAAGTCTCACTCTGTGCCAACTTCTAGCCTGGAACTTACAATGTAATTCAGGCTGCCCGCAACTCACAATACCCCTGCCTAAGCCTTCCACGTGCTCAAATTACAAGTGCACACCACCACACCTTGTTCAAGGGCACAAGGCAGATCCCTTAACATTCTATAAGGGAAGCCACAAAACTAAATAATCAGGTTAACAATTTCATATTGTAATAAGAACTATGAATAAATGACCAGAGATGAACAGTCAAGGAAGGACATTGAGCTGACAGCCAAAGAATGAAAGAAACTGAATGGGCAAGGAATCAGTTAAAGTGTCACAGGAAGAAAAGGTATGTGCAAGTTCAGGAAAATGAAAAGACTTGGGGCATTCATAAAGCTTAAAAAAAAAACATGGCCCGGGGAGTGTGGTTTGGGTGGGAATGTGTAGCAGGAAGCTAGAGGGCCATCAAGTGGACAGACCCTGGTATAACAGTAGATAATGAAAAGGGCCCAGACTGGAAGAGCAACAGGAAATCACTACAATTTTAAGCTAAAGAAAGATGATTGTAAAATAAGTCATTCTTGTTGCAGTTTGGAAAACTGCTTAAGTATGGCAAAACTCAGAAGGCAATTAGAGTACAGGAAGCAAAAGAGACCTGATCTAGCTCAGGACTGGAAAGGCCCTGGAGAAAAATCACTGACCAGGTTGGGGAGCTGGCTCAGTGGGTAAAGTGACTTCGAGATGGATACAAAGGCCTGAATTTAGATTCCCCAGCAGTCACATGAAAGCCAGGTGTGGTTGCACACATCTGTAATCTAGTTCTGGAGGATGAGACAGGCAGGTGGCCAGCGCTCTCTAGCCAATGGCCAGTTCCATGTTCAGTGAGGACAGTATCTCAAAAAATAAGGTGAAAAAGCAACTGAGAAAAACACCTATCAGCCTCTGGGCTCCACAAGCACACCTCCCCGGCCCTCACGCACACACCACGAAGGAAAAATAACTTCCTCTCTTCAGTATTTTAGCAAAAATGATGCTCTATCATTGGACTGTTGTAACAGTCTCAAACGAAATGAAGGATATGGATTGTCCTGTCCTATTATACAAGGTTTGGGAGGGGCAGGATGCTTCCTCTCAAAACAACATGTATTTAAAAATCGTTGTCGGTTCTAGTTATTAGAATATACTATGTTTGTGTAGACAGGCTGTCACTATGGAGCACAGACTGTACTCATGTACAGGCATATGCCACCACACCTCACTAACACACCTTTGCTTTAGATGGGTCTCACTAGACCAGGCTCAACTCACAGAGACTCACCTGCCTTAAAAGCGTGTGCTACCCTGCTCAGTTTTAAATGCTTTCTTAACTAATGTTGTTCAAGCATAATTAGTTCCAAAACGTATTTATTTTCCATTTAAGGAAGGGGATAGGGTTCTTCCACAAACGACATGGAGTTTGAGAACTAAACAGAAAAACAAAATAAAGCAAGGGGGGAAAAAGGACATTAGCTCTCTACAGTAGAAAGAACAGCCAAGTGCAAAGGCCTGCTGAACAAGACCGGCATGCTTATAGCGGAAATATAGTCTAAGAGCTGGAGCAGCGAATATCGTTATGCATACGCATTAGAAGGCGGGTCTTGGGCATTCAGTAAATCTGAACGATATTTACTGAATGCCCAAGACCCGCCTTCTAATGCATATGCCACTTCTGCAATTCTGAGAAGCAGAGGAAATTGTTACTCTGCAGTTGATTCCCTTTTTCCTAGCTGTCTCACTAGAGCTATTAAAAAAACGCCACTTCTTAGCTGGGCGGTGGTTACGCCTTTAATCCCAGCACTCAGGAGGCAGAGGCAGGCAGATCTCTGAGTTCGAGGCCAGCCTGGTCTACAAAGCAAGTTCTAGAGCTGCCAGGGCTACACAAAGAAATCTTGTCCCGAAAATAAAACAAACAAAAAACAAAAGCAAAAAAGCAATGCCACTTCTTGAACTAACAAAGATCCACCCGCCTCTGTCTCACGAGTACTGGGATTAAAGGCCTGAGCTACAACGTGAGTTAGTTCAAGGGCAGCCTGGGCTTCACAGATCCCATCTAAAAAAAAAAAAAAAAAAAAAAAAAAAAATTAAAATTAAAATTAAAAAATAAAAAGCCTCGCCAGCCATTGCCGCCTTCTAGGACCCCTGAGGGCATGGGGACCCTGGGCCGTGTGGGGCTGGTGAGCAGGGGGCGAGCAGAAGCTGATGTTTTATAAATTGTAAAATTTTTTTTAAAAATCTAAAATAAATAAAAATCAATAAATAATAAAGCTGGGTGTGGTGGGGCACGCCTTTTTAATCCCTGCACTAGGGAGGCAGAGGTAGAGAGGCAGGCTGATCTTTATGAGTTCGGGGCCAGCCTGGTCTACACTGTGAGTTCCAGGCAGGGAATACAGAGTGAGACCCTGTTTTAAAAGCCGAACAAAAGCCACGTCTTGTGACCGCAGAGCGGAAATACTGGTTTAAGGGGACCCAGCAGTGAGTTCTCCAAAACCTGAGGATGAGGCTCTTCATGTCTGAGCCACCACCTCAGGGGCTGTCCCTTGCACACCGTAAAGCAGAAGCGCATCCGGAAAGCTAAGGGATGCCCAGCCGCCACTTCACACCTGACAGACAGCCTTGCTCACCCGAACCCCGTGCTCATCTACCAACCAGAAAGCGACTTCCGGTCGGTGGGGCCGTGGCATCTAAGACTCCACCAGCAAACCGGAAACAAGTTAGGAAAAAAAAAAAAAGCCGCTCAAAGAAAGAGGCTCCTAAACGTCATATCCGGCCTCCTGCCGGGACCAGCCTCCACGCCAGCGGAAGTTACTTCTGTGACGGGGCGGGACGTGGAGGCGGGACTTGTCTCACAGCAGCCAATGAGCTCTACCCACCTCTCTGCGGCCTGCGAGCAGAGGCCTGTGACGTAGAGGGCGGGGCGGGAGGCGAACTACGGAAGCTGCAGGGGGCTGGTCCGCCCCGTCGTTTGGAAGCGGCCGGCCGGAGGGAAGATGGTTTACATCTCGAATGGTGAGTGAGGGCCTTTGCCCTGGGCTCCTTGTGCCCTTGCTCGCCGGGTCGGAGCTTAGGGCGCCCTCCCCCCTTCCCCACATCAGTTCCCCAAGGCCGGGAGGAGTCGGGAAGCGAAGGCGGCGGGACCCGGGGCGCATCCCAGAAGGGCCCCGGCTGCCCCGGAGCCCCGCTGGCCTCAACGGAGGCCTCTCCTACAGCGAGTTTCCGACCTGGGATTTGCGAGTGTGTTCTCCTCGGGCGCGGGTAGCCTCACCCGGCAATGACAGTGTGTGCAGAGCGCTCTTGTGTTGGGCCGCTGGTACAGCAGTCTCTGCCCACCGTCTCCGTCATCGTTTAACTGTCCTGTTCGGATGTAGACTGAAACGCAGATAGATTGCTTAGCTCGCTCCTGATCACAAAGTCAGTATATGTGACTTGGGTCGAATTCAAACTCAGGCTGGCTCCAGTATGACCTATTGCCCATCTGGCCCACTGGGCGCTGATGTGGAGGAGGCCGCCCTAATGGGTAATACTGCTCTATAATGTGTAAAATAATAACAACAACAAGGCAGAAGACTAGCACGAACATGAAAATTTTTTGAAACAGGGTCTCACTTTGTAGTTTTGTCTGCCCTGGGACTCACTGTGTACATCAGGCTGGCTGCTAATTCATAGAGATCCTCCTGCCTCTCCCTGTCTTCGGAGTGCTGGGATTAAAGGACCGTACTACCATGCCAGGCAAAACGAAAGTTTTGATAGGTTTCCTCCCCTTGGAACTAGAGTGTAGCTAGTTCCAAGCCCAAGATTTTGCCCCAATTTGAAAGAACGTGGGGAGCAAGTCTCTCAAATAGAAAATTCTGAGAATGACAATTCACAATGAAACTTAGAAGAGGTACTGCATGACTAAGCCACATCAGTGCCAGAACCTGTGTGACGTAGGTGAAAATCCTTGGTGCAATCCTAGAACCCCGTCTTGCGTCCCTGGAAGTAGGTGTGGTTGTATTTGATTCATCTGTGTATCTCCAGAGATGAAGGTATCCGGGGAACGTCTTTTGGCTGGGAGCACTTTGAATTTGGGGCGTCTCAGAATCCCACCTCCAGATGACAAAGCTTTGGGATAGGTGCTATGATGGGGTTTAAAGGGAGCATCAACGTTGCAGCTTAGTTTTGAGTGCTTACAGATTTTAATTTATTATTTGTGGTTGAGGTTACTGCTTCCTGCAGTATTAAATAATTACATAAAGTGTAATTATTGTAGAGTATGTAGAGTGTTGTAATGTGTGTCATGGTAGGACTTGTTACTTTTGTAGTTTGACAGATGCAACTTTGTTCAAGCATATTATTACCCTCTGGGGACGCAGAGTTGTAAAGGTTCTGCCTTTAGAATTTAGGAGAGAGTGCAAAGAGCCGTGTAGAACGGTGGCTATGCAGTTAGATCTTTAGAATCACAAAGGGATAATTGATGGGCTACAATTGGGTCCATCATCTTAGGACCGTAATTTATCAGTACTTCATAGATGGTTCTTACCTCCAGATGACACCTTCATCCCAATCCAGTATGCTGGGTAGCTCTGGGGTGATTTTCCTGAGAAGCCAACACAGCAGAGTTCATCACTCACCCATTGACTGTCAGCCTCTTTTCTTCTCTGCTTCGTGAGGGATTAAATCCAAGGGAATAACTAGAAGTGAGCTAGTTAAAGAAAGATAAACCTGAAAGAGGGATGGAGGGAAACTGCAAAGCCCTTCAGATCATGGAGAGGACAGGTGTTACTGCATAGTCTATCATTTGACTCAAGAGCACAGCGTTACAGAAAATACTGGGTATTTTAATAAAGAACAAGTTAACTTCTTTTCAGTGCTTGGACCGTATAGACTCTTTGTATAAGAATTTTATCAAAATAACTGATTCTAAAGATCTGTATATTTAAATAACCTTTTGTACAGGTGAGAGACTTGGCAGGTGGGAGGAAAATTCTCTGAACATCTTTAAGAAAACGGATGCTGCCACTTGTGTTGGTGCATACCTTTCATCCCTGCACTCTGGAGGCAGGCAGGCACCTCTCTGAGTTCACGGCCAGCCAGGGCTGCCTAGTGGGACTCTATCTCAAAAGAAAAGAAGAAATAGAGCAGTATAAGCATTTCATCCAACCCATTGATTTTCTTCAAAATGCTTGAATAAACAGATGTTTGTATATTCATGCTCATAGTGGCATGATTCATAATAGAAGATTGAAATGTCTTTTGACAGGTGAATGGACACTATTCATATATATATATATATATATATATATATATATATATATATATATATATATGAATACTGGCCACTCTTTTTAAAGGAAAGGAACTTTGATAGGCTGTCATGTGGCTAAATCCCAAATTATGCTAAGTGAAACAAGCTAATCACAAAACATGGAAATGGCTTAATTCCTTTTGTGTGAGATTCTCCAGTAATTTAGAGAGGCAAAAAGTAGATTGGTGGTTGCCAAGGGTTACAGAGAAGAAGTAACGGGAAGTCAAAGTTGACTGGGTCGAATTCAGGTGGGGAAAACAAAGTAGTTTTGGAGGTAGGCAGTGGTGATGTTTGTGGATGTGCTTATACAACTGTGTACTCAAAATGGTAAATGTTATGCCATAGACACATTGCCAAAGGAATGAACTCTAGATCTCAGAATTTTATGTCACTCATACTGGACCTCTCATGACTATTTTGAAATAGTGGGCAAATTAAATCCCAAGCTTATTGATTAAATGCAATGCCAAGTTGTGGACTGTGCCACTCTGTTTATTTATTTATTTTATTCTTCTATAGGACAAGTATTGGACAGCCGGAATCAGTCCCCATGGAGATTGTCTTTTATAACAGACTTCTTCTGGGGAATAGCAGAATTTGTGGTTTTCTTGTAAGTATAAAAGCATTTAGTTAGTTGCATTTATACTTAAGCTAATCAAATTATATTATGATGATTGATTATCTTTGAGAATTTCATACATGTACACAATGTATTTTGATCATATTCATCCCCTCTTCCTCTCCACTTCCCCCCCCCACCGCCCATGCCATCCACATGCCCCCTCCTACCTCATACCCTTGCTTCTCTTTTTTATGACCCACTAAGTATATTTACTACTGGCAGATGGGTGTGGGCCCATCCCCTGGAGCATTTCCTGGGACCACACTCCTAAAGAACACTGACCGCCCCCCCTTAGCAATCATCAGCTGTCGATAGCTCTTCAGTTAGGAGTAGGGGCTTATGTTCCCCCTCCGCTGTTGACTGGCTTGATTCTGTGTAAGCACCCACAGCTTCGAAGAATTCGTGAGTGCAACATTTCTAGGAGACGCTCTTTTGTCTCAGTTCTTCCGACCTCTGGCTCTTAGAATCTTTTCTCCCCTTTTCCATGTTGTTGCCTGAGCTTTTGGGGAAATTGTGTGATGTAGATACTCACTCATGGCTGAGCATTCCATAGACCCTTATTCTCTACACTTTGACCAGCTGTGAGTCTCTGTAGTAACCACAGTCCACTGCACAAGGAAGCAGAAGTACCTAATTGCAATTATTTAAATAGCTTTACAGAGTAAGATTAAGCCTTCTTACAATTATAAATACAATGTTGAATTAGTGAGCTTGACTGCCTGAACCTTTACGGTGGCCATGTCAGCTTATAGCCAGACCTGTTCGTTCTACTGTCAGATTACTTTTCTTTTCTTGTGCTTTTTGTTTTGGCTTTTGAGACCAAGTGTTGCTAAATAGCCCTATATAACTGGATTAGTGTTACATTGTGTACAGAGTCAGAGTTGGCCTAGAATTCATTGTAGTCTTCCTGCCTTGGCCTCCTAAATGTTGAAGTTATAGGAATGTGCTACCACTCCTGGGTCTGAACTCTTCATGAAGGAATAGAAGTCAATAATAGAAGAGACAAAAATTTAAACTTTTCAGTCATACCAAGCAGTTCTTTATTAAATGAGGGTTGGTTTTGTTTTGTTTTGTTTTTTCTTTTGTCTTTTACAGGCTGTTTTTATCAAATTACCAATCAGTCACTAACAAGTCTTACTTGTCCTGAGTTTGAATGTCTCATGGTTAGAAAGTTGTGATGAGTAGGTGTGGGAGAATAGTCCCTTCCTTCATTTAGGTGCTGTACTGACTAGTTTTATGTCAACTTGACACAAGCTAGAGTTTTCTGAAAGTTATCAATTGAGAAAGTGCCTCCATAAGATCAGGCTATAGGCAGGCCTGTAGGGCATTTTCTTAATTAGTGAATGATATGGGAGGGCCCAGCCCACTGTGGATGGGGACACCCTTAGGTTCTATAAGAAAGCAGGCTGGACAAGCCAGTAAGCAGCACCCCTCCGTGGCCTGGGCGTCAGCTCCTGCCTCCAGGTTCCTGCCCTGCTTCAGTTCCTGTCCTGATTTCCTTCAGTGATGGACTACGATGTAGAAGTGTAAGCCAAATAAACCCTTTCCTTCCCATTTGCTTTTGGTCATGTTTCAGCACAGCGAGAGTAACCCTAACTGAGACAAGCATAATATCAGTAAATGTTTTTCTATTGCAGGGATAGTGGGTTGAGTGTCATGGGGGGGAAGTTACCCAAGAAGGGACAAGAAAAGGCCCTAACTTAAATTGACCAGTGCAAAGTTTAATGACTTACAAATGTCACCTAACTATGTTGTTTTGCCTTAGTTAACACCTCCTTCTAAGAAATTAGAAAATCGGGCTAGGTGTGGTGGCATACACTTTTAATCCCAGCCTTCAGAAGGCAGAGACAGCAGTGTTCAAGGCCAGCCTGGTCTACATAGAGTGTTCTAGGCCAGCCAGGACTATACACATAGTAAGACCTTGTCTTTAGTGGGGAAAAGAAAAACAAGAAGACGGGAAAAAGGAAAGAAAGAAAATTGCATTTTTTTTTTTTTATTCTGACAAGTTTTGTGCCTCTGACTATAATATCCTCATCTCTTCCCTCCCCAAGGTGATGTCAGGTAGGCTGTTGGCAGAGGAACTGCAGGCATGGTGAATGTAAGATACTGTGAAAACAGAGAATAAGTTAGTGGGGGGTGATGACTGTAAGATACTGTAAAAATAGATTATGTTGAAACCTAACCGGAAGAATGAAACCGATGAGGACTCTGGTTTCATGCTGTCTGCAGGAGTTACTAGCAGATGAGAAGTATGGGGACAGGTGGCTTTGGCATAGAACATGGCACATCCTGTTATGCTAGATGTTGTCCGGCTAGATATGTCCAGCATGAAGTGTAGGCGTAAGCTACTAAGTTGGGTTAGTCACCTCTCAGAGATGATAATGAAGACCATGGGAATATATTTGGTGGTGTCAAAGTGGTCTGTTGTTTCTGTCCCTTGTTTCAGTTTCAAAACTCTGCTTCAGCAAGATGTGAAAAAAAGAAGAGGCTATGGAAGCTCGTCTGATTCCAGATACGATGATGGAAGAGGGTATGTGCAGCCTTTCTTACTGTTACGTGTTTACCTTTGTGTCCTCATTTTGTTATTTTAGATAGGCTTGTAGAAATTAAAAGATTAAACCCCATTTCACAAAATTAACAAGTTGCTATAAATTAAAAGTCAAGGATTTTTGATTCCTGACTTAGAGTTCGCTTCTCCGTTGCTGTGAGAAAGCATTGACCACAAGCAACTTGGGCAAGGAAAGTTGATTTCAACTTTCAAGTTACAGTCCGTCATCCAGGGAAGTAGAAGCAGGTACTGAAGCAGAGACCATGGAGAGAGAAAAGCTGGTTTTTTACTTCATCCAGCTTGCTTAGCTACCTTCACTATACAGCCCAGGCCCACCTGTTCAGGAGTGGCTCCATCTACAGTGGGCTATTAGCGATTAGCAATCAAAATGCATCACAAACATGCCCTGGGGGCCAATCTGATGAAGGTAATTCCTCGGTTGAGGTTCCATCTTCCCAGGTGTGTCAAGTTGGCAGCCAAGATTACCTATCACACCAGTGTACATGGTAGTTGCTCTTTTATCAAGGCTGTGTGCTTTGTTTGGTTTTGTTTTTTGAGATAGGGTTTTGCTTTGCAGCGATGTTGACCTGGTCATTTCCTAGACAGGCCTTGAACCTCTGATAATCTTCCTCCCTCGGCCTCCCAAGTGCTGAGATGACAGTTAGATGCTACCAGGCTCATTGTCCTGTTTATTGAAAAGGGTGTAGTTTAGTGATTAATAAAAGGAACCAATTGGCCAGATGTAGAGGTGCATACCTTTAATCCCAGCTCTTGGGAGGCAGAGGCAGACAGAATCCAAGTTCAACGCCAGCTTGGTCTATATAACAAATTACAGGCTAGGCAGGACTACATAGCAAGATGCTCCCTAAAAAGAGAGAACCAATTAAAGCTGGATTTACCGAACAGTAGATACTTTCTCTTTCATTAGGCCACCAGGAAACCCTCCACGAAGAAGAATGGGTCGAATCAGTCATCTTCAAGGCCCCAGCCCTCCTCCAATGGCTGGCGGATGAGGAAGGTAACTTAAAATCTGAAATTACTTTGCAGGACTTTATTTGAAAATGTCTCCTTAGGAATATTTTGTTTAGGAAAACAGAAGTTGTAGGGTTTTTTTTAACGTTTATTTCTATTTTGTGTTTGAATGTTTTGCTTGCATGTATGTAAGTGCACTGAATGTGTGCATGGTACCAGAGGAGGCCAGAAGAGGGCACTGGATCCCCTGCAGTTGGTGTTTGTGTGTGTATCTGCATGTGTGTATGTATGCACATACGTGCATGGGTGCCCGTGGAGATCAGAAAAGAGTTGAGTCCAGATGGGTGCTGAACATCCAACTCTTGTACGTTGCAAGAGCAGCAAGTGCTCTTAACTGCCAGGCCATCTCTCTAGAAGTTGTGTATTATACATTTAAAAGATACATCTTAATTCTTAGACATTCATTGACTTTATTATTGAAATATCAGTTGAGAAAAGATTTGTATTTTTTTTTCTCTTTTCTCCCATCCTTTCCTCTGGACTTCCCTAGCTGCCAGCCCCCTTCACTGTCCCTACCCCTCAGGAACTCCATGTTGGCGTATATGAGGAGAGAGAGAGAGAGAGAGAGAGAGAGAGGGGGGGGGGGGGGAGAGGGAGAGGGAGAGAGAGAGAGAGTGAGTGAGTGAGTGAGTTCCAGTTTAATAAGCAGGAGCTAATTGTTTGAACCTCTTTTAGGTAAACGTCTGCTCTGTGGAGCAGACGACTAGACATGCACATGTGTAGAAGGAAACCATCAAGAAGAGGTGAAGAGTGGCTTATGCAGGACAAGATGGTGTATGTCTAAACAAGGACTGCTCTGTGTGCTCACAGATAAATGAGGTCATGCTGGGAATTCCCTCTGCAGGATCTAGCCTGACTGACATGCAGTTAGATAAATGTACATGTTTGTCTCCTTATCTTTTTTGTATAGTTTACTAAAGTATTAATATAGTTTTAATAAGTAAATATTTCTAGGTTGTAAAACTTGATTCTTCATCTTTATATGATTAAACCCCAAGTCTCTGATCTGGAAGAAATAAAGGAAATGTATTTAGTTCTGGTTTTTTGTTTGTTTGGTTTGTGTTTTTGCTTTTTCAAAACAGCGTTTCTTTGTGTGTTGCCAGTCATCCTGGAACTTGCTCTATAGACCAGGTCCTTGAACTCAGAGATCTGCCTGCCTCTGCCTACCAAGTGTTGGGATTAAAGGTGTGCCACCGTCACCTGGCTCCAATGTATTTATCCCTGTTAATGTTGCCTTTTTTTCCAACTTCTGAAATACTGCTCATTGTTATCTTGCTCTCATTTATAAATAAACCACAATATAATTATTTCAGCAGTTAAACATGTTTGCCTTTGAATTTTAATTTTTAATGTATTTATTTTGTGAATACATCTTGTCTGATCTACTACCAGATAAAATGTCAGGATTTTTTTTTTTTTTCTTTTCTCGAGACAGGGTTTCTCTGTGTAGTTTTGCGCCTTTCCTAGAACTCGATTTGTAGCCCAGGCTAGCCTCAAACTCACAGAGATCTGCCTGCCTCTGCCTCCCGAGTGCTGGGATTAAAGGCGTGCGCCACCACCGCCCGGCTAAAGGAGGAGGATTCTTTTTTTTTTTTTTTTTAAAGATTGATTCATTTTATCATGTATGCAGTGTTCTGCCTGCATATATGCCTTTACACCAGAAGAGGGCACCAGATCTCATTATAGATGATTGTGAGCCACCAGGTGGTTGCTGGGAATTGAACTCAGGACCTTTGGAAGAACAGTCAGTGCTCTTAACCTCTAAGCCATCTCTCCAGCCCCCAGGATATTTATAAGTCCACAAAATTGAGCTTCAAATGACTGACTATATGCTGGCCAATCTTCAAACCATGGATTTTACGCTATCTTGACAAATAGGAATTTGATCCCATTGCTTAAGATCCTACCTACCTACTTTCAGTTCCATCTGGATACTCCTTTCATGTTTTTCCGTAAATAGCCGTGTTCATCCTACTCCACCCCCATTTTTTTTTTTTTTTTTTTTTTTTTGAGAGCCTTAGCTGGCTTCTTTACTGCTGTGATAAAGACTGTCTTTATCAGGGAAGTTAGGGCAGAGACCCTGAGGAACACTACTTACTGGCTTGTTCCCAATACTTGCTCAGCCTGTTTGTTGTATATATACCCCACGTCCACCATCTCGGGTGGCACTACCCACAATGGTCCCACACATCAAGAGAACACCCTACAGACTTGTCTTAGGCTGTCTGATAAAAGCATTTTCTCAACTGAGATTCCTCTTCCCAGGTAGTTCTAGATGAAGTTGTCAAACACTAACCAAGACACATCTATAGCCCAGGCTGGCCTTGAGCTGGGGCTTGAGCTCTTCCTGCTTCTGCCTCTGGAGTACTGGGATTACAGGGTTTACAGTTTGCTTGGCTTACCCTATGAAATATTATAAAAATGAAAACAGTATACATCCAATGTACACATGTTGAAACCAAAATATTTAGGTGAAAGCTCTGTCTACTTATGAAAGAAATGGGGATGTAGTATCACAAGATGGCAGATTTTAAAGAAGAAAAGTGGTTATAGGATAAGAGTAAAAACAGTTTTGACCACTCAGTTACAGCCAACTTGTTTTACGTTTTCAATTCTGACAAAGTAGGTATGGAGATGATTCTTAAATTATACAGATAACCTGTGAGGGCTTGCTGGAGCCCAACAGCTCCCTAGATAGTGTGGCGGTCTGGCAGGAACATTGTTAAATTTCACCTCATTGTAAGACCAGGGCCTTAGTAGGCGACTTAGTGTGAGCAGAGGCTTCTTCGTGTTTGTGGCCTAAGAGCCTTTCTGACTCAGCTGAGGTGCACGCTTCCTCTCTGAGGACTTAGCCCAGAGTCACGCAGCTTGTATTTAGCTGATCCATTCTGCGCTTGAGGACTACAGTAGCATGTAATACAGGACCTACTACTCTTGTATACCCTGTATTCAAAACTTGTCTTTATTCTGTAGCTTGTGACTTTGAGTCATGTTTTGTCACTTAAACCATCAAGAAGGGTAGACCATGATGGACAATGATCTTTTAATTTTTTGTTGTTTACTGAGACAGTCTCATGCAGTCCAAGGTAACCTTCAACTCTAAGCTAACCTTCAAGATGCTGCTGCCTTCTCAGGCACATGGGATTACAGGGTACTCCCCCACACCCAGCTCAGATCAATTTCTCCTAGTTTTCTCACCATATTCCGAGGCTGACTGGCACACTTTTCATGGACCTTACATTCTAGTGTGGGAGAAAGTACACAGGCAAAAAATTACAGGCTAGGCGGTGGTGGAGCATGCCTTTAATCCCAGCACTCAGGAGGCAGAGCCAGGCGGATCTCTGTGAGTTCGATGCCAGCCTAGTCTACAGAGTGAGATCCAGGACAGGCACCAAAACTACACAGAGAAACCTTGTCTAGAAAAACAAAACAAAAATAATAATTACAGATAAATGGCTCATGTATCTATCTAAGGAACCAGAATGAAAGGCTACCCAGGGAAAGCCTAAAGTGATCCAGCTGAGAGAAGAGTCTTCCAAGCAAGAGAAGGAGCAATAGCCTGATGATGAGAGGACATCAGAAATTAAGTGTAAGGGCTGGTGATGTGGCTGAGCAGGTAAGGACATCCCATGTCAAGCCTGGCTGAGTAGAGTTCTATTCCTAGGACCCATGTGGGAGAAGGCTCTCTAGAGCTATCCTTTCACCTCCACACACACACTTTAGGATAAGTGCACACGCACAAAACAAAAAAAATCAAATGTAGCTGGATATACCTCAGGCATGGAAGGTAACATCAGAAATGAAGGCTGCTCGGTGGGTAAGAGCACAAGCTGTTGAGGACTTGAATTCAGATCAGAGCACCCACATAAAAGGCTTGGGTAAGACCTGGTGCTCCCATGTAATCCCAGGTGTCAGGTGGCAACAAGCCCCTGTGTTTGCTGGCTATCAGCTCTAGGTTTAGGGAGACTAATAAAGCTGGGCACCTGATGTCCTCCTGGCTCTGTGGAGGTACAGCACACACAGAAATATGGCAGAGCTAGATCAAGTGTGGTCTAGAAGGTAGTTAGCCTTAAACTTGAGGCACTCCTCCTGATTGGGAGTACGTGGATTTACATGTATGTACTACCACAACAGACTAATTTGTGATAAAACACTGAGCGGCTGTGTGGACGGCTTATCAGGAACTGGACTAAACAGGATCCCAGTTTAGAGGCTGCTGTCACCATCCAGCAGGAGTGGGGTAAGTAACATCACATTCAAAAAAGTGAACCAATTGAAGATACTTTTCAGTCACTTCAGGACTGTTGATGGTTTGGGTGTTGAAGCAATCGGTGAACTTCCAAGTTACACATCTGGTTTATTGTTGGGGTTTTGTCATCTCCTGTCCTGCCTCCTGCAGGGAGTGGGTATTAAGAATTCAGTATTTGCTGGGCCGTGGTGGCGCACGCCTTTAATCCCAGCACTCTGGAAGGCAGAGCCGGGCGGATCTCTGTGAGTTCGAGGCCAGCCTGGGCTACCAAGTGAGTTCCAGGAGAGGCGCAAAGCTACACAGAGAAACCCTGTCTCGAAAAACTAAAAAAAAAAAAAAAAAAGTCAGTATTTAAATTTACAGTGCTTTGTAGAATTCTTAAGTACAGATGTCAAATAGGCTATGAGTCTGGATTTCAGGAATAGACCTAAACTGGAAATAACATATTCAGGAATCCTGGGTAAAGCCATGAAATTCAAAGCAGTTACTCAAGGAATGTATCAAGAAGAGACCTAGGCCGGGTGGTGGTGGCGCACGCCTTTAATCCCAGCACTCGGGAGGCAGAGACAGGCAGATCTTTGTGAGTTCAAGGCCAGCCTGGGCTACCAAGTAAGTGAGTTCCAGGACAGGCACCAAAACTACACAGAGAAACCCTGTCTCGAAAAACCAAAAAAAAGAAGAAGAAGAGAGGAGGAGGAGGAGGAGGAGGAGGAGAGGAGAGGAGAGAGAGAGAGAGAGAGAGAGAGAGAGAGAGAGAGAGAGAGAGAGAGAGAGAGAGAGAGAGAGAGAGAGAGAGAGAGAGAGAGAGAGAGAGAGACCTAGTCCCAAATAACTCAATAGGCCGGGCTGAACAGGACCAGCAAACGGTAAGAACTTGAAGTATTATAGTGCCTGTGAGTGAAGACCTTCGGGGTCTAATGAGACTAGTTAATCTCAGACTTACACGATAGCTCACAATTTATTAGGGTTAGGTGAGATGCCACACACCTTTAATTTCAAAGTTGGAAGCTAGCCTGGTCTATATGGCAAGTGCCAGGCTAGCCAGGGATAAAGTACTGAGATCCTGTCTGAAAGAAAATTTAAAAAGAAAAAAAAAAAGAGTATTACACTGAAGATGTAGCTCACAGGTAAAAGGATCATGCTCACCATTCATTAGCCCCTGGGTTCTCTGCCCACCATCACCAAAAACAACGGAAAATCAAAACTCCAACGCTGTCATTCCCTAGTTCCCAGAATTCTCTAGGAGCGACGCCAGAGGCGGCCATCTTGACTGTGGGCAACCTGGGGAAGCTGCGCCTGCGCGATGGTTCTCCTCCGCTGGCTGTGCGGGTGGTGTTCCTGAGCCCCGATCCTGGTGGTGGTCGGCGGTGGCAGAGATGACCCAAGCCGAGAAGGGGGACGCGGAGAACGGGAAGGAGAAGGGCGGGGAGAAGGAGAAGGAGCAGCGGGGCGTGAAGCGACCCATCGTGCCGGCGTTGGTGCCCGAGTCGCTGCAGGAGGTGAGATGCGGGCGGTGGTGGTCTGGGTTAGACCGCAGCTAGCCTGGGCCTTTGCTGCTGGAGGGGTTGGGGGACAGGGCGCAGGCGGAAGGATTCGGGGTCCCTCCCCTGAACGCCAGTCCCTGGTTCCGGGTGCGGAGTGGCGCACGGCAACGCCTGGCGGCTGAGCGCGCGAAGCCCGCCTTGCACAGCCTGGAGGTCTCTGGGCTGTAAGATGTCACAGTTTAGCACCAGCCGGCCCCACCGGACGTCAGCCTATACTTGTTCAGGGATGGTTAGAGCTTTGGCCTATTCCTTTGTTCGCAAATGTCAAACAGTGGAAGTCATTTCCCATTTGAAAGCAGAGAAAAGGTAGCCTTTCCTTAGATAGACATGAAGAGCTTGTGTGTCAAAGACAGAACAAGTTTAAGTCAAAACATTTATTTAGAGTAACATGGCACACACTCTCATTCACTGATAAGAAAACACATTCCCATAGGGAAATGGGCCGGGGCAGTGCACAGCTCCCAGAAGAAATGGGGATTAAATGCTCAGGATTTTCTGTGGGCCTTTTCTGAGCCTTCTTCCTCTCCATGCATGGGTTAAGTGACCTAACTGGTAGGGCCGCTGTAAAATGCAGAGCTAGTTCAGAGGACCAAGGGAGGTAATGGACACAATGTATTTCCTCCAGCCTTGACAAGGATGAACTGTTAGCCAGCGAGAAGGCAGAGGTTGAGGCGTGGGGGGATGGGGGAGAGGCTAGAGATTTAGAGTGAGGTTAGAGAGCTAGGCAAGGTGTAGATGGAGGAGTTCTGGAAAATAGAACTACCTGAGAGACTTGGGCCTAGAGAGGATGTAATGGACTGGAGACCTAGCCTTTTAGAATTAAGAAAAACTGCAGACCTTTTGATATCCACACAAGCCCGTAGCCTAGTCTCTTCATTGACGGTAGTGGAGAATTTTGGAATGGGATGCTAACTCTTGCCTCGTGGGTGTGTCCAATCTTTTGGCATTGTAACACATCATTTTCTTTGACAGAGTTCACACTTGAGAGCCACTCAGTTGAGTTATGGGGGAAAAAAGACAACAACAAAAAAAATCTTAGTGTTTTAAGTACATCGAAGTTTACGGTTTTATGTTGGGTTTCAGACTGAACAATTAGCATTCCCTAGATGATACCAGTCTTACATCCAAGCTACATGATTAACTCTGGCATCCTCACAAGAACTTGATGAGGTAGGAGCTTCATTAGAGCAGGTGGCAGGCCAAATTTATATATATATAACACATCACTGAATCTAGGGCTTGGTCCTTCTACACTCCCGTAAATGAGTCCACCTTTTGACTTTTCCATACCCTCTGTGGTGCCTGTACATTACCAGCTTTTCTCAGTCTTAGCTTAAGTAATAATATCCAGGAAATGATGTGTGGAATGTACTGCTAGGTTTCTTTTCTAATACATTAAAATATGTGATTACTAAAAAATAATTGTCTATACTTCAGGAAACTGTGTTCTCTAGATTTTCATAATCCATGTAGTACTACAGCTTGTGGGTTTTGATAAGGTCCAGGTGTCCCTGATGGGGTAGCCTTACCTGTTTTCCCCAGTCATTTGGGCAGATGTCCACCATAGCACAGTGATGCCAACACCATTCAGGGTATACATGACTGTCTGCCATGTGCTGGCATAGAGTAGTCAACAAGACAGAAGTGTCTCTCTTCACTAGAGGTTTATTGTCTGGTGGGACAACAGACAGTAGTCATGTAGAGTGTCCTGAAAAGGAGGAAGGCTATAAGATCAGATTATGGGGGGACCAGTCAACTTTCCCTTGGTGACATTTAATTCATCCCTGGAGGGAAGAGTTAGGTGTAGCTGAGAAAAGGAACATCGCAGGCAAAAAGTCTTCTGATGAAGACTCCAGAGCCGTCGAGCTTTGTGATCAACCGAAGTCTGGATTCAAGCTGGGCCGTGGCACATGCCTGTAAACCCAGAACTTGGGACTTGGGAAGTGGAGCTTGTGCGTTTTAGTCTAGCCCTGGCTACGTAGTTAGACTCTGTCTTTAAAAAAAGAAATCTGGGTTGAGAGGATTAAATAGCCTGAAAGGACAGCAGTTCTGGAGTTAGGCAGTTCCAAGCTTTATTGTATATGTAAGCCACAGGAATGTTTTGAAAGAAGACCTGCAGCTAGAGCAGGGGAAAGGAGGTACCAAGGAGTTGGGCTGGGGCTATGGTTCTTGATAGATAATTCTGTTTTCTTTCTTTTTAATAGAAAAATCTTTCTTTAAAAAAAGAAGTAGGCCAGGTGTGGTGGTGCACACCTTTAATCCCAGCACTCGGGAGGCAGAGGCAGGTGGATCTCTGTGAGTTTGGGTCATCCTGGTCTACAGAGTGAGTTCCAGGACAGCCAGGGCTACACAGAGAAACCATGTCTTGAAAAAAATTTTTTAAAAATTATATGCATGGGGGGGGGTGTGTAGGTGGAGTTTTCCATCTAAACCACTGATCAACTCTGACCCACCAGCCACTCTCTAAATAACCACACAGAGACTTAATATTATTAAAAATGCTCGGCCAATAGCTTAGGCTTGTTTTTTAGCTAGCTCTTATAACTTAAATTAACCCATTTCTATTAAGTTATGTGCTGCCCCAAGGCTCCTTTACCTCATCTACGTACTTCCCAACATACTTCCCATCCTGCTCGCTCTGAGTTTCATGGAGTCTCCTCGAGACTTCTCAGACTCAGCCCTTCTTCTTAGTGTCCTCCTAGTCTGGCTGTCCTGCCCAATCTCTTCCTGCCCAGCTATAAGCCAATTAGCTCCTTTATTAACCAATGAGAGTAATACATATTTACAAAGATTGTTCCACAGCAGGGGGTTAGAGGGGCCTGTGCACATATAAGTGCAGGTACTCATGAGTCCAGAAGAGGGCGTCAGATTCCCAAAGTTGGAGTAAGTGGTATTGAGCTGCCTGACATGGTACTGGGAGCCAAACTCTGGTTCTCTGCAAGAGCAGCACTCCCTCTTAACTATTGAGCCGTCTGTCTGTCCATTCCAGACCTCCTGCTTTCAAAGGCATTGCCAGAGTCTGTCCTTCTCTTACTCTCTGCTGAAACTTTGCACGCCTCAACAAGTTTGGGGACACACGTTTCCCCACGAGAGCTTGAATTCTTTCCCGCGAGAATTACAGACCTTTCACCTTGGTCTTTTGGATTTGTGCTGCGTTATTGGATTTTGTCCGCTCCCTCTTCTTATTTACTAGGACTGAGTTGTAGACTCTGACTTTGAACCCCAGGATCTTGCCAGATGAGGTGAATCGCACACATGGTGACCCAAACACAGGTGACAGACACATGCTGAAGTCGGTGACAAGTAAAGCCTTAGTTTCCAACATTGTGAAGCAATAATCCTATGCTTACAGTATTTTCTTCCCCGGCACCTGGCCGATCACAGCAGTCACCCCAGGAGTTCTTTGAATTAGCCCATTCCTAGGCCTCCTGGAGCTTCCCCTCAAACTCTGTAGGCTTGGGCCCTTCCCTCTTCAGTTCACGGATGTCTCAGTTACACTTTCCACTCTCTTCTCTTTATCTGCTTGTATTTCTTAGTAAACAGAAAGTCCTCTGATAGTAGAGACTTGGTCCTGGCTACCATTCTACCCACATTTTCTGGCATATAAACGCTCAATAATTATATATTAATTTGCACTGGAGGATTTGGGTTTCATTCAGATAAGTAAGAATGTATTGAAGTGTGTACTGTGAGTAAGCAAGTGAACACAAAAGAATTTGCATTCAGAAGAGCCAATGTAATGGGCTATCTCTCAACTCTTTACTAAGTTATTTTTATGCTTTTTAGCCTAATGGTCTGTGCTGGCTGATTTTACATCAACTTGACATAAGCTTAAGTCATCAGAGAGGAGGGAACCTCAATTAAGAAAGTATCTCTATAAGACCAGGATGTAGGCAAGCTATAGAGCATTTTCTTAGTTAATGATTGATGTAGGAGGAGCCAGCCACTTGTGGGTGGGGCCATCCCTGGGCTGGGGTCTGTAAGAAAACAGGTTAAGCCGGGCAGTGGTGGCGCACGCCTTTAATCCCAGCACTCGGGAGGCAGAGCCAGGGGATCTCTGTGAGTTCGAGGCCAGCCTGGGCTACCAAGTGAGTTCCAGGAAAGGCGCAAAGCTACACAGAGAAACCCTGTCTCGAAAAACCAAAAAAAAAAAAGAAAACAGGTTAAGCAAGTCAGGAAGCATCCCTCCATGGCCTCTGCATCGTCAGCTCCTGCCTCCAGGTTCCTGCCCTTGTTTGAGTTTCTACCCTGACTTCCTCTGATGACGACGAACAGTGATAAAGGATGGAAGTGTCCGCCAAACAAACCCTTTTCTCCCCAGATTGCTTTTGTCATGATCTTTCATCACAGCAGTAGTAACCCTAACTAGAACATGGTCTTTACAGGAAACATCATATAACCTGCTACCTGTGTGTTACTAAATTCACAATCTGGTTTTTTTTTTTTTTGTTTTCTGTCTGCAGCAAATCCAGAGCAACTTTATTGTGGTCATACACCCGGGTTCAACCACTTTAAGAATCGGCCGCGCCACAGATACACTTCCCGCCAGCATTCCTCACGTCATTGCACGAAGACACAAACAGCAGGGGCAGCCGCTGTACAAGGACAGCTGGCTCCTACGGGAAGGGCTCAACGTGAGTCAGAAAGGAGCAGCTGGGGGCAGCCTGGGGCGGTTTCCGAGGGAGCGCTCAGATACCCACGTGAACCTGTGAATCTTGAGTAAACATCTCCAGAGTTGTGCTTCTTAAAAATAATGTCATTCAGGGTTGCAAGTGTCATTTCTGCCGGAGTTAGTTTCATTTCCTGTTGCTGTGATAAATACCCCAATAAAAGCAACAGAGGGAGAAAGGATTTATTTTGGTCACAAATTCAGGTTGCAGTCCATTATTGTGGGGAAGTCAGGGTGGCAGGGCCATGAAGCAGCTGGGCACATCCATAGTCGAGAACCAACTGAGAAACAGATTGCATGCACGCTTGCCTGTGCACAGCACTCTCTCTGCTCTCGGACAGTTCAGGCTCACTGCCTAAGGAATGGTGCCTCCCACAAAAATAGTTTATAATATTATAGTAACTCGAAACACTTCTTGATTTATTAAAAATATATAAAGGAATGTGATACTGTTATAGAATCATAAAGATAACAATTATGTAGATGTATGGAGAGTCTCTGATTTCTATTTTCAGAGATTTATTTTCATTATTTTAATTATGAGTATGTGTGGGGGCAGTTTGTACACATGAATGCAAGTGCCCACAGAGGTCCGAGATCCCCTGGAGCTGGAGTTACAGACAGTTGTAAGCCACCTGACATGGGTGCTGGGAATCGAACTCAGGTCCTCAGGAAGAGCAGCATGTGCTCTTAACCACTGAGCCATCTTGAAGGGCAAGAGTCTCTGAAATACTCTTTTGTTTTTCTGAGACAGGGTCTTACAATGTAGCCCCAGCTTACTTGGTACTCACTGTATAGACCAGGCTGGCCTTGAATTCCTAGAAATGTGCCAGCCTCTGCTTCCTGTGCACTCCATGACTGGTGTTAATTTGAATAGTGCTGGAAATTTTATATCAGTCAAAATTTATAGGTTATAGGGTTTCGCAGATAGTGGCTTTGGTCAGGGTTCTGTTTTTGACATTTTATTTGTTTGATTTTTGAAATAGTATCTGCCCTTGTAGTCCAGACTGGCCTTGAACTCTAGATCCTCCTATCTCTTAGCCTCTCCAGTACTTGGATGCTCCCGTGGACTATCACACCCAGCTCTGGAATTCTTAGGGTTATCATGTATAAACAAAAATTAAAGAAATACTACTTGAAGGCCGGGCGGTGGTGGCACACGCTTTTAATCCCAGCACTCAGGAGGCAGAGCCAGGCAGATCTCTGTGAGTTCAAGGCCAGCCTGGTCTACAGAGTAAGTTCCAGGACAGGCACCAAAAACTACACAGAGAAACCCTGTCTTGAAAATCCAAAAAAAAAAAAAAAAAAAAAAAGAAGAAGAAATACTACTTGTTGATGAGAGATAATCTACCCATTGATGGATTAAGTTAGTAACATGCCTTGTTTTCTCTTTTCACTAAGTATTTATACTGATCATCTTTCATTTTTCTCTCCAGAAACCTGAAAGTAATGAACAAAGACAAAATGGCCTTAAAATGGTGGACCAGGCAATATGGTCTAAAAAGATGTCAAATGGTACAAGACGAATCCCTGTGTCACCAGAACAGGTTCAGTGAACTTTTCCTTCAAGTTTATTATTTTTCCACTTCCATTGATTTAGTTGGGGATGGGTCATATAACCTGGGAGGAGTTTCTTGTCCGTACAGTGGCGTCTGTGACAGAAGACTAGGTAATGTATTTTCTGCACACCTAGGTTTCACAGTACAGCCTATTGCTCCTGCCTCCAAATGTGCATAGTATGTTACTGTGCTGCATACTGCAGCTGGTTTTACCACAAAGATGTTCATATATGTAAGCATTTAAAAAAACAGAGCAGGGCCAGGTGGTGGTAGCGTACACCTTTCATCCCAGCCCTGGGGAGGCAGAAGTAGATGGATCTCTGTGAGTTCAAGGCCAGCTTGGTCTACAAAGGGAGTTCCAGGACAGCCAGAGCTGTTACACAGAGAAACCCTGTCTCAAAAAAAACAAAAAAACCATACAGTAGGGCTGGAGAGTTAGTTCTGTGGTTAAGAGCACCAACTGCTCCTGCAGAGGACTCACGTTCAGTTCCCAGCACCCACATGGTGGCTCACAAACCTCTGTAACTCCAGTTCCAGGGGACATGATATCTTTTCTGTCCTTCTGAGGACATCAGGCAGGTATATGGGTACACATACATATATGCAAAGTAAATACTCATACATGTAAAATAAGTAAGTCTTTGAAAAAGGAAAAAAAAAAAAACAACCAAAAACAGTAAAACCCCAGAGTACAGGTACAGCACAAGGGTACTTCTTATGAACGGAATTTGTGTGGCTGGAAATTTACTCCTGATGAGTCAGTAAATGAGCAGTGAGGAATTGTGAAGGCCTAGGACATTTCCGTCTACTATTGTAGACTTTATAAACAGTGGACATTAAGTTTAATTTTCCTTTTTGGTGAAGGGTTTTGTTTGTTTGATATGTTGGAAAAAAATGCATATCCAAAGAACTAAATCACGAAAAAGCACGGACTCAAACTAAGGACTCTACAGGAGTTAAGATTTGAGGGAGTCAGGAGGGATTACCTGAACCATTTTAGAAATTGGGAACTACAGCCAAACTAATCTGTTACTTAGTATGTGAGACATGTTTTCCCGACAACACCACTGTCCACAATAGTGCACGTCATTGTCAGCACCACAGAAGGAATTTTGTGTCCGTTTTGATGTTGACCTTACCCCACGAGGACATTCAGCTGCATAGGGCATCCTTAGCTGCCAGACAGGGCACACCCTGACCTCAGCGTGCAGAAGATGCACCACGCATTATAACTGCATTCTTTCATAGTAACACTTAAAAACATTGGTGTGAGTAAAAAACATTGTAGAGCTGTAAAAAGTCTTTCTTTATATCCATATTCTGTAAATTATTATTTATTATTATAAATTATTTTCACTTTTAAACTTTTTGTTAAAAACTAAGACACACACACCCTCCCAAGCCCACATAGTTTCAAGATCACCAGTATCACAGTCTTGTCCCACTTGTCTTCATGGGCAATAATATGTGCAGAACTGTTGGTTCCTATGGTGACTACTTTTTTCTGTCCCGCCTCCTGAAGAACCTGCCTCAGGGCTGGTCCTTTTTAAACTTTTTAAAAATGTATAAATAGAAGGTCACATGTCCCCATCCATAAGTAGTGTCTACCGAAGCCTGCTTGCTTATTTCAGTGACCTACGTTGGGTGTGGTTGTACATGCTGTACTGTTGTGTGACTGGCAGCTTGCTTACATCAGCACCACCACACGAGTGAAGCCGTGTGCCATGTCCTGTGGGTATGCCATCGGAAGGTTTCAGCTCCATTGTGATCCTTCCGATCCGCTGCTGGATGTGTGGTGTCTCACTAAAATGCTATGGCACCTGGCCTCAGCGGGATTTGCAGATGCTCCATAAGTCATTATACAAATACAAGGTAGAATTTCCAAGAAGAAAGGGAGGAGTGGAGGGACAGGGAGGACCGGTTAGTACTTCCCCACGTGTGTCAGTGTTTGAGATGAGACAGGGGGGCTCTTGCACTGCCCTCTGCCTGCAGAAAGACAGCTTGTTTTCTGCTTTCTCCTCCCAGGCACGCTCCTACAACAAGCAGATGCGACCGGCCATTCTAGATCACTGTTCTGGAAACAAATGGACAAACACATCTCACCAGCCTGAGTATTTGGTAGGAGAAGAGGTAAGAAACTTTAACAATGAAAGAAATGGAAAGAAACTGATCGTCCTGCAATCCACTCTATTGTTTCCTAACACTCTTTGATTCTGTTTCTGAGGCCCAGATATTTCCACAGACCCTCTGGGCTGTTAGATACTCCATGCTCAGGATCTAGAGTGTTCAGAAAATGTTAACTTCTAGCCTCAAAGTTTCGAGTGTGAGTCCAGAAAACCTTTTGAGACAGTTCTAATGATGTGCTTCTCCTTTCCTAGGCCTTGTACGTTAACCCACTAGACTGTTACAATATTCACTGGCCTATTAGAAGGGGTCAGTTAAATATCCACACAGGCCCTGGGGGCTCCCTGACAGCTGTCCTGGCAGATATTGAAGTGATATGGTCTCATGCAATACAAAAGTATTTGGAAATCCCACTGAAAGATTTAAAGGTGAGGAGAAATTCCCAGTTCTTTGGGTTGACTATAAGATTCTTGATGAGTGTATGTGATACAGTGTTCTGGAAGCATTCTCAACTTTTGGGTTCTTTAATTCCCCTCCAGTGATTTCTCTCCCCTGTTTCTTTGGTCTCTGAATACCAGTCTGAAGCCACAAGTTTGCTCATGTTCATGGCTTTTCTTTGTACCTCACTCAGACATATTAACTCCATGGGTTCCCATGTCACGAGTTCACAATGAGTCTAAGGAGTCAAGGGGAATTTAGCTGTTCCTGTTTCCTCCTGAAGCCAAGAGGCAGGACAGCACAGAGGTTTGAGCTTTTGCTCAGGGCCTGTGGCCATAGCTGCTTCTCCTGTGCAGGGAAGCCTCACCGAGGGTAGCGTGGGATTGGCCTTGGCTAGATGGGTGTTCACACTCTCTTCTGTTTTTCACTTTTTTTCTTTTCTCCAGTATTATAGGTGCATCTTGTTAATCCCTGATATCTACAACAAACAGCATGTAAAAGAGCTAGTACATATGATACTGATGAAGATGGGCTTTTCAGGTATGCCTGGGATTCCAGTGAAACCCCTTTACACTGTTCTTTTTTCGATGACAAAGTTAATGGGCCTCACTGCTGTATTTAAACGTGGGTTCTGAATGGTCTGGTGTTCCTTGGGTGTTTGCCCAGAGCTGTCTGCGCTCCTGGCTGAGCCAATCATGTGTCTCCTGGTGTCTGTTGCTGTGCGTCATTTGCTGACACTCTGCTCTCTGTAATTTAGGGATTGTGGTCCATCAGGAGTCCGTGTGTGCCACGTTTGGGAGTGGCTTAAGCAGCAGCTGTGTTGTGGATGTCGGGGACCAGAAAACGAGCGTGTGCTGTGTGGAAGATGGGGTGTCTCATCGGAACACACGGTGAGGCTCCCAGGAGGTGCCACTTGCTGACTGCTGACCTATCACAGTCTGTTCAAATCATCACAGACCAGAAATCATCTATGAGATGCAGTCTGCATGGGAGTCCAGCAGACTGGGGTCTAAGTTCCAGCAAGGCTAAAGTGATGCAGATGACCTTGCCCTTAGGGAGCTTTTCAACCTACATTCGTGTTAGTAGTTCCTGAGAGCCATAGTGTGTGTGTGTTGTGTAAGTTAGCTCCGTGTCCTTTGTGTGGTCCATCCCATCCTTAGAGCAAAGCTTTCTTAAGTCTCAGAGAAACAAACCAGATCTTTCAGGTCTAAATTCTCTAGAGTTCTGAATATCTGCTTTCCTTATCATAGATATCTCTCAAAACATGCTGTGTACCTTCTTAACGGACAGATTAACCATCTTCCCCTTTCCTCCTAACTTCAGGCTTTGTCTGGCATATGGCGGCTCTGATGTGTCGAGGTGTTTCTACTGGCTCATGCAGCGAGCGGGGTTTCCCTACAGAGAATGTCAGCTAACAAACAAAATGGACTGCCTCCTCTTGCAGCACCTTAAAGAAACGTTCTGTCATTTAGATCAGGTAGGAACCGATTAATATTGCTGATTATTTTGGGTTCCAGGGAAAATATAAGAGATTTAAAAGGGACTTGAGCAGCCTCGTGCTGTTTGCCTACACTGACACAGCCTGGAAGTTGAGGCTCTTCAGCTGTGTAAGCTCTCGGGCAGTCAGGGCGGTGAAGACTTTCCCGGGCTGTGTAAAGAGAGTTAGGCAGGTACTGCCCATGGGGTCTGGCCACCGCGCCGGAGGACGACGGTAACAGCTGAGGAGAAATGAATATAACACGTGAGGAGATAGGTGCAGATGTCGAATTAGATGTGGCTCTATGCACTTTTATATCATGGGTTATCAGCATTTAGTCATTCATTGCTGTGTGTGAATTGCCTCAGTTTTAGACTTTATTCAGGTGATATATTTATAAATCTTCTAAGACGTGGGAACCATAAAGACTGTAAATATCCCCAGCTCTTGAGGACATACTCTTACTGAGTCCTTATTGATACTGATGTCTGTCAGTAATGAATAAAACAAAAAGGACAGGTGGCAGGGATTTCAGAAATTCAAGAGAGAAGCAAAGTACAGTTGAATTCTTACAAAGTTTATGGTAAGTGGTTCTGAGGTGGGGGGTAGCCATTTTATGTGTAGGCTTTACTTAATGGGGAGGCTTATGCATAATTTGAGGCGTTTACTTACATTCTTACTGACAGCGTCTTTTCCTGGAATCAGGACATCTCCGGGCTTCAGGACCACGAGTTTCAGATTCGGCACCCAGATTCTCCTGCCCTGCTTTATCAGTTTCGACTAGGAGATGAAAAGCTCCAGGTAACCAGGCAGGTGTATGTGTTCATGGGTAGAAAGAAAACCGTCCCTGCTCAGTAAAGCTGACAGAACTGTGAATATGTGGGGCCTCTGTTAGTCCCCAAGCCAACGAGGCCCCTGTTAAGATGCAGATTAGAACAGGTCTGCCCCTCTTCTTTTTTATTGTATCTTAATTAGGTGGATATGTGCATATCTGTATGGGTATGTGCATGTGTGTGCACAGGTGCCCACAGCGTCCAGAAGAGGCATCAGATATTCTGGAGCCCGAGTTACAGGTAGAAGTGAGCTGCCACTGTCGATGCTGGGAACTGAACTCGGGTCCTCTGCCAAGAGTCTTTCCACTCCCAGGCTCTTCTTTTAATTATTCAGAACATGGTGGGGTTTTAGATGGGCACTGGTCTTGCTAGGAAATCATAAAGCAGATTGTAAGGCACTCACTTTGCATTTGCCTTGAGAGACTCACATGGCGTCATGCCATTCATCCGGTTGGATGGTGAGTTTTCTGGTCTGTTGTACAATCCCTTTCCCACAAGGGATGTTGCTCAACGTGACATGGAGCATCTGCATGGTGGCATTCGTCTGGGGAAGAATGAAGCTCGACCATTTCCTAGGAGACAGCGTCTCCCCTAAGCAATCTCCTTTGTATGCCCAGGCACCAATGGCGCTCTTTTACCCAGCAACCTTTGGGATCGTCGGACAGAAAATGACGACTTTGCAACACAGGTCCCAGGGAGATCCTGAGGATCCGCATGATGAGCATTACCTGCTGGCCACACAGAGCAAGCAAGAGCAGGTGCACAGCAGCTCTGGCGGGAGAGAGACCTTTCCTCACAAAGGAGAACTTTACCCAGAGTTAGTGGGTCCTCGGGGGCAGTGCAGCTTCCACAGACTGACCTGGTACTGTTTTCAGAACTGCATACGAAATGAAGTCTTGATTCAAAATCTGGCTGAGAAATTTTCTTATTCAGCAGATACTAATCCGTTTTCTGAATTCCATTAATTCAGTGAAAATATTTGCCTTTGGCACATATTATTTACTTATGTTATCTACTTCTGGATATTTATCTAGCAGTATTTTTGGTAAAATTTTAATTTAAATTAAATTTAAAGTTTTAATTATTCTGTACTTAATATAGAAAGTCTTAGTACAGGCATACAGCTGAATTATTTATTGGGGGTGGGGCACAGTAATCTGGCGTCTGCTTACAGACATAAACTATACTTCTTAACTGCTGATCTGGTATCAGCAGCTCATGATGGAGACCAGGGGTTGAAAACTTGTTCATCTTTGTTCTGTCCTAGAGGAGAGGAGGTAGATTGGATCTGAAAATAAGGATTCCACAACAGCCATTGGCCTGTGAATCCCATTCAAATATTCCAGGGAAAAGTCAGTTTAGTGGGACAAAGTATGTCTATATTGACATTTCTGTTTTAAACCCCCTCTGATGTAAGGTTTTGGAACCCACCCACATGCCCCCTGCTTTGGCTTGGACAGAGCATCCTAACCTGTGTGCCCAGGCTGCCTGGGCAGGGATATAGGTTGTGTGTGTGTGCTGTGGTGGCTTTTGCCTGTGGTGTTCTGAGGAAATAGAATCCACCTGGAGAGCACCAGCAGGGTCTGTTGTGCTCAGACCATTTACTGTGTTCTCATTTAACTGATTGACAGTCTGCAAAAGCCACTGCTGACCGAAAGTCTGCATCCAAACCCATCGGATTTGAAGGGGATCTCCGTGGCCAGTCCTCGGATCTTCCAGAAAGACTGCATCCCCAGGAGGTGGATTTGGCTTCTTCCCAGGGAGACTGTTTGATGGCCGGCAATGACTCTGAGGAGGCCCTCACTGCACTGATGTCCAGGAAAACTGCCATCTCACTGTTTGAAGGAAAAGCCCTGGGCCTTGACAAGGCCATCCTGCACAGTGTAGACTGTTGCTGTAAGCACGCCCGGGGACTAGTAGACAGAGCTAAGGTGGTGGCAGTTACGTGAGGCAGTTGATTGTGCGGTGCGCCATTCTCTCTCACAGACCGTCAGGCCCACTCCAGCCTTGCCTTGGCGGGGGCTGGGAGCGCAGTAATGTAGTGCAGTTGCGTCCTGGCCCCATAGCATGTGTCTGCCATGTAGTCTAGTGCTCGTGACCAAGACCGTCACACAGACCGTGAAATCACAACTCTGGTCCGTGCGAGAGTTGAACTGTAGCGTCCCAGCTGGGTTTTTGATTAAGACACGTAATGAGAGTTTGTCCTTCTCTGGAGGAGTTAGGCTTTCTTGAGTCATATGAGAGATGTGAGGGATGATTGGAGGGTTGACATTTAAATGCCGGGGGCGTTCTGCGCTGAGGAAGCATGTAAAACCAGCATGGTTAGCCAGGTTAAGGCCAGAGGCAGTCTAGGTTCCACACCACACAGGGACCCCCATAGGCTTCCTTGAAAAGTTTGGTTCTAATTCTAGAAGTAGTGGGATGGGACGGGGGCAGCAGGTCTCCTGTCTGCAGTGTTGAAGGTGGATTTGCGGGGAGATCCTTGAGGCTGTTAGGTTGTCTAAGTGACAGCGAGGGGCTTGGCCATGGAGGTAAGTGGTAATGTCACTGTCTTTTCAGCGTCTGATGATACCAAGAAGAAGATGTACAGCTCTATCCTGGTCGTGGGAGGCGGCTTGATGTTCCATAAAGCTCAAGAATTTCTCCAGCACAGAATTCTCAACAAGATGCCACCTTCGTTCAGGCGAATTATTGAAAATGTGGATGTGATCACAAGGCCTAAGGTACAGTGTTTCGTGTTGCAGGTTGGACAGTGCTCAGATGGAAGCAGTGCTGGTTACATCTAATTGTAATGCTTGTCGAAGGTGAAATCTAAGGAGGCGGGCGGTGGCTTGTGACTGGAGTTTTGAGGACTTGGAGAAATGAAAAGATTACTTTTCAGAGGGTCACAAATATGGCAGGAGTTCTGGACTGGGTTTGATTTCTTTTGGTTTGGTGTTTTTGTTCTTTAAGATTGATTTTATGGCTCACTCTCCTCCTCTCCCCCCTCCTCTCTACTGTCCTTTCTCCTCTCCTCCCCTCTCCTCCCTCTCCTCTCCCCTCCCCTCTCTCTCTCTCTCTCTCTCTCCCTTTTTCTTTCTTCCTTCTTTCACTCTCGTCCCCAGGGACTGGTCTCTACTCCCCCCTCTCCCCTCCTCTCCCCTCAATAAACCTCCCACGTGGGCCCTGTTGTATGGTGTGACTCCTTCCTGCCATTTTAAAACTACAACATTTGGTGCTGTGACTCGGACAGGCTTTCCTGGCAGTCTGAGATGCGCCGGGAACCCGGTCCGCCCACAACAGCCCTACTTTCCCACCTAACAGACCACTGGGACTCTCCATCCAACACCAACGATTGGTTCTGAAAGTTCCCTGCTAACAGCTGAATTTGAAGTTTTCTCAGGTCCCCCAAAGCTGTCCTCCAGGCCAGCAGGAAGCAGTCTGGAGAACACAGTGCCGTCATCCCCACCTCACCTGCTACCCCTTCTAACTACTCACCTCTTATAATCCCCCTGTGTGCATTCCCTACGTTCCCTTATAAAAGGCAGGCTTTGCCCCCCCCTCCCCCCCTCTCTCTCCCCCTCTCTCTTTCTCCCCTCCTCCCCTTCGTTCCCTCTCTCCCTTCGCTCTGGGAACCGGTCTCTGCCCCCTTCTCTCCCCTCCTCTCTCCTCCCCTCAATTAAAAAAAAAGATTGATTTTATGTTATGTGTTTAAGTGTTTTGTCTACATGTGTGTCTGCACTCATGTGTGTACATGGTGCCTGCAGAGGCCAAAAGAGGAGATCAGATCTCCTGGAAATGAAGTTATAGATGGTTATGATCTGGCATATAGGTGCTGGGAACCGAACCCGGATCCTCTGGAAGGGTGGTTATTAACCCATGAGCCATCTTTCTAGCCCTGATTTGGTTTGAGATACTCAAACTCACTGTGTAGACCTTTAATTCCTGATCCTTCTGCTGCTGCCTCCCAGATATTGGGGGTTAAGGAGTATGCTGTCATGCCTGGCGTTGAAACTGACTTTCCTGTTCTGGTCCCTGCTCTGCTTGGCTTTTACGGGACAGAAATTGTAGGTGGGTCAGGAGGTTGCTTCTCTCTTGCCTTGACCAGAACTGTTTTTTCTCTCTGATCATAGTAAGGAGCTGGTTTTGGTCCATGGGCTGGAGATCTTCAAGGTCCTCTTTTTGGCTTGAACTACTTGGAAAAGAAACACAAAGCCAGGAGTTTAGAAATAGGTCCTGTCTGTGTTTGGACCCCTGGCAGTGTTGTGATATGTTTTCTTTGGAGGGAGGGGTTCTTCCTCTGCTGGTACTTCTGTGCATGTGCCTGCCTGCAGGGCTTGTTTGTGGAGAGTGGCATCCTCAGTATCAAAAACTGAGAAATTCTCATCAGCTGGAGCGGAGATGGGTATGTCTGTTACTTCAGTGTTCTGTACTGGTGGTGCTGCTAGGAATTGAACCCAGAGCCTTGTACATGTCAGGCAGATGCTCCACAGCTGAGGTACACCAGCCAATTTTCTATTGTTTCACACAGATGTAAAACCTGATTTGTTTGCTATTGACCGAGCAGGGGCCTCCAACCCCTCCTGCAGAAAATGGTATCCTATGTCTTACTGCCTTTGCCGAAATGGCTTTTTCTTCTGTCCAGGACATGGATCCCCGGCTGATCGCGTGGAAAGGCGGGGCAGTACTGGCGTGCCTGGACACCACTCAGGAACTGTGGATTTACCAGCGAGAGTGGCAGCGCTTTGGTGTCCGGATGTTACGGGAGCGGGCTGCTTTTGTGTGGTGAAGACCACAACCAGTCTCTGGACAGAATACTGAAAGAATATATGTCTTTTAACTTATTGACTTTGAAGCTTAATTTTCCTAGAATTAAATGAATTCAACTTTATGTTAAAGTATGACACTGATTTGAAATTATAATTAAGAACAAATATGAACTTACTCTCTTAACCTTTCTTCAAGGTTTCATACTGCCACCCCACCCCACGCCCTCCCTGATGGGAAACCTTGCTGTCCAGCGGTCTATCCTGGTGCAGCCACATGGGGTGCTGTGGACTACAGGAACTAACAGTGGTGGTTGCCCTTTTCTCTAGCAGTAGTTAGGATCTAAAGTGGTCTGTTTGCGGTCTCCTCTTGCTCTGTTTCACCGCGTTGGGGGGGGCGGGATTCTCCTCTTGCTCTGTCTTTGTTTTACCGTGCGTGCGTGCGTGCGTGCGTGCGTGCGTGCGTGCGCGTGTGTGTGTGTGTGTGTGTGTGTGTGTGTGTGTGTGTGTGGTTGTTTGATTACAAAGTTTTCTGTTGTTTTTTTTTTTTTTTTAAAAAAAAACAAAGTTTGGGGTTGGGAATTTAGCTCAGTGGTAAAGCGCTTGCCTAGCAAGCACAAGGCGCTGGGTTCGATCCTCACCTCGAAAAGAGAAAAAAAAAACAAAGTTTGATTTACAAAGTACCCATTCAGAACAAAGTTTGATTTACAAAGTACCCATTCAGAACTGGGTTTCTGAGGCAGGGATTAGGATTTAAAGGCTGGGCTGGCTCGTTTTTGTTACTGTTTCCTCTAGGGTAGGTTCAGGGAAAGAAACAACACAGTACCTGAAAAGGAAATCTTGTTTCCTTCCTAAAGCTAAACAGACAGGATTTAAGAATAATTTAGAACACCTTTAATCCCAGCACTTGGGAGGCAGAGGCAGGCCGATCTCCATGAGTACAAAGCCAGCCTGGTCTACAGTGCAAGTTTAGGACCGCCAGGGCTCCACAAAGGACCACCCAACAAAGAATCATTTAGAGTTGTTACCTGTATTGTGAGCGGAAAGCAGGTAATTCACAACTAACTTCATCTTTAAGCCTCTAGTTTACGTTTTCCTGAAGAACTACATAAAGGCTTTTGGAGTTCACTGTGATCAGCTGGCTTCAATCTGAACACTCTGGAGAAAAGTTGAACTTAACAGAGCCAGCCCTACTATTGGTAGTGTGGGCCCTTAGGAAGCCTCTGAGCTGCAGCAAGGGAAAGAAAGGACAAGGTATAGACAAGGGCAGGGCAGGGAACATAGGACTATGACAGGGAAGGCAGGGCAGGTGGAGCAAAATTCCTTAAGCCTGCCGTTATGTATCTGCTCCTCCCAGCTCTATCACCAGAATTGGCTTGGGGAGGATTGAGAGATTGATAAAGTAGAGACAGATAAGACCTGGAGATAGGCATAGAATGTAGATGGAGGAATTGCCAGGACTATATGAGTCACCAGGTAGAGCTCAGTGGTTAGAACCAAGAGGGGTCCTCTGATGTACGTTAGGACCAAGAGGGGTCCTCTGATGTAGCAAGGGTTAACCTGGTAATACCATTTGGATATATACTTTGAAAATACATAGTCTGAAAATTATCTGTTCTTTTACATTTTTGACCTAACATAGAATGTGATTTTATGTTTCTGGGCTGTTGGAACAGAGTTTACAATCAGCTCCATGCTTTCAGAAGCATGATGTATCTGTGGTAATCATTCTCCACGTGAGCATCTCTTACAGTGGTAGATGTTGACTCAGAGGAAGGTGGTTTCTGGTCCAAGTTGTGACAGAAGCTATATACATCTTCAGCACGTTTGTACAGCATCTGGCAGCTGTCTCACCAAGTAACAGCCTTGCCACACCAGGCACGGCCTCAGCCATCATGCTCACGGAGCTGGATGCTGGGAGCTCGCACTTCATGCATCTTTGGGGTTTTATTTATTCATAAGACATATTAGAGTGCATGATGTGGCCTTTTACATTGGCTCTTTTTTGCTTGCTCTTTACATTGATGCAGATTGAACCCAGGGCCTTGTACATCATACACAAATTCTCTGCCACTGAGCCACACCCCAAAACAAGACCTTTGAGGCTAATGTGCAGTTACAAACTTTCCCTTTATCCTGGAACTCACAGCTCCGCCCGCGTCCCTCCAGAGCACTGTTATTTAAAATGTATACCACAGGGGCTTGGGAGACAGCTCAGTGTTTAAGAGTACTCAGTGCTCTTCCAGAGGACCTGAGTTCAGTTCCCAGCACATGTCAGGCAGCTCACAGCCATCTGTAACTCCAGCTCTAGGGGATTTGATGCCTTTGACCTCTTCTGAGTGGATACTTATACTTTATGTACATACCCACATGCAGACACACACCTACACATAATTAAAAATATATTTTTTAAAGTGTTTGCCACCACACCTGACCAATTACAAACCTGTTTTTGTTTTTAAACAAGGTTTCTCAATTATGTAGCTCTGGCTGTTCTGGAACTATGTAGACCAGACTGACTTCGAACTCAGAGATTTCTCTGCCTCTGCCTTAGAGCCCTGGGATTAAAGACATGTGCCACCATGCCCAGCCTCTAGTTACCAACATTTAACAGTCAACTACCTGAACCTGGATCACATCACAAAACAGATGATGCTGTATGAAGACTTACGACAAATGCATATGCTAATGTAGATAATTTCTGTGGTTTTTACATTAAGAAAAAGCTGCTTCAAGAAAGTCAAGAGCTAGAAGACTCAAGATGTTACAGATCTGTGTGCTATTACTGCTTGTACTGTTTTTTTGGTGTTTTTTAAAAAATAAGATTTATTTACATTAGGGGGTGTGGAGAGAGAGCTCGTTAGGGAAGAGTATTTGTTCTTGCAGAAGATGCTGGTTTGATTCCCAGCATCCACATGGTGGTTCACTCCTATCCATAACTGCAGTTCCAGGGCATCCACCCCTGTCTTCTGACCTCAGGTACCAGGCATGCACATGGTACACAGACATAATGTAAGCAAAACACTGATGTGTGTGTGCAATAATTTTTTTTAGTGTATATAGAGTGCCTTTAGAAGCCAGAAAGCGGTATCAGAGCCCTCTGGAACTGGAGTTAAGATGGCTGTGAACTGCCATGTGGGTCCTGGGAACTGAACCCAGGTCCTCTGGAAGAGCAGTCAATGCTCTAAACCTCTGAGCCATCTCTCCAGCCCTTGGTTGTTTTTTAAAGTAATCGATTATAAAAAGATATATTACATGAAGAGAGCTAATTTCAGTGAATTAGTTTTGACTTGAACAGGAAACATGTAATAACCATGAACTCTGGGAACTAGAACAGTGGATGGGTAATTGGGCAAAAGACTGTTTGGGACATTCTTGTTATGTATCTCTGGCTGGCCTTGAACTCAGGAGTCCTCCTGCCTCTGCCACCTGAGTGCTGGGATTAAAGGTACATGTTACCATGTCTGGCTGGTGAAGTGTTTTTATATTTACTGAAAAGTCACCTGTGAGGGGCTGGGATGCATTTGAGGGGCAGAGCATTTGTGTAGCCGTACAATACCCTAGGTTCATTTCCTAGCACTTCCAAAATAAAAATAAAGGTTGCCTGTCCAGAAGTTTGGCAAGGGAAGGTGCTATACAGAAAGCACACAGTACAGTGGGTCATACAGAACACATACACTGGGTCATTGGTCAGACAAGATGTGTCCAGCTTGTGTGTGTAACAGGCTTTTCCTCTTAGGGAGCTAGTGGATTAGTGAGTGCTTCTCACATGGATTATTCATTAACCCATTAAAATGTTACAGGGCTAAACAGAGCATGAGCAGTGCAAGACGGGACATCTGACTGCGAAATGCCTTGTTATTTCATGTTTGCAGTGAGAATCATTATCGGGCTTTGGGTAGAAAGGTGATTGAGCTTCGGGAATTTACCTTCCATTCATTAATGTCTCTAACTGTATTATATGCATAAAACCTGCTAGTGACTAGCCTCAAGTTCTGACTCTGCAAACTCCATTTCTAAAGCAAGTTTTGTGATACAGCACTCCCTCCACGCAGCCTGTAGAGTAAGCTTCAGGGTCCTCACAAAGCTTTTGGTCGCTGGAATTGGTAAGGGTAGGAGGGCCTCAGGGTCTCCTTTCTCCCGGGCGGACTACAACAGGGAGCAGCCGCCAGGGCAGACTCGTGACCGTTTCTTCATTGACGTGTTCCGTGCAGCTCTGAGCAGTTCTGTGTGGAAAGCCGTGGCGTCCTTCATGAGCCGATACTGGGGGCAGGCACTCAGAGCAGTATAGTCGCCCTTGACGGCCGCCCCGCCGCCGCCGCCGAGGTAGACCACCAGGTATTTGTGCAGATGAGCCTGGGTGCTGAAATCGCTACAGAAAAGGTTAAAGGCGAGGGGGAAGAGGTCCTGAGAACTCTCCCTGGCGCCGTCCTTGTCCTGGCGGCAGGCACTGTCACAGAGACTGTGGGCATCACTGGAAAGAAGGAAGACCACTTTATCTGCCGCTTGCTTCTGGGTGGTAAGCCACTGCACCGGACCCATCTGGGCTATTTTCTTCGTCTGCCATTTTTCGAGGATGACCTCACTTCTGCAGTGGTTCTGAAGGAAGTCGGTGAAGCGGCAGACGGTATGAGGGAAGCATATCTCCGATGGGTAAACCACCAGGACCTTAATGAGGGGCAGCAGCATGTTGGTAGTAGGAAAGGAAGTCTTCGCGCTCCTTTCTGTGGGGAGGAATTTTGTTAACTGAGTAGCAAATAGCAGGCCTTTCCAGTAGTCTAAACCATCCCCAATAAATGATCCCCACCAGAGAGCGTCAGCCAGGATCAGGATTTGTTCCTGCCAGAGGAGTAACAGCCCTGACAGTTCTTCAAATACCTGAAACACTGATGCTTAATTTTTTTTTTTTTTTTTTTTTTTTTTTTGATTTTCAAGACAGGGTTTCTCGGTGTAGTTTTTGGTGCCTGTCCTGGAACTCACTCTGTAGACCAGGCTGGCATTGAACTCACAGAGATCCACCTGCCTCTGCCTCCCAAGTGCTGGCATTAAAGGCGTGCGCCGCCACCGCCCTGCTGATGCTTAAATCTTAACAGCATTTTAAATGATGGGTTCTAAGCCCCCATTGGTAAATCAGACTTCATAGTCAAGCTCTGTATTTTCAGATAAACTCACAGCAGCTGTTTAGGCTTGAGGGCACCGGGTTTGAAGCAAGCTGTTAAAACTTCTGTACTTTGGCAGAGAGGGAGTTGGGTCAGCTCTGTGGTTTGTACTATTTTCTACCTGCAGGTGGTAGAGTTTCTCCATATTGCTGTAAAGTTAAGCCCCACACTGTGCTACGCTGGAGGAGATTGGAATGGGGGGCGGGCTGGGGGGAAGGTGAGGGGGGCGGGAGGGGGGAGAACAAGGGAATCTGTGGCTGATATGTAGAACTGAATTGTATTGCAAAATAAAAATTAAAAAAAAAAAAAAAAAAAAAAGACTATGTACAAAGCCACTGTACCCCTAGAGCTAACACAGCGCCAACAGCAGCCTGTAAATGCAGGTATTCCTGAGATGAAAGTTCATGTGGCTTTCTTAAAATATGGAGTTAATCTTCTGCCGTGACATAGAAGCAACTCACAGGGTACACTAAGAGGTCCTTTTTGGTTCTTTGAGATAGGTTCTCACATAGCTCAAGCTGGCCTTGAACAGTAATTAATTGAGGATGTCCTTGAACTCCTGATCCCCCTTCCTCTTCCTCCCAAGGGCAAAGAGTGCAGGTTTATGCTACCACATCTAGCTCTATTTCATTTTCAGACAGAGAGGATCTCAGAGTATCTTCAGAGTGACCACCCTTACCTTGCCTCCAGGTTAGGTAGATCCCAACTGCCAGGACCCATGTAGCCACCAGCAGCACCAGGATGAGTGGCAGCCAGCTTCCCAGAATGCTTCTATCTGCAGGAAACAGCTCAGTCACCCTTAGCAAGCAAAGCTACATTTGTCCTCTGCTTGTAAACAGATTTTTTTACTCTCCTTGGTGGAAGTTTAGATCTTTTCAAACCAAGGGCTAGAAGATCTTTAGGGGGTGTGCTGATCAAAGGTTCTTACCCAGGATCCAGGTCTCTATCAAAAAAATCGATTACTGTGGGCTGGAGAGATAGCTTGGCCATTAAAGGCTGGGCTCACAACCAATAAATACAAATATTACTGTGATGTGTGTGAATGCAGGTACACATGTGCCACAGTGTGTGTGTGTGTGTGTGTGTGTGTGTGTGTAGGTCAGAGGACATCATTAGGGCATTTGTTCTCTACATCCCCCATGGGTTCCAGGGATCAAACCCAGGTTGCAAGTGATTCTCCCCATTGAGTGATCTCCCCAGCCCTCTCCCTAGATTCTCAACAGGGAATTAAGGGACGTTCTCCAAACTCAGGTCTCTATTCCTCAAGCACAGAAGCATTTTCTGAGGTAACCAGAGTTTGACGGTGTTTTTGTGTTGGAAGAATCTGTTCCTCAGGATGAACTTACGTACATGATGCACACACAGCAGTGTGCCCACATAGACGTCAAGCTATCTAAAGCTGGTCTGGCCCCACCCATGGGCTAGTTTTAGAACGTTTTATTTGTCCATTGTTAGCAAAAAGAACTGACGCATCTCTAAATCCAGAGACATTTTCCAGAACATACTCTCAGGCACCAGGGAGGCGTCTTTGTGTGCCAGTATTCCTGATTTGTTAACCAAATAAGATTCAGAGAGAGCTGGAATACCTTGAAATGCACACTTCCTCATGGACTCACACAGTCTTTTATTCTCAGTAACTCTTTCCACAGCCTTGTGGCACTTTAAACAACCATTTTGCGCTCTTTTTACCCCTTCTGTACATCCTGCTTTTGAAAAGATAGTGTCTTCATAAATAAAGATTTTGTTCGTACTTGGTTATGAGATCTCTGGCGTAGCACAGACATTGTTCTGTCACACCAGTTCAGGGTACACAGGCAGGGACCTCTTAATGGTCCCCATGGACACAGTATAACCCGTTACATCTCAAAGGGGCCCTGTGTGTCCTGAGCCTCTCTGCTCATCCTGTGGTAATGACTGGTACTCACTGTCAGCTGGAGCGGGGAAGGGAGCACTTGTCTCTGAACAAGGCACAACTATTCCTTGGCGTCGGATGCAGTCAGGGGCACAGGTGTGGAAATACGGAGTCAGCTGAGAAAAGGGAAGTCACACGGCAGTCTTCACACTTCCAACACAAACTTTTTTTTTTTAATCCTTTCACCTCTTGGCATGGTCATCAACATTTTTCCCCTTGTTTACACTCTGTAGCACACAAACCCAGTCTGGTGACTCCAGACCCAAATACCTGCAATGCCCTTGACCTTTGTGCTTGTTACTGACATAGTGTTTTCCTTATCTAAAAGGGCGGCTACATCCTAATAAACATACAAATCTATCCCCAGGACAACAGTAGGTGAGTTCCCTGGCACTAGGAAAGTCCATGACTTCCTGAAAGCTGCAGTTGCAGTGTGCCAGGGTCTGCTTTCTGGGCCATCCTGAGCACTTCATGTTCCAGGGAGTGGAGGACAGCTCTTGGGTGTGGTTGCGCTGCACTGTGACCCTCCGTGTCGTAAACTACAGGGACCCGACAGTACCTACTCCTCCAACTTCCTCTTTCCACCTGGGCCAACTGAGGCTCCCAGAAGACCAACAGTTACTCTCCTGAGTTCAGACACCGACCTGGACTCCAGCCTTCCAGCTTCAAACCTTTGCGGCTTCACTTCTCAATTAAAACTGAGGACTTGGGGAAATAAAATGACTGTCCGATCTCAGACTTACTCTGAAGATCTTTAATATAAAATAGAAATAAAAGCGCTTTGGAAAGTCAACAGCTGCTGATCCAAACAAAAGACACCACAGCTATAGAGAGTCAGCTGTTTTATCACACCGCTATAGACTAATAAGGGGTCCCCGGCTACCCAGCTTGATGGGGACTACTGGGGAGAGACTTGCCATCCTTAAAATGCATTCAGAGGGTAGTACGTGTCAGTTGTTGAACACGTACCTAGAATTCAAGAAGTCCTAGGTCCGGTCCCTAGCTTCCCACGAGCACGTGCACATACAGAAAGCATCGGTGGTGGAGGACACAGTTCTCGGGGGACCCTCCCTTCCCCCCAGCCTCACCTGCACCACAGCACCTTCACTCTCCTGGTCCACCAGAATGGCCACAGACATCCGCGTCAGTTTATTCTGGTGCAGATAAGTGAAACACAGTCAGGCGCTAAAAGTCCCGAGTGAGTACGTAGCCCGCCAGTGACGAAGCCACTGCTCCTAGCTGACTTCTGATGCGTCGGACTATGCGAATAAGGACTCCCTTCAGAAGCCTAGAACTTCTGTCTTTAATTGGTTTTAGATTTGTCTCCAGAATGCCTACAGAGGCTTGTTTCTGCTACATCAATCAAAGTAGCCCAACATGCTTGGCCAACAGATAGCGCTGGGTCTCTGGAAAGAAAACCTATTTGAAGGATTCTGTTATCTTGGTTTGTTTGTTTGTTTGTTTGTTTGTTTGTTTGTTTTGTTTTTGGTCTTTTTTGTTATTTTGTTTTTTTGGTTTTTTTTTCCAGAGCTGAGGACTGAACCCAGGGCCTTGCGCTTGCTAGACAAGCACTCTACCACTGAGCTAAATCTCCAACCCCTATTTGAAGGATTCTGAAGTGTCTGTACGTCAAGATTCTTGAAGCCAGAGGTTGGGGGGTGGGGTGGTAATGGGGGGGGAAGTACCTCCAGCACTTCAGAAACCCCCAATGGCATGTTCATGTCGCATAGAATGAAAACGCCATATTTATTTCCAAGGGGACTGGTTGTAAAATTCACTTCGACCATCTTCTCGTTCTTCTTACAAGCAGTGATGTTTGGGTCCCACAGGCTTCCTACAAGTTGAGAGGGAACCACATGGGTGACCCGATAACCCCTCCCTTATCTGAGTCCCCAAGGGGGCTTTACAGACGCAAATCTCAATCCTTAGGCACACACCTAAGAGACTAAGAGACAGGGACTCAACTATAGTATATCTTCCAACACTGTTCCCGGGATCACAAAGTACCTGATGTCCAAGAAAGTTGAAAGACACACACACACACCCCACCTGCCAAATATCATTACTTTGCTAGAAATGGCTTCCTTGAGCTAGGAGTGGTAGGTACAGACCACAGTCTATGATACAACTCAATGCTCACCCTACATTTCGAGGTAAGAGAGCAAGGACCACTGTTTTCTCCTTTCTCGGGTGGGAGGAGGGGCCTCAGTTTAGGTATGCTCTAAAATATGGAGTCAGTGAACTGAGGCTCGGAACTTAGAGGCACAAAGACAGGCTACCAGCTGTACTGGATACAAAGGAAGGAAGGAAATATCACACAGCTTACAGGAATCCCCGGCAGATCAACGATCAGAAAGTCTGTTGCCTCACTCGTGTGACTTGCAAATAAGACTGGGCAAATTTCCAGGAACATGTATGTATAATAGCACAAGTTAGCTTCCCTGATGATGGGGCTGGTTCGGCCCCTGGCTGGGAGCTGGTTCTAGGAGTGAATTGGAGGACTCATCCTAGGTCCTGGACCTCACACCCTTAGAGTCTCAAAATTCTTTTAGAGTAATCTCTTGGTGGGAGGAATGGTCACCCCACCCCCACCGCCGCCAGCCCCACCCCCACCCCCACCCCCACCCCCCACCCCCGCAATGCCAATATCACTAACTTCAGTAGCATCATAAGACTCTACTGCTTGGAAATTTATACTCACCCTTAGAAGTTGGGAGGAGGGACTGACTATCCTAAAGCAGCTCCCTCACAATTGAGGGGCTTCTAAGAATCTAGACCATAGAGGAGGTAGGCTTTCAAGAAGGCCTCCAGGGCCTTACTTGGACAAACACTGACCCTGTTTTTTAATCCAAACAGAAGGTACCCAGAGCCCCCACTGACCACAGGTCGGTTGTAATAAGCAGGTGTAAAGGCTAGTGGGACTCTCGTCCAATCACAAAACAGCTTTCCATGGGCACTGCTGTTAAGTGGAACTTGGGATAAAGTGTTAGTTCAGGCAAGGGACAGGGGCAGTTTCCTGTTGCTGTTGCTGTGCTACGTAAACCTAAGAGTCTGTCCCAGTCTGGACAGCTGCTTAGCCCAAAGCAGCTCCTTCACTGAGCGGCTTGGACAGAGAACTTCCATCTCTACATCTCAGTTCTTTATCTGTCTGAGGCTGGATGGAACTTCATGGATCCCAGTTAGGAGTACCTCCAAATAACAAGAACAAAATGCTACATCTACTTACCCGCCTCAATGCACTGCTTTTTATACTTCATTACATGGTCTAGGCAGCCTGGGAATTTGAATGAAAGTTGTTCCATTTGAGTAAAAGGTATCTGTATTATAACCCCTTGCCCGGTACACACACACACACACACACACACACACACACACACACACACCCCACATACACTCTCTTCAGATACAAGAGAGATGGCAGATCTGAACAGGACACTATCATTTTACAGTTAAACAGAAATTCATCCACCCGTGGAAGCTGTAAGTAGTCTCACTTAAGTACAGCCTTTATCAAATCGGTCACCAACAAGTGACTTGGAAACCAAAGAGGGGGAGCTAATAATACATGTAGTTTCTGCCTCTTCCAGACATGAGGCTCTAGGTGGTGGGTACCCAGATGCCTAGTAGGCATGATCCTCACCAACAATGTCATATACTACGTCCAGATAGGACATAGTGAGGAAGATCCAATGCCTCCTGTGGGATTCATACCCAAATCTCAGATCCCTGGCCTACATATGAAATAAACATCAGGCAAACTCAAATTGGAGATGATCTATATGATATTTGATGAGGTCATGAAAACTAATGGCCAGAGAAGGCTGAGGTTTTGGCATAAGGGGCTAAATGCCTCTGGAACCGGAAGAAAATGTAATGGATAAGCAGCTGAAATCCCCAAAGCCTGGTGTTTGATTGATAGAAATATGCCGATGTTATCTTCCTAGTTTTCACAAGTGTACCCTGAAAACAGGATGCTGACGACCAGAGGAACTGAGAGCTACATGGAATTTTGTCTACTTTTACAGCTTTTCAAAAACCATCCCCAAGTAAAACTCACTTTAAAAAATCCCAGTGAGCTTTGGTGTCATCAGCTGGAAAGTACCATGGAGTAAATGGTGTGGCACCAAAGCTACCCTGGATGGCTTGAGGAGCAGAGTCAGAGCGTCACCATTGCCATGTGTACAGCCCAGGGCAAGTGCTTGGAGAGATGATGAATTCTGCATCCTGCCTGGCGCCCAGGAACATGCCTTCCCCACACTTACCTGACTTAACCCTCTCCACCCTGAGTGAGGGGTGGTTTAGTACCATGTCTGCAGATGAGAAACCCTACAGCTTTGGAGGCTTCCCAAGACTCTCTGCACCAACCCACATGCCATAACACAGAGATAGTGAGACGGACGGAATAACCCAAGAGGTGGGGGAGTTTACCTGGAGAGGTGAAGTTCGCGGACAGGGAAGGGCTGTCTTCGTTCATATTAGCATTGGGGATGTTATGGGCCTCGATGAAGTAGAGTGTGCTCGGCTCCACGGCAAAGCCTGCGTAGGAGAAGGTCCACTGCAAAGCAAGACAGGACAGTTCTGCAGTGCAAGAGCAGGGCTCTGGACGGCTGTTCTTACTTGTGAATGTTTCACATTTAGGTAGTGTGTGTGTATGTGTGTGTGTGTGTGTGTGTGTGTATGTGTGTATGTATATGCTAATGGAGGATCATGCACAGTGTGTGTGTGTGTGTGTGTGTGTGTGTGTATACACTAGTGGGGGATCATGCTACAGTGTGTGTGTGTGTGTGTATGTGTATGTATGTGTGTGTGTACACTAGTTGGGGATCATGCCACAGTGTGTGTGTGTGTGTGTGTGTGTGTATGCTAGTGAAGAATCATACACAGTTCATGTGTGTGCATGTGTATACACTAGTGGGGGATCATGCACAGTGCGTGTGTGCGTGTATGTGTGTGTATGTGTGTGTGTGTGTGTGTGTGTGTGTGTGTACACTCATGGGGGATCAGGCCACAATGTGTGTGTAGGTCAGGACAACTTGGAGGATTTGTTCTCTCTACCATGTGGATCCTATGGACTAAATTCAGCCCCCTTTTCACTTGCCATTAATCTCTATGTTCCAGCTGAAACAGGTCTCTGGTCAATGTCTATGTAGGGAATGGGCCCAGCCCAGTTTGCTGATATAACTCAGAATCGGAGAGGAGTGGCATTTTAGAGCTAGAATATAATTTAGGTCAGCTCCCCTCACTTTGTGGGACCATGAGTCTTAAAGATGCTGACATCCCCAGGCACTGGGCAGACTAATGACGTTTAAACCCAGGCAGGCATCTTGCTCTGCATCATCAGGCTATTCATGATTCTCAAGCAAAGGGCCCATCTGTCAACCACAGCCATGGGCCTGCAAGCGCTTACTTTGCCGCCGGAAGGTCTGGTCTGACTTCGGAAGGCCTCTGTGTAATCACACCTCACACAGCTGTACGACTGCATGTTGCTTATGCCAGTCACACAGATCTTGGTGGCCTTCAACAAGCGGATGCTGGCTGCAGAGACAGGGAAGTGGGAAGGTGTTTTATTAGCACTTATGTGGCTCAGGCAGTACTCTATCCTTTAAATGCTTCATCTCAGCTGGTGGGTACCGTGGCATCCAATGTGCAGATGGGGTGAATGAGGCTTTGGGAGTCTTGCAGGGGGGCAGGTACTCTGCCTGAGCTTTCACAGCTCAGCAGCAGCAGATGCAAACCCAAATTCCAAAGCCCAGGAGCTCTTTACTCCTTCTAGGTTGGCCTGAGTTGTACAAAGTGCCCGTGGTTAGTGATGCCATCGGCCCCATTCTAGGTCTCTTGAGGGTGACAGATTGCTTGGGGGGTCTGTCCATATCCTAAGGTTGTCTTTCTGTGCATACATATGGGTACTTCCGTTGGATGTGTCTAAGAATGGGATTAATGGGTCCTATACACTGCATATTTCTAGTTTAGAAGATGCTTTGGACTTTAGCTTTGGCTGCCTTTTTTTTTTCTAAAAAAAAAACCTGCCCAAACATCAGTCCCAGACTGGGCCTATTTTGACTGCCCTATGCCCATGCAGACCATTCTTTGTCATGGGTCTGTTTCTCTATCTCTATCCCTACTTTTCCAAGTTCCCTTTAAAGTGCCTAACAACATTGACCAAAGACCTGCTTGGTGTGGTGCCAAAGCCTATTGTAGCATCTCATAGGAGTCTTTTGGGGTCCTGCCCTGGTCCCTCTGGCCACCCCACTCACATAGAGCGCAACTCCCTTTGAGGCATCCCTTCACATTGCTTGTGGCTGCCTTTCTTACTACTCTGAAAAATGTACTGATGAAGTCTGTCATTGACTCATTTCCCCAGGTAAATGGATCCTTCTCCTGGCTCTCTCACCATCACTGTAAGTTTTTGGAGACAAGGTCTCACCCTGTAGCCCACTGTCCTGGAACCCAGTATATGCCCCAGGCTGGTCTCAAACTTGCCACAATCTCCCTGTTAAAGTCTCCCAGGGACTGGGTAAATGGACTCTTGACTAAACCAAGTTTAACGTGGGCAAATGGAAACCACAAGCAAAGGCATTACGGTCCCAGCATTGACTTGTCTAGGGAACTTACATGTTGCTTTCTGCATAATCTGGAGGAAATACCAAGACTTCCATGATGCCATTTGGGGAGTGGGAAATTAGCCCAAGCCAGAGCTTTTCCTAAACTAGGGGAACCATCTCTTCAGTGAAGTCTGACTGCAGAATGACACTGCTCACCAGTGGCTTGGCACATTTTTACAACCAGCAGATGCCACAAACTGCCCAACCCCGGGTGCTGCCTGGGCTTCCTTCCTTCCTTTCAATCACTTCCGAGCCAGAGTAGCCCCCAAACCCCCACCCTGGCTTTGAACCTCTAGCTCAGTTTTGTTCTTCCATGTGCTACTGTAGGCATGATCACTGACACAACTGTATAGCTCTTTGGAGTCTGGCAGCTTGTATTTGTGACATCCATATTGTTACATACACAAAGAGAATTCTCATTGTTGAGTTGCAAAGTTTCCACTTTGTGGTTCTTTTAGGCTCTTGGTCACCTGGATGGTGTTATGAACAGTGTTACCGTACACATCCTAGGATGTGTCTTTGCTTTGTATGCCTATGTATGTGGTACGTGCCTAGGAGTGGAATTAATGGGTCCTATATCCTTCACATTTCTGGTTTAGTAGATACTTTGACTGATGCAAACTTACCATCTGCCCGGAGTATCCAGCTTATGTTCATCAAAATTGAAAAATCCTCTGGTGCAACCCTTGTTTTAACAAGTTCCACTTGGAGGTCCCTCAAGTCTCCTGGGGTGAGTGTGTGTTGGACCATCCACTCTGGAGATGGCCCTGGGGAAAGGCAGGAAGACTTCCTATGACACTCCTATTTCAGGCTCAGTCGGAAGTTATTTCCTCCAAGTGATCTGTCCTGTTCCATCCCAACTCACTTCTGCTAAAAAAAGCCAAACTTCTTCTGGATGCTGGCTTATTTATACATCTGAATAAATTCTCTCCATTTCATGGTCCCAAACTATATAGCACTTGGGGTGTTCCAGGTGTGCGTGCATGCATGTTTAGTTTGACACGTTCACTAACGTCAGTCCTGATTTCTCCATGCCTCAGGCCTGGACTCAGACAGCTAGCTCACATCACAACCACTTTCTCAACTCTTCACCTTTGCTGCCATCCACCTCCCCCTCCTGCTCACTCTCACCATTCACATTTCTTGGGCAAAACCCATTCATTCTTCAAAGGCTACCATGTCGGGTACCTATGTGTAAAACATTTGCTTCCTAGTCCCAACAATAAATGGTGTAGCCCCTGCCACCACAATGGATGTCCCTCTCTGGAGTGGCAGCCACTGCTTCCCACTTAGCACGGTGAGTTCCACTCTGCCTGTGCGCTAATTCACCGGGAGCCCAGCCCATCTCAAACACACCCTTACTCCCCAAACTCTGCCTTGAAAACCTCACTCGCGTTTGCTAACAAGGCACTGCATCACCAAGTGCCTGGTCTACCAAGACCTGCTGCCTGATTCAGACCTTCTTAATGTCCAAATGCGCTTCCAAATATCCATTCTCTAATGCACCTACCAGTCTCAGGGCCACATTGAATAGTCTGCGGGAAAGAGAGAAACCAAATGTCATGTTGAAGCTGGCAAACCACAATGCTCTTTTTACCAAATTAGGCAAAACACCATCTTTTTCCTTAGACGCATGCACAAGTGACAAGTTTTCAACGAAAAGATGAGCTGGGAGGGGGAGAGATGTCTCAACAGTTAACACAGCACACTGTTCTTACAGAGGACCTGTGTTCAGGTCCCAGCTCGCACATCAGACAACTCACATCTGCCTATAACTCCAGCTCTAGAACTCAACGCCTCTGGTTCCTGAGGACATGTTCACAGGCATTCACACTCACGTACACATACATACACACACACACACACACACACACCTTCCCTGCCTTAGATTACTGATGGCCATTGTGAGGTACTTTAACTATCTACTGTTTAACTGCTGGTTTTCAGGACAGTGTAATATGTATTGATTTCTCCAAGTGAACCTTTGGCTGTGCAGAGAGGAAAGCGGGTAGCAGTGGAGCAGCCCGCCATGCCTTCCCCAGGCTCATATCATACTTCTGTTTTGATCTAAGACTCAGCTGAGCTACTGAGAAAACCGGGGGCAATTGTGATTTCATCACATCTTTCTAAAACAGCTTTCAAAAAGTAAAACTCCTCAATGTCTAAGAAAGGCCAGTACTCAATAAACCCTTTGAGGCTTACACAAGGAAAATAATGAATAGTATGGTTCGGGAATAGTATAGTGAGCCTCAAACATTTATTTCAGTTGTTAGCGATCTTCAGTGGTAAGATCCAATGTGACAGACCCAGAGGACTCCAGGATCCCAGCTTCCTCATTTCCAAAGACCTCGTGACAGCAGAAAACAAAGGTTTTGGTGGGGCAAATTTGGTTTGGGTGAAGTCATCCATGGTCCTTTGCTTTATGGCATTCTTTTTAAACAAATGAGCCATCTACTAGGAACTAAGATCTAGTTGAAAGGTAATGAGAGGAGATACAGGGAAAAGCCAAGCAACAGCATGACCATTCACAAAGCCCATTCGGTTGTCCTCACAGCAAATGCCCCCAGGACAGTTTTCTGTTGTATAGAGAGGGCAAGGACAGTAGCTGGTGGCTTCAGGACGCCATATACTAGCTTTGGCTTTCCCAGCAATCAAGGAAAAGCAAGCAAGCAGACAGGTACAGTGTGTCCTGACCACCCAAGAGGTGGGTCCGCACAGGTGTGACCGAAACTGTCTAGTCACCATGAACCAGGAGGTGAGGCACGGCACCTGTGTGAGTCCACCATTTTATTAAGGAGAATACTAAGACTCGATGGGCCCAAATGTCCAAGGTGGCATCTGTGACAGATATCAATCTCATGTCTCCAGTAAGATGCCTTCCAGGCTAGGAATAGAGGGATGATGAAAGTGCAAGGTAACCATTATGGTTACCTCAGGGGTGCAAATCTGGCCCCTTCCAGAGGGTGGTCCATGGACAATTTCCTAGAAACACGAGCTGTCGGGTCTTACGCCTGTCAGGGTTCTGGTAAAAGGATGGGAAACCAAGAAAAAGGGCGCTCATATGGAGACGGGGATGCTTACCGGCTCTTGGGGCACGGTGCTCCCGCACACTGCAGCCAGGCTCAGCAACACCAGCAACATGACCCAGCCACCGCCCACCACCACGCGGAGCTGGGGCGGGCGGTTCAGGGTCCTCTTATCCAGGTGCCCGCCCGCGGCAGCTCTCTCCGGGCTCCGCCTCCTACAATGCCGCCCTGCCCTAGTTGGGGCGGGCACTGGCCGGGTCCCAGGACCGTAAAGTGGCAGCCCTGTCGCCCGCGGGGTTCGCGGGGGTGGGCGGGGTGCGAATGACTCGGGCCGGGGAGTACGGAACTCTGGCAGCCGGGGCGACGCGCGTCGAGCCCCGCGCACAGGTGTGTGCCGCAAGCTAGGAGGGGCGACCGCACCCACGCCCCGAGACCGACCGAGCAGCCCGGCCCTTCCCGAGGAGAGCACGCGACGCTCCAGGCCGCCAGTTAAAGCGCAGAGGGCGAGGACGGCCACCGTCTTCTCTGTGCGCCCGGCTCCTGCTCTCCAAGGCCCCCTGCCCAGGTACGGAGCTGTCCCTGGTGAGTAGCAGGTCGGGAGGACCTGGAGCCTCCTTTACCCAAAAAGAGTCCCAGAAAGACAAGGGGGGAGGGACTCGAGCCACCGAAACCTCCTCGGCTTCTTTGGGGAAGCCTTTGACAGGAACTTACAGTTACAATGTAATATTGATAGGAATCTCTACCCCGGCTGCTCAGGCTTTCTGGTTAAGTGTATTTCTGTAGAATGAGGTCTGGCGGTTACATCTGGGGTCCCGAAGCTGGTGCCTCAGCACTGTGGGTTCAGAGCTGAAGTTCTGACATTTGGCAGGGCTGCTGCGTGAATGAAACTTTTTCCTGCTCTCCACCTCTCAGACCTTAATTCTGGGAAGGTGGCCCAGAGACCATCCTTTGGAGATGAAATCGCTTAGGAGGGGACTAGTCCAGTATTATTTGGGATTAGACAAGGGCTGCAGAGCCTGGAATTCAGCTGCTTCAGCCCTTCATAGGTCAGTGACTGTTGCTATTACCAAACTTGTAGATAGTGGAATTGGAGGGAGCCCTAGGGTAGAAGTCCTGCTTGACTTGTCCCTGTTGAGAGGTTAGATGGAGTCAGGCAGCTGTGATTGCCAAAGCCCTACTGGGATATAGACTCAGTTTACCTGTGAGACTCAGGTGAAGGTTCTGTTTCTGATCCACATGGACAGGCCCAGTCCCCAGCCTCTGTGGGATTGCAAGGAATAGCTTCCTGAGAGAATTGTTCTGATTCCTGACCCAGGAGGTTCACAGAAGGGAGGTGTAGCCTCACCCCGCCCATCCCCGCCCTGGAACTGAACCACCCTGGGGCCCTTCCTCAACCTTTGTGAGCTGCTTGGGCCCAGTGGTCCCTGGGAACATTTCTAGCTCTCAGGGTGGCCTTACTGAACAGTAAACACTTGCTGGCTGCCAGGGTGCAAAGGTGAACCGCTGATGCATGCTCTTTGTCTAGAGAGGAGTGCAGCGAGAGGAGCAGGTCAAGGCCAAAGTGCCTGCCCTGACACAGGAGCAAAGGGGAAGTGGCCGTGTTTTCCAGTTTCAGTCTGAGAACTTTGTCTTACGGGGCTGCGGGACCGGACCGATGTTTAGCTGGCAGGCAGTCTTCAGTGTTGGAAAACTTGGGTGTCTGCGTAGCGAGTTGGAGAACATACCCTCTCAGACAAGCAAGTCACAGCTGACTGCCAACATGTGTTCATTCAGGGAGTAGCTGAGTGCCAACACCTGGCCAGGCTTGGAGCCGGCCTGGCAGAACATGCCCTGCTGTAGTAAGCTCAGGGCAAAGGTCAAGGGCTTTGGGACAGCCGGGATAGAGAGGTCAGGCCCAGGGATAGGTCTGCGAGTCAGCCATTTTTTGGCCCTTGAGGGATAAAGGTGGGTAGGAGGCATTTCATCTAGCATAAGAACTCCTGGTGTCACATGAACACCGAAAACCCAGAGTGGCCTTTCCTGACCTTGGCAAGGGAAGGTAGGGCAAACGTGAGGAAATGGCTTGTGGTGGGTATAGGATAGTTTTGTTTTGAGAAAGGGCTCAGGCAGCTGGCTGGGTTCCTTCTCTAGGAGAATCTGGTGGCAGAGGAGAGAGGAAGAGTGGGTGAGGTGATGGTAGGAAAGGGGTTGTGGATATGGGAGAATGCCCAGGCAAGAGTGCCAGACAGCCTCCTGACACAGGGGGAGCAGTTTCCCCCACCAGTGATGACGGGGTTCGGGATGACACTACCCTGACTCTGGAACAGGAGTGTGTACCTGTGGCCTGTGGTCAGGACATCAGAGTGGGCAGTGAAAGGAAATATAAACGGTCCTGCAGTCAGAGATGGGGTCACACCTGGGCCAAGAGGATGTACCTGTCTATCTTCGGGAAATTCTATCCTGTCTCAGGCCACAAGTACCCACCCCACCCTCCAATGATCCTTGTGAACATGCAGCCTCTAAGGTGATCTGCTGGGAAGGTCCTGCTTGCTTAGATGCCTCCTAGCCCCTACAGTGCTTAGCTTCTTCTCCTGGGTGTATGGCAAGCTCTTGTTCTTCTCAGAGGTTTCCTTTCCTGAACAATTAAGTGAGTGAGCCACCAGGATAGTGAAGAGCTGACTGGAATCCGAAGGAGGCATTCTTGGGAGATTCTCCACATGTCTTCGGTCATAGATTCAGTCTCTAAGTATATAGGAGCCACCTGGCACAAGAAGTCTTCCTGTCCAGGTGCCCGGTGGGTGTTCCTTAAATTCCAGAATAAATTAGCACACGCCTTCCTCCAAGGCCATGCCTAACTCTGCATGCCCAGGAAGATTGCTTTGGAATTCTGCCATCATGTAGGGGGAAGCTCACAGTTTGTCTGTCACCTGGATTTCGAACAGGCTCTGCGATGCTACTGCAGCTGAGACTCCCAAGATTCACTTGCTATCTCTCGGCCATGACCAAAGCTCTTGGTCTCTTGCTACCTCAGTTTCCCCATGCACCTATGACATGGAACTCTGTCACTCTAGCAGACCCAGCAAGGAACTCAGAAGAAACCAGAGTCAGGAAAGCAAGTTGAAGGTTTTAAATTCACTGCATGGACGTAGAGCAGGGGACATAAGACAATTAAACTTTTAATTCTAATATCTCCATGTTCCCAAGTGGGGAAATTCCCTTGTGCCCATAACCTTTGTTAACTCTGCTGTAGCCAACCTGGAGAGAACAAAGCTCTGAGGGTTGTTGACATACTGAGTCTAGTTTCCACCCACACAGGTGGAATTTTCCACTTTGTTTTTTTTGCAAATACTTATCAAGTCTCTGGGCGGTTAACAGTGGCTTCATTGTCTTGTGAAGGGGGAGCTGGTTCTAGTGAATACCGCCTGCCTGCCAGGGCTCTTTGGCCAGCCCCAGCTGGCACAGCAGTCACTGGAGTACCCTGGCCTCTGTTGCCACCTCTGCCCTCTGTTCCACTCCAGCTATTTGAACTTGGACTTGGCTAATTTAATGCTAGCTTTGAGCCAGAGACCCTGAGGGCTTGCACTCCCTGATTTCCAGTATGGGCGTAGAACTCCGTATAGTCTCTGCCCCAGTAGGAGGGGCTGGCACAGAAGAAACCCAGACTCAGGCATGATTATAGTTCAGTGTTAATGCCACCCCAGCCAGGTCCTGGAGGTGAAGCCATGTCAGGGCATGGCCTGTTTGTTCATGGCGGTGACCTCCGTCTCGTGGACACTTGTGTTGATTTCCATGTTTGTTATTATCACACTGGGGCTCTGAAGAACATACAGACCTCAGAAGAAATGGGTCCTTTTTCTGCACCAAGTCTCACTCTAGGCGGAGTCGGCCACATAGGGATGCAAGGAAAGGCAGTTACTGTGTTGGAAGTAAGCGTGATGTGATGGGTATTGTTCACTGACAGCTGGATGAGCTTGTAGTTGATGTTATTATTGGTCGTAGCTGTAGGCTCACATGCCGTGGAAGAGAAAATGGGATGCATTGATGAGATTAAGTAAGAAGCAGGGTAGAGCCGGGTGGTGTTGGCGCACGCCTTTAATCCCAGCACTCGGGAGGCAGAGCCAGGCGGATCTCTGTGAGTTCGAGGCCAGCCTGGGCTACCAAGTAAGTTCCAGGAAAAGGTGCAAAGCTACACAGAGAAACCCTGTCTCGAAAAACCAAAAAAAAAAAAAAAAAAAAAAAGAAGCGGGGTAGAGTTCAGGACGTGGACTGTGAACTGGGTGAAATTTCCCCGGGCTTTGAGCTTTGTAAAAGAATTTTTTTAATTCTTTTAACTTTATCATTTTTTTATAAGTCTTATTGTACAGCACAGGTTGATTTCTAAATCATGATGCTCCTGCCTTAGCCTTTACCCTAAGTGCTGGGATTATAGGTATGTTCCTAGGCTCAGCAATTTTTCCTTTCGCCGCCCCCCCCCCATAAAAACAAGAAACTAAGACGTAGATAGCTGTTTCCATTTAAAAGATTTATTTAGTTTTATTTTGCGCATATGAGGGTTTGCCTGCATTTATGTGTATGCACTCATGCATGCCTGGTGCCCATGGAGGCCAGAAGAGAACATTGGGATCCCTTAGAACTGGAGCTGCATGTGATTGTGAGCCACCATGTGGATGCTGGCAACTGAATCCAGGTCCTCTGCAAGAAGAGCAAATGCTCTGAACCACTGAGCCCCTGCTCCAGCCCCATTTCCATTATATAAGTGAAGAAACAGTCCCAGAGAGGCTGCATCCTGAGTGGGATTGAGCTGTAACTACAGCCCAAGGGTCTTGACTTTGATTTCTCTCCTAAAGTCTGTGACTTGAACATGGACCCCCAATGTATAAGATGTACTTAAATGTGTGTTTATTTTATAAGTTGATAATTTGTGTTTTTATTTGGCATGATTTTTTTCCCTCCCCTGAAGGAGAACAATGACAGAAATGTATTCTAGAAGCCGGGGCTGTGGGAGCTGGGCGATCTCTAACCTGATTTATTTCTGCAACTAGTGATAGCATAGCTTTCATTTTTTTAAGCTGTTCTCCTTGCTGTCATGGGACTTCCTGTGGTTAACTTTATTCAGAAGTTTAGAAGGGGGCAGGTATGGAAGTTGGGCATGATCACAGCTGTAAAGGGCCTTGAGCAGGGCAGGTACTATGGACCCACATCCTATTCTCACTGGACTTGGAGGTGGCTTGGTGCTCCATGGCTGGTAGTATGCAGGTGAGCATGGGTTTCATACCACATAGGCTTTAAGGAACTCTTAATGTAACTAGAGTTTTAGGCAAAAATCTGGCTCCAGCAACCCCGGCAGGTTAGAAGAGTAATGGGGAAAAGCAGAGAGAGGAGGGCTGAATCGGCATGGCCACATTGGGAAGGATGGGGAACGAGTCTAGTGATCCTCAACCTAGTTTTCTTTAAGAATTGGGACTTGCAGTCCTGATGAAGGTGTGGTCTAGCTGGTCATGGTCTCAGTTCTGGTTCTGCAATGTGGTCTGAAGAAGTCTTTAGTGCCCAAGGGGACAACAATCTTGATTGAAGATCCAAGATACGGCCTCACCCTGGGATAATTGTCCTCCTCCAGGGTTGGTCTGTCCTGGGAGGTTCTGCTGTTGGTGGGATCCAGGGTGACTGCAGGTTTAAGACAAGAACTAACTTAGCCCTTTGCCTTCGGTCTTCAAGGGGGACCAGATAGGCTAGGTGGACGGTCACTCTTATTCACGTACCTCTGCAGAGTCAAGCAGGGATGTGAACCAAAGTTAACAGGACACACAACATGAAGGCAGAGAAGCCAGGCTTTTTTTGTCCTGCGTTCCCTGTGAGCCCAAGTGGGGCGGGAGTTCTTTGTAAGAGACACTTCCACAGTGCCTGTTGCTTTCTGTTGAATCTGAATGAAGTACTGGAGAGACATTGCAAGGATGGAGAGAACTAACAGGTTTGGGGAGGCTCCAGCATTCAGGTACAGTTTATAAGATGCTGTAATTCTCTGTGGTGAAGGAGTAGGTGTTCGCTTCCTTCCTTATTTTCAGATTTTTAATTTCCCAGGGGCTGATTTTTAAAACACACTGAAAATCAATCCACATAATAAACAAGCCCCACAAAGTAAAAGCTGTGTCCATCCATCTCAACACCAGCACAGTAAGGTCACTCAGCCAGATGCCCGGGGAACCTTCTCAACTCTGCCTTGCTTCTGTACTTATCTTCCACAGACAATCAGGATAGTGTGTGGGCCGCCCCAGTGGAGACTGCACTGTATCCTGTCACTTCAGACGCGAGGGTTTGTTAACTGAGAAAGTTCTCTGACTTGAAAGACAGCTGCAGCAACACCTCTGCAGAATGTCCCAGGCTCCTGGGAAGAGTTAGCAGGGTCTGTCCCTTACCCTGCCCCTCAGCTTGTCTGTGCAGGTAGACCAGGCTTCTGCCTCCTGGCTGGGCTCTCTTTCCCTCCTTGTTGGTGATATTTGAGATCCTGAATCAACAGTGGCTGAAATTCCCCCTTGTATGGAAATTTGGAAGCATATGCAAATTTAGCTAGGGGGAAGTGAGAGTGGGGGACCCCTGTTCTGCTCCCTTCTCTAAGTTTCCTGCCTTCCTATCACCTGTGGGTAACCCTGGTTTTTTTTTTTTCTCTCTCATTCTAATCTTTGTGATTTTTTATTCATAATCTGCAATGTAAATGTTATGCAAATACAGTGTTGAGGAAATAACAAAAAATGTCTACATATGAGTATCATTTTTTTCTGCCAGTTTTTTCCATTTGTATGTTTGAAAGGGTGTTAATTAGCATCACCCCAAGATCCATCGTCACATCTGACAGACAGTGGTTTCTTACCTTCCTTAGATCTGTCCTCCGGGTTCTAGTCCCCAGGATCTAGTTAAAAGCCACATGACCAGACACAGGCATACATATTCTTTATTTCTCTCACAAATGGTAGATCCCCACCCCCCACCACCACTATTTTTATTTACTTGAGGTTATTTTTAAGAAGTGTGTGTGGTTTCCCCACCTGGATTCTGTGGACAATGTCCCTCTGCATGCTACTCTGTTTTCTGTCTTTTCCTGTGCTGGATGGGAGATGCTTGCTGTATCTGAAATTATGATGGCATTCCAGTTTAAGTGTTAATTAGCATCACTGAGGATTTCCCGGGCAGGGTATTTCCTAGGTGGCATTGCCATCTTCCTTGTAGACTCTGTCCCCAGTTGTCAAGAGCTGTCATTTGTTTTCCCTTGTCTCCTTTGCATGATGTCATTTGGTGAGGGCCAAGCTGACCCTTTGCCCTTTGCTTTCCCCACCTCTTCTGGTTCCCGGAACCCCTCGTTCTGAGGACATTCCAGCAGCTGCTGTGGAGAACTGTAGTGGGAGGTGCAGGAAGGGGAGTGACATCAGGACACTGTTAGGACGCTGTGGGGAGGGTTCCAGGGAAGGAGTCGTGGGGCCTGGCCAGGCAGGGTCGGTGGGATAGACAGAAGTGGATACGCAGTCACTGAAGAATCAGTGTCCCTCCGTACCACGGTCTCCATCTCCAGGGCCCCTCTGTACCACGGTCTCCATCTCCAGTGCCCCTCTGTACCACTCCATCTCCAGGGCCCCTCTGTACCACGGTCTCCATCTCCAGTGCCCCTCTGTACCACGGTCTCCATCTCCAGAGCCCCTCTGTACCACGGTCTCCATCTCCATCCCTTCCCACTTTCATAGCAAGTTTTCACCCTGTCTGTACCTGCTGCTGGCAGCTTTAGGCTCCCTCATTGCTGTTGGTAAACGAAACAACCTCCCAGTTCCCTGATGGGTAAAGGTTGATAACACAAGTCCTCCAGGCTGCCGTTCTTCTGATGGCTCTGATACCTGTCCTGGGCCTGTCACAAGAAGGGCCTTTAACAGCCCTGAAGAATCATTCATTTTCTTCTTGTTGCCCTGTGACTACACAAGAGCCCAGGCACCGAGGCCCGCGCTTGCTCAGCTGCAGCCAGCACGCCATGTCCCCATCCGCCCTAAGGCTCTCTCTGCTGCCCAGTCCACTCGGGCAGGTACACCTCAGCACAGTGTGTGTGTGGAACTCCTAACTGGAGTGTACACCCTTAGCCAACCCAGCTGCTTCCGCCCCCCTCTGCTGCTCACTTACCTCTGGGAGGGCCCCCAGCGATAACCTTGCTGCGTTCTATCTACACCTTCCTTACATACACCTTGGGCAGTCAGGGTCAATCCCTACATAAGCCTTCAAGGGAAGGAAGTGCCAGGTGGCCCCTCCACTCCCCCAACACAGAAGCGACTTGCCCCCTGGTTGGCAGTACAGTGGCCGCTTTCTCATCACTGTGGTGGCTGAAGAGTGGAGAGGTTTAGAGTGATTTGTAGTTCAGGGCGTGTAGTCTGTCACGGCAGGGGAGGCACGGTGGCCGAGAGGGTCAGTTAGTGGGTACCAGAGCTTGTAGCAATGGCTTCCTGCATGATGCCAACAAAGAGTGCGTCAAGCCAGAGCGGGGCTGCGCTGTAGCCTCCAGGCCCACACCCAGTAACCCAGTGCCACCAGCCCCGTCTCTCTCTGCCCCTAAGCTGCCAACCTCCTAAAAGAGAACTGTCAGCTGGGACCGAGTGTTCAAACACGTGAGCCGTAGAGGCTATTTCCCATTCACACTATGAAAGGCAAGTGGGGGTCTAGCCCATGTTAGGTCCCCAGGGTTCCCCACCCGTGTTCTGCTTTTGGTGAAGACCGCCACAGGGAAAGAAGGGAGATCACAGAGAAAGTATGGATGGGCACAGAGGGCAGATTCTTGAACACAGAAGCTTGTGCGCCCCCCTGAGCGGGAGCAGGTCTATGGGAAGGGAGATAGGAAAGCAGTATTAAGTCCAAGAAGCCCCAAAGCAGGCAGTAGGTGCCCAACTGGGAATCACCGACCCAAGTCATTCTGTAAGAGCAAGGCCCTGGGACATGTGACATCAGCCTTGAAGAGTCTCCACACTGACGAGAGAGCTTGGCAGCCTCTGCTCCGTGTACTAAAAAGTGAGAGGTGGATAATGAAAGAACAGACTCTGTTCAGAATGGGGGAGAGCAGACTTTACTGGTCTGAGAGTACCACTGGTACCCCCAGACCCTGCGACTCTGTTTGTAAGGGTACAGGAGAATGAGAGTGAAGGGTCTGAGAAGCAGTGGTTTTTTGGAGTGGAGAGTAGGGAGTGGGGAGGGCCTGGCTTCACCTGGGCAGGGCAAGAGAGAAACCAGACTGCCTGCTTTTTGCTGCCTCCTGGCTTCAAGGTATGTGGGAGGGGTTCTGGATCCCGTGGACAACAGGTTTCCTAAAGCCTTGGGCCTGTCTTATGGCCCTGATTTGGGGGCTGGGGATTTCCCTTATCCCGTATTGTCCCATCTACAGTTCTTCACCAGCTACGTCAGAGTAGTCTGCCTGTGTCACAGGGGCCAAGAGGGCACGGCCTTGTCCTCCCTGTCAGAGGCCAGGTAGCTCCCTGTTTCTGGAGATGAGGATCCCCGATGCAATTGTCTGCTGTGTGTCTGTGTGTGGAGACACTCTTAGGAAGAGAAAGTTGAGTTTAAGAAAATTGCCATCCTATGTTGACGATATGAGAAATGGAGGGAAAACAGATTTCTGAAGAGAATGCCTTAAATTTTGTTTATTTATCAAGACATTTATGTAGCCTACATAGGCTGATCTCAGACTCTCTATGAATCCCATTGTGATCCTTGTATCTCCTCTTCCTGAGAACTAGGATTGCCGACATGAGATAACACACTCTTCCTGGCAAAGCTTTTAGTTCATTGGGGTGCACCAGGCACGCAGTGAAGTGCCTGTCATAGTGACTTTGATCTGTGCACATGTCCAGGTAGCCACGGCCCGGTGAGGACCCAGAACTTCCTGTGTCTCTCCTGCCTGGCGCTTCCTGTCTGTCCTAGCACAGATACAGGCTTGGTCCCAACATCTCAGACTGCCAGGGACAGTTGGCTGTATAGGCCACGTGCAGATCCATCTGTGAGTGTTTCTCTGCAGCAAGTATGCCAGAGTACAGCCTCTAAGCTAGGCTCAGCACTTGGAAAGCGGTACACAGAAAAGTCCCGGGATGAACATGGCCAGTGTAGACGAAGGTTTCTCTACAATGCTGATATTTAAGTGAGGCCAGAGAAAAGGGAAGAGGAAGCCAGTGGAACAGAAACTGGCACAACAAGCACCTGGAGAAAAGAGCGACACATGCACGGGGCTGGTACATGCATTTGGAAGGAAGGAGCAGCTCACAGTGGGGTGGGAGGTGACAGGCAGAGACCAGCTGGGCTGGCTCTTAGAATGACAGTGATATTCTAAGGAGTTGGGCTGCTGGGAGGGGCCTGGAGGTGACAGTGAAGGTCCTATTAGGGCCACTAGACCATAAGTCTCAGCTCGGTGGCTGAGGCTCTTCCCGCCCCCCCCCCCCCCCCCCCCCCCCCCCCCGCCCCTCGGCCACCGCTGCACTCACCAGAAATGCTGTAGGTCTGGCGATGAGGTAGTGGTGGCACTGAGCAAGGATCCGCTGGGCTGCAGGAAAGCAGCCAAACCTTTGCCAACTTCTTGGCCTCCTTTGTTCTGGCATGGGTGTTTGGTGCCTCATGCCCATCCAGTAACCCAGTGCCACCAGCCCTGTCTCTCTCTGTTCAGACTATGTATGACCTTTGGGTTGCCTTGATGTGGCTTAATTGGTAGGGACTGTGGTGGGGGTGGGTCCATCCTCCGACTTGACAGCAGAGCATGGGCAGGGATCCGACTCGCTGGGGCTTACTTCCCTTGGGTAGTGACGGTGAGCAGAGCATGGGCAGGGATCCGACTCGCTGGGGCTTACTTCCCTTGGGTAGTGACGGTGAAGATCCTTGCGTCTCCTGTACCTTCGGGGGACTTAATGGCGTAACTCATGCCAGGTGCTCAGCTCAGGCAGCTGTTCCTCTTGTCAGTTTGATACACGGTACAGTGTACATAGAGACTCTTCCTTCCTGCACAAACCCATTCTCAGTTGGCAGCCTCATCCGGGTCCTCTGGAGATTGCAAGTCAAAGCCAGCGCTAGAAGGCCAGGTGACAAAGTTCAGATGTTCTACCCCAAATCCTCCAAACGAGAATGACTCCCAGATTGGCAAGAGCGACCATGGCCTCCAGCATGGGTTTTGCTGCTGCCTTGGAGATGTGTGCTCTAGGAGGAGCAACAGGCATGAAGGCCCAATAGGAGCCTGAAGCAGTCCTGGGACCCAGAGCCGGGAAGTGACTTTTCTGGGCCTTGAAGCTCTCTGGTAACTATGCTCTGGACTCAGGTCTCCCTGAGCCTGCTGAGGTTGCTAGGGCCATATAGTCACTGTTTAAATGGGTTTGCAGGACCCTTTTGTATGGACGGACACATTTTTTAGCAAGCAGAACTCTGTTGGTGGGCATTCAGATACGTTTCTTCGTGGTGTTAACAACCCAGGACCGATCCCCTTCGGGTCTAGCTGTGCAACATTCTCTTCTAGTTACATTCCTGGAAGTGAGACAGCTAAGACCAAGGACTGTGCCTTTAAGATCCCAGTGTGCCCATTATTCTGGAAAGGCTTACTGCTCCCCAAATGGGCCCAGAACAGAATCAGTATTTGTCAAGGAGCCTGAGTTCCTCAGGTCAAAACAGCTTCTAAGCCTGGCTAGACCGTGGGCCTGCCTGGGTGTGCTCAGCCCTCTTCAGAGCAGGTTCTTTTTGGGTGACTGAAAGCCAGGACCTTTGGGGTCCATGGGGCTGACCCTGGTATAGTATGTATGTACTTAGTATGTACTGGGAGAATATTAGAAAGGAAACACACCACACACACACACACACACACACACACACACACACACACACACACACACACACGGAAGAGAGTGTCATTAGGAGCCCTGTTCAAAAGTTCCTTTCAGATGGTTTCTAGTGTTCCAGCTGCACAGCCCTGCAGACAGATGTATCCCAAGTAAGGGAATGGGGTACACACTTTATTCTGGCTCCAGTTCCTTTGTAACTTAACACCACCCCAAAATCATCAGACTTGTGTAACTGGTCACAGACTCAAAACCACGTGCAATCTGAATGTACATATGAAATGGCCAGTGTTCTTACCACAGAGTTGCACATACTGTGCAATACCCACTTCCAGTCTTAGGTCATGTGACAGCAGGGCAGCGCCGTGGAGGCCCTGTGTCTGGGATTCTCCATTTAACTTCTGCTCTTCCTCTCCATATTTGATCTGTACACCACATCCAGACAGATCTTTGGCTATCTCAGGTCCAGACCCACACTAACCTGAGTTGGGGGCAAGGGTATCATGGTGGAGTTGAAGACTCACATGTGGCAGAGGTTGTGATCTTGGCAATGCCGGGGGCACAGGAGAAGGGAAACTCAGCCTTGAGAGGAAAGCCTCCAGCTCCTCAGCAGGCCCCCTCCTCCAGGAAGAGGCTCAGAAATCTGTCCACTTTACTGTCCCTGTGGCCTGGAGTATGAAATAAAACATGGCGGCCGGGCGGTGGTGGCGCATGCCTTTAATCCCAGCACTCGGGAGGCAGAGCCAGGCGGATCTCTGTGAGTTCGAGGCCAGCCTGGACTACCAAGTGAGTTCCAGGAAAGGCGCAAAACTACACAGAGAAACCCTGTCTCGAAAAACCAAAAAAAAAAAAAAAAAAAAAAAAATGGCAGTTGCACATTGAAAACTTGGGGGTGCCTTCCCTGCTCAGAGTAACTGCTGTTCTCACACCGGTCTGGTCTGACTTGATCGTTTCATTTAGTGGTTTATGACAATGTTTGGCTTTGCACTCCCAGCGGGCCTGGAGCTGCCATTCTTTCAGCCTCTGAGTTACAACTTGACCACACAGCTGCCATGACAGGCTTAGCGGCCCAGACAGGGCAACAGCTGGACCCAGGAAAAGCCATGAGCTGTCCCCACCCAGTGGGGCCTGCGTCTAAGGGGAAATACCTGACATTCCAAACATTCCCTATGCCCTTAGACAAATGTCAGCCAATCAGGGTCCTGAACTCTGGATATCCTCTCACCCCAACCTCTGCTATGATAAAAACCCCACCTTGCCTGGGCTCTGGGCTCTCTGCTCTCATGGCTGTGTCGGGCAGAGAGACCAAGCTCGGGGCTTGAAAAATAAAGGCTCTTTGCTTTTACATACAGGATTAGGTCTCTGTGGTGGTCTTTTGGAGATCTGGGCATAATAGGCATGCACCACTGAGCCTAGCCCTAGCCCGAAATATTTATACCTTTCTCATTCAAATGACTGAGTTACTTCACAGCACCACCCAGAAACCGCTTGTGGGGCCCTTCTTCTAAGGGTAGGTTTTTTATTTGTTTGTTTGTTTTGTTATTGTTGTTGGTTTTTGTTTGTCCTTTTTTTTAATGGGCTGGGAGACAGTGGGGAGTGATTATTTTAGTCATTTTTAAGTTTACAGTTCAGTCATAACCTTTACCACGGTGGGACATTTCCACAATTCTTCAGCTCACCAAACAGAAGCTTTTCTCCCGTTATACACTTTCCCACTTTTAAAATCCAGTTTTTCTGTCTACAAATCACCCATCCTTGGGTATGTGGCTTATTTCACGTATAATGATTTCCAGTTTCATTCATGTTTTAGTTTGTATAAGAATTCCATTCCTTTTTAAAGATGAATAATGGTCCACTGTCTTTACATGCCACATTCTTATCTATTCATCTGAATACGCCAGCCTGCTTCTTGCTGCCTGGTTCTTGGGATGAGGGCTGCTACAACACTGGTGTGGCATTGCCAGTGGGGACCCTTTCTTTCATCTCCCCTGGATACTCAGTAGGATTACTGAGGCATGCGCAACTCTCAAACTTCTGGAAAAACTGCTACTTTGTTTTCCCCGAGTGGCTGTAACATTTGACGCTATCACAGCAGTGTACAAGGGCTGTAACTTCTGGACGTCCTGGCCAACTCTTGCTATGTTCCATTTGTTTCCGTTCTAGGCATACAGGTGGGTATGAGCTGATCGCTCCCTGTGGCTCTGGATTGTATTTCTCTAATGACTGGTGAGGCTTAAGCATCTTTTTGTGCTCCCCTATCCTCTTCTCTGGAAAAAAAAAAAAATGTCTACTTAAGTCCTCATCTGTGTGTGTCCGTGGGGCTTTTGCTGTTGCTGAGTTCCGGGAGGTCTTTGTGCGCCCTGGATAATAGTGCTTTATCGGACTGGGGCTGGCTGGTGCTCTCTGTTCTGTGGGTTTGTCACTCACTGCACTTGGATTTTGTTTCTGGAAACAGTGTCTTGCAAAGCAGCCCTGGACCTCCCCATAGGCCAGGCTGGCCTCACACACTGCTCTCCTGTTTCTGCCTCGAGGGTGCTGAGATGGCAAGTGTCCTTTTTTCTTTTATTTCCTGTCATGTTGGCATGATGTCTGAGAAAAGTCACCAACTCTAATGTCATGAAGATTTCTGCCATGTTTTCATCTGAGAGTTTTCTAATTTTATGACTTGCTCTTATGTCTCTGATCTGTTCTGAATTAGTCGCTGTGTGTGTGTGTGTGTGGTATACTCATGTATGCACGTTCATGTGTGTGCATATGGGTGTGGCTGTGCATGCACACGGCCAGAGGTCAGTATGAGGTGTCTTCTTAATTCTCCATCTCACTTTATTTATTTATTTATTTATTTACATTGCCTAAGCTACTTCAGACTCACAGAGATCTGCCTGCCCTCTACCTCCTGAGTGCTAGGATTAAAGGCATGTACCACCACACCTGACTCCACTTTAATTTTTGAGCTAGGGTCTCTTATTGAACCTTGAGCTCCTGATTCAGCTGGGCTGGTTGGCCATCAAGTCCTAGGAACCCTCCTATTTCTGCCTTCCCAGCAGTGAGATCACATGCACGTACTGCCACATCTGGTGCGCTCTCTGTCTGTCTGTCTGACTATTTGTGTGTGTGTGTGTGTGTGTGTGTGTGTGTGTGTGTGTTATGTACACGTTGTTTTCATGGTCACCAAATGAGGACAATACTCTTTACCTTTTCCCCTTGAAACAAGCGAACCGAAGCTAGGCTGGTGGCCAGCAAATTCCAGCAATCCTCCTGTCTCCACACTCCACAGCCCTGGGGTTACTGCAGACTGGAGTTCAGCTCCTCCTGGCTGTGGACAGCAAGCACTTCACTCATTGGAACCATCTCCCCAACCCCCCCCACCCCCCCCACCTGGCTTTCACGTCGGTTCTGGGGATCTGAACTCGGGTCCTCAGGCTCGCACGGCAAACACTTGCCTAACTGAACCATCTCCCCAGCTTCTTGGATTGATTTTTGTCTGGGACACAAGCAAAGGTCCAAGTTCACACTCTAGCGTGTGACTTGCTTCCCGTGCGCCGTTGGTTAAGAAGACCTTCGTTTCCTCTTTGAATGATTTGGGCGCTGGTTGAGAGCCGGTTGGGCCCTCCATGCGAGGGCTCCCTTCTGCTTGACTGCACTGGTCCACATGTCTGTGCTTCTGACAGGGCAGCAGTTTGGGTGACTACGGATTTGCGGTGGTTTAAAATCCAGAACTGTGAGTCTTCTAGCTTTGCTAGTCTTCCTCGGGTTTTGGTTTGGTGTTTTTGTTATTGTTGTTTTTCCGTTTGGACGCCCTTGATTGATTCCATACCATTTCTGAAATGCATTTCCCCTTTTTTCTTTCCTCGAATTCTTGTATCTATCCTGCGTGCATGTGCCACTGTGTTTTCGTGAAGGTTGGAGGACAAGTTGTGGGAATCACTCCTCTGTTCTCAACATAGAGGTTCTGGGCTCAAACTCAGGTTGTCGGGTTTGGTAGCAAGCACCTTTTCCTGTTGACATCTCACTGACGTCCAACATTAGTTTTTCTGCTGCAAAAAAGAAATACCATTGAAACCCTGGTAGAAATCTACCCATTACATTGGTGCTACTGTATCTTGACAACAGTAATTCTTAGAACCTATGAACGTGGGATATTTTTCTATTTTAATACCATTTTTTTTTGTCTTTTCAGCAACATTTTATAGTCTTCAATAACCAATGTGATGGTTAATCTTGATTTTTTAACCTGCCAGGATTCAGAATCTTCTAGAGTCCACACTTCTGGTTGTGTTAGTGTGGGCATTTCCAGAAATTTGATGGGGAGGCAGGAGCACCCACCTACCCTGAATGTGAGTGGGGCTATGTCACAAGCTGAGGCCCTAGACTGAATAAGAAAAAGTGAGCAGAGGCCAGCATTCATCTCTCTCTGCTGCCTGAGTGCAAAGGTGATGTGACCAGCCACTTCACAGGCCTGCCTCCATTCCTTCCCCTCTGTGATAGATTGTATCCTTTCATGCCCTGAGCCAAAGCAAAACCTTTCTTCTTTAGGCTGCTATTGTCCGGTAGTTTGTTACAGCAACAGTAAAGTAACTAATAACTAATGTAGTATTTCTTAATTTAATCCCAATCTTTTGTTCTCTCTCTCTCTCTCTCTCTCTCTCTCTCTCTCTCTCTCTCTCTCTCTCTCTCTCTCTCCCCCCTCTCTCCCTTCCTCCCTCCTTCCCTTCCTCCCTCCCTCTCTCTTCTCCTCCCTCCCCCACTCTGTGCACACCCCCATGAACACACACAGGGAGGCCAGAGGAGGCTATCAGGTGCCCTGCTCCATTACCCTTTCCTTCCTCTGCCTTATTCCTTTGAGACAGGGTTTCTTGATGAACCTAGACCTAGGCTTGAGGAGCCCAAGCCCCAGTGATCCTCCTGTCTCTGCCCACCGTGGTGGTGTGGTGGGGGGGTTACTTGTGCAAGCACAGACATGTCTAGCTTTTTGGTTTTTTTTTTTTTTTTTTTTACATGGGTGCTAGGATCTGAACTCAGTTCTCTCTCTAGCCCTTATTTTATTCTTTTTTATGCCGTTACACATGTAAGCTCCTCCTTCATTTCTCAGACTGTCACTACTGTATAGAAATGCAACTGATTTTATATAACTATTAAATTTAATACCTATAGTAATCTCTGTCTGTCTGTCTGTCTGTCTGTCTCTCTCTCTCTGTAATTCTTTTGGAAAGAACTTGCACTAGTGTGTTGATCCCGTTCTTAGCTGAAAAGCTTTCTTGCTGTCAGCATTGAACGCGGCGCTGAGGCTTATCGATTTTGCTGTTGCTCTTCAAGCCAGCTTTTATTTATCTTCATCAGCTTCCTCCATTGTTTTTCTTTATCTCTGCTCTCATCGCCACGGTTTCCTTCCCTCTGCTGGCCTTGGTTTAGTTTGTTCTGTTTTCTAGTTGCTCACAGGATAAAGATCTTCCCTCTGTTTGAGGGTAGCAGATGCAGCTCAGCACGCGCTGATAACATGGCTTTCACCACGTTGCGTAAGCTGTGGTGTTGCGTAAGCTGTGGTGGTCCGTGGTGGTTCTTTTCTATCTGGCTCACATGTTTCTAATTTCCTCTGTGATTTCTTCTCTGACACACTGGGCTTTTAGAAGTGTTAATCTCATATTTTTGTGAGTTTTTCTTCTGTTTATTGACTTCTAGTTCCGTTCCACTGCTGTGCGAATGCGTTCCTGGTATGTTTTCTGTCTTTAAAAATGTACAAGCTGTCCTAGAGGTTGGCTTGTGTACACTTGAGGGAAAAAAAATGTGTTTGTTGTTCAGTTGAATGCTTTGTATACATTTGTTATGTCCAATTGGCTTGTGGAGTTTTTCTCCCTTCTATCACCTTAGTAATCTATCATCATGGAACCCCGAACATTGAAGTCTTCAGTTATTGTACAACTATTTTCTCTTCAAATCTATTAGTTTGTGCTTCATAAATTCTAGAGCTTTCATGCATATATGAATTGCATGCTTTAAAATTCATACAGGCTACAAGCTCCTGTGGTTTTCTTCCTCTATTATGACTACACTTTTTGGATCCATCCATGCTGAGCTGAGATGCTGCGGTTCATTCACTGCTCTGTTGGGGTTCTCCTCCCTCCTTTTCCCCCTTCCCTCCTTCCTTCATCTCCTTCTCGCTCTCTTTTCTACATAGAAAAGGTTCTATGTAGCCCACGCTGGTCTTAAAGTTGTGTCCTCCGGCCTCAGACTCCCAGGTGCTGTTAATCCAAGCACGCTCCACCATGCCCGGATGTGTCCATTTCTTCGTGTGGCTCTTCTACACTACTTCTGCAGTCTGTACGGCCATCACTCACTGCACAGTGGAGTCTGTTATCTTTCAGTGGGACTTCCCTGGTGGCGTGGGCTGTGCCACTTATCCTTAAATGCTTAAGATCCAGACATGTGTATCTTCTTCATAAGTGTCTCTTTATGTCTTGGACTCATTTGGCAATCAGGACATTTGTTGCTGATGGCCTTAGGAGTATATGATGTGTATGTTTTATGTGACGGTTCATTACAAGTCCACCCAGTGGGCTTATTCTTTCATTCTCTTGACAGTATCTTAGTAGATATTTTTTATGTTGATGAGATCTAGTTCATCACTTTTGTTTTTGTTTGTTTGTTTGTTTGTTTTAGTGTGTGCCTTTGGCATCCTATCTTAGGAAATCTTTGTCAGGCCCACACAGTGAGCTTTCCTGTGGTGCTCTGGGATTTTTTTTTTTTTACAGCTTCGTGTTTTACTCTTGGGTTTGTGATCCATTAACTTTTAAGACACGCCCAAGTCCAGCTTCACTTGTTCGTGTGCAGTGGTCCTGGCAGACCGTTTCTCTCCATTTCCCGGCTTTGTTTCTTAGACAAGGATCAGCTGATCTGTTTACGTGACTGTTTCTGGGTTCTGCTCTGTTCTGCTGACGGTCACGTGTTCCGCTGGCCGGGCCACACTGTCTCAGTTACTGTGCTTCCCAGCAAGGCTGGACTTCGGGTGTGCCAGCCCTCCTACTCGTCTGCTCCCTTTGACCCTTGTGTTGGCCGTCTGAGGCCTTCTGCCTCTGCATATAGACACTGCATGTCAATACTCACAAATCTTGCTTGGGTATTTATTGGGATTGCATTGCATTGATTTGTAAATCAAAATGTAAAGAAAACTGACAACATTGAAATCTCCCTACCCACAAATTCAGAATGTCTCTCCACGTAGCTGGTTTTTCTCTGATATCTTTCGTTAGAGTTTGGTAGCTAGCCTTTGCAAATGTGTTTTAGATTTGGTCCTTTTTATTTGGTACATTGCGTTAAATAGCGTCGTGTTTTCCTTCCAGGTACCCCATGCTTGTTGTAGCATGAATCTTAGAGAGTCTTATTAATAAAATCAAACCCGAGGCCAGTTATTGGGGTGAACTGAAAGATCAGAGAGACAGAACAAGCCACAGCTATCTCACCTTGCCAGTTCCTCAGCTGGTCCTGTTTCCTCAGACTGGAAGCCTCTGAGTCCTCATCCAGAATGAATCTCAGCTGAACTGTCTTGCTCCAAAGCCTGAAAGCTTAACCAGCCAAATGCTTCTAGTTTCTGGTCCCCACGCCTTATAAACCTTTCTGCTTTCTACCACCACTCCCCGGGATTAAAGGCTGCTTTCTGGGATTAAAGGCATGAGTCACCATGCCTGGCTGTTTCCAATGCGGCCTTGAACTCACAGAGATCCAGAGGGATTTCTGTCTCTGGAATGCTAGGATTAAAGGCGTGTGCTAACATTTTCTAGCCTAAGTATCTTGTGGCTTTTCTGTTCTCTGACCCCAGATAAGTTTATTAAGGTACACAATATTTTGGGGAACACAATACCACCACACTCGTTGCTGGCATTCTGGAGAGTGATGATGCTTGCGTCTCACCCTGTGTTACCCTGTGACAAGCAGTCCCAGGAACTTTTTTGACCAGTTCTTTCAGATTTTCTACATAGATGAGCACATCGGCCAGGAAGAGTTCACGTCTTTTTTCCCAGTCGGAATAACTTCCTCCTCTTGACTGTTGAGGTATCTGTAATGGCCAGTGTGATGTTAGAATTAGAGAGGGTGTCTTTGCCTTGCTCCTGATTTTGGAGGGAATGCTTTTGAGTTCTTCACCACCAACCCTGGAGTTCACTATAGGAGCTTTATAGATAATCGGTCTCATGTTGCACAATGGAAAGGCACTTTTTAAAAACTTTGCCAAATGCCTTTTCTGTATATCTTGTTTCCACATCTCCTGTAATAATTATCTTTGTTTCTTCCTTCATTTGTTTTATTTTTCTTTTTTCCCCCTCTCTTGTTTTTTCCAGACAGGGTTTCTCTTTTTAACAACTCTGGCTATCTTGAAACTCAATTTGTAGACCAGGCTGGCCTTGAATTCACAGAGATCCATCTGCCTCTGCCTCCCATGAGCTGGGATTAACGGTGTGTGCCACCACCCCTGGCTTCACCAACTGATTTTCTCTTTCTTTTCTTTCAGTGTTCTATCGCTATTTAAATGGTGTTTCAGAACAAAAAATAAAGTCACATAGTTACTTATATATTTTAAATCTTGTACAAGGCATAAGAAACAATTACCAACAGAAAAAAAATTTTTTTTCCTATACCCCTAAATAGATTGCCTACAAATACCTGCAAACGTCAACCTTTGTGGTACTCATGTTATTGTATACTTGAAATGACAATTTACAGAGATGGAAAATTAAGTTGTTTTTTTTTTTTTTTTTTAGTTAGAGTGATAATGACTTGCTAAAGATAGGGAGGAAATGGAGTCCTTTTTCTCTCAGGCGGCTGCTCCAGGGCTCTGCTTCCCTTCTGCCCTCGCTCTGTGGCACTGCTGTGCTCTTCTCCAGGGTGCTCACTGTGTGCTCTCTCTTCTGTACCACCGAGGTTCCTGGCGTCCTTTCCAGAGTCCACTCTTCACTGGACTCTGCAGTGCTCAGCTTCGCATCTCGCTTTGCTTGGGACCACTTGGATTCCGCCTCTCCCGCCGCCCTCAGCCCTGCAGTGACTTCAGATCCCCCGACAGAGCGGGCCCTTTCCTTTTCAGACTGGGATGATGGCTTCTGGACTTGCTCTCAGAACTCTTTCGTTTTAGAAACCTTCATTTTTTTTCCCTGGCTTTCTCCTCTGTCACCGTGACTGCTAGTTCTTCATGAAGTGCCGAGATTTGTCCTCTTACAGTCTCTGCTGAATGATTTTCTTCCTCTTCTCCTTCTCTTCTCTTTTCTTTGCTATTCTCGCTGCTGCTTCCTGAAGTCTTAGCAAAGGAAGAGGGGATCTGTTTTTCCCAGAAGCTTCTGGTTCTGTTGGGTCCCAGCAACGTTAAGAATTGAATTCCAGGCTCTTCTTTACCGTCCCTTGCAACATATTCCTGTGATGGATCTTTTGTGGTCAAGTTTCTCCATAGTACATTTCGTTCAGTGCAAACCCATTGTTTCTCACCTCCGATATTAGCTCCAAGGGCTACATCGACGGCCCTGAGATCTCAGTAGGAACTGAATTGGTTCCAGGAAGGCCAAACAAGGGGCAGTCTCCATCTGTGCTGACATGACCCCACTTGTGACATTTAATACACTTTACATTTTGAACCCGAATACCAAAGGGCTGATCTTTGATGTTCATGTCATCTTGGACATATTTTTCTCTTGGAGATCTTTTCTGCCACTCACATTTGTGATCGGTCTCTCCTTCCATTTCTTCTCTTTGTTTTCTTCTTTAATTCCTGCTGAGGCCTCATACATGACACTCAGGCCATTTACGTGCTCATCTCCCACAAGCAATCTGTCATCCCGTGACTCCTGTCATCCCGTGACTGACTCTCGTGACTGATTCTTGTCATACTGTGACTCTTGTTCTTTAAGGTACCGCTGCATTAATTTTTCTTGTTTCTTTTTGTCATGTGATGTCTTCTGTTCTGCCAGCCCTACCTTCTTGATGTTGGATTTGGATACAGGGTAAAAGTCCTTTTTACACATGAAATGGATGAATGATTTCCCCATTTTGGAATCCAAGGTAGGGAAGCCAGCTTATAGGTCTGTGAGGGATGTAAACACACCCAGGGCACCATGAACTGCTTTTCAAATGTGCAATGTTTCAAATGGTGAACACCCTGGGGCCAACCCCACTTGAATGTGGTGTATAAGTCTTTTTGTATGTAACTGGATTCATAACACTGTAAAAATGTTTTAGATTTATTTATTTGTTTTTGCGTGTATATGCGTGTGTACATGACAGAATGTCGTGGCATATGTGTGGAGGTCAGAGGTCAGCTTGTGGGAGATGGTTCTCTCCTTCTACAATGTGGTTTCCAGGAATTGAATCCAAGTTGTCATTCCTGACAGCAAGTACACTTATCCTCTGAACCATTTTGCTGGCACAAAATAATCTAGATTCAAGTTACTAATACTTAGCTGAGGGATTTTTCTTGCCTGTCCCCGGCAGCTGTATTGACCCACTGTAAGGCCCACACCAGCATATTTAATCATCATTCTTCATAAGAGATACTGATCTGTAGTTCTCTTTCTTTGGTGCTTTGTCTGGTTTGGGTATTAGTGTGATGCTGGCCTTGCAGAATGGGTGAAGAAGTATTCTTCTGACTAGGACTGGAGAAAATCAGTATATTCTCATCCTTAAGTCTTTGCGAGAACTTCCTGAGAATCCATCACTCTGGGCTTGCTACTTCGTTTTGGAATGTTGTTATTTATTACTTATGGTTATTTATTATTTATTATGTATATTGGCTTACTCTGGTGTCTTGTTTCTTCTCATAAGGTGTGCATTTTGGCACATTGTATCTTTCAAGCAACTGACCTTTTTTTTTTTTTTTTTTTTTTGGTTTTTCGAGACAGAGTCTCTCTGTGTAGCTTTGGAGCCTATCCTGGAACTCACTCTGTAGACCAGGCTGGCCTTGAACTCACAGAGATCCGCCTTCTTCTGCCTCCCAAGTGCTGGGATTAAAGGCATGCGCCACCACCGCCCGGCTCTGACCCATTTTTTTTTTTTCCATCTAGCTATCCTGCTTAGGCTCTACTTATCCCACGTTAGCTTGATGGTCTAAGCTCCTAGGTTCCCATTCTTTCGCCTCTGCCCCTTTTCACTTCTCTCTCCACATTTTCATGTAGAGATTTCTCTTCACCTAATCTTCAACTTCGTCGATTCCCTCCTGTTACATCTAATCAAAACCTGTTTATCTCTAGTATTGTACTTTTTCTTGCATTTTTGTTTTTAAAGAAGATCGAGCATTTCAAATTTCTATTAATTTATTAGTGGGGGGGGGTATGCACATGCCACTGTGTCGATGCGGAGGTCATAGACAACTTTGGGGAGTTGGACCTCTCCTTCCATACGTTTGAGGCAGGGTCTCTCTTGTTTCTGCCTTTCTGTGTACTCGAGGCCAGCTGACTCCACAGTCTTCACAGCGATTCTCCTGTCTCCATCTGTCATGTCACTGCAGGAGTGCTGGGATTACAGATGTGTGCCACTGTGTCCGGCTTTTCTTTACATGGGTCCTGGTAACTAAACTCAAGTCCCCAGGCTTGTAGCGTAAGTGCTTTCACCCACAGAGACCTCTCCCCAGCCCACTGATAACTTGTTGTTCAAATCTTAGACAGTCTTTTAATAAAAAAACAAAAACAAAAAACACCTCAGGGTGAAAGCTCAAAGATCAGAGAAGCAGAACAGCCAGCCACTAGTTGTTACTTCTATGAAATCCCCAGTCTAAAGAGCGTGAGTTCCTGTTTCCTCATGCCTCATATACCTTTTTCTGCCCAGCCATGTCACTTCCTGGGATTAAAGGTGTGTTTGCTACCATGGCCTGGCTCTGTTTCCAGTGTGGCCTTGAGCTCACAGAGATCCAGATCTCTGCCTCTGAGTGATAGGATGAACGGTGTGTGCCACCACTGCCTGACCTCTATGTCTAATCTAGTGGCTGGCTCTTTCCTATGATCCTCAGGCAAGTTTATTAGGGTACACACTATATCACCACAATAACTTCCTTGAAATTCTGTTCAACATGTCCACTTGTCAAGGAAATCCTTTCTAATGGCTGTTACCTTGACCCGTGTAATGTCCTTGTTGGATGGCTCCAACACCACTGGGTCTGCTTCTGTTGCATGCTTTCTCTCTTTGTGAGGAGTGTTGTTACTTTGTGTGTTCCCCAGTTGTTAGGGAATAATGACTCGCGTGTAACAGGCTAATGGCGACTGGGGTAAATGGTGTCTTCTTACAAAGGATGGAACTAGTTCATCCACGGGAGAGCTGAGCATTGGGCCATTGCTACCCTGTGCCGATGTGGGGCCTGGAGCTCAGGAGTGAGAGGGTGGTGGTGTGGGGGTGTGGGGGTGTGGGGGTGTGGGGGGGACTCTTGGCAGAGTACCTACTTCAGACACAGTGTTCAGAAGTGCCACTTTCTTCTCCCTTAGGTGAAGACCCCTCTGTCCCCTGCCTCTGCTTCCAGGACAGGCCCTCGTTACCTGATACGGGACTGATAAAGCTGGGGGGATTTGTTACGATCTGCACCTAGGCCGTGCTGAAAATGGGGGGGGTTCCTTTCAGCTTCAATGTAGACAAGAGGTTGTTGGGCGTTTTCAGACGGTCTTGCCACTGGGAGTTCGGTAGCAAACCTAGGCTCTTTTCAACCTCTGCACCAAGCGTGTGGGGCCCTGGTGAGAGAGGACCCATCAAAAGTCACTGGTACGTACATACAAATGACATTCTATGGACTGAGCAGGTTGTGTTTATGTACACACATACATCTACATGTCACAACCATTGAAGAAAAAGAGGCACGACTTTGAAAGAGAGCAAGGTGGGGTACCCAGGGGGAATTGGAGGGAGGAAAGGAAGGGAAAAAATGATTTAATTATAATCTCATATTTTTTAAGCCATTGGCACTTCTCTGTTAACTCTACTACTCTACAAGGTGATCTTGGGAAGTGTGGCTTCGACCCAGTGTCCTGGTGCATCCCAGGATCCCCGGGGCTATAAACTCCACAGTCTTCACCCCTCACCTTCACTGACCTTTCCCTTTGTTTACTTTGCACCTCTCCATCTGGAGAGCATTTTTTCCTCCTTCTGTGTATTCCTGTAATGAAAATGCAATGTCCTGCCTGAAGTAGCGAGAGCAGCCCCCTTTCTGCCAGGCTGGAAAGCCTTGGGCTACTACATGTCCAGCCTCCAAGTTCCGGCGGATATCACATAGAAGTTGGCCAGAGACACGCACCCCCCCACCCCCGCCCCACTCCCCCCCAACCCCCCACCCCCCGCCCCACAGCCTGTGGAGGGCCCCCTTCTTCCCAACCCCAGTTCTGAATTACCATCTCTGTAATGAAATTCCTACCCCAGGTTCTAGCTCCCCAGGGTAACGCCTATCACATGTAAAACACCTTGCCCAAGTGAGGCAGGTCCTTCGGTGTGCCAGCATGACCACCGAGCTCCAGGCTGCGTCTGCGTGTACTATGAAGTTTAGAGTGTTGAAGCCATTTTTCCTGTTCTAGGAAAAGAGAGTCTTCCCACTCCTGTCCGTGGATAAAGAGGAAGCATGTGGCCCGTCCTTAGAGGCTGGAAGAGGGGACGTGTGAGTCCACGTGGAGCCCTGGCACGGGCTGTGCTGGGCCAGTCGTGGCACCCCTGCGGCCGTGCTGTGGCCAGCGCTGCCTCCATGGGCCAGGATGAGTACAGCTTTGTGGTGGTGGGTGCAGGCTCTGCTGGCTGTGTGCTCGCCAACCGGCTCACCGAGGACCCGAACCACCGGGTGCTGCTGCTAGAGGCAGGTCCTAAGGACGTGGTGATGGGGAGCAAGCGTCTCCAGTGGAAGATCCACATGCCTGCTGCCCTTGTAGCCAACCTGTGTGATGACAAGTACAACTGGTACTACCACACTGAGGCACAGCCAGGCCTGGACGGCCGTGTATTGTACTGGCCACGAGGCCGGGTCTGGGGGGGATCCTCGTCCCTCAACGCCATGGTCTACATCCGTGGACATGCCGAGGACTACAACCGCTGGCACTCCCAAGGTGCTGAGGGCTGGGACTATGCGCACTGCCTGCCCTACTTCCGCAAGGCACAGAGACATGAGCTGGGACCCAACAGGTACCGCGGTGGTGATGGCCCACTGCACGTGTCTCGGGGCAAGACCAACCACCCCCTTCACCAGGCCTTCCTGCAGGCCGCACATCAGGCTGGCTACCCCTTCACCGAAGACATGAATGGCTTCCAGCAGGAGGGCTTTGGCTGGATGGACATGACCGTCCACCAAGGTACTGATTAATTATCTCCTTCTAGTGATAGTCATTTCTCCTGACCCCATCATGGTCACTAAGTGCCAAAATAAGGCTGGTGTTAGGTAAGAGGGAAATTCTAGACTCACCTAGCCGTCACAAGACATGGATGGCCCGACTACTTGGGCATTCGCTGAGCCTCGAGACCATGTGGTACAGCAGAGGCGAATGCAGAATCTCCAAGGTCCTGCCTAGCCTGATGGGGCAGCCAAGCCCTACAGCCACAGATCTAGGAAGCTGAGAAGTGTAGGGATTTCAGTCCGTGGTGCCTATGGCCAGGATGAACCCAGTGGCCTGGCTGGGGGCAGGAGAGGCCTTGGAAGAGTGAAGAAAAACAGCTCTGTGTCATGAATAACCCATGGTCTTCTAGAGACTTGCGGATGAGCAAGTTGAGGCAGAAAGAGATGGCACAAGGCTACGTATCTTGTGTTAGCCATCACCCCTTCTTGGAGGGGATGCATGTAGACCCAGCGCGGGTATACGGGGCCTTGACCACAACAGGACAAGCATGTCCTGGGGCTCTCAGCAGCCTGGACTGCAGGCTAGGGTATACCTTGAAGACAGGTCTTGAATAGCCCAGGGCGGGATAGAGTTGCTTTCTCCAGCATGTTCCTCCTGCCCAGGAATGAGGGAGAGAGCAGCGGGCCACACATGATCTTGCTCCATCCTGCAGGGAAGCGCTGGAGCTCAGCCTGTGCCTACTTGCACCCGGCACTGAGCCGCCCCAACCTCAGGGCCGAGGTCCAGACCCTTGTGAGCAGAGTGCTGTTTGAGGGCACACGTGCAGTGGGTGTGGAGTACTTCAAGAATGGCCAGAGCCACAAGGTGAGCTGACTCCTGGGGGAGGTGCGGGAACTTAAGAGGGCGGGAAGGGGTAGGCAGTGACCTGACCTTCAGGGTGTCCTCCCCAGCCACATGCTCTTGTCCCTATGCTGAGTTAACAGCTGGTAGTGGTGGCGGGATTGTCCCTGGGGTCTCACAAGACATAGAGGTTGGAAGCCCCCAACCCCTGGCACCTGCAGACTCCATGGTACCCTGATGTGAATGCCTCCATGGGCCTCTTGCCTGCCACATCTACCCCCAAGGAGTCCCCTAGTACCTTCTAATGTGGTTCCGGATTCCTGGCCTGTCAGAAACCATTAGGTTGATCCTAGAAGTTTAAAAACCCACAAATGTAATCATACTATATATACGTGGTGCTTCAGAGACAGCCTTGCTCCCCTCCCCCATATTCGTAGGCTTGCTTCAAATCACTCTAGTGTCTGCTATCATTGATCGCCTTGGAGCTCTACCGTCCCTGTCCCTGTTACTGTTACGGCTGTTACTGAAAGTCACACATGGTGACTCCAGTGTACAGATGCCTTTTAAGTAGCCAACCAGTAAGCTCCCACCTCTTGACTCTAGGGCCTGGGAGCAGACTCTCCACGTGGTGTAATTTCCCACGGCCACGCTCCCGTGATGGGGCTGTAACCGGGTACCTCCCCGTGAGGCCGCAGTAGGTCAGCTGGCTTTTCGAGGAGTGTGACTGGGGGTCCCCTGCCTCTTCCAGGCCTATGCCAGCAAGGAGGTGATCCTGAGTGGGGGTGCCATCAACTCTCCACAGCTGCTCATGCTCTCTGGTGTTGGAAATGCAGACGACCTCCAGAAACTGGGCATCCCTGTGGTGTGCCACCTGCCTGGTGAGCTCCCTTCCCGACTGCTGCCCAGAGGACGGGCTCCGGAGAGCCCAGCAGCTTATTGCTTGGAGTGGGGAGGTGGCGTCTCTTCAAAGTGTCACATCTGTCCTTCTCACACGTCTGAGGGCCGCTGGGCCTCACTGGGCACTCCTATTACCAGACCCTGGCTCCTCATGCTATTTCCCTTCGTCCCTCCCTCCTCAGGCAGCCTCTGCACCTTTTAGGAGTGCATCCTGTAACAGCAGGGTCCGTGGTGTGAAAGGTCTCTCCCCAAGATTTGCGAGCCGCTCTAAGCACACATAAGGCCAGCTCAGGGCTCCGGACCCACTGTCCATGAAAAGACCCGGGCTTCATCTTTTCAACTGTCTGTGATGTCCCCAAGGGCTTAGCTTTCTTGCCTCGTCCTCCATGTCCGAGGGGCTGGCCTTTCACTGAGGGCTTTCCTTGAGAGGCCTGCGGGAGTGGTCTATGTCTCGACCGCCCAGTGTGCCCTTGAGATTGAATGAGCTTAAGCAGTGTCTGCACAGCATGCTGGGACTGCTTCCTCCTTCCAGAGACTGGGGGCTGACAACTGTCAATCTGGCCAACCATCAGTGACAAATCACCACTCTGTACCTGCTGTAATTGCGGGGGCCCGTCCTTGGAGGGCGCTGCTGAGAAGGGCTGGCCAAAGGGCACCTGAGTGGCTGCTGAAGAGGGAGTGACAGGGGAGGTGGCCTTAGCAACATTTGAGAGAGGGCCAGACTTGACTCAGAGAATCGAAGCAGTGACTCAGGCAGACAACTTGTAAGCTGGGGCCAGGGCAGGCAGGAACTGGCTTAAAAGATAAATGGACTGGAGAGACATTTCCAAAACCAAGGGTTTTGTCCCTGTGTAAGCCACTTTTCCTAACCATTCCTTCCCGTGTCAGGAGTTGGGCAGAACCTGCAGGACCACCTGGAGATCTACATTCAGCAGGCATGCACGCACCCCATCACCCTCCACACGGCCCAGAAGCCTCTGCGGAAGCTCTGCATCGGTTTGGAGTGGTTGTGGAGGTTCACAGGTGGGCCTGTCTCCCGGTGAACTTGGTGGCATTAACAGGTGGGCCTACCTCCTGGTGAACTTGGTGGCTATGGTCTGTGGGCGTCATGGTTTTCTTCCAGAAGAGCCGAGATGAGCTTCCGGTTGCTAGGTATGAAGTTGGATGGCAGTCGCCAGAGCCCATTTTCCTGTGTGCAAGGCAAGGACACAAAGGTCCTGCCTGGCAGGCAGGTAGCCTTTGCAGACCTGAAGCCCCTCACTTGGCATGTAGCTGGCATTTAAAGTTGTAATGCTGGGTATGGCCTCCTGGAGAAAGAAAATAATTATGGACAGACCTTGAACCCAAGCCCCAAGCCCAAGAAGAGGAGGGACTCTGGGAACAGCTGGCCCACCTGCCATACCCTGACTGACTCTTCTGCCTTGTCCCCATGTGATCCTCAGGGGATGGAGCCACATCCCATCTTGAAACAGGAGGGTTCATCCGCAGCCGGCCTGGGGTCCCCCACCCGGACATCCAGTTCCACTTCCTGCCCTCCCAAGTGATTGACCACGGGCGGAAACCCACCCAGCAGGATGCTTACCAGGTACGCAGACAGCCATGGCCAGATGCCCTGCCTTCCTGCTTCTGTGTTAGAATAGACTTTCATGGTGTTATCTGTCCCACTGTGAAGACCTTCATCTGGTACTCTGCTCCCCAGTGGCTATTGTCTGACCGGAAGAGGAAGGGGGGCCCAAACCTTACCCCAGGGAGAGAGCCCAGGAGTCAGTCTGCAGGATGTATAGAGGGCAGGATCCACACCAGTGAGAACAGGCAAAACTACCTCAGCCCCAGGATCATCCCCTGAAAGTTTCAGACAAAGAAATAAAGGCCAGACAGGGGGTGGGGTGGTTGGAAGAGGGTCAGGTACTCAACTTTGTATGCTCCACATTGAGTGCTGAGTCCCCACCCACAGGGAACCTGGGCCTTCTCTAAGCTTCTGAGTGGTAGTTAATGGAGATTACTGTGAACTGTTTCCTCTGAACCTTCCCTAGGTACATGTGGGAACCATGAGGGCCACCAGTGTGGGCTGGCTCAAACTGAGAAGTGCCAACCCTCGGGACCACCCTATCATTCACCCCAACTACTTGTCAACAGGTAACTCAGAAGCCGTTGTGTCCCCTGGGCCTGGTTTATCCCCAATCCTTACTGCGGATCCCCTTTCCTAACACCGGGGTTACTCTCGGTTCTGGGTCACACAAGGTAGCCTGGAGCCTCACTGTGCACAGCAGGACAGAGGTGTAGTTTTCAGACCCATCTGCAGTAGGTACAGATGCCAGGCCCGTGCACACGACCTGCCCGGCCTTCTCCACCCGTACTTTTAGCATTGAGAGCATCATGCTGCATTCCCAGGCCCGCCTCTTTGCATACAGCAGCACAGATACTCACCTCTCACGGGGAAGGTTTTACCCTGGCGGCATGGGGGCTTGACAGCCACATGGTCCAGAGCAGATTGCACATCTTTACCCCTGGTTGGCAGAGAAAGCAGACCTCAGACACAAACGTGGACCTCCTGGCACTGTAACTGCTTCTGGGCAGGAGACAAGCACTTGCGGCTTGATTCTCCACGTCCCTGTCTTTGTCCCCCAGTTCCACTTGACCAGCAGGATAAAAGAAGGAGAACTCACTGATCTCTCCTCCACAGAAACCGATGTCCAGGACTTCCGTCAGTGCGTGAGGCTGAGCAGAGAGATTTTTGCACAAGAAGCCTTGGCTCCCTTCCGGGGCAAAGAGCTGCAGCCTGGATGCCATGTCCAGTCAGATAAAGAGATAGACGCCTTTGTGCGGGCGAAAGCAGACAGTGCTTACCACCCATCCTGCACCTGTAAGATGGGCCAGCCCTCTGACCCCACTGCCGTGGTCGACCTGCAAACCAGGGTCCTCGGGGTAGAAAACCTCAGAGTCATCGATGCCTCCATCATGCCCAGTGTGGTCAGTGGCAACCTGAATGCTCCCACAATAATGATTGCAGAGAAAGCAGCTGACATTATTAAGGGGTATCCTGCACTCTGGGACAAGGATGTTCCTGTCTACAAGCCGCAGACTCTGGCCACCCAGCGTTAAGGCAGCCACTGCCTGAGAATCATAGACGAACTCACGTCAGGAGATCCAAGTCATACAGCCCTGCCCCCAGATAGTTCCTGAAACTGTGTAGTACCTTGGGACCCAGATATCCCTACTCATGGCTAAGACCTTCATGGTATCTGAAGAAATAAGGCCATGGTAGTAAGTGAGGCAAGGCCCTTTTCCCAGTGTCTTGAGGACCCTCGGAGGAAGGCTAGCCTGCACGCTGGTCCTCCTCCCGACCTCCTGGGGTTAAAAGGTCGGGAGGTTAACTCTTGCGTGATTTTCTCACAAGCCCTCCAGCCATCTCCAGTCCAGTGTTCTGCTGCCAGGAGTGCAATGATCCCTTCCCTGGCCTCCCACCTAAGGCCACTTCTGCAAAGGCAGGGTACTTGAACTGGACTGGGTTCTCCAAGGACGCTTTAGCTGAGGCCAAGAGCCAGGGCCAGTACCTGAGCTCATGTCCACGATGAGAGGAAAGGCAGCCAGCTGGAGGGTGCTGGCCGTCCCTTCTCCTGCCTTGACTCAAATCTGAAGAGTGGGGTGCAGGGATGGGGGCTCAAGTGACCACACAACTCACCTGCCCTGTCCTGACTGCCCGGACAAGAAAACGAAGACCAGTTTTTCTAAGATGTCCAAAGCCACCACCTATAACAGGGAAGAAAAGAATCACTGCATAGAAACCTGCATTGCGAGGCCCAGAATAGAGGGGGATATCAGAATCCCAGGCTCCACGAGGGTTGACGGGGAGTGGCAGGAGCTGCCGCCGTCTGGACGTCTGAGAAAGGCCTTTCAGAAAGGTTGAAGTAAACCAACGCATTTCTTTCAAAAACCAGGTTGCTTTTGTTTCGTCTTACCTGTGCCTTGTCTTCTTTTTTTTTTTTTTTTTCCACCCTGTTCCAAAAGAAAACCCTAGGTCTGCCAAGAGCTTCTCACGGAGCAGGTGCCGCGCGGCCGTCATCCGTGGCGTCCTCAGCAGTGAGGGTGCCACCCCTGGGAGGGCCGTGTTCTGCTCTCGTGCACAGCCGTGATAAGAGAAGATTGAACTCCGTCGAGCTCCTCAGTTACAGCCAGGCCTTTCTCTCCCTGTGGCAGGCCACGGCAGGCTCCACATGTTGGTATGACGTAGCCACACAAGGAAACGTGTCTCTGAAGATGAAAAGCGAAGGTTACATGCCCAGAACTCAAAGACGTCAAGGGGGAGATTGCTGTTGGGGTTCAAAACTCAGGATAGAACATGGGACTCAGGGGCTTCCTCGCTGGAGTCCTGATGGCCTAACATGGCGGCTCCTGTTTCCAGCCCACGTAGTACAGTCCTGCCTGCAATGCTGAATCCAAATGCCAGGGCTGTCTGGAAGTCCCAGCGCCACGAGGGAGCCGGAGCAGTGGAATGACGCCGGCCTGCTTGGGTTACCAAGTGGGGCTCACACAGGCCGCCAGACTGAGTCTCATGGGGAACTGGACAGACTTGGTTTTAGCTAAGCACGCTCCTTGGCAAGGAGCGTGTCATGCCTAAAACATGGAAGGCCACATGTTGCCCAAACTGGTGCGCACACACCTTGCAAACGCATGGCCCAGGGCTGACCCTTAGAATCAAGAAGCAGCCGCAGCACTTGTGAGCTGTGGGGAGCCCTGCTGTGTTGAGAGAACTTACATGTATCTCACTGTTGGCCAAATGTGTTCCTGACAGATCCTGGGGGAGACAGGAACAACTCACCAGCATGACCAGAAACGGTCACAGAAGCAGGAGGTGGAAGCACTGTGACATTCAAGCCCTTCTGCCTCCAGTGCCAGCTGCAGGGTTACTTTCCATAAATGCAAAATGGGCTCTTCCCACCTGCCACACCATGTCCCTTGGGCCCCAAGACTTTTCATATTTCCACTGATAAACTACCACGATATCAAATCTAATGCAAAGATTTTTTTTTTAATCTTCAGAATTAGGGGGGGAAGAACATGACCTACCCCTAGGCCCTAGTTGGTGGCCTGAGTGGCCCCTGCTGGCTCAGCTGCCAGCTCAGCTGCACATTCTTCCAACCACCCCTCATTCCCACATGAGAGGCCAACGTCTGAGACTCTCCCTCAGCCTCAGCCCCCCCCACTGCCCTCCCAGTTCCCAGGAAGCAGAGCTGGAATGTGTGTGTGTGTGTGTGTATGTGTGTGTGTGTGTGTGTGTGTGTGTGTTACTCTGTTTTTCACAAGTAAACCCTCCACCCCTGAAACACAGGCGATACAGATGGTAAAAAGCCCACAGCGTGAAAGAAAACTGGTCTTGCTGAAGGGCTGGGAAGTGGGTAGTGCACCCTAGCCACAGTCTCCAGGAGCTATGGCTACACCCTCAAAGCACACCCCTCTAGAGCTACAGAGTGGGGTCCACATTCCTAACAGACCTTCCAAATGAGGTGCTTGCTGTTGGCTAGTGGATCATAGCGATTTCCACACTTCCTAACATCGTTAAAAAAAAAAAAAAAAACCATGAGCTTCAACTGAATGCAGCGATCCAAAGAACTCAAAATCATTTCGGGGGGTGGGGTAGGGAAACCAAAAAGCAGAAGTATTTAGCCTTAAAACTTGTTTAAAGAGGGGGGAAAAAATCATGCTCTACAACTTCAAATGTTTCTTACAAAGAGAAATTTAATATTAGATGAGAGGTTGAACCAGACTCAAAGCAGACATCCTGGGAAGTGGGGCAGCCTGGAAAGCCAGGCAACATTGACGGGCAGACTTTGGGAGAGATAATCACCCGTTTCAGAACACGCAGTCCCGGCGTGGGGAGCATGATCTGCTGATGTTAAGTCGCACAGTCAGACAGACACTCAGCAAGACAGAGTCCAAGGTGAATGCTGATGGTGGTTTAGCCCTTGAGGAGAAGCAGCCCTCTTTGCAGCTGGTGCAAAGTTACTATTGGCCTTGGAGGGGCCCGAGGGCAGAAAAAGCTGCCTGAGCCCAGGGCTGCATGGGAGCACCTGCCCCTCTGGAGCTCCCTCGGCAGAGCCAGCTCTGTGAGGAGAGCCCCCGGTACAATGAAATTATTACACAGTTTATTCTGAAGAACATTTTGCATTTTAATAATAAAAAAAAGGCTTTATGTCAGGAAATAGTCATTTACAAACCTTGAAGTGTTTTTGCCTGCATCTGGAGTAAGAATGTCCTAGGAAGAGGTTTGTGAGGTCTTTGTAACAAAAGTGTTATTTACCAAAAAAAAAAAAAAAAAAAAAAAAAAAAAAAAAAGTTTTTTTTTCCCACAGGTTGTCTGTGTACTAGTTAAAAATTTTGAACCCAAACTGCTACCTGTATTTTTGATTGCAGATAATCCTTAGCAAAATAATGGGGTGGTATCACGTGACTGTTGACAGACGGGGAAACCTTGACGGTTGCAACGATCCCAAAGCTGACTGTCCCTGGGCGTACAGTCGGTGCGTGTGTTCTCCTGGCAATCTCAGCCCTCGTCCAGCGGCATACGGCAGCTCTCAAAGAGAACGCACTGCACCGCAGCTGTGCACGGCCACAGGAGACCCCGTGCAGACCCCACACTCCCAGGTCACCACAGTGCTCCTCTCTTCCACCATGCCAGTACCTCCTCTTAAGAGAAGCATCCCTGGGGATGTGAGCAGATGCCTGTGGTTCGCCCGTTCGGTCACTTCCGCATCAGAGACCGGAAGCATCCTGCATGGGCAGCTGAGGAAGCCAGCCCAGTGGATGTCCCTGCTATGTAACTAACTGACCAGGGGATTATTAAAGTGAAACCAAACCAAAGACAGTTGCAACCCATGTAAGTAAGAGGTACAATATAAAATCATAGAACCCAAAGAAAAGACTGCAAATAGTCATCTTGATATCTTATGTAAAGATAGGTTTATAGTGACTCAAAATATTTTAGAAAAATTTCTGAGGTGGTCAAGATTTTTTTGAACTCAAAAGTTTATCCCCAAAAGATTCTTTTACTGAATATGAGAGAATTGGCTCTAATTCTCCTAGTTCTGTTTAGCCCAAGTAAAAATACTAATAATTTCTAGATTTTGGTGGGAAACTACAATTGTTTAGGACCCATGGATATTGCTGCAGTTCAAATACGGTACGATAATTACAAAATATAGACCATCTCTTTACAAATACAAATTGTATATTACAAGTCATGTACAGTAAATCTATAATTTTTAAACAAACTAACGTATCTAAGTTTACCTGGTTTGCAAGTGTGTTACTCTCCAGTTTACAGTTGCCCTTAGGTGACAGAACTGACCATCTGAGTGGTGCTCTCTTATGTAAACTGGCATCGCATAACAAAACCATGTCTGTCCGGTCCCACTCCCTCACTATGACCACTCGAGGCTGAGTTCTGGTGTGGACTGTTCAGAACAGCTGCACAGGAATCAGGAAGCAGTGTGTTGGGGGAGGGGGTTCAGAAATGGAGAATGATGGGCCCAGTGAGTGTCTGATATGCTAGACTGATGGCCGAGCCAATGATACAGATGTGGTGACTGCCATCACCTTTAACCTCTCTGTCATGTGCCCTGGGTGTGAAACTTAAATTCCTGGGCAGACCTTCGGGCCTCTGTGCAGGCCAGGCTGCCCTCCTCACCCATCCTCTGGAGGGGCCAGACATACTGTCTTCTGAGGCTGGGCCTGGGTATGTGGCATACCACATGCTTGGCCACTCAGAACCTGCTCCTACCAGGTTATGGCTTCCTTGGGGGCGTGATATCACTTGTACAAAAGTCTAATTGAGCATTTCCTCCCAACTAGTGCCTAAACTTTCCTAACCATGAGGCACTTTATCCCTGGCCCTCCTGTGCCCGTCTCAGGCTGAAGCCAGCCTGCCCTCACTGGGCTACAAGGTCGTGATGCAGATCATTTCATCTGCCAGGTCCTCTTCCTCTCTCCCAGGGTCTGGCTCCTCATCACTGTAGCCGGGACCAAAGTCCTGGAGTTCATAGTCCTGGCGGTGCGAGATGGGGCCCATGTCCCCATTGGCTCGAGGACACACGCTGCCATTGAGCAGAGTGCTTGCCGCACTCTCCATCTCGTCAATGGTTAGGTCACAGGCATCGGCGATCTCATGTTTTGTTGCTGACACAAATTTTGGGTCCCGTGCGTAGCGTCCTAAGCCTTCGGATATCAGGACCTGGACAGAAAAGAGGAGATGGCCTAAGTGGGAGGGTTCACCTCAGCTCTCACTTCACAGCATGCTTGAGGGACTGCACCAGCCATGTCTGCTGGGCTTTACAGTGACTGTAAGTGACCTCGGCACGGACCATGTCGAAGAGCTGAAAAGCTCCACTGAACAAGAGCCAAAACCACGGAAGAAACATGGTGTGGATTGGTATGGTGGTGGGACGGACTCCTTTGATGGGACTTGGCAGTGCCAGCTGGGTTTCCCCCAGGTCTTAAATGCCAACCACGCCTGCTGCTGAGAAGCCACCCTCAGGTGGCGTGGCTGCACAGCCCATCACGTCACTGCTGCCCTCCCCCCACGTGAGGGTGGTTCTCCTGTTTCTGCTGCTGCCTTGATGTTTGCACGGAAGTCAAAAGCCACTCGTACTCACTGCTTCCACCAGGCTGTCCGCGCTCCTTTGCTTGTCACTGTTTTTGTTCCGGAAGCTGCTGGGGACGGTCAGGCTGGCTGGTGTGAAACTTCTATAGGAGATGTCGGGCTCATCCGTGTACCAGGAACTGCGGTGTAGGGATGGCAGGCTGCCGTTGACCTGGTCCAGAGACTCGGAGCGGTCCACCTGGATCAGGGGAGTGTAGCATGGGGTCCAGTCCCGGTATGGAGGGGTGGCTGGAGGGGTGGCCCACGACCGGGTGGAGTGGCTCGGAGAGTACTTCTGGGCTTTACTGGAGTCGAGGCCTGCTACGGCCATGATCTGAGGGGAGAAGCAAGAGAGGAGTCAGCATCAGGGGTCTAGGCCTTGGCCCAAGTCTGGCATGTGACAGCTGTGCAGGGCTGCCCCTCAGAAGACTGGGAAAACGTGGGAGAGAAGGCTCAAGGAGCTGGCAGGGGAATTGGGGCCTCCTAGCAGAGAGAGTTTCCTTTTCCTCAAAGCCGTAAGGCATTCTCCATGACTGAGCTGTCAGTTACTAACTGACGTAGTTGCCTCAGAATGAGGAAGAACTGGGAGGATTTGTAAGTTGTAGTGTGTGAACACTACCTAGGTCTCTCTGGGATTCAGTACTGACGCGCACTTCAGGGACATCCACAGACTCTGGCTCACACACGAAGACAACCAGTTCTCTCTGCTCCCGGGCCTCTCATCCCGCGGGGAGTGTTCTGTCTGCCCTGATTCTCAAATGTCCTCCGTGGCAGAGCTACCTTGAGATGTCTACCTCTACCTGTTTGCATCGACAGTGTTGCGGTAGCCAGAGAATTCAGGACAGTCCAGGACAGTGACTGAGACAAGACCTGGGCTTGTGCCTGGCGGATCATAGGCCCCTGAGAGGCCTCCTCCACTGTCTGAGCTGTGGCATCTGGTGATCTGAGCTCTCAAAAAGGTCATCTTTCTTCCATGATGATACAGGAAAGAAGTTAAAATTTAGTGTTAAAAGTGCAGGCAAACGGGCTCAGTGGTTAAGAACACCGATTTATCTTCCAGAGGACCCGGGTTCAATTGCCAGAACCCATGTGGTAGTTTATAACCATCTGGAACTCCAGTTTTGGGGGTCTGATGTCTTCTAAACCCCAGGGACACCAGACATGCATGTGATGAGCAAACACACATGCACGCAAAACATTTGTTAAGTGCTGGCAGAGGTGACTAGAAAATCTTCAATGGCCACTGAGTACTACTGGGTTCAGAGCTTGGGGTCAGAACCTCAGGGAGATCTGGGCCTGTTCACGGGCTGCCTGGGTGCAGGTTTCTGGCATCCCTCTTGATCAGTCACCTCATACAACATCTTTGATGAGATACTTCAAGAAACACATACACACATATGGGTGCGTATGAACATATATGTTTATCCATCCATCCATACACACACACACACACACACACACACACATATGCATGTATACATATGTCTATCCTTAAGCCCCTGGTGCATGGCTTGGGGACATGGGCTGCCTCTGGCTCAGCTGCCCTTCCTGTGGGCTGGTCGTCCCCTTAGCCCACAGAGGAAGCCCATCCACGCTGATGACCAGAGGACCCATGCACAAGAAGCCGCACAATTGGGTGGCTTCATGGAGGAACCACCTCTCTGAGGAAATAATTTGTAGCAGCAACTATTATTGGAAAGCTGCATTGCCTTAATTCAGACTGCGCCAGGCCCAGTATTCTATGATAGGATGCATGGAGCCCAAGGATGCAGTCCACCCTTTGCTGCACGGAGAACTCCAGGGGAATGGGCCCTGGGGGATCTACCAGGGAGGGCTGCTCCAGGACAACCAGAGTGGCAGGTGCAGACTCTCTGCTTCCTCCAGGAAAGAGTGTATTCCAGGTGAGACCCTGGTAGGGCTGAGGCCAGAGCGTCTCACCTGCTGCTGCATCAGGTGCAGGGGCAGGGCGGCACGGTGAGGCAGGGCAGGCGACGGAAGGATGTCTTCTTGACTGCTTTGTCTGCGCAGACACTCGAAGTTGAAGGACGACCTCCGATGGGCTGAGAAGGGGAAGCACAGGATGCATGGTGGTATAAGTACTGTCTGGACAATGTGACTCAGGAGTCAGGACCATTTCCTGAGGCATTCAGCAAGGAGCCCAGGCAGAAGCAGGCTTATCCAAGAGAAATAATTACAAAATTCCCCAACCCAGGGATGGGAGGACTAAATGAAGCATCCCAGCTGTGGGATATTTCCATAAGGTAGCAATGAATCACTTGTCAATGTTTGCCTGCTCTCAGGCAGCCCAGAGGAATCTGGGCTGAGTCACAGCCCTGGGGTGCATTACAGAGATCCATTTTAGAATCTCAGGCATTCCATGCTATCCTATCCCTGCCCTCCACACACCCTCCATCTTCCCGAGGTCCCCATATTTAAGCCTCTGTTTTCAAATTAAATTAATTCTGCCGATCAGCTTAAGCAGGCAAAATAACCAAATTCTTTTCTTGGAAAAAACCCCCTTCCTTAGCGGAGATGTATGTCTCAGAACTTGCCATGTGCTGGAAGCAATTGCCAAGAGAGGCTCACTGATGATCCACAGCTTTCGGCTTTATAGGGCACCAGGCTTAGGGTTCTGGGGTCCTTTGGCAAAGCCAGTGCGGTCCTAGAAGCCCTCCTACTCTTGTGGACTTCAAGGAGTCTGGTCTGTTCTTTGCATTAATCCAACTGCTCTTTCCAAGCTGCCAGTCTTTCCTAGCCCAGCAAAACTCCACACAGCCCCAGGTCTCATAAGGGACATCCTCAGGGACTGGCCCAAAGAGGCCTCCCAGACACCTTGGACTTCACCAAAAGCTTTGTAAACAGGTCTGCAATGAAGGTCAGGTCAAGCCCTTGGATGGGAATGACCAGTGGAAAGGAAGCAGAGTCAGAAGTGTACTCAGGACGAAGGGCATGCTCAGGCCTCCCAGCTCAGCTGCCACCACTTACGCAGAAAGCCCACTCCTTGCCCACCAACGAGTCTGACCACAGAAAATGGGCCTCTCGGTCAGCACAACCTCTAGACCCAATACCTGGACAGACCAGCTGTTCAGAACTGGAAGAGAAACAACCCTTCCACACATTCAGGACCTACCTCTAAAATAAGCCCAGGTCCTCTCATCCAGGGAGCTCTACACAGTCTCTGTAAGACACAGCTCTTTCATGTGCCCTTCACCCACTCCTACTGGCTAGGAGTATAGGCCATGTTCCCCCTGCCCCAGGTCTGCAAACCGGACAGCGGAGCCAATGTCCTTTCCTCCCCAGGCTGTCCTCTGCTATGGGGTCAGGCTGGGCCTGGGAACAGGGCACTCAAGTGTCCCACTAGGCTGTCTGGATGTAAGTCAAGACAATGGTCTGAAGGAGGCGGCAGGAACTGAAGGGAATGGACCTCTGCGGGGCCTCACTCACACCTGTTCCGTTTGGTACTTATGGGGGAGGGAAAGGCTTCATTTAGCAGCATGTGTTTGGGGATAATTAAATATTAAGCACTCAAATGGATCTGACTCCACTCCCAGCAGGCTGTGACAGCTGCAGTGGGACATGGCCGACCGTGTTCTTTCCTGGATGGACGGTCAGGTTCAGGAGCGCCTATGTCTCAGCTGGTTTGGTTACTAAACAGAATCCTCAATTCAGCCTCGTCCCTCAGAAACACAAGAAGTGGGTATTCTTAACCATTATAAAGGTTGGCAGAATTTGCCTGCCTCTCTAGGGATTGGCAGAGACTTAGGGATAACCACGGCTATGGGAGAAAGGAAAGCCCCATTTCTCCCTGGGCCAGAGAGGTGCTGCTCCTTCTGGGGGTCAGCCAAGGCCCTGTCCTGCCCTGTGAGGGGAAGACAACGGCACACCTAAAGCAATGTTAGAGTGAGGGAAGGAAGGGGGAGGAGAGGAGGGTCCCCAGGATGGACCCAGGTGCTACTCAGAGGCAGGGGTTCTCAAGACAGTCCTGGACCAGGGAGCTCTAGCTCTGAATTCCCTCCTTCCCATGAGAGGCTCAGTTTCCCCACTGTGGAGTGGGAGAGGATTCGGGCTGACTCTGTGAGTCTTGCCCACCTCTCAGGATGGATGCAAGCTCAAAGACCATGCCCTGTGCACAAAACGCCTCTTCTTAGATGTGAATGTGAGAGTTTGGGGTTACCCTCTGCCTCTCTCTTTCCTCTGAAGGAACCCATTATGGGGATACAGACAACAGACAGGCAAGCATGGTCTACCAGGGTACTGGCTGATCTTAAGAGTGAGCAGCAGCCATGGCAGCACAGATCCATCATTTATCCCATGGGTGGGACAGGGGGCGGGCTTGGTACCCTCTGGGAAGCTTCGCCCTGAACAAGAAAACTGGCCTCACATGGTGGGGTGGGAGGTAGAAGGCGTCTCCTCGGAGATCTCCGTGAATCATAGCCAATGGGTGAGTCATCATCTTCTAAGAAGCCTTGGGGGTGATGGTATCCTCGGGGCCTCTCAAAGTCCATGGAGCTGCCTGGGTACCTGTTGTAATAGCTGTAGTTTTGCCTGGCAGTTGGCAAGAAAAACAAGAGGGTACACATGAAGTTCTGGGCAACAAGCCTTGACCTAGCTCTGATAAACCCTACCCTACCCTACTCCCTTTGTAGCTAGTTCTTAGTGGTGGGAGCCCCCGGGTGAAGAACAAGGACCATCCGAGGAACCTGGGGCTTATGATAAGCCACGTGATCGTCGTTTGCATGCCAGATACAGGCCCAAAGCCGATGGTAATCACACACACCTTGTCAACCTGACTACCCTTTATTTATCTCCTGGAGACCATTGTCCCAAGGACCTGCCC